>NC_080069.1:117274104-117902727 GCF_949987535.1 Balaenoptera acutorostrata | reverse complement strand
ACAATGGCCTCACTAGCCTCCAGACTGTCTCCATTCATTTTCCCACTTAATCCTGACAAATCTCATTGCAGGAGACACTAACCATTATTCTTATTTTACAGATGGGGAAACTGAGGCTCCAGAAGGGGAGAAGGGAGCTGATGGTTCTCTCTCCTTCCCCCCCTACCCCCACCCCCTGCAGTGCTGTGTAGGCAACAGGCTGCTTTGTAAGCAAGTCACATTCGCCAGGGCTCCAGGCCACACCAGCAAAGGTGCCTGGGGTTGCTGACTCAGCAGGGCGGCACGCCCACCCAGATAGCCCCTCCTGCCAAGCCAAGACGGTCCACTCCCGGCCCCGGCCCCTTAGGAGTCTCCAGCTCCACAGGGGCTGAAATAAGTGTCTAGAGCAAATCCCAATCCCAAGGGGCGAGTGACCCTGAAGCGGCCTCAGTTTCCCCATCTGTAAAACGGGGCCTGTCGCCCACAGTTCTCGAAGGCTGCGGTTTCCAGGGACCCGCTCGCAGGTGCTCGTCCCAAACCCCCGGAGGGCGCTTGCTGCTCCGAAACCACCCTGGGGCGGGGGAATGGGAGGGCTCTGCGGTTCCTTCCCGGTCCCTATCCCGGCCCCGATTCCCCTTCCCAGGAGGTCACCTCCGAGAAAGCAAAAGTCGCCTCAGCAGCCCCCGTGGGTCACGTGCTTCCCCGAAGCCCTCGTCCTCGCCTTCCGTGCCCGCCTCCACCGGCATGCCCAGGCCCCCGTTGGGGCCCGACATTGTGGGCTCGGGCGCCGCAAGGGCAGCGCGAAGATGGGACACAGCGATTGTAGCACAGAAAGCCGGCGCGGGGCGGAAGGTGGAGGCGGTGGATGGAACTCGGGACCAGCTGGCCTGAATGCCACAACTGAACGCGCCCGGGCCCCGCCCCGCCCCGCTGTCAGACCCCGCCCCACGTCCCGCCCCACTCAGAGCCTGGTCCCTGTCTCGCACCTCATCCCGGGAGCGGAGCTTTGTGCCCCACTGGCCTTCAGACTCCGCCTCGCCCCGCCCACAATCTGTCCAGCCTTCAGATCCCCGCCCACTCTTCGAGCTCCACCCTTCTCCCGGCCGCCGGGAGGGGCCATCCCGGGGCTGCCCGCCGAGAAGCCTAGGTAGTTGAGGCTCGGGCCCTCAGTTTGGGCAAAGGAGCCCGACAGAGGGGCGGGAGAGCTTGGAATCCCCACGCCGCCCCATCCTGCCGCTGGGGACCTGCGGGTCGGCGACTCGGCGCCTTCGGGTGGGCGAAATAAATCTGAGACACGTGGTTTCTAAGGCCCCCTGTGTGTATGGAAAATTTTATGGTTCGGGCCACAGAAGAAACGGTGCAGCGGTGCGGGAGGGCAGAAAAAGCCCGATTCGAGGACACCCACCTACTGTGGGTCGGGCTGGGCGGTTTCTGCGCCTCTCATGGACCCGATGCCGTGACGCTTTCCCTGATAGTCTGAAGGGTTCACTCTCTTTCGATTGGGTGCGTATTACGGATTACGCTGACGGCCACATGGCGAGCTACGTGGCCGAGTTCCTGCGTTCGTCTCCGGGTCACCACCGAGACCAGTTACATCCACACTTTAGAAGCCGGGACATTTAGCAGACGTCCCCAGGTGTGTTTCTTCGGCTCTGACGGATGTGTGGAACTGGGCTCCGAGGACTCACGCCCAGTCCCACGAGAGCTGGCTCTCCCCACTCGGCATCACTGTCACTCCTGGCAACCTGCGGGGCGCCGGAGACCTGCTCCTTTAAGAGGAGCCTGAGCCTGGGCCATCTTTGTTTCTCGCGCCCTCCCGCTGCGCCGGCGGAGCAAACATGGCCCACGCTGTGCGGGCGCTGTGGCCCGGCGGGCGCGCTCTGACCTGGAGGCTGGGCGGTCGCCCCGCGCTGGGACTCCCCGCGCAGAGCCGGGCCGGCTTAACCGGGGCGGCGGGAGGTCCGGGCCCCGCCGCCACGACCCGCAAGGGTTGCCCACGGCTCCTGGGGGCGGCGGCGCTGGCCCTGGGAGGAGCCCTGGGGCTGTACCACACTGCGCGGTGGCACCTGCGCGCCCAGAACCTCCGTGCCGACCTCTCAGCCGCGCAGGTAAGCCCGGGTCGGACCAAGCCTTGGGTAGGGGCGCTCGGGTCAGCGCCGAACTTCGGGACTTCTGGGAACCGGCGGTGTCAGGAATCGCCTCCTCCGTCCGCTCTTGACCTTGGACCAGTGACTTGGTTTTAAGCCCCCGAGCCCTCAGCGTCCTCATCTGTGAAATGGGGCGCTACTGATGCCTGCTGACTAGAATTCTCGTTGTTTCAAAGTCGTTTTTCTAACGTGTTTTAAGACTTTTTGATGGAAAGATTTGGAGATCACTGAAAAGGGAAAGCCTCTTGTACAGTGGATGGCTTTACAAACATTTTATCGTGTCCCTCCCACTGTCTCCAAATCCCGAGGTTGTGTATTTATTAGTGCTATTATTAGTGTTTTTACGGAACTGATGACCCTTAGACTCCAGGCCCTGAGACACGGAGGAACAAGGGTATGTCCCCCAAGCCGGGAGGTGGCCCAGCTGCCCTTGCGATGCTTTGTACACAGCACCAGCACCCCCCCCCCCACCAACACCAACAGGCGCCCCCTTCCTGAACCCATGGGAACAGGAACGGTAGATGGGGAGTGGAATTCTGTGTCTCCCTGCCCGCCCACCTCCATGTCCCAGCCTCAGTCTCTCATCTCTGAACAATGGGGGAGCAGTACTGCAGCTGTGGCTTTCAAACATGAATATGCTGCAAGCTCACGTGAGCCTCTCCTGCCCTATGCAGGCCAGTGGCCCAGATATAACGCTCCCCTCTTGTAGATTTGAGGTAGACCCCGCTCGGAAACGCTGGGCTCTGCCTCCACACCCCTTGAAGGGGTCGGGGTGGGCACTCCCAAGTTGAAACAGTTGCATCTGGGGGGGCACACCTAGCGCTGTCTGAAGTTCCCTTGGGACAGGAAGGAGAGGAGAGATGTCTGTCTAGCGTTGGACAGAGATGAGAAGATTCCTCCTACACAGAACAGACTTTCTACCTGGGGAGCCCACTGGATGGGCGCTTGGCTGTCCACTGCAGGAGTCTGCTCCCCACCTCCCTTCACCTCCCTTTCTCCCTGTCACCCACCCCCCATTCCTCCTGAAGGTCTCAGGTCATCCTAGAAAACTCTCATGGGAAACTTTCGCTTGGGGGTGGGGCCTAGACCTGGGGGCGGGGCCTGGGCGCCAGGCCTCAGAAGCGCCCTCCTCTGCTCCTCATCCAGCTCTCCCTGTCCAGCCGCCTGCAGCTGACTCTGTACCAGTACAAAACGTGTCCCTTCTGCAGCAAGGTCCGCGCCTTCCTCGACTTCCACGCCCTGCCCTACCAGGTGGTGGAGGTGAACCCTGTGCGCAGGGCCGAGATCAAGTTCTCCTCCTACAGGAAGGTGCCCATCCTGTTGGCCCAGGAAGGAGACAGCTTGGTGAGCCTTGGGGAGCTCACCCCCTGCCCCATTGTCCAGGCTTGTCCTGGAATACCCCTGAGTTGGGCCCTGCTCTGCAGCCCTGGAAGGAACTTTGGCTCTCCGGGCCTCGGCTGAGGATTATGAACCCGTGAGTCTAAGGGAGACAGAGGACCACAGAGCTTAACAACATGGGTTCTGAAGTCAGGGTGGTCTGGGTTCAAGGTGGGGCTCTGTCACTCACTGGCTGTGTGACTTGGGGCCAGTCACTTAGCCCCTCTGGGTTTGCTTCATTAATCAACAGAGAACCATACTCTCCAGGATGTAGGGCTTGGCTCCTAGTACGTAGCTTCTGAGTCTTCCCGGCCCCTCAGTGCCCAGGAGGCCAAGCGGGTGAGTGGGCAGAGCTCAGATCCTGGGTCCTCCCCACATTCTCCTCCCCATTAGTCACACTTGGGTCTCTCTTACTCAGGACAGGCTTCCCTGAGGGTGGGGAGTGGGTCCTGGGGGAAGGGAAAGCTCAGTGGGCATCGATTTTAGGGGTGAACCTCCAGGGACAGACAAACAATGCCCAGGTTCCACCCGACCAGTTTCTGCAGAGTGCTTGGGTGTCAGGATTAAGAGCCCCTGGTGATCCTGCCACTGGCCAGTCAGCCAGTACCCCCCGCCCCCCACAATCTTGATCTAAACCATCCTCTTCTCCAGCAACAACTGAACGACTCCTCTGTCATCATCAGTGCCCTCAAGACCTACCTGGTGTCGGGGTAAGGAGCCCCTGAGGCCCAGGCTGGCACTGCATCTCATCCCGTCCCCTATCTCAGGGAGGCCTCCCCTAGGTTCCTGCATGGGAGTGGGGTGGGGCTGCTGCTGAGATTTCCAGAATGGGCCACGGGCATCACTCTGAGACTCCCCCTTCTTCCGCGCATCTCCCTCTGTGGGGGAAGTGCTTCTGGTATCTGCCCCAAGTCCCTCTTGCCGCAGGACCTCCTGTGTCACCCACAAGAGGGTGGGAAAGCTTTTGTGGGTCAGTCCTGGGGCTGGATCAGGCTGGGGTAGATATTCATCCCGAGGAGGTGAGGGCTTAGTCTCCTGGAGGAAGAGGGAGTCAGGGTGAGGCTCTGGATATCTCCCAAAGGCAGCCCCTCGAAGACATCATCACCTACTATCCACCCATGAAGGCTGTGAACGACCAGGGCAAGGAGGTGACCGAATTCTGCAACAAGTACTGGCTCATGCTGGATGAGAAGGAGGCCCAGTGGATGTATGGTGGGAAGGAGGCCAGGACGTGAGTGGGGCCGGGGCCGGCCCTGGGGATGTGGGGAGGGGCTGGCCTTCCCCAGAGGGGACCAGGCTGAGCGAGATGCTGTGAGCGGGGAGCAGCCTGGGAGACCACGAGGGCTGGGGCTGAGCCACGGGCGTGACTGACTCTCCTTGAGGACCTCCTGCTCCCGTCCGTACGCTGGGCTGTCTAGATAGTGCATCTGCTCCCCCACCTCCCAGGCCCTGGCTCAGGAAGCCCACCTGGGCTGCCTTCTGTCCCCCCTTGCCCCCAGGGAGGAGATGAAGTGGCGGCAGTGGGCAGACGACTGGCTGGTGCACCTCATCTCCCCCAATGTGTACCGCACGCCGACCGAAGCCTTGGCCTCCTTTGACTACATTGTCAAGGAGGGCAATTTCGGGACCGTGGAGGGCGCCATGGCCAAGTACATGGGCGCAGCTGCCATGTACCTCATCAGCAAGCGGCTCAAGAGCAGGTGATGGTGCACACGTGTGTGCGTGTGCGCGCATGCGTGCATGTGCGCGTGCACCTGGGGGCCTGCCATCCCCAAGTCCCCAGCATTAGCCAAGTTGACACTCAAAGCCAGAACCCCTGATTGCCTCCCCCAACCCAGGGGAAGCAGGGCTGGCCTGGGAGTCCAGAGCTGGGTCCCTGCCTTGTACCTTCCTCTGTTTCCCTCTCCATGGTTGGGTCTCTTGTCCCGCTCCACCCCCCGAAGTAGCCTTGGCCCCCGGGCCTTCTCGCTCTCCCCACCTGTGCCAGGGTTTGGAGTTCCCCTGATGGACTTCCCCCATTCCTACCCAGGCACCACCTCCAGGATGACGTGCGTGAGGATCTCTACGAGGCTGCCAACAAGTGGGTGGCAGCTGTGGGCAAAGACCGGCCCTTCATGGGGGGCCAGAAGCCGAACCTGGCTGATCTGGTGAGTGTGGTGGTGTCAGACAGTGCACAGACCAGAGGGTCTGTCCTTGGGGTGGGGGAGGCCCAGGCAGGCAACACCTACGTCTCACAGCTCCTCCATCCCAGAGGCATTTGCCTCCACCGGTTGTCAAGGGCTTAAGGAAAACCAGTGCTCCAGGCTTCTACCCAGCAAAATTCCTGGGACAGTGTCTTGTTGGCGTGACTTCAATGCCAATCCTTGAAGCAGTCCTACAGCCAGGGTAGAATATATTGATTGCAAGGCTCTGGTCTTGGAGCGAGTGGTGGGATCCCCTCTTCCCGAATCCTGCAGCCAACCCACACACTTCATTCAAAGCCCTGCGTGCAAAATTGGCCCATTAGTGGGTCACGGGGCTCCCAGAAAGGGGAGGTGATGGGCCCAGGGCACACACCTGGCAGAGGGCGGGGCAGGTGTGGACACCCCCTCTGTACCCGCCCCCCCCTCCCCCAGGCAGTGTACGGTGTGCTGCGTGTGATGGAGGGTCTGGAGGCCTTCGACGACCTGATGCGTCACACTCACATCCAGCCCTGGTACCTGCGGGTGGAGAAGGCCATCGCTGAGGCCCCCCAGTGAACTGAGCACCCCTGCCGGGAGGAGGGAGGGAACAGTGGAAGACACCGGCTGTGGGGGACCAGGGCCGCTGGGCCAGCACCTGCTGATGCTGTGATACAGTGCAGCAGGGGACAGGATCATTCGACCTCTTGCCCACCCCACCCTAACTGCCCCCTCGCTTCTAACACTGGACGTCTGCTGGAGCCCTGGGGCGCTGGGGGACAAAGCCCAGGCTCAGTTTCCATTCACAAATGTACCCCCGCCCCCCGGGGCATGGAAAGCTACCTCCCTCACCAGCTGGACCCCCTCCTGGGCCTCCCTGCTCTTTAGCCTTCTCAGGGGCTCTCAAGACTGCCCTGTCTGCGCCCCGTGGGTGGGAATCAGGTTGGGCTCCTGCCCTGGGCAAGGGAAGTGGGGACCGTCTGGTTTGGGGAGGCCCCACCCCTGGCTCCCCCTGGTTCCTGCTCTTCCCAGGTGTCCCCAGGACTGTGTGTCATGTTCACAATAAAGAAAAGGTTTGCTGCTCCCCGCCTGGCGGCACCATAGTGGAGGTCCGCAGCCAGTAAATACCGTTTTTCCTGTGCTTACTAGGTGTCAGGCCTGGGTGAAAGGCTCAGTGGGCTTTGTGTCCCATAACCCCTGGGACACGGCCATGGGATGTGCAGCAGGGAGGTGCAGAGATGGCCCAGGGTGCAGGTCCATTTCTGCTCCCCACTGACCGTGGGGCTCTGGGCAGGGGCACCCCTCTCGGCCCGAGTCTCCTCATCTGTCAAATGGGCACAATGATGGTCCCCACCTCAAGGGGAAGTTGTGAGGCCTTGATGACAGGATACAGGTCAAGTGTGCAGAAGGGTGCCTGGCTCAGCAGGGGCCGGGGTTGTTCCAGTCCTGCTCTGGAGACCAGGAGACGAGGGTCCAGAGGACACAGTGCCTTCCGGGGGCCCCTCTGGCAGCAGACAGCCACCCAGGGCTTCAGATCCCAGGCCTGGCACTTCATGGTGGGAGTGGGGGGGGATGCTGGGACAGGGGTCTATAGAGAGAAGCGGCTCTGGGAACGAGGCAGGGCTGTGGGGTCCCTGTTCCCCTAGTTTCAGCAGATGAGGGGCATGCTGGTCTGCCGAGGTGGCCCTGCAGAGGCGGGACAGGCAGCCAGTGAGCTGAATTCTACCTCCCGGGCCCTCCCTATTGTGCAGTGACTGGGCAACCCTCTCAGAGCCTCGCAGGAGAGTTCAAATTTTTTCTTTGTTAATTTTTTTAAAAAGAATTTATTTATTTTATCTATTTATTTTGGCTGCGTTGGGTCTTCGTTGCTGCGCGCGGGCTTTTCTCTAGTTGTGGCGAGCGGGGGCTACTCTTCCTTGCGGTGCACAGGCTTCTCATTGCGGTGGCTTCTCTTGTTGCGGAGCATGGGCTCTAGGCCCGCGGGGTTCAGTAGTTGTGGCACGCGGGCTCAGTAGTTGTGGTTCGCAGGCTCTAGAGCACAGGATCAATAGTTGTGGTGTACGGGCTTAGTTGTTCCACAGCACGTGGGATCTTCCCGGATCAGGGCTCAAACCCGTGTCCCCTGCATTGGCAGGCGGATTCTTAACCACTGTGCTGCCAGGGAAGCCCTGTTAATTTTTTTAAAACATAAAAACAATTCATGGTCTTTGGGGACTTCCCTGGCAGTCCAGTGGTTAAGACTCCGTGCTCCTAATGCAGGGGGCACGGGTTCGATCCCTGGTCAGGGAACTAAGATCTCACAAGTTGCACGGTGCGGCCAAAAAAAAAAAAAGAAATTCATGGTCTTTGTATTAGCAAACATTCAAATAAGGTAGAAGTGACCAAGCACTCTGGAGGCAGACAGTGTCATTTTGGGAGCAGTGGCCTCGGCTTCTGCAGGACTGTCTGCCACCTGCTTGTTTTTGTTCCCATGGCGAGCATCTGTCCTTGTCACCGTGTCACACTGGCTGGGTCTTCATGGCTGCAGAGTGCTCCTTCCTCTGGGAGGAAGGAGAGAAGCTGAGGCCTGAGGCCACACCAGTCTGTGGGATGAGGAGCCGTGGAAGCTGCCTCCATGGGACCAACAGGTGTTGAGGTCTCCCGAGTCACCGCTGTGTCCAGGATGCAGTTCCCCCTTCACTGATCAGCCTTTAAGTCCCAAGGCGCCTTTGTTCCAGGGACCTGCGATAGCCTGTGGACCCCAGAGCCTCCCTCAGCAGGGCAGGAACTAGGCCAGGAGCGCCATGGGGCTGCATCCCTGCCCCCCCTCCCCACTTTCCCTGCTCTTCACAGACGGCCTTTTCCTTGTCACCCCCCGGGGTTACTTGGTGCTTTTCCAGCTGCTCAAGGAGGCCGACTCGCCTTTCTCTGTCTCGATCCCAGATTCCCCAAAGGGAGCATTTGATGTGACCTGCTTGGGATAAGGCGTCCACCTTCAGTCCATGGCACCGTGGCCTGGGGAGGGTCTCACGTCCCACAGCCCCACCCTGTGCTCCCTGCCCTTTCTGCTCCTACTGCTGAATCCAGTGATCGTGTCTCCCAGCCTCGGCTTCCTCTTGAGGCCTGGTCTGGCTAAGGATGCTCCAGGGGCAGGCCAGACCCCAGCTACTCATCACCACCCCTCTCCTTGTTTTCACAGAGATGTTTTCTTCTGTCTTTGCATTTCTCAGAGGAGGATATGGTTGATGGCAGAGCCATGCCGGGGATAGGGGCCTGACTCCTGACTGGGGCTTTATCCCTGGGGCTGTGGCAGGCAGAGAGGAGCCTGCCCACACCCTCCTCACCTCCACTAAATGGTCACCTTGATGAAAAGTCACCTTGATGAAAAGGACTGTGCTAACTAGACCCATTCCCTGTGACGGGCTGGAGAATGGCCAGTCAATGCAAGGCCACTACGGGGCACTGAGTCCTGCTTCTGTCACGGAGTATTTCCCCCAGAGGTGACAACCTCGCCTCAGTTACCTTTTCCCATAACCAGCAGAGGGCGGTAGAGGATGCAAAAGCCCTGTAGGGGACGGCAACAAGACCTGGTGCTGCCACCTTGTGGCCAATTCTGGGATCGCATCTTTGGGCCATCCTCATTTTCCAGGGACTCTATTTGCCCATCTGTAAAATGGGTTTAGCATGCAAAGTGCTGAAGATGAGTAGGTAGGAAAAGTCACACCTTTCAGGGGAAAAGGCCGCAAGCTAGGAGCCCTTGCCCCATCTTGGTAATGCTCGGGTCATGGTGTGTGCCTGTGGGCATTGGTAGCAGCAGAAGGCCTGAGGTGGGAACTCTGCAATTGTTTGCTGTGACCTTGGGCAAACCCCATCCTTGCCCACCCATGGGCAAGCTCTCGGAGGTCAGTTACCCTTCATGGGGTTGTTGAAATCAGGGATAAGAAGGTTGCACAAAGTTGATGTGCATTGTTGATGTGTGAGGGGTGTTTTTCTGCAGCTGGTGGGGTCTGCTGTCTCTTCTCAGAACACACTCCCTGCTGTTTCCTGCTGGGCTCCTGGAGTTCACGGCCAAGTGCTCCAGGAAGTAAGAAGGGAAGAGAGTCGTGAGAATGGCGAGATCCCTCCTCCCTGGGAGTCAGGGAGGGCTCCCTGGGGAGAGCAAGCCACAGCAGGGGCTTTAAGGATTAGGATTCTGGTTCACTTTTTTTGTTAGATTATTAAATTTAAAATTTTCACTTTGATTATGCAAGTAATTGTTCATTGTGCATAAATAGAGCTTGTGGATAAGAAAAAAGATGATACCAATTATTCACAGACCCATCACTGAGATTTAAAAATTTAAATATCAAAAATTAAAAAGTTTTGGGACTTCCCTGGCAGTCCAGTGGTTAAGACTCCGCGCTCTCAATGCAGGGGGCACAGGTTCGATCCCTGGTCAGGGAACTAAGATCCCACAAGCTGCGCGGCACAGCCAAAAAAAAAAATTTTTTTTTTTTGGAGAATAGCCTTCTAGTTATTTTTTATGTAGTCTGCATATAGTGTGTATGTGTGTGTGTATATATATATATATATATATATATATACACACACACAAAATATATTTATATATATAATTTATATTTTATGTACAATATTTATATCTAACAGTTAAATGGGGCCTATTTTGTGGCAAGCACCATTTTAAGCACTTTACACATATTACCTCATTTTATCCTTTCAACATCCCTATGAGGTAAGTACAAATTTCCCCATTTTACAGATGAGGAAGCTGAGGCATCAGAAAGGTTAAGTGAATTGCCTGGTGTCATACAGTAAATGGCACAGGCAGGATTTGAACCGAGATCTCCTGGCTCCAGAGTCGATGATCTTAATCTCAATGTCACATTACTTCTCTCTCTCTAGATACATATTTTTTAAAATAAAAATTCAGATCACACAGTAGCTCCTCAGTCACATTCCAGATCAGTAACTGTTCTCCCTCACCATTTCTAATGACTGTTCCACAGTATGCCATGCTCCACTGGATGACTCTTCCCTAATTTTTTTAACCAGTCCAATGGGAAGGATGTGGATGGGCAGAAGTGTTTAATGGGGAACAGGGCTGGTAGTGGGGGGACAGTGTGGTGTGGGCTGAATAATGGCCCCCAAATATATCCAGGTCCTAATCCCTGGAACCTGGGAACGTTACCTTACGTGGTAAAGACACTCTGTAGGTGTGATTAAATTAATGATTTTGAGGTGGAGAGATTTTCCTGGATTATCCAGATGAGCCCTAAATGTAATCACAGTCTCTTTGTAAGAGGGAGGCTGAGGGAGGTTTGACTAAAGAAGAGATGTGAGAACAGAAGTGAGAGGTTGGAATGACGCCAGGAAGAGGTCGAAAGCCAAGGAAAGCAGCCGGCCTCCAGAATCCAGAAGAGGCAAGGAAATGAATTCTCCTTGAGAGCTTCTGGAAGGAACCAGCCCTGTGGGACACCTTGATTTCGGCTCAGTGAGATTGCTTTTGGATTTCTGGCCTCTAGAACTGTAAGGGAATAAATCTGTGTGTGTGTGAGTGTGTGTGTGTTGTTTTTTTTTTTTTTGGCTGTGTCACGCAGCATTCGGGATCTTAGTTCCCCGACCAGGGATCGAACCCGTGTCTCCTGCAATGGAAGCATGGACTCTTAACCACTGGACCACCAGGGAAGTCCTGCTTTTGTGTTGTTTTAAGATGCCACGTTTGTGATGATTTGTAGCAGCAGCCATAGGACACTAATACAAATGGTACAGACCAGTGTAGTCAGGGAAGAGAAGCGGCTACAGGGAGCCAGGTGACCTGGGGCAAGTCCCTTGCCCTGTGTCAGTTTCCTCCTCCCTAAAATGAGGGGCAGGGGTTGGGCTCTTTGGTGCAGCAGGGGGCCCCCACCCTGGCAGGCGTGGGTGGAGCCAGCTCATGGGGCTTTCACAACTGTCGTGGGGAGATAATGTTTGGTCCTCGGCCACAGGGACCGTGCTGAGCGGCGATAGCAAATGGCCCGAAGAGACTGTTCCTTTGTGCCGCTCCCCCGCCAGCCTCTGTGTTATGGGACGCTGACAGCAGGAGAGGCCTAGGCTTGCCTGGCCCCTGGGGGCTGGGGTGGGCCTCTGGCCTTCTTGCTTCCTTCCTGCACTCCTGCATCACTCCCCTCCTGCTGGCCTTCCCACCCAGCGCTGGCCAGCCTCTCCAGCCACTATAGCTGGGACTCGCTGGTCTGCTTCTGCTTCTTGGCCCTGGAGGGCAGGGACCAAGGTCCACGCCTGGGCAGAGGGGCCCGGCAGGCAGGCTGTTCCTCTTCTCACCCTTCCCCTACATTCCAACCCGCCCAGACCAGCGAGATGGGGACTGGGGGCAGCCTGGCCAGAGCTGAGGTTGAGAACAGGGCTTCAGAGTCAGCAAAACTGGTTTGAATCCCGGCTCAACATGTGCCCTCTTTTGGGGGGTGGGGGAACGCTGTGGCTTGTGGGATCTTAGTTCCCTGAACAGGGATCGAACCTGGGCCCTCAGCATTGAGAGTGGGAAGTCCTAACCACTGGACCGCCAGGGAATTCCCAACATTTGCCCTTTGTATGAACCTGGAGGAGTCCCTTCCAGCTCTGAGCTGTAAGGCAAATATTGTGCCCATCTTGCTCGTGAGGAAACTGAGGCTCAGAGAGGCATGAGGTTTGCCCAAGATCACGCCGCCAGGTGCCAGGATTCAAGCACAGGCCTGCCCCACTTTTCCCTGGTTCTCTGTGGCCTCCTGGCCAGGAGAGCAGCCAGACGCCAGGTGTCACCCACCTGAGGTGAGGCAGGGAGCACCTGCCCCTCAGTGAGGGTCCCTGCGGGTGGGTCGTGGCGTGGTTCCAGGCTGCCGGGCATGCTCTGGGGGCAGCGGCCCCAGCGGAGCCCGCGGCATCTTCACCCCCAAGCATGCAGCGCGAGTGGGGTCCTCTGACCTGCCTTTGAGGCCGCGTCACCTGCTCACGGTGAGGCCCCGGGCAAGTCCCTTCCCCTCCTGGAGTCTTAGTTTCTGCCTCTGTAAAATGGGGACATGGTGGCAGCAGTACTTGTGCCCTGTGTGTGCAGAGCCCCAGCTGGCGCTCAGCGATGGTGCTCCCATGACTTAAGAGATGAGATGAGATGAGAAGGTCTGACTTCAGAAAGGAAGCACGAAGAGGATGGGCCA
This sequence comes from Balaenoptera acutorostrata, assembly GCF_949987535.1. Taxonomy (NCBI): domain Eukaryota; kingdom Metazoa; phylum Chordata; class Mammalia; order Artiodactyla; family Balaenopteridae; genus Balaenoptera; species Balaenoptera acutorostrata. Next base: position 117,889,902 of record NC_080069.1, on the reverse strand, counting down.
GATCCCACAGTGGGAGCTGCCCCCACCCCCATCCCATGCCAGAGATCCCAGGCCTCCTCACCAGGGGAAGGAGGGAGGGGGGACTGGAATGAAAAGCCTTTAGGGGAAATCACTCTGTGAGTTTGGAATCCGGGATGGGGCAGGGGAGCTGCGAGATAAAACTCTTTATTAAGGACCGGCCATTTCCGTTTCCTGTCTCATTTCAACTTTCCAGCAGCCCTCCCAGGCTCGTCTGGAGGTAGGACGGAGGTCTGAAATGCGTCTCGCTGGGCTAAAATCAGGGTTGTCAGCAGGGGAGCGTTCCTTCCGGAGGCTCTCCGGGACTTGGTCCTTGCCTTTTCCAGTTTCTAGAGGCCGCAGCGTTCCTTGACTCAGGCCTCCTTCCTCCATCTTCAAAGCCAGTGACCTCGGGCTGAGTCCTCGCCCGTCTCCCCGCCTCTCTCCCTGCCTCTGTCTCCCACGTGGAAGGATCTTGTGACTACATTGGGTCCCCCTGGATACTCCAGGCTACTCTCCCTATTTTAAGGTCAGCTGATTAGCAACCTTAATTCCATCTGTGACCTTAATTAGCCTTTGCCATGCCACCTAATTCACAGGTGGTGGGGATTAGGACGTGGGCTGTCTTTGGGAGGGGGTATAATTCTGCTTCCCACACCATAGAATATTTGGATGGGTTTTATCCGATTAGTAACTATTCTTTAAGCATGTAGTGGGTGCCGGGCACCTACTGTGAACAGCAGTGAGAAAGCCAGCAAGTACCCACACCCTCTAGTTAGCGGGGAGAAGTGCAAGGGAGAAAAACAAACGGGGTGGGAATGAGCTGGGCTGCGGGGTGGAACAGGACTGCCATTGGAAGTAGGGTGGCCAGGGACAGCCTCTGTAAGAAAGTGACATTCGATTAAAGACTGGAAGGAGGGATGAAGGAACAAAGGAAGGAGGTTGGCTTGGTGACACATCAAGAGTCACCCACCTCAGAGCACCTCCCAAAATTAACTTCTGTGCTGGAGAAGCCCCACTCCCAGCTGGAAGGAACTGAGGACCTGGGAACCTGGGACCCGGCCACCGTCCCAAGGAGAAGCCTGGACGGGGTTGGGGGGGGAGGGGGACACGACCAACTTGACAAGACCCAATGGTTAGGAAATGGTTTATGCCTGTTACCCTGGTAACAAGCTGACGCAAGTGGCATATTAGTTTCCTACGGCTGCCGTAACAAATCACCATGAACTTGGATGGCCAAAAACAATAGAAATGAATTCTCTCACCGTTCAGGAGGCCAGAAGCCAGAAATCCAGGTGCCAGCAGGGTTGGTTCCTTCTGGAGGGTCTGAGGGAGAAATCGTTCCTGCCTCTCCCCTCGCTTCAGGTGGCTGCCTGCGATCGTTTTCTTTTTGGCCGCACCCGAGGCTTGCGGGACCTTAGTTCCCTGACCAGGGCTCAAACCCGCGCCCCCTGCAGTGGAAGCATGGAGTCTTAACCACTGGACCACCAGGGAAGTCCCAATCCTTGGCATTTTTTGACATATCGATGCATCACTCCAACCTCTGCCTCTGTCCTCACGTGGCCTCCCTGCGTGGTGCTCTCTTGCCTGTCCAGATTTCCCTCTTTTATAAAGACACCAGTCATTGGACTTAGGGCCCACCCTCACCCAGGATGACCCCATCTTGACTTGATTACATCTGCAAAAACCCTACTTCCAAATCAAGCAACATCTGAGCTTCCCAGTGAACAAGAATTTTGGGGAGACACTGTTCAACCCAGCACAAGTGGTATATGCGTTTCACGCAAGGGCACACTTCTGTGTCTCCCTACAGCCTCTGAATGCCAGAGCCCCCCGGCACGTTCCCCATACAGTCCCCCACCAGCCAGTGGCACCGAGGGCTGTCAGTGGGGGGATGGCGACTGGGGTGTCGAGTTATTTAATGAACATTTCACTGAGCACTCTGTGCACTGGGCACTGCCTTAGGTGCTAGAGGTACAACTGCAGACACATTCCCTGTTCCCAGAAAGCGAATAAAGGATGTCCAGGGGGGCCCTCCAGCATCTCTAAGCCAGAAGGATGGGCAGGAGCCAAATCTGAGGCTGGGGAGGGGCAGCCAGTGAAGTGAAGAGAGGCACAGTGGTGTCTGGAGGTGCTTCAAGCAGGAGACAGGGATCAACTCTGCTCGACATGGGCTGAATCAGGGGAGGGCTGAGGAAGGACCAGACTCACTATCTCCTGGGGCACTGGAGACCTGTCAGAGCACCCCAAATCCAATGAACATCCATTCTAAAGAGGGGGTGCCTCCAGAAGCCCAGAGTGGGTAGCTACTCTGAGGGGTAGCTTTCTCATGTTCTCTCATGAGAAAAAGGGATTTGTAGTCTAACATGTAAACAGCCCCATGCCACCCAAGCCCAGGTCAGGAAAACCATGGCTCCGTCATCAGCTCTGAAACAACTTTATTAGAAGGCTGTTTTAAATGACAACTTCCAATTCTTTCTTAATTTGCTTTGTCACCAATTCCAGTTATAACTCTAATCATATATAACAATAAAGCTTGCATTGATCTTTGCATCCTATTTAAATTGTCCTCATCAGGCCGTTCCGGTGAATGGAAGTGTGGCTGTGCAGTTGCACGTTGACCAGCATTACTGAGCAGGGGTAGCGGGGGGCCCAGGACAGAGGGAGCCCGCTTCACGGGTACGGGTGGGGAGCCGGCCGCCCTCTCCTCTGGCCCCCACCCCAAACTCACAGTGATAGGCACCTCACTGCCTTGTCTTTCAAAAAGTGTGAATAAAGAAATCCCTCCCAGTCCAAGAAATGATTTGGACTTCCATCTTCAACAGGGTTGAGATTTCCCCCACTCTTCCTGCCCCCTGATCAAACCCTCAGATCCTAAGGCTTCCTATTCCTAGGTGCTGGCCCTGCCCTGACCTGCCAAAGGACTGTCTTTCCGTGATCAGGGCCCTTCTGCCTTCTTGCCTTTCTTCTGTCACCAGTTCCGAAAGGAATTTCTTTGGACAGACATGGTGCAGCAGCGAGAAGGGTCACTCCCACGGCCCCCTTCTTCCTCTTCCCACCCCACCTCACAGGTGTTGGGAAGGTGCAGTCAACCAGGAACATAAATATGAATAAAAAATGAACTTGAAAATGACAGGCTATTAATTAAACAAATCTATAAAAATAGTTAGGACATAACTCTGTTCAAATAAATACAAAATAAATAGGCTCCAAGCAGTGTGATACGTTGCATCAGTGGAATGTGAGGCTGGTCCCACTTTGCCCCAGTTGGGATTGGACACGAATCCCCGGGGCGTCAGAAACAGACTTTAACACGGTCAGCCAAGCCATTGGCTCTCTTTGTCTTCCCCCTGGAAGAACAGAACTTGTACATTTGTCCAGCTTGTCTTTCTGAACAAAACCCTTTTTCCAACAATACATAATTAAGGCCTTGAACACCTTTTCCTCCTCTCACCAGGGCGTGCAGACTCAGGGCAGAAACTGCCCTTCCTGCTTCAACACAATGCCCACTGCCCTCATGCCAGCGGGGAGGGAGAGGGAGTTGGTTCTGAGCTGGTGCCAGTCCTGACAGAGGCCGGGGCCAGCTCAGAGCCCCATGAGCCCCCCAGCAGCAGGGAGCAGAGGCCCTCTGGGTTCCAGGACCCATGAAGCCATGCACCAGGGCGCCAGGCAGCCTTGCCCTCGTCATGCACACGGGCATCCAGGTGCCCGTCTGCGGGGCAGCTCAGAAGCCAGACTCCTCCCTCTTCCCTGCCAGTGGCTGCGCTGCCGGCTGGGAAGTCGGGCCGAGGTCAGGTAGAACTACCCTTCCCCACGGACTGGGCGGAGAGGAGCAGCGTGGCGGGGGGAGTGGGCTGCGGGCCCTCCTCCTACCGTTTAAAACAGCAGCAAGGAAGGAAGCAAGGTGGGCCCGGGGAGGACGCTCAGCAGGCCCGCAGGCGCCCCGCGCCAATGGTCTGGCTGCGAGGACGCGATGGAAGAACTAAGCCAGCCTCCCAGCCCAGCTATTCGGCAGGCAGCACAGGAAATGTCCTGTCCCCACGCACGCGAGCCTGTGTCCTGCTGAGCCCTGGACCCTGAGGAACACCCACAGGTCTTCCCTGGAATGGGCACGAGGGTCAGCCAGGGCCAGCAGGACAGACCCAGTGGGCCTGCCGGCTCTGCCCCCACCCCTGCAGGTGCATCCCAGGGTTTTCACAGCTTGGCTTAAGTCAGCTTAGTGTTGGCACATTCACAGAATGAGATGGCTACACATCCCGGGGCTGCAGGCCCAGGATCAGCGAGTCCGCGGGCGGGCTGGCCTCCCTCCCGTCACCGCGACTGCACGCCCAGGGTGATCTTCAGGTTCTCGTACACCACATAGCTGATGCTCACGGCCGGAATCACCTTCATGAAGTTGGGAGCCAGCCCCCGGTACAGGCCGAAGGCCCCCTCGGTCCGCAGGATCTGTTTGAAGAGGCTGCTCATGGTCACCTCCGGAGCGCCCTCAATGGAGGCTGCAGGGAGAGAGGTCGCCCGTCAGGGGCCTTTCGCCAGCTCCTTCCTACATCCCAACCTGCCCGGGGAGATGGGCCCCTGGGGACTGACTGGCCTAAGACCAGCCTTACCTTGGGCCTGCATCCGGGTCCTGACCAGGGCCAGTGGGTAGCTGGCCAGCTGGCCACAGGTGCTGGACATGGTGCCACAGGCCAGGAGCACAAACACGCCGGGGTCTGCGCTGTTCACTGCATAGCGCTGCAGCCAGGCATTCTTGAGTGTCTGAAAGGGCAGAGGGGGGCGGGGATGAGCCAAAGGGCCTGCAGGCCCCAGGAAGGGAGGGCTTGTGAGGCAGTGAGAGACTGGGGGGCTGAGGGGACAGTTATCGGATCCACACAGGAGGCGTTGCCCCATCACATGGGATCCGTGAGGCCACTGTAACCTGATTCACTTGGCCTGGGCCGGCCTGGGCTGGCCTGGGGCTGGCTGGGCTCCCGGCCTGCCTGCCCTTTGTTTCTGCTGTCACTGGGGATTTCTGGATAGGATGGGGAGCAGGGATGACGCAGGGGCAGCTCCTCCCTTCCCTCCCCCGAGAGCCGGACTCCTGTGCTCCAGAGTCTGCTGGGGGCCCAGGGAGCCCCCAGGGCATCGTGCTCTGTAGATCTGCCTGCCAAGCCCCCGGGGGTACAGAACCTGGGGGCTGCCAGGGGCAGGCAGTGTGATGGGAGACCCCTGCAATGGACAGATGAGTCTGGAAGGAGACAAAGGGGGACGGAGGGGTGACACATGGCCAGGAGGGGGTTTCTGAATCTCTCCTGCTGCTCAAGGGGCCTGAGTCCTCTAGGGCCTCACCTCGTAGACGGCCAGGTCTATCCCAGCGTAGGGGATGATCCCCAGCATGTTGGGAACATAGCCTTTGTAGAAGGCGGCCATGCCCTCTCTGGCCAGGATCTTCCTGGCGCAGTCCAGCATGCCCGAGTACTGGCCTGTTTTGCGCAGGGCCATCCGGGTCTTCAGGACCTGCAGAGCCCAACGGAAGCGACGGAAGTGTGAGCCCAGCCCACTCCGCACCCTCACCTCCACACGCACTGCCCGCCCCAGGACCAACATGGCCCTCACCTCCATCGGGTAGATGCTGCTCTGGGCAATGGCCCCTGCCAAGGACCCTGCCACAAGCCTCTCGTGAATCCTCAGAGTCTCTTGGTCACTCCCAACGAGACGCTTGATCTGGAACAGGGAGCAAACAGACTGATACCCCCCAGAGACCAGCACACCTGCTCCTGCCCCGCCCTTCCTCCCGGAGCCTGTCAGGTTTAGCCGAGACCTGGTGTCCCTGGCACTTTTGATGCTGCCCAGAAATGGAAGGAACTGGCCCCCAGTGGAACTGGTTGGTGGCAGAGCTGGGGTCAGGCTCAGGCCTTCCCACCCCCCCGCCTGGCCCTGCTGTCCCTCGGGTACAAGGACTGGTTCCAGGTTCCAGGGAATCAACAGGGCAGGGACCTCATTCCAGGGGAAGCTCAGGAAGCAGCTGCTGATGGGCGACTCTCCCTGGGGAGCTGGGTCCTCACCTGTTCATAGGCCATGAACTTGATGGCCGACTCGGGGGCAATTTTGAGGACGTTGATGCCATTGCCGCGCCAGAGTGATTTGGCCCCTCCTTCTCGAATCATCTGGGTGAAGCCACCCACGATGCACATGTTGTTGCTGCGGGAGGCGTGCACCTGGGGGGGAGGACAAGCGGTCAGAAGGAGCTCAGTGGCCACAGGGCCACTGTTGCCTGACAAAGAGCCAAGATCGAGGTTGGCAGGCAGGCTCCGCCCTCGTGGTACTCTGAGGCCAGCTCGGTACCCTGAGAGTCTAACGTGGCTGCTCTAGGTCCCACTAGATTCTGCTGTGCACCTGCTGGTGCCAACCCCATGCTAAACACCTCCACAAGGACTACTTTAAAAAAAGTTGAGCTTTTTGGACTCCCTTGGTGGCGCAGTGGTTAAGAATCTGCCTGCCAATGCAGGGGACATGGCTTTGAGCCCTGGTCCAGGAAGATCCCACATGCCACGGAGCAACTAAGCCTGTGAGCCACAACTACTGAGCCTGCGCTCTAGAGCCCGCGAGCCACAACTACTGAGCCCACGTGCCACAACTACTGAACCCTGCTGGCCTAGAGCCCATGCTCCGCAACAAGAGAAGCCACTGCAATGAGAAGCCCGCGCACCACAACGAAGAGTAGTCCCCGCTCGTCACAACTAGAGAAAGCCCGCGCACAGCAACGAAGACCCAACGCAGCCAAAAAATAAATTAAAAAAAAAAAAATTGAGCTTTTTATTATGGAAAAATTTCAAACATATATAAAAGTATAGAGGATTACATAATGAGCTTCCATGAACCCATAATGAGCTTCAACCATCATCAAACCAGCCAACTGATGCCCCACCCCCCATTAATTTAAAGCACATCCCTGGCATTTTGTCATTTCACCCAAGGACAGCTTTTAATCTCTACGGAATTCCTGGGGATTTGGTTAAGAAAAACAAACTGATGAGGCAATTTGTTCGAACCCCTTAGCTTCCAGAGGAATAGAATTCCTGGGGGTGAAGTCTGGGTCACCCAGCTGGGACGGTGGGACCCCGGGTCGGGTGCCAGGCCCAGAGCTCCTCTCCCCGAAACACTCGCCTCCCTGATTCAGCACCAGAAGGGAGTTCTCATTCTTCCATACATAGGCCTCAAACCGAGGCAGGCCCAGGGGGCGCTGAGGGGCTAAGGAAAGGATGACGCCTTTTCTGAGCAGGGTTCCTGGCACAAAAAGTGCCAGAACGCAAGTCAGGGGACAAGGGGGTGACTGGCCACTGTTCAAAAGACACTGGAGTCCACTGGTGTGTCCTCAGGCAGCTCGATTTCACAACCTTGCTCCTGACTTGGGTTCAGCATAAGCTGAACCTGCCCTGTGGACGTGGAGTCGGGTGCCCAGCCAAGGGAATGGTGTCCAGGCCAGATGAGGATCCGCTTGCACTGCCCCCCACGTGGTGGCCTATGTAAGGTGCACCTAAGGAAACAGGTTCCTGCCACACCCCAGTTCTCACTGGGGTCATCTGCCCCCAGTATGGCCCCGTAATGTGACTCCTGGCTTAAGGGCCTCAGATAAAATTAGATCAGGCCACCTAGGCCAGGATCTAATGTGCAAAAGGCCACCTAGGCCAAGATCTAATGTCACCCTTGTCTAAGCAATAATTCCAATCTGATTTACTGGGTTAGAAAAGTATGGGCCCAAAGCAGGGCCCCAGATAAGGGAGGGGAAACCAACCCACCAAAGAAACCCAAGGTGGAAACCAGGTGGCTTGGGGCCTGTTTTCCTGCGTACCTGCATGAGCACCTTGAGTCTGTCCAGGGGGGCCGTGCAGGTTCTCGATACGGCCCCCGCCCCACCGCCAGCCACCAGGTGTCTCCACCACATCCCCGTCTGCCTCTCCTCCACCGTGAACTCGTCGGGGACCGTCAGATTCTCACCCACGTCAAAGATCTGTGAGGAAGACCAACAACGATAAATCTAGCAGGCTCCCGACGCTTGTGGCAGAACTGCCGGCAGACAGCTAGGTCCACAGCCTTCTGCCGCCTAGAGTGGACCCCCTACCCCTTCGCTATGTGGAGGCAGCAAAGCTCTGAGCTGTCTGTGGCCTTGGAGAGGCCCAGGTTAGAACTGAGAGCACAGCTGGAAGAACGCAGGTAGAAAACCACGCGGACAGCCCTTTTGGGCACTGCCAGGGGCTCCTGCAAGAACAGCTTACAAAGGCATTTCAGCTGAGGATCACCAGGCTAGCTGTACTGGAAGGTTCAAGTCAGGGATAAAAATTCTTCTGAAACCCGATGTGTAACCAGATCACGTTGGCAGAACATTATGCAAGGCTTCTGCAAACATGAGAGGGTTGTGCTGCCTGTGTAATGCCCTCTCTCCCAGGCGGCCTCCTGGCTCGGCAGGCAGAGCCAGTTCTGCTCCAACCCTGGGGCTGCAGGCCAGACCCACGGGGCAGCGGCTCCTACCCACAGAGCGTCCACCTAATTTCACCCAATGAAGATGCCAGGCGTCCCCTGAGGGCACCTCGGGAGACAGAGGACGAGGAGCACCTGTGGCCTCCTCTTCTGGAGTCGACGGTCCAGGATGGATAAGACTGCCACCAGGGGATACTCAGCAAGGACCAGCAGAAAGGGATGCTTGTGCATGAAGGGGGCTCACGGGCAGGGGGTCAACGGGGCCACTACCGGTGAGGGTGCAGAGCTCTGTGTGTTTCTGACCGGGGGTGAAAGAGCAGTGGGGAGGTATTCGTCTGCCATAGAGAGAAATGACACAAAAAATGGGGTGGCCGGGGGGAGAAACTGAAGAGCTCTGCTACTGGATCTCTACAGAGCAGCCCTCAGGAGGCTCTGGGAGAACAAGGAGGCTCGGGGAGAGGGTGCTTACAGTGGACCTTGAAGAACAGGCAGCACGTGGGGACAGGAGGGCATTGTTTCTAGCAGAGGGAGCCCCGTGTTTGGGGCATGGGCGGGCCGTTCAGGTTGGCCGGCATGAGGCAGATGGAGGGAGCATGTGGAGGGCTGGCAGAGAAGTAGACAGCCCTGCCATTGAAGGGGAGGTGGGCTGGGAACCCCCACCAGGATGGGGGCTAATGCTGGGCGAAGGGGACCCCATGAACGGACGAGGCAGAAACCGCCTTCCGGCCCCGGGAGCACGGGGCTCACCGTGGAATGCTTCCAGTACAGGATGATCTCAGGGATGTTTTCCACGGGATGCAGGAGGTGATAGTCTCGCCACTCGTTCCAGTCGATGGTCATCGTGCCATTCTTGTCCATGCTGCAAGACAAATGCGTGGGTCGCCCAACTGTAAACAGGCCCCATCTGTCAGCCGCACTTCCCACCTCCAGGGGAGCCGAGGGCAGGCGCGTGGCCACCAGGAAACCACAGAAGGCGCCTCTGCCCTGGAGGAGAAAAGGCCAGGTGGCTCCACATCCCACCTGGCACAAAAACGGGATTTAAGGGCCCACGAGAACCCCGTTCTGATCAGGCACAGAGGTCAAGGAGGGAGGTGGTCCCGAGAGTGACAACGGATACTTACTAGGTGACAGGGCCCCAGAAGTGGCCCGTTCGTATTCTGACAGACAGACAAAGGAGGATGCAGAGGAGAGAGGAGAAACAACACAAATAAGTGCTCTGAGCGGAGGTTAGTGACGCAAGCACATGCCACGGCACAGCACGAGGACGCACCCTCCACGCGGAGGGGAGCGAGGGCCAGAGGCTGCTGTCCCTGACCAGCCGGCTTCGGGCCCCTGGGACTTGGGAACGCTCGGGAGGACAGGAAGTGGCTCTGGGGCTGTTCTGTGCGAGTTCCCAGCACAGCAACGATGCCAGTCCCCAGGACCACCCCTGGCCTGCGGGATGCCTTTCGGGGCAGCACATCTGAGCGTTGTGTTAAGAGAAGTTCCCCACAGTGGAGGGCGGCCACGTGAGCCCTGCCCCTGCATGACAGGGCAGAGAAGGGTGTTCCTTGCTGGCCTTTCACCTACTGAAATCCCCCACTAGTCTTCTCTCTTAGCGGGTGGCTGGCGCTCAGGTACTCTGCCAGGTGATCTGTGATTCTACCACCGGGAGCTTACCAGGAACCCGGGGAGCGGCTGGTCTCTGGGAGGGGTTACTTATTCATCCCTTCCAACCACCAGAAGCCAAAGTTCGTGGAAACAGGGTCAATACAGTGAACGGCACGAGGGAGTGAGTCCAAGAAACTTTCTTTCGTCACACTTTTGTTAAACCAGACGCAGGGGCTGGCTACGCACTCACCTCTTGAGGATTTTTTCTGCCTGCTGTTCAGATATCTTGACTCCCAGGTCCCGCAGGGACTGCATGATCTCCTGCGCGTCGATCCGTCCTGGAACAACAAAGGCCGTGAGCCGGGAGCCAGCCCTGAGGAGAGGCCCAGGACCGCTGGGCCCGCCGCTGGCCCCCGGGGGCAACGCTCACCATCATTCTTCTTGTCCAAACTCTTGAATACCAGCCTCAGTTTCTTCTCGTGATCTTGGAGATAATGGACAAACTCTTCAAAGTCTAGCTGCCCATCGAGGTCTTTGTCGCCAGCTTGTACAATTTTCTATAAAACAAAAGTGAGGTTTTGTCCTTCAGCTTTTCCTGTCCCTCGTGGTGTCCCGTTCCCAGGAAACAACTGCTCAACCGTGAACAGAGGTGGCCCCATGACCCGAGACACTTCCCCTCCTCCACTCCCAGGGCCACCACCACCTGGATCCCCTAGGGCCAGCCAGAATCCAGCCAAGAGCCTGCCGCGTTTCCCTCGTGAGCAAAGAGGAAAAAGAGCCCGCAGGAGGAGCCCTTGACAGAGGCCGGCAGCGGTGGGCTTGGTACTTCCACCAGGCCAGCTGCCCGGCTCCTCTGCAGCACTGTCCCTGGTGCCAGGTCTCAGCACCACATGCTCTCTGCCCAAATGTGGGGTGGCCCCGGAGCTCCAGATTCCATCAGAAACTCTGCAGCTTGCTCTTTTTATCCCTAAAAGTGGCACTGGCCCAAGAACAATTGGGGGTGACCAGGGTAAAGGTACAGGGCAGAGCTGGCCCCTGCCAATGCCTGCTTGGCAGAAATACTGCCAGAGAGAACTCTGGAGGATGGAGAAGTGGTAAGAGCAATGGGAACTGTTCTTGGGCCTGTGCTTGATGGCGCTGCCTGTCTCTGATCTCAGGGGAGCCAGATGCTATAACCAACCTCAGCTGCCTTAACCAGGCACTGAAAAGCAGGGCAGCTCCACTTAGGAATAGTTCAGTGACCAAAGGAAGCTTTAAGAGACCCTTTCCTTGGCAGTGAGGTTCCAAAAATCTGCGCCTGCCCTTAGAGATGAGCTCTGTTCAGCAGCTGCAGTCCGTTTTGGATGCTCAGCAACTGGAACTTTTCCACAAAAGCACAAGCACTTGGTTTGTGCCCGGGGTCCTGCTAAATGCTTTATCTCTAGTAACCCGCTGAATCCTCGCAAACAGCCCTAGGAGGTGGGTACTATCATTTCCCCCATTTTCCAGAGAAGGAAACAGAAGCTCACGGAGGTTTAGTAATTTATCCAAGGTCGCACAGCTAGGGAAGTGGTGGGCAGGATTCAAGCCAGGCCTGTTGGACTCCAGAGCCACCTCCCTATAGGGTCTGCTGCCATTCTAAAGGTTAATCTCAAGAAGGTGGGGAACATACATGAGTCACTCCAACCCAGCAACACCCCAAAACCAGGACCAAAAATCTCCTAAGGAAAATGGTTATAGTCTCCCTGTGTTGCCCAATTCTCTCAGCAAGAAATACCGTCACTATCCACAAACCAATGTGGGTTTCAAAGTCTCCTGAGCCAGTGGGTTTGGAAATTGATGGACCATTGGCTAGCTGGTCCTCTCCAGATACTGTGTCACCTAACATGATCCAAAGAACAACTCAGGGATGGTGTGGCTGGAATGTGAGACAGAGGCTGGCACGTGTTCTATCAGCTGTCTGGAGTTATGTTAACTTCCTGCAGACATTTGTGCTCTCCACCAAAATACAGATTACATATAGGTTAGCACCCTAGATTTATGAGAGGAGCGGAAATAGAATCTGCCTGTCATTTAGAGAGGAGGCGAACACTAGGCACGAAGCTCGTTGGTATCTGGGTTGCTCTGGCACCAACGCAATCCATGTGCCTTGTTGGGGTGGGTGCCCGGGATACAGAAAACTCAAGGACATGCTCATGCAGCTGATTTCAAAATATTCTAAGTCGTTGCTTCTACCTCAGTCCTGTCTCCTTCCTAGGATATGCAAATCACCACGCCCTGCACACCATCTGACCTTCACTGCCCTCGTGAGCACTGGGGGACAGCACAGGATCTGATTAATGGAGAAGTTGGGGTATCCCTTTAGGAGGCAGGCGACCCCCTCAGACTCTGTAGCTGTTTCCCCATATTTAAAATAGTAATGGGGCTTCCCTGGTGGCGCAGTGGTTGAGAGTCTGCCTGCTAATGCAGGGGACACGGGTTCGAGCCCTGGTCTGGGAAGATCCCACATGCCGTGGAGCAACTGGGCCCGTGAGCCACAACTACTGAGCCTGCGCATCTGGAGCCTGTGCTCCGCAACAAGAGAGGCCACGATAGTGAGAGGCCTGCGCACCGCGATGAAGAGTGGCCCCCGCTTGCCGCAACTGGAGAAAGCCCTAGCACAGAAACGAAGACCCAACATAGCAATCAATCAATCAATCAATCAATCAATCAATCTTTAAAACAGTAATGATTTCTGCTGCCTCCTGCTCCAAAGAGACACCTAGGAAGGTCCCCTCACCCCTGCCCGTTGGTTTGTTTCACCCAGGGCACAGCCCTGTCACCTCCAGCCTCCGCAGCCACGGTTCCAACTCCTGGGCCTCCAGTGAGGGGCCTCTCCCCTCCCCTCCTGCCCCCCAGCTCAGAGAAAGCAGCTAGACTGTGCCCCCACTTCCTGGCCCTGCACTGCTTAGAACCCCGCCCTCCGCAAGAAAATTCCTTTCCATCTCCCACAAGTGCCTTCCCTATAATTCCAGCCTTCCTTGGAAGTCACATGAGAGCCAGTCACTCCCGTGACGTACGTAGCCCTTTAGCCGCCTATAGTTATGCGACAGCTGGGGTAAAAACTGGCACGCTTAGAAATGGGGGGGGACCTTTGAGGTATGCGGACCCTCTACCAGCTCATCCATTCACTCAACCAACACTGATGAAACGCCCGCTGCCTTCCGCGGTACAGACCTGCTTCCACTGGCGGTAGGTGGAGAACTCCTGGGAGGGGATAAAGACACTGAGTTTGAAGATGGACTTCAGCTCGGCGGGAAGCCCCTTGGACTCGAAGTACTGGAACTCGGTCTGGGCCTCCCCGATGAGGGGCACGTACAGGCACAGGCAGAGCATGCTGGCGGGAGCTGTTTCAGGCGGCGTGGATCCCGGGAATGCTGCCCGGCCCAGCACACTTGCACAAGGTACCCTGGGACGCAGCTGTCATTGGCTGCCTCCGCCCTGTCCTTTCACTTAATTGAAAAAAGTCTGCTCACTGTACCTCCCGCCCACAGCCAATGAGCACAGAGCCTGGCAAGGAGGCGTGCGTTGCCCGAGTGCAGAGGGATAAAGATCAGGACTGACGTCACCTGCTCCCCAGTTAACCCTTCGGAGACGGGCAGAGCATTCTGCCCTGCCCTGGGATCTGCCCCAGAAACCTTCACCCTCTGGCTGCCAATCCCTCCAAACAAATAGCCTTTGGCCTGTTTTTCCACAAGGTCCCCAAACGCGTCACACAATACAGTGATTTCTCTCCTTGGTAAATCATTCCCAGCAGAAAAATAAGTGGAGGTAGAGAATGAATCAATGCTCACCTGAAACGGCTCCGTTTCGCTGTGAGGGTAGAAGTCAGTGGTGGGCGGGGGGGGGGGGGGAGTAGTCCTGGAAGTAGCCCCTGGGGGGGTGGGGAGGGGTCTTTCACTTGCAGGGGAGCTGCCCCTCAGCCGGCTGCCTGGGCCACACGGCCTTCCAGGTACAGCTCTGGCTGGCTCTAGTGACCTTCCCCAGGCCACCCTGCACATGAGCACCCCCTCCCCTGTAGGCTTTGCCTGGGGACCCCACAAGCACCGAGAGGCTGAAATGATGGGGGCAGGAAGAGGACATTCTAGGCCACAGGTCACTGTGCCGGGGCACTCCGGAGCAGCACCAATCTGGGGTCAGCCTGGGCCTCACTTAAGATCCACGGACGTGGTCTTCAGAGCCCACATTCATTCAGGACACTCTAAAGTTCAGTGCATCGGAGCTTTCTGGCCTACAACTGTGCTGCTCATTACTTTTATTTTATTTTATTTTGCCACGCCACGCAGCACGTGGGATCTTAGTTCCCCGACCAGGGATCGAACCCGCGCCCCCTGCACTGGAAGCGTGGAGTCTTAACCACTGGACCGCCACGGAAGTCCTCAATTTTAAATAAACTAAAATTCAATGAAAGTAAAAATTCATTTCCTTGGTCGCATGGCCACACGTTATTTCCATCATCACAGAAAGTTCTACTGAGCAACACTGCCCTAGAATGTCCCTTTTAGGTGAGGATGAGAGGAAACTTCAGGTCTTGGAGAGTCAGGATCTGATCTTTATTTAAGGGCCATCCTGCCACCTCCACCTCATTCCTTCCCAAGGAAGGTGTCAGATTCGTGCTGCAGAGGAAGAGCCCACGTCACAGAGATGATAAAGGAATCCGTCTCGCCGTGTTCCATCTACAGTGCACCACTTCCTAATATAGACGAAACCTCACGACCAGGATGGATTAAAAACAGATGGATATCATTTGGAGATCCACCAAAGTAAAAGGAACTTCTTAAATTCACTAAAAAGCTTTTGGTTAAGAACTTGAAAAAGGTTCTGAAAATAAGATGCTGATGCTTATATACATCATTATGAAACAGATTTTAATAACTTATATGATATTTCAGCCCTTCTAAAAGAGATCTGATGGTGAGTCTGTAAAAACAGGTCTTGGGCTGCTTCATCCATCCACTAGGGAGGATCCGATGAGGTATCCAGAGGCAGCTCAGGATTATTCAGGCAAATTCCTGCCCAGACTCCACCTAAATCCATGATACTCAGCTGTCTCTTAAGCTACCCAATCCAGAATGTCCTGCTTTAGGGCTATTTTTACGTACATCTTATCTCAACTGCTGGGGTCCTGAAGGCAGGGCCTTTGTACCTCACGGAGGTGCTTGACATAAGCAGTTTCTGAATGAATGAATGAATCGTGCTTGGCAGGCCTCTGAGACCCCAAAAAACAAACATGACCACTCTTGATGAAGACAGTAGGTTTGGTTTCCCAAGTGCCAGCAAATAGAGTCCTCAGGGTATTTTGTCCACCTCAACTCAACAAGATACTGTATTATTATTTTTATTTTAAAGGAAGTTCACATTTATAAATAAAAGAGCTGAATTTTAAATGCTGATCTTCCTTTTTAAAATTATTCATGATTGCTTCTGAAACGAAAATAAATTACACAGATCTGTTGAAGTGTCTCATTTCAATGACAACTGCAGTCCTTCCAATACAAAATGGCAAATATTTTGACTGAATAAATAAGTTGTTCAATTGGAGATGTTCCTTTCCTACTAAACTATGTTTTTCAAATAATGTTGGTAAACATAATTGTACCATTGAGGGGTTTTTTTTGGTACCATTGAGTTGTATGATGTATTTACAAGACAAATCTGAGAAGAGATCTGAAAACAATACCAAATGAAAGTGAAATCAACACTCAATATATAAGGAACAATTATTAAAGCATTATCAAACAAGGGCAACTATCTTCTAGAATAAACAGAATGGAATGTCCTTGAGTATAACAGAGCTCATTACTCTACAGACCAGTGGTATCACAGGGCCAGGAAATGTTCTCTGAAGAGTTCTGCACGTGCTTGTCAAGACGTTATTTTACAATGCTTACATTAATTCTATTCCAATGTTAATCTTAAAAAAGGGCTCCAACGTATTTCTATTTTGCAACTGTGTTTGAGTCCAACAGAATGTCTTCATTGGACAAACGTAAACTGGCGTTTGCTTATTTATTTAAACCACCCATCTTCCTGAGTTGCATAGGTCATGCAGAACTCTGTTGTCACACAGAAACCTTTACTTCTCAGTTGAGCCAATCTCCAGGCACCTGGTGTCCAAGGCAAATGCTCTCTCCCTGGAATTACAGACACTGGGCCCCAGAGGGGCCCTGGGGTCATCTCTGAATCTCTGAGATGAAGAAACAGACCAGGAGAGGCCACCTGGTTTGCCCGGGCCCCAGAGCCAGCTGGCGGAGGCTCACCCAGAGCCTGGCTCCTGTTACAATGTTAAAACAGCATCCAAGCCTGACACTGCCATAAAGAGATTTTAGAATTCAGCTTCCAAAGAACACTTGTCAGCCTGACCCTGAGAATTACAGTGAGCAGTACCTCACATGGGAAGGCAGCAGTTGCGGGGGAGTAATTTTAGCCTTAGCTAAAAAAAACCACAAAAAACTGTATGTGTTACAGCTCTGAACACATACGTGAGAAATACAAATAAGGAAGAAGAATATGGTAGGGCTCAGGACTTCCCTGGCGGTCCAGCGGATAGGACTCCGCGCTTCCGCTGCAGGGGGCACAGGTTCTATCCCTGGCTGGGGAACTGAGATCCCGCATGCCACGTGGTGTGGCCAAAAAAAAAAAAAGTTCATAAAGCAGGGCTTGTGCTCCGTTCCTGATGTTTCACACCAGCTCCCGGTGCTTTTGGATCCCCGAGTAAAGTGCTCTCTCCCCCTCCTGCCATCGACACGTCTTCTCTGCTATCTTTACCTGTTCTAATTTTGTGACCCAGATCTACTTTTGTTTCCTTTCTTCCAATGTCCGTTCCTGTAACAACTAGTACTCAGAAACAATGGCAGCCACTCCAGATGCCTTAGAATTCAGTGGCATTCGATTTCCCTTAATCTGCTAAGTAGCAGTTCCTCTCACAAGCATCTTCTCACCCTCAGATCTGCACATGCCCCCACCCCACCAGCTTTCCTTGTTCTACCACTGTTTCATGCCAAAGATTCCCGTAAGTGCTGGAATACCATGAGTAAGAACAGGGCAGGTAGAGTACCTCTGGGAGTGTGGCATTAGCTCATACAGTATTTCCACCGCCCCCCCCCCCGCCCCCCACCAATGCCTCAGACCAAGCCAAAAATATTAATATATTGCCAGCATCCAGCTATTCTAGCCCCACCCACCCGTAAGGCCCTCGAGCCTCATTTGCTGCTGTAGCCGTAGTGTCATTTGATGATCGGGTTGCCATGACAGCCCAGTGGAGCCGGTTTCCAATGAAACCTGCCTGCACTTGGCAATCAGACACACAATGAGCAAAATTCTCTGAGCTTCTGAGAAGACAGCCCCTCAGGATTTGAAAGCTTGAATGCCGCTCAGGGCACCTCCCACTCCAGACTAATGGCTTTCTTCTCCAACTGCAGATCGACTGTAAGACAAAGATAAAGGGGGAAACTGGAACAGTTCCGACAATAAAAGCTTGCCGGAACCTGACTCACCAGCAGACATATTTAAGAGAGAAGTGAGAGTCGAACAAAGTAGCGCCACTGGGAAACTGAGAAGGCTGAGAACCAAATTGAACGTCTCTACGAGGTTTCCATGAGGTTGTGGCAGCGTCTGCCGGAAAGAAATGGCGAGCCAGGTCCCACCGGCCCGCGATCCCAACCTCCAACCCCTACCTTACAGAGCAGCTGCGCTGGAAAAGGACGCACGCTGCTGAAACACTCTTCCAGTTCTTAGTCTGTCTGCCTTTAAAGGGTCCACACCGCCCAGATGTGCTTTCTTGCTTGTTTCAAACCAAACCAGCTGACGCACCTCCCTCTTGGGGCTCCCCACACCCCCAGGCAGCTGATCCATCTCCCTTCTGGGGAGAAGTGTCAGTGAGAGGTGTGGGTCTCAGGTTCAGCCTGCCTTGCTCCCGATTCTGTAGGCCAGGAGAGAAGCCGTTCAGAACAGTCCTGATGCCAGGCCAGCCCAGGGGGAGGGCTGGCAAGAGGTGCCAGTCGGTGTGAGTCTGGGAAGTGGAGCAGTTAATTATTAAAGTCAAAAGAGGGTGAATTTAAAAGGAGCCAGCCAGCCCCTTAAGCCCTTGGCCATAAGGCAAGCAGGTCTGGAGATAAAAGTTCCTCACAATAGAAAACGCCACGGCCATTTCCGAGCTCCTGTAAAATGATCAAAAGGTAGAAAGCGACACCTGTCACATCTCAGGCACAGTACAGATGCCGAGACCCCTGTCGCCCCAGATGAGCCCATCACAGACTAAGGATTCTCCTCAATGCTTAACCTGAAACCACTGCAAAAGTTGTTGCATCAAAAGTCCCTCCCACTTAGCAAAGGAAAAATGAACATCCATTTCTTAAATGCAGTAGTTCAATTCAGCAGAACCTTTTGTGGACTCTACAGTGTGCCACACACAGGGCACAATCTCCTTCCTTTTTCCAGTTGATTTTTATCCTGAGAAAGGAGAAAAGATTCAAAATAACCAAGCCTCAGGAGGTGAACAACGTTCTTCTACCACAGGCAGGAGAAATCACAGCCAAATAGCCTTTCTGTTCTAATCCTGAGAACTCGACTGGTCCCATTAAAAACGGCTTTCTTAAGGGAAGGTGAGGGCAGTACATGGCAAAGTTCCAGGTAGACTGAAATGAAATCTCACCTCTACCCCTTCTTAACTGTTTAATCCCTGGCAAATTACTTAACCTTTCTGCACCTCAGTTTCCTCATCTGTGAAATGGGGGTGCTACCACTTACCCTGGTTCTTGTGAGCTTCAGATGACATAACCCATGCTCAGGGCACGAGATGGATGGAAGGCCCCGGCGCTCAGCAGACCCGCAGACCCGTGAGGAGCACCGGCCTCCGTGCACTGAGACTCCAGCCTCCACTCTGCCTCATCGCTCCCTTTCTCCCAGAAAGAAAGGCAAGATGGGTCCCCTGCCCACCAAGGCAGAGGGTCTGACCTTTGGGATGCAGGGCAGGCTGGTCCTCCCCAGCTCCCGGCAGCTGGGTTCACCTTTGAAGGTTTGCTCTGTTGCCCGCTGAGCTCTGTCCTCCCTGTGCTGTTTAAACAGGCTAAGACCTAAGACACGGTGTAACTGTTTGTCCCTGCCTTTCAAATGGCTTTCTGGGGCCAAAGAGACAAATCCTAAGGTAAATCTTCCATTGCATTCAACCTTCCTTCTTCAAATGGCCGCACTGAAGTGGTCACAATAGGGTAATAAAGCTTTTGCAGTGGCCACAGAAAGATTCTGGACTGGAGCTGGGCTTCTTCATTGTCTAACACTTCTCCCCAGGCCCCCGGTACCAAACGGATTCATTCATAAGTCCTCTCTTCCTCCCCCACACTCCAGCTTTTTCCAGGAAAATGATCCTAGGCTTAGCCTCTAACCTAGGAGGTCCTCTCGACGTTGCCATTACCTTTGGAAACTGCTCTGCGGGTCCGACCACCAGCAAGATGGTGGGTCTCTTTTCCGTGGCCTCAGCCCTTCCGTCCTGTTTCCCCAAAAAGCTTGGCATCTGGGCTCCCCGCGCCGGAGCCGGGGTGCCTCTGACTTCATTCCCGCTCCCCTCTCTGGAGCCTTGGCACCTGGCCCTGGGGAAGAAGCTAGACAGAAAATGCCACAGCATCTGCAACATCACGGCTTCCTCCCCACGTCGCCGACGGTGACCGTTCACTTTTGAGGAGGGATGTGACCACAATACCAAGGGTCTCTGGCTACACAGCTGCTTGGAAGACTAGCCTGGGGAGTTGTAAGGCTGGCAGCTCTGTATGCAGTGGCTGTTTCCTGCCTTCTCAAATTTGCTAGCACTGCTGTCGTGCCTGGCCTGAGAAGCAGCTCACTCTGAAAGCCCCGCCGGGTTGCTGACAACGAGAGAGCAGCTGGAGCTTCTTCAATAAAAACTCACTTTTGCAGGTGGACGGTGATCAAATGCTTGGCTTTTTGAAAAAAGGAAAAAGCGATAGCCCAACAGACCTCTCCCGGAGGCAGAAGCAACTTCGAGCTCCCAATTATTCCGCTGTCCTCGCTCAACTAATGATCATCACGCAAGTGAGGAGCCGAGCATCCAGCCTGCATTCTCACTGCAGCAGGGCGCGGCCAATCACCTCTGCCGACACTACCGAGTTCATTATCCCTACCAGCAACATCCCTCCAATCACAGCCGGCTGATTCCCTGCATGCAGCCGGCAGTTCTGCAGGGAGGTGCCCGCGGTAACCTCCAGAGGAGCTTCCAGTCTCACAGAATCCACCTTGAGCTGGCTGGTCCTCAAGAGTCCAACTTCCTTCTCTCCACCTGGCTGTTTCCGGGATGACATTCCCCATCAAGTTTAGCACAATCAAGAGATCCTGGCAACACTTCCTAAGACATCTAGCAACACTTTCCCTTGTTCCATTATCCCATTCTCTGCAACTGTGTGTAACACAATGCACACCATATCACAGCCACTTCTCTGTGTCTCGCTCTACAAGATGAACTTCCTGGGGACAGGGACCAAGTCACAGATCCTTCTACCCCTAGTACCCAGAACCAGGCACAGATGAAGTCTGTGGACTGAAATGAGTAAATGATCATGAATAAAAGGGAATTAATCTTTGGTCATTTGTTTCTTTTTTTTTTTTAAAGGAATTCCTTTATTTTTATTATTTATTTATTTATTTATTTATTTTTGGCTGTGTTGGGTCTTCGTTTCTGTGCAAGGGCTTTCTCTAGTTGCGGCAAGCGGGGGCCACTCTTCATCGCAGTGCGTGGGCCTCTCACTATCGCGGCCTCTCTTGTTGCGGAGCATAAGCTCCAGACGCGCAGGCTCAGTAGTTGTGGCTCACGGGCCTAGTTGCTCCGTGGCATGTGGGATCTTCCCAGACCAGGGCTCGAACCCGTGTTCCCTGCATTGGCAGGCAGATTCTCAACCACTGCGCCACCAGGGAAGCCCCCTGGTCATTTGTTTCTTAACTTACTGGAAGACAAATGCAGTGCCGGGTCATCCCTCACAAAGGTAACCCTTTGATACGGTGTTCACAACCATTATTTTAAAAACAAACACAGCATGAAAAAAGTTTAATAGACTGTGTTGGGGAGAGTATGGAGAAACATATACCCTCATACGCTGCTATGAGAGTGTAAATCAGTATAATCTCTCTGGAGAGCAATTTAGTCACAGCTACCAACACATCAAAAGCACAAACGCTCTGACACAGCAATTCCGCTTTTAGTGATTTATCCTGCAGATATATTTGCACATGTGGGAAATCACATATACATATGTGATATATATGGGATACATACGTGTGATAAAATATAAGGATATTTTTTGCAGCCTGATTTACAATAGCACAGGTTTGGAAACAATGTAAAGTTCTTTAGAAGGGGAGTAGGTCGTAAATTAATGCACAACCACAATGGAGCCCTAGGCAGCTGTCAAAAAGAGTAAGGCAGCTCTACACCTACTATTATGGAATGACTTGAAAATATCTTGTTAGATGAAAAGAGCAAGGTGCAGAAGAAAGGGGATAGTTTGCTGCCATCTATTTCTAAGCTTGTGTACGTGAAGAATCTCTCTGGAAAGACAAACTAAAATTGAAGAGACGGTTTGGGGTGGGGTGGAGGTGGGGAACTTGGGGGTTTGGAGGAAGAAAGATAGATGGGAGGTTTATTTTCATTGAATATCCTCTTATATCTGGTGAAACCAAATCATGAGCATATATGACCAGGCACACGTGTGCATACATACAACCGTTATTTAAAAAGAAAACACGACAAGGGAAAGCAAGACAGCATGCTTGTTTGAAAGCTGAGGAGCCTGCATCAGTTGCCCTCTCACTGGATATACAGAACAACTTTACCTGGAAGCAGTTTCGTGTGTTGATTAAGTGTCTAGTCTTTGGATCTAGACCCCAGGTTCAATCCTGGCCATCACTTACTGGCTGTGTGATCTTGGTCAAGTTACTTTACCTCTCTGTGCTTTAATAGCCTCATGTGCAAAATGGGGATAGTAACAGAACCGTATCATTACTTCACAGAGTCGGTTAAAGACTACATGAAATAATGTACAAAGCTCTTAGAACATATTAGCTATTTTATCTAGAAAATGACTGTGAGGGACTTCCCCGGTGATCCAGTGGTTAAAACTCCACGCTTCCACTGCAAGGGGCATGGGTTTGATGCCTGGTGGGGAAACCAAGATCCCACATGCTGTGTGGTGCAGCAAAAAAAAAAAAAAGAAAGAAAAAGAAAAGAAAATGATTGTGAGTTCAGGGTCTTCCCTGGTGGCACGGTGGTTAAGAATCCACCTGCCAATGTAGGGGACATGGGTTCAAGCCCTGGTCCGGGAAGATCCCACATGCCATGGAGCAACTAAGCCAGTGTGCCACAACTACTGAGCCTGCGCTCTAGAGCCCGTGAGCCACAACTACTGAGCCTGTGTGCCACAACTACTGAAGCCTGGGCGCCTAAAGCCCGTGCTCCACAACAAGAGAAGCCACTGCAATGAGAAGCCCGCACACTGCAATGAAGAGTAGCCCCTGCTTGTAGCAACTAGAGAAAGCCCACGTGCAGCAACAAAGACCCAATGCAGCCATGAATGAATGAATGAATGAATAAATAAATAAATAGAAAATGATTGTGAGTTCATAGAAATAAATAGTTTTAATACTAAAGAAGAGCCAGTCCAGAGCAAAAATCCCTATATAAATAAATAATCCTTTAGTGAAAATTAATCTTTTTTTAGGCACTGAAAATCTGGTGAGTTGGGGGAGATGGTGATGTTTTAGGCCCCCATCTACAAACGTGAGATAAATCCCTTATTGAGTAGGTTACTGGCTTTTCATTTAATGGACTACTCTGTACCACGGAACTGAGTTATGAACTCAGGGGGGGTTCTAGCCAAGATGGAGTAACAGGAACCAATTCACCTTCCTGCCTGTAACAACTTAAATTTCTGAAAAAACAAATTAAATTTCTGAAACCCAGTGATAAAAAGGAAAATCTTAAAAGCACCTTAAGAAAAAGACCCATTACTTACAGAAGAACAAAAACAAGAATGACAGGGGGCTTTCTATCAGAACCTGTTAATCTAGAATTTTATACTTAGAAAAATACCTTCCAAAAGGAAGGCAAAATATATGAGAATGGTTTTCAAGACACTGGACATTAGGCAACGAAGGGCAGTGATTCCTGAGATTTCTAAACATATGAGCCCCTCAACTGCCCAAGCTTCCTGCCTGAAGTTTCCAGGCTATGGTGCAGAGAGTGGGTACCCAGCAGAGCCCAGTAGTCTCCCTATGTTGAAGAGAAGGAGCTGGGAGGCCAGGACAGCTAGAGTTTGCAGGACAGAGTACCAGAGAAGACGGAGCTACACAGAGAGCAAGCTCTGGAGCTCTGCTGAGGGCCCCCAAAAATCAGAGCAAGTGAGTATGAGGAAAACTGCCTGTGGGTGGGGAAGGAACCCGCCAAAGGCATCACAGGGCTAAGAATAGTTCCTGTTCCCACCAGCTGGAGTGGAAAACCTCATAATATAGGAAGGTTCCTCAGAGGGTTTTGCCTCAATAGTGGGGCAAAACTGGCCCTAGACTAAATGCTGTCCTTGCCTGACTAACAAAGCTTTAAAAAGCAGGCTCGGAAAGGGTCAAACTGTTTCCGAATAACCGCATCCCAGAATAAAGCTCAAGAATATTTATAGGAATACAAAGATATCCAAGCTAAAAATCCCATAAAAAATTAACAGCCTAATGCAAAGAAGCATGAAAACATGACCCATGATGAGAAATCAGTCCACTGAAACTGATCCAGAAATCACATGTATGATAGAATTAGTACACAAGGATATTACTAGTCATAACTGTATCCTACATGCTCAAGAAATATCAAGAACGTTAAATAGAGACATTGCAGATACTCTAAAAGAAAACTACAATGTTTGAGACGAAAAACACACTGGATGGTTTTAATAGCAGATTAGACAATGCAGAAGAAAAGATTAATGAACTCGAAGACACAGCAATAGAAACTTTCCAAAATGAAACACAGAGAGAAAAAATAAAACAATACAAAAAAATGAAAAATGCATTAGTGAGCTGTGGGAGAACTACTAATAGACTAATATACACCCAACTGAAGTTCATGGAGGTGGGGACAGAAAAAATATTTAAAGAAATAATGGCCAGATTTTTTCCAAATTTATTAAAACCTACAGATCCAAGAAGCTCAGCAAACCCCAAGCATAAAAAAACATCAAAACAAAACAAAAAACTATACTCAGGCACATCACAGTTAAATTTCTGAAAACCAGTGATATAAAGGAAAATCTTAAAAACGCCTTGAGAAAAAGACCCATTACTAACAGAAGAACAAAAACAAGAATGACAGGGGGCTTTCCATCAGAAACTGTTAATCCAGAATTCTATACCTAGAAAAATACCTTCCAAAAGGAAGGCAAAATAAACACTTTTCAGACATACAAAAGCTGAAAGAATTTACCACCAGCAGATCTGCATTAAAAGAAATGTTAAAGGAGTCCTTCAGACAGAAGAAAAATGATAACCAGATGAAGAATGGAATGAAAGGAATGAAGAGCACTAGAAATGGTAATTGTGTGGGTAGATAGAAAGAACTTTTTTCTTATTATTTAAGTCTCTTTCACAGATAAGTGACAGTTGGGACTTCCCGGGTGGTGCAGTGGTTAAGAATCCGCCTGCCAATGCAGGGGACATGAGTTTGATCCCTGGTCTGGGAAGGTCCCACATGCCATGGAGCAACTAAGCCCGTGAGCCACAACTACTGAGCCTGCGCTCTAGAGCCTGTAAGCCACAACTACTGAGCCCACGTGCCACAACTACTGAAGCCTGCGTGCCTAGAGCCCGTGCTCTGCAACGAGAGAAGCTACCGCAATGAGAAGCCCGTGCACTGCAATGAAGAGTAGCCCCTACTCGCCGCAACTAGAGAAAGCCCGCGTGCAGCAACGAAGACCCAACACAGCCAAAAATAAATAAATAAATAAATTTTAAAAAAAGATGTGACAGTTTAAAGCAAAAATAAAACAATGTATTGCGGGTTTATAACATACGTAGAAGTAAAAATGTATGAGAATCATTGCATAAAGGCTGGGAGGAAAGAAAAGAAAGCATACTGTTTAAGATTCTTAAACTATTTATAAAGTGGTATAATATCAGTTGCGGTAGGCTATGATAAGTTAAAGATGTATACTATAATTCCGAAAGCTACCATTAAAGAGAGAGAGAGTTATAGCTAGTAAGCTAACAAAAAGACAAAATGGAATGATAAATAATATTCAAGTGACCCAAAAGAAGGCAGAAAGAGAAAGGGAACACAGAACAGATGGCGCACATAGAAAACAAACAGTGAGAAGGCAGATTTACACCCAACCAAATCAATAACAACAGATGTAAATGGTTTAAACATCTCAATTCAAAGGTAGAGATTGTCAGGTTGGATAAGAAAAGCAAGATCTAGCTATACGTTGTCTATAAGAAACACTTTAAATATAAAGATACAAGTGGGTTAAAAGTAAAAGAATGGACATAACAATCCTAAATGTTTTTGGACCACATTACAGAGCTTCAAAATACTGGAAGCAAAACCCAACAGAACTGCAAGGAAAAGGAGACAAATCCACAATTATAGTCAGATCTTAACACCCTCATCTCAGTAAATGGTGGAACAAGTAGGCAGAAAATCAGTGAGGACATGGAAGACTGGAACGACACTAGCTATCTACCAACTTGACCTACCTGGTCTTTATAAAACACCTCACCGAACAAGACTAGAAAGCACATTCTTTTCAAGTACACACAGAACATGTTCTGGCCCATAAAACAAGCCTCATTAAATTTAAAAGGATTCAACTTGTACATTTGTCAAAAAATGTTTTTTGACCACAGTGGAAATTAACCTAGAAATCAATGACAGAAAGGTATCTGGGAAATTCCTAAATATTTAGAGACGAAATAACACAATTCTAAATCATCCATGTGTCAAAGAAGAAATCAAAAGAGAAATTAGAAAGTATTTTGAATGGTGTGAAACCACAACACAGCAAAACTTGTGGGATGCAGCCAGAGCAGGACTTAGAAGGGAATACCTACATCAGAAAAGAGAGGTATCAAATCAATGACCTCAGTTTCCACCACAAGAAACCAGAAAAGAACAAATTAAACCCAAAGTCAGCAGAAGAAAAGAAATAATAACTAGACAAGGAAGAGACCAGGCCTTATTTATCCTAAAATCTTCCTTGACCAGCACTTAAGACAGCGATCGATGAAAATCTGTTCAATTTGCATACTTTGCCAATATTTTTATTTTAAAGCACCTTTGATTTCCTTGTGGGTTAACGCAGTACATCTCTTTCCTTACACCACAGCATTGCCTAAACCACCAATATCTGGTAGAGATCATTAGTTTCTTTTGCTATTACTATAATACAACTCCACCTCACTTAACTTTCTTGGGTATGAGGGACCACCCATATCCAGAGACAGGGCTGGCAAGTATGACCCTCCAGTAACTGTAGATTTATAAACATCCACAGAACCTGGTTAAGCTGAGGGTAATCACCTGCAGAAGCAACCCACTATTCCAAGAATCTAGAAAATAGAGACTTGGGCATAAAACTGTGTCACAGGATCTCCCGTACTTTTCAGAGAAAACAAATTCTAATGGAATGAACCCCCGGTGGGAACCCATTCCAAATTATCCTGATGAATTGCCCAGGGTATAAAAGCCCCTGGGACATCACACAGAAGGACAACTGGAGATTCCCGAGGGCATCTTATAACAGGGCAGAGAGCTCTCCCCATGTCCGTTGTTTACAAGTTTCACTACCTATTACCCATCTATCTATCTTAGAATTACAATTAGCATTCAGAAGAGATGTTGTCAAAGGGAAGACCACTAAGACTTTCTTTTTTAACTGAAAAATGAAGTCAGATTTTATTTGACAGAGAGCCAAATGGATTTGATTTGAAAATGAAGACTGGCTTGGCCAATAGGTTATATGGAAGGCATTTTCCATAAATTGCATGAGTCAAATCTGCAAAACTCTAAGGTTTTGATCAAAACCAAAACCAACAAACTAAAACATTTAAGGCAGATACACAGTATGCCAGAAATTATATCCTCTGAAGCTATTAAACATATGACAAAAATTTTTAGATGTCAACTTAACGTGCAACGGGGTACACTGTTTTTTAAAATCCTCTTCGGGGACTTCCCTGATGGTTCAGTGGTTGAGAAACTGCCTTCCAACGCAGGGGACACGTGTCCGATCCCTGGTCGGGGAACTAAGATCCCACATGCCGTGGGGCAACTAAGCCCGCGCGCCGCAACAAAGATCCTGTGTGCCGCAACGAACACCCGAAGCAGCCAAATAAATAAATAAATAAATTTTTTTTTTTAAAAAAAAGAATGAAAGAAAAAAATAAAATCCTTTTCGGATGGTACAGGAGCAAAAGAGTTTGAAGGATATCTTTATACGTTGGTAGTAACGATTTGTTATTTCAAAGGCACCACTGTGGCAGCTGACTATCCTCTGAAATGAGTCAACTGGAGAATTTAAACACTTAGATCCTGGGTGCTGTCCTGTGCCGTCCCATGGCAGCAGGGGTTTCAGGATGTCAGGCAGGACTATGAAACAGCCTCATGCCCTCGACTCAGCCCACAATTAGACAATGAAGAGGAGCCAGGCACCAGCCTCGTTTGGCACTGAAGACGACAAAACTGCAGTAATGAAAAAGGTGAAATCCCCTAATCTATTTCCATTTTAGGAAGTAAACCCAGAAAATCTAGCTTTGGCCAAAACTCCCTGAAGGGGACTCCTGTGACTGTGGAAAAGAGAAGTGCCCCACAGAGAAAACAGTCTCTTGGACGCTTATTTATTCCTGGTGAAAAGCCAGTCTCCATTGAGGTCCCAAGTTCAAGATCAATGCCCGCTAACAAAGATGTCTGTTTCTTTTCTCTAAAAGAAAGTTAGGGGCTTCCCTGGTGGCGCAGGGGTTAAGAATCCGCCTGCCAATGCAGGGAACAGAGGTTCGAGCCCTGGCCTGGGAAGATCCCACATGCCGCGGAGCAACTAAGCCCGTGCGCCACAGCTACTGAGCCTGTGCTCTAGAGCCCGCGAGCCACAACTACTGAAGCCTGAGTGCCACAACTACTGAAGCCCGTGTGCCTAGAGCCCGTGCTCTGCAACAAGAGAAGCCACTGCAATGAGAAGCCAACGCACCGCAACGAAGAGGAGCCCCCACTCGCCACAGCTAGAGAAAGCTCGCGTGCAGCAATGAAGACCAAAGGCAGCCCAAAATAATAAATAAATTAAATAAATAAATTTTAAAAAAATAAAAGAAAGTTAGGGGTGTAGAAAATTAGCCTGATTTTAAGTATAGGATTTTGAGATGTAGCACGTAAATTAAAGATCTGTAGAAACAAGAGACCGCGTAGAAACACAGCATAATTTCTCTTCTTTTTCTGCTCTTATAGGAGCCTGATTCTCCTTTCAGATTAGATAGATGCCAAGGGGGGCAGGGGGAGAATATGGTATCGAGGCCGGCATGTAAACACCACCCAATCACCTTAAATGATCAGAATTTCCCAACCAACCCAAAATTGACCAGTGGGAGCCAAACCACTGGTACATGTTCAGCCTACTTGTGGCAGCCACGCTTTCCTTATTCGCTCTTTCTCTGCTCCCACGTGAAAAGGCAAACTAGCAGATTTATTATTAAAGCAACACTAAATGTTTGTGGTTTCTTAAAGCTGATTTCAGGATCGCACTCTAAAACTGAGATCATCTGAATGAGTGAGAATGGAGCTGTCACCAGCTGCTTACTCTGTCTTGGGGGAGGACCTCAGAGAGAAGAGCCCAGACACAGGCATGAAGCCCACCGGATGGACAGCTGCCTTCAGCAAACATACATCAGAGCTGCTCAGGGTGTGAAGGGCAGCTCGGAGAATTCCGTGTAAGAATGACTGGTTTATATCGTCAGCACTTAGAAACAATTCAGAAAAGGCATTTTTTTAGCTGTAGATCTATTTACCAGATCCTATTTTTACTGCTTATATAGGTTAAAGAAGAGACTCTAGCAAAAAAAAAATACATCCAAGACATAAAGGAAAAAAGGAAAAAAGTTAACCACGTCCATAAATGCATCACCAAAGGCTTTTATAAGAATGTAATCTCTCCCTGCTTCTGTAAGACCCTGGACAAGTCATTTAATCAGAAGCAACGGTGGGGAAAGGCCAACAGGATGGTGAAGGTGGGCACAGTAGCGGGTTGGTTTTAACCAACAGGACTCTTCAACTGTGTCATACCAAAGACAAGGATTCAACACTTTGTGCTTATTCTGGGTGATCTAAACCATTCTCTGCCCTTTTTTCCCCCTTTTTTTCCATCACTGGCATTTCAATTTTTTTTTTTTTTTTTTTTTTTGCGAGTTTTCTCACACAATGGAGGTGGTTTTCCCTGTGTTTGGTAAGAAGAGTCACATCAGACTCCAGCCCAGGAGGAGGGAGGGCTGGAGGAAAGGAGGCACAAGGCCAGGGGTAGATGGAATGTGGAAAGCTTCACAAAGCAGCAGCAGAAACAGGGACAGCCACCGGCTCCAGTTTCCCCTGGACCCTGGGAAAATAAGCCATGACTCACCTCCTTTTCAAGCTTCCCGGCCAAGAGTTTAAAGCAGATAAGAAGCTCCTTCTGTCCTACCTTTGTTATTCATTTATTTTAAAGGAAGGCGCACTTTAAGACAACAAATTCTTTTTTTAGGTATTGTGTTGAGTCTTTTATAGCCCAGAGCATACCTACCTATCTTTTCAGGCCCTGTTTCCTGAGCACCATTGGGGGTCTTAAAACGCTCAGCTGGTGTCATGGCACAGATACTTCCTTGTCACAAACAGTGAAAATAAAGGTCTCAAAGTTTTTATATTATTATTATTATTTATTTTTATTTTTTATTTTTTTTGGCTGTGTTGGGGCTTCGTTGCTGTGCGCGGCCTTTTCTTTTTTTTGCGGTGAGCAGGGGCTACTCTTCGTTGAAGTGCACGGACTTCTCATTGTCGTGGCTTCTCTTGTTGTGCAGCACGGGCTCTAGGCACGCAGGCTTCAGTAGTTGTGGCGCACGGGCTTAGTTGTTCCATGGCATGTGGGATCTTCCCGGGCCAGGGATCAAACCCGTGTACCCTGCATTGGCAGGTGGACTCTTAACCACTGCGCCACCAGGGAAGCCCAGGCCTCAAACTTTTAAGGATTAGTTAAGTACCTCCAGCCACGGAAGGAAGGAGGCAGTGTATGTTGAGCTAAATTGGGCAGAGTCCAAATCCTGGGTTCTGCCACTGCCTTTGCTTTCAACCAGCCTCAAGCCCACTTCTACACACTAACGAGGTGAGTGACATAATCTCCAAAGGTTTTAATTAAGCTCTACTTGAAGCTTCCATTTTCACAACCTCAAAGTGAACTCCATATTTGAGAAAAGACCATCTATGGCTCATGAAACAGGCAACAGGCTGACAAGAGCGGTGCTCAAGGGGGCCCATTTCCATCCAGGGAAACATTTGGGTCAAAGACATCATTGGGTGTAGAGTGACATGACCACTTCTTAGAAATCTCCTGCCACTGGGGTTTCTTTTTCTTCTCTTTTTTTTTTTCTGTTTTAATCTTCCTAAAAGCTATAGGGCCCAGGCTTTCCGCAGCCCTGTCAGCTGACAGGAGACTGTGCTCTCCCTGGGTGCTACAGACCCTTTATTACTGACACACCCTTTATTACCCACATCCCCCAGACCTTCTCCTTCTTTCTAGTCCACTTTTCACCTTAGCAACCTAAGAAAAAAATGTAGAGGATATGACCAACTGTGGGCATCTTATTTTCAGACTCGATGGGGGAAAAGTCACTTTGTATTGAACCGTGTCCCAGGTTCTTTATGTACTTCTTCTAATTCAATCCCACAAAAACCCACTGAAGTAGGTATTCCTACCACCAGGGTAAGGAGGCTGATAAGACTTGGAGAGGTTGGGTAACTTGCTCAAGGTCACACAGCTCGCAAGCAGCACAGACAATACTTGAACCCAGGTTTATACCACAAAGCCTGTACTGGGTTATTTAAAGAAGTCTTACTGAGATATAACTTGCATACCATACAAATCACCCATTTGAGTGTACAATTTGATGGCTTTTAGTATATTCATAGATACGTGCAACCACCACCATGGTCAATTTTAGACCATTTTCATCACCTCAAAAAGAACCCTTGGGCTTCCCTGGTGGCACAGTGGTTAAGAATCCGCCTGCCGGGCTTCCCTGGTGGCACAGTGGTTGAGAATCTGCCTGCCAATGCAGGGGACACGGGTTCGAGCCCTGGTCTGGGAGGATCCCACATGCCGCGGAGCAACTGGGCCCGTGAGCCACAATTACTGAGCCTGCGCATCTGGAGCCTGTGCTCCGCAACAAGAGAGGCCGCGATGGTGAGAGGCCCGTGCACCGCGATGAAGAGTGGCCCCCACTTGCCGCAACTAGAGAAAGCCCTCGCACAGAAACGAAGACCCAACACAGCTGTAAATAAATAAATAAATAAAACTCAATCCCATTTAAAAAAAAAAAAAAAAAGAATCACCTGGTGAATTTGACCTTAAGATGCTACCCCCAGAGATTCTGTTTAAGTGGGTGGTATGGGGCCAGGGTTTGTATTTTAAAAAAAAAAAGAATCCGCCTGCCAATGCAGGGGACACGGGTTCGAGCCCTGGTCCGGGAAGATCCCACATGCCGCGGAGCAACTAAGCCTGTGCGCCACAACTACTGAAGCCCGCGTGCTGCAACTACTGAAGCCCGCGTGCCTAGAGCCCGTGCTCCGCAACAAGAGAAGCCACCACGATGAGAAGCCCACGCACCGCAATGAAGGGCAGCCCCCCACTCGCCGCAACTAGAGAAAGCCCGCACGCAGCAACGAAGACCCAAAACGGCCGAAAATAAATAAAATTAATTAATTAAAAAAAAAAAAGAACCCCCCCCCCCAAAAAAAGAAACCCCAGACCAATTATTAGTTATCCCCTTCCTAGCTCTCCATTCCCCTCTGCTCCCAGGCCTAGGCAACCATTAATCTACTTTCTGTCTCTACAGCTTTCCCTATTCTGGACTTTCATAGAAAATGGATCATGTAATATATATGGTCTTTTGTGACTGGCTTCCTTCACTTCGTGTAATGTTCCCACGGAAAATCTGTAGTCTTAACTCCAGGGCACACTGCCTCAGGGAAGGGACCATGGAGTGTGGACAGCATACCATGGGAGAAGTGCATGGTGAAATCTACTGCTTTGGCAGCAGCAGAGATCACAGGAGGATAGCTGTTTTCAGATAAGACAGCTGTTCTCAAGGACCCTTGGATCACGTTTCTGGGCTGTTCCTGAAGGTACCCTTGGGGCAAATGGGTAGCAGATGCAAGCAGACAGACTTCAGTCTGATCTAACAAAGAACTCACAAGGGCCCCGACTAGGTCCACAAAGGAATGGGCTGGGTGACCCTCTGTGAAGGATGCCACAGGAAGAATGCCTCCCACACTGGGTGGGAGGCTGGTCTATGATGGTCAGTGACCCGTCCGAGACTAAATTCTTCGGTTCTGCCAAATTCACACTGGTAGAAGAAATGGTTAACAAATGAAAAGTCTGCTCAGATTTAGTTTAATGAGACTAGTCCTCTCTGAGTACAGTTTTGTTCACTGAATTCATCCCGTGGCTGTGTACTCAGCTGGACTAGAAATGAATACCAGCAAAATATTTGTTCTTCTCATTCCCCCGTGGTTTCTGTGAGGCTTCAACAATTGATGGCTCTTTGAACACCAAAGGAATTCATCCACTGAAGGTCCAGACCAGGCCCACTCTGGTATATTCTTATTTATTACTCAGTCTTAGGATCAGGGTACTTGGCTCCACCTTTCCAGATATCAACTAATTTTTTAAAAAATATTTATTTATTAGTTATTTTGGTTGCGCCGGGTCTTAGTTGCAGCACGCGGGATCCTTAGTTGTGGCATGCAGACTTCTTAGTTGCAGTATGCGGGATCTTTCAGTTGCGGCATGCGTGCGGGATCTAGTTCCCTAACCAGGGATCGAACCCGGGCCCCCTGCATTGGGAGTGTGGAGTCTTACCCACTGGACCACCAGGGAAGTCCAGATATCAACTAATTTTTAAAAATATCCTCTAGTTGACTTGATGATAATTCCTCCAAGCCAGGAATTTTACAATACAACACAATCAGTTTAATATGTGAACTCAATCCAGTCTGCAAAGAGCATTTTTCTTTTTCTAATGTGTCATTCTATTATACCAAATTATGCCTGCCCCTTTTCTACGGAAAAGGTTCTTTTTCTGTAGACTGTCTTACCTAAGTCCAGCTACTTATGCAAATACCTGCCCCACAAATGGCCAAACACTGAAAAGGTATAGAGTTCAACAGTACTGTCTGATTAAGCAATACCAACTTGATATTAATGACCTTCCATTCGATTATTTCAGGTCAACAGAGACTGCCTCCTATACACTGCTCTGGTCAAGGAGAGAAGTAGGGCAGGGCAGGTTCTCATTTTTGACAGGATAATCTCTGGATAATCCTGAAACCTATTTTGGGAATAACTGATGTGGTTCTAAAAGGATTGCTCCTCAAGTTCTCCCCAAAGCCCAGTTTGTGAGGCTCAAACTAGATGGCGCATATGCAACCTCAACCCCTCCATCTTCTAGAATCCTCACCTGCATCAAACACCAGCCCCTTAGGAGAGCCCCACAAGCCTCAGCTGAAGGAACAACTGCCGACATGTAACACAGCTTGTGTTCTTTCCCTAATTGGCTGCCTGAGCTCTAACCTATGTTTTAAATTTGTTTTCAGACAGAGATTTTGTTTGGTCACATGAAAATGCCTTAAATAGGCAATGCTATAATTAGCTCTAGCTGAAGTCTCATCTCCTAAAGTTGCTACTGTTGTCATCATCTTTTTTCTGTCTTTAATAAACTCTGCCCTTCTTTTGTCCCAGGACAGGCTTCTTGCTCACATGCCCTTTACAAAGAAAATTTCTCTGGCTGGCTGCCATTGGTTTCTCTGCCCACTGCCATTTTAAGTAAATTTTTCTTGACTGTCCCAATTTCTTCTGAAACAAAGGCAGATGCCAAAAATCGCTGGTTCTTTTCTAAAGAAAACTTGACCCAGTGGTGGTTAGCTAGTGGGAGGCTTTGTGTAGTCACAAGGCCTTGGTTCACCCATCACCCACTGATAAGCCCTCACAGCTGATTCCTGTGCAAACCCTAGCTCCTCAGACTGGTCCTGTGGGTTACATGAAGCAGCTACCGAAGTCTGATGTTGTGTTTTTCAATGCCTATTCCCATGGCAGATAACCCATTTTGAACTGAAGGGCCCCCAAATTCTCTTTTGCCTTTGCTACTTCTGCAAAACTGCAGCACTACTTTTTCTGCATGTAGCTAATACTGATACTATGGCAACAGGAAGTGGTATGGGGTTCATGAGGCAGGGTGTCTTCCTGTCGCCCAGCTATTCACAAAAAGGCAGGTTCTCTCTCTAATACTTAAACCATTCGCCACAGACTAGCCTGTGCTCCGCCACAGGTAATAAACAAATAAAATGGATCATTCCCAATCTCTCAAAGCCGTATAATTTCCCATTCATAAGCTGAAAGTAGAAGTAGTCCATACTAAAGCCATACACCGAAAGGATAAAAAAAGAATTGTTTCAGATGATAGAACTTAGTCACAGAGTTAAAGATTTTAGAGCTAATGCGACCCTGACGGGCTAGGCTCCCTTTGGTTAATCTAAAAGGTTTCCTTTCAATACTGGAAAGAAAAATGATCACTTTCTCCTTATTTGCCCTTAGAAATTTACTGCCAAAAAAATGGATTAGGATCAATATCAGATGTACCATGAACTGAAAAAACACTGTGACTCCAGGTGAGGCACAAAGCATGGTATAAACACCGAATACACTCCCGTAGCCAAGAGCCCTCGATGCGCCTGGTGGCATATGCCAGGTGGGTAGGTTCATAAAAGCAGAAACTCCTAGGCCCACACCTCCCGAAGCCCATAAGACACAGACCCTCTGAGTTTAGCCATCCTATCTTCCCAAGTGGCTTATTCATCAGTTATGGACTGGAAAATATCCAGCTCACAACACCATTTTGTGTAAAACTCACTTGAAAAGATTTTTAAAAAAACTTGTCTCTAAGCCTGTTGGACTTAACCCAATGATTCTACCTTGCCCAGTGTTAACCTTGGTCGTCCTAGGCTTATCCTAAGTAGGTTAAATAGCTCGGATGTTGATCCAAGATATTCTGGACATGAGTTAAAAATTTTATGTACACCTACCCAACAAACTAATTGGTTTAACTCACTGCCGTTTTACCAAAAATTTGTTTCACACTTAGCTATGAGATTCTGTAATTGGGGTATGTACAAATGGACCAAAGGAACTAACTTAGAAGAGAAACAATTTACTTAAAATACTCAGTAGTCTTCCTCCAGGTTATAAATCAGGCTAAGCCACAATAAATAAAATACTTGGAAAAGGTCAGCTACAGCTACAAAGTCAGATAGGAAAACATACCATGAGAGACAGAAAGGGAAGAAACAGCCTCTGCTTGAGGTTTTTATACACAAAGGACAGCACATCTCTGTCCCCTCTTCCCCCTTGGCCAGGTGCCCACTCCAGGACAAGGGGAACAAAATCCCCTCCTAGGTGGGCCACACTTTCACTTTTACGAAGAATTTTCCCCTAGATTCTTTCATTCTAATCTGCAACCCTGTAAGAGATCACGATCCCATTTTCTGGATAGGCATGTCAATGG
Organism: Balaenoptera acutorostrata; assembly: GCF_949987535.1. Taxonomy (NCBI): domain Eukaryota; kingdom Metazoa; phylum Chordata; class Mammalia; order Artiodactyla; family Balaenopteridae; genus Balaenoptera; species Balaenoptera acutorostrata. Next base: position 117,854,013 of record NC_080069.1, on the reverse strand, counting down.
GGATGAGTCTAACCCATGAGAACTGTCAGTTCTCACCACCCACATGTCACGATCGGCCTGAAACCTCAGTTCCCATTTCTTCCAACTCCCACATGCTTCTGAGAGGAACCAGATCAGGGCCCGCCACTGGCATGGAAACGAGAGGGGAGGGAGGGGTGCTCCTGGAGGAGGATGGATGAAACCATTAATGATGGGTAGAGGGGAGCATCAAAGCTTAGTCCTGAGGTCAGAAGGTGACATAAGCCGGACTCTTGAGACTTGGCCTTCTAATTTGGGGAAAGCCCCAGAAAAAAGGGGCTTTTCTATCATCAGAATGCCCAGAAGGTGCCCACCTGTACCCAGGGAGAGCCTTTCCTCCTGGCCCAAGCGCCCACAGAGGCCAAGAAGGAGCTCTACTCCTCACAGGGCATAAATGGGGTGTCCGTCTGTCACTCAGGAGGTCCCAGACAGTCCGAGAGGCCGTCCACCAAGCCTGCCAAGCTCCAAGGTACTGCCAAAGAAGCCGGTCGTGCAGACCAGGCCTGTCACCTGGACCTCCCGTAGGTGCGGGGGCGCGAAGGGGTCCCCTCCCCGCCCATGCGGACGGTGAGTGTTGCCCACCTGGAGCTCGCCCTCTGTGCGGTGCAGTCCCAGGCGCCGAAGTCCCACGGCCAGGTCGTTGACACACAGGCCGCCGTCGCGGTTGACGTCGAGAGTCTGGAAAAGGCTCCAAAGGCGCAGCCGGTGGTCCGGGCCCCCGCAGACGGCGCCGCCGCAAGGGTCCACGGACGCCGGCGATGAGGCGGACGACGAGGCGGTGGCGGCGGCGTCCGGCGGCGGGGAAGCCACGCAGCGGCACAACACACTGCTCACCATCGGGCGTGAGGCAGGGGTGACGGGCCGGCGGGGAGAGCACGGAAGACACGCCAGTGTCCTCAGTCCACTAGCGCGGGCTCCGAGGTGCCGGCAAGCTGGCGGGACGGTCAGCTTCCGGGAGCCCCGCCCCGACGCGCGCCGCCTGGATGGCCGCGCCCCCAGGCACGACGCCGACCAGTCACAGACCCGGAGAGCCACCCGGAGGGGCGGAACCTTCCACCGAGGACTGCCCACGCAGCCCTTAACTACCCGAATCAATGGAGAGGGCGGGGCGATCCCGGCTCAGCCTGCGGCCATTCAAACTGAGGGAGGCGGGGATTGGCTGAGCCGGGCCGGAGAGAGGAAATTACGGTGCGATAGGCAGAAGTCATGTGATTGGCAGGCGGAAGGCCCCGCGTCCTATTTCCATTGAGAAACGCTGTTTAGACAGCGAAATCGTAAGGATGGGAGGGGCCGTCGTGTAAGGAGAGATCGCAATCTCCGGTGGGAAGTAGGATTTGCGTGAGGAGCAACTGTGAGCTGCGGTTGCAAGGCAGAGTTTGCGCCATTGGGTGGAACTGAAAATTAAATGGCTAACGGCTCAAGACCGAAAGCACTAGGAATCCTCAGGAAGCTGGGTTTTGGTAATCTAACTCTCTAAAACCACCAATAAAATAGCTGAATTTAACGGCGTAAAAGTCGTAATACTGATGATTGAACGACAGGACGACTTTCCAATGGAAGTGAGTAAAGGCTAGGTTGGGTGGAGCGCTCTGTAGCGACAGACACACCTTTAGACCAATGATCAGGCCAATTCCAGTAAGTAGGCATGCTCTTTAGCTGAGCGACAGATCGAAAGAACCAGTGATCGACGTGATAGCTGAGCCGCGACCAACTGGGAGGGCGGGTCCCCCTGGAGAAGGGCTGGGAGGCGGGAAGAGGGGAAGTGGGCGGATCTCCGCACATCCCGGCGGAAGAGGCAGATTCAGGAAGCCATTACGCAGCTGGCTGGCAGCAGCTGGGCCGGTCGGGGCTGGGCCCTACGCACTTTGCGTAGCAAGGGGGGTTACCAAAGGCCTGGTACTTGGCCTTGGGCAAGGCCGGCCTATCCCCTGTTGGGGGGGTGGGTGAGGAGCAAGGCTGAGGAAGGCAAGAAGGGGAATTGGGGCAGTTAGGGAATTATCGTTTCTTTAAAAAGCAAGGTGGGGAGAGGCCATGGCCGTCCCAGCCAAGAAAAGGAAGATGAACTTTTCTGAGCGAGAGGTGGAGATCATCGTGGAGGAGCTGGAACTGAAGAAGCACCTGCTGGTGAACCACTTCAACGCTGGGGTCCCTCTGGCTGCCAAGAGCGCGGCATGGCATGGCATCCTGAGAAGGGTCAATGCCGTGGCCACCTGCCGCAGGGAGCTGCCTGAGGTCAAGAAGAAGTGGTCTGACCTCAAGACCGAGGTCCGTCGCAAGGTTGCCCAGGTCCGGGCGGCTGTGGAGGGTGGCGAGGCCCCAGGGCCCACTGAGGAAGACGGAGCTGGTGGGCCTGGGACAGGTGGTGGCAGTGGCGCTGGTGGCCCAGCTGTAGCCCCCGTACTGCTCACCCCCATGCAACAGCGCATCTGCAACCTGCTGGGTGAGGCCACCATCATCAGCCTGCCCAGTACCACAGAGATCCACCCCGTGGCCCTTGGACCCACGGCTACTGCAGCCGCAGCCACGGTCACCCTGACACAGAGTGAGTGACCTCTCCCACCCAGTCTGGCGTGCCTAAATGGGAAGGGCCAGCAAGAGCTGGGGCAGCCCAGGGAAGGTTGGCTGCCAAGGGTCAAAGGTCAGATGGGAGTCTTGGAAGACCATGAGGCCTTCCAAGAGATCCCCAGACAGAAGTGATCCTGTTCTCTCTGGGACTTCCTCAGCACGCAGTCTGGACTTCTGACGGGCTGGCTTGCTCTCCACTGTTTTGCCACCATTCATGTCCATGACTGAACTTTGTGGTCCTTGAAGACAGAGACCATGTTTATATCTCCACAGGACTTAACACAGGGCCTAGCACCTAGTAGGCAGTCAGGACATATTTGTTGAATGAATAGGTAGGTGGACATCGATTCTGGACAAAGACATTCTGGTTTTCAGTGTGGTGAACATTCATCAGGCACTGCTGAGGAACCTCATGGTTCCAGGTGTTAATCTACCCTTCTGTTCGCTCATCAACCATTAGGGCAATTCTGTGCCAAACCCTGGGCTCGGCACTGGGATTACCAAGGTGTTTAAGAGATAGGCCAGTTATATTCTAGTAGGACAGATAAGACGAATATATGAATAACTGCCCTGTCAGTTGGGAGAACCTAAGGACTCAGAAGAGAAAGGGGGCTTCCTGGTGGGGTTGGGGGCACACAGTGGATGTTGACATTAAAGGGTGGAGAAGACTGACCTTTTCCACATGCTTGGAGGCCCAAACAGTCCAGCTAGAATGGCTTCAAAGGTTCTCGGCTATGAATGACAACGAAACTGGTTGGTTGGACTTTTTAGTTCAGATAAAGGTTTGCAGCAATGACTGTTAAGTGCTCTCTGTGATGGGCTGGGAACTGTTTCGATCAGTGATTCTCAATGGGGCTTGGGGGCATTGGGGGTGTGTGTGTGAGTGCCATAACCCCACAGTGTCATATTTCTCAAGGATATGGAGGTGGGAAAGGGGATCAAACACTGGTCTAAATCAGTTGCTATTCTAGAAGAGGAAGGACCTTTAGGTATTCCATTGACCAAGGTGGTCAAGGAGACAGGGAGGCATTTATTGGGCACTTTAGCTACTGCCTTCCCACTCCCACCTCCTTTTCTGCTTGGCCGCAAAAGACATGGAAGTCAAGAAAGCACTGAAGGAGGCTGGACCAGTGGGGCACTTTGGGGAGCATGTGGCCCTGCCTTTATTAGCCAGAAGCAGCTCAGTGGGGTGATTATGAACACATTGGACTCTGGTATTGGGGGGAGACCTGCATTTCTTCCTGGACCTGATGAATCAGCTGACCTTAGGCAAGTCATTCCATGTTTCTGAGTCTACCTCCTTCTCTCTGAAAATGAATGTGACAGTATCTACCTCTTGGTGTCATTATGAGGATTCATGGAGCTAATGAGTGCAAAGGGTTAGCACATAGTAGGTGCTCTACATTTTTTGCTAGTCTTACTATTAGCATCTTTGCTTTTGCCAGATCTGGGGCTGGCCCTTTGGTTATTAAGTAAATTAAGATTCTAAACCCCTTAGATTCTAGATTTATATATGAAAGGCTGTAAAGCCAGGGGAGGGCTTAATGGCCTCCTCCCCACCCCACATGGCCAGCCTCACTCTTGCTAGAAGGTGACCTGCCACTGCCTTTGCTCTTTCTTCCCCACAGTCCCCGCAGAGACTGCCTATCACACGCTGGAGGAGGGAGTGGTAGAGTACTGCACGGCCGAGGCCCCCCCACCCCTGCCCGCGGAGGCCCCCGTGGAGATGATGGCCCAGCATGCCGACACCTCAGTCAAGCCGCAGGCGCTCAAGAGCCGCATAGCCCTCAACTCAGCCAAGCTGATCCAGGAGCAGCGGGTCACCAACCTGCATGTGAAGGAGATTGCCCAGCACCTGGAGCAGCAGAATGACTTGCTACAGATGATCCGTCGCTCCCAGGAGGTGCAGGCCTGTGCCCAAGAGCGCCAGGCTCAGGCCATGGAGGGCACCCAGGCGGCCCTGAGTGTCCTCATCCAGGTCCTCCGGCCCATGATCAAAGATTTCCGCCGCTACCTGCAGAGCAACATGCCCAACCCCACCACTGCCTCCGACCCTGGACAGGTGGCCCAGAATGGGCAGCCAGACAGCATCATCCAGTGAGGGCAGGGGTCGAGCCAGCCTTCCGCTGTGAATGGATGACACCACGTGGTCTTGTAAGTGGCTTGTGTGGTTGGCCTCAGTCTAGGCCTGGCCATGTGGACGGCTCCCAGTTTGATAGACATTTAGGGGTCCACTGTTTCCGAGAAATGAAGGAGACTGGGAAGAAGAATTTGTTGGGTTCCTGGGACCCAAACTCTCTTCCCCCTACCCCTTGAGCTGTCCTGCTAAGAACCTGAAGACTGGATAGGTGGGGGTCAGGTGCTGATGATGGGACCCATGTTGTCATGAGCCAGGGCTTGTGACATGACCCAGACTTGGACTAGGACATCTGTCGGCCCTCACTGGGGACCATCTCACAGCTTGGGGGTCTGTGCGGAAATACCCGCCCCCCGCCCAGGTGCCATCCTTTGGAGTAAGATAACATCAGTGGTGCTGGCAGTAGCACAAAAATATCTTCTTCCTCCCCTTGGGAGGCAGAGTGACAGCTGGGCCTGAGGAGGAAACCCCACCCTTTTCTCCTTCTCACTGTGCCTCAGTTCTCAGGGGACTCTAGTTAGTGCCGTGCTGTCCCCCCAACCCCACTGCACCCGGGCACAGCAGGGGCCCTGTTAGTGCCCTGGGCTGCCCCTGCAGGACACCCAGGCTGCAGCCCGTCGGGCTCAGGAGTTCTGTGTGTGGTGGGGACGGCTTGGTCGCCATCTGGTCTTCCACTGCGTCCCCGGGCAGCCCTTTGGTGGTTTGTCCCAACAGCTTTTGACTCAAGTCAAGCATCAGGCTTTGGGTGCTGTAAATTTTACTTACTGCCCCACTGCAGTGGGTCTGAGGCGACCTGTTGGCTTCTTCCAGAAGGCTTGCTGCAAGCCAGGTGTATTTATTCTGTCCATGAACCCCTCTGGGAAGGCTTCCGAGGGCAGCTCTGGCCACGCCCTGCCTCCTTTCCTCTCTACTGACTGTGCATTTCCAAAACTCAGTGCAGAAAACAGCCTGCTCAGCGTCACACCCTGGACTCCCTTCTCACAGTATTCAGCGCCTTGTGTTCTTGTGAGACTCCCACTGACTGGTTAGGTGACTCGGAAGGCCTGATTGGCCCTGAATGTATGCAGTGGGAGAGTTGAAACTGACCTAAAAAGTGGGACCTTGGACTTCTGTGCTCGGGGAAGAGCAGACCGACCTCGGAGTGCCGAAGGAGGTGGTGTTCCCTGTTCTGTCTTGATGCTTCCTCCCCATTTGTAAGGACTTTACCCAGATGGCATTTGTCTGTTTCATTTTCAGAATCACCATCAATTACCAAGACCCTTGCATCTTTCCCGATCATTTCCCAAGTTTGTCATTTTGCTGCCGAGGCCTTGGCCACACGTGACCGATGGTTACAACTCAAGGCTCCAGATCTCAGCTAAACAACAAAGGTGCTGCCCTTCTGGGCACATTAAGAATCGCTCGGCTCCATTGTTGCAATTATGGGAAGATGCCCCCAAAGATGGTTGGGAGGTGACTGCTTTACCGCCATCCTCTCTGCGGCAGACATGTGCAGTGCCAGCTACAGAGCAGTGGAGAGGAATCAGGCTGGTGAGGGAGTTGGGTGGCAGAAGGAAAGGTCTTCTCAGTGCAGCAGCCCCTGGCAGCCCGGGTGCCCTCCCTCCATGGAGCCTGATGGCCTCATCAGGGTAGCTTCGGGGACTTCCTGGTTTGGTTTTTCTCTGGGGTTGGCAATCTGAGCCAGTATTGTGTCTGTTCCAACTGGGTATAAAGAGGAAGCTTGGATCGCTTCAACTGACTGGTTCTTTCCAGATCATAATTTTAAATTAAAGAAATATCACTTTTTTTGATATACATGTCTGTGTCTTCACTGGTTATATATAGAAGAGATAGGGGCTGGCAGAGAGCAGAGGCTCACAGGTCAAATCCGGCCCCCCCACCTGTCTTTGTAAATAAAGTTTTACTGGAACACAGCCATATCCCTTCTTCTGCTTAATGTCTGGCTGTTTTTCTGCTACAATAGCAGAGTTAAGTAGTTGTGACAGAGCATCTGGCCCACAAGCCAAAAGTATTTACTCTCTGGCCCTTTCCGGAAAAGGCTGCCTATCCCTGGTTTAGGGCAGTGTCTCAAACTCTGGATGAGAATTACATGGGGTGCTTTTAATATAACCAATCCCTGGCCTCATCTAAAACCTAGACGAGACTCCTGGAGGGAGAGCTCTAAGAATATGCATGGTAAACAAGTTCTCTGGGTGATTCTGATATTTTCTGAAGGTTAAGATCTTTGGCTCAGAGACTGGAAGACAAACTCAGCTGGAATCAGGATAATGCCCCAGGGAGGGCTGGTTCTCAGGAGTTTCTGTTCAACAGTTGAGCAGTCCTACTAAGCAGAGATTCTCACTTGAGGTTGGCCTTCATTCTGGAGGGAGCCCAGCCTTTCTGGACACAGTTATCACTCTCTCCAATATTTAGTGATAATAAAAACTGACAGTTACCGAGCCCAGGCGTTATAAGCATTACCTTATTGACTTCTTGCAACTGCCCCATGAATTAGGTACTAATGCTGTTCTCAGTTGACAGATAAGGCCACTGAGGATCAGAGAGGTTGAACAATTTGCCTAAAGTCGCACAGCTATCTTATACCCTGGGGTGGCCCATCTCTTTAACCGCTGTTCTTTTTTTTTAATTTATTTTTTAATTTTTATTTTTGGCTGCATTGGGTCTTTGTTGCTGTGCCCAGGGTTTCTCAAGTTGCGGCGAGCGGGGGCTACTCTTTGTTGCGGTGCGCGGGCTTCTCATTGCGGTGGCTTCTCTTGTTGCGGAGCACGGGCTCTAGGCACGTGGGCTTCACTAGCTGTGGCACGCGGGCTCAGTAGTTGTAGCACACGGGCTTAGCTCCTCCACAGCATGTGGGATCTTTCTGGGCCAGGGCTCGAACCCATGTCGCCTGCATTGGCAGGCGTATTCTTAACCACCGTGCCACCAGGGAAGCCCCTAACCGCTGTTCTTAACTTTTACTACTCTGACCCTGCTGCCGGTGAGATGTGAAATCACTTAGAGATGATTTGAGCCTGATCTTGAGTTTCTAGGTCAGATGAGAAGGCCCAAGAGGCAGCTTGTGTTATTGTTCTTCCTGGCACTTGAAAGGGAACACAGTGACTTCTACTTTTTGTAGGCTTTGCACTTATTCATATAATAGGGAAAAGCGTGGTTTAACAGAATTAAACCCACTGCACCTCAGTGGTGCTGGTGGAGAATGGTCACTTATACGGGGCTGATTTACTTGGAATCCTACCTGAAGTGTGGAGTTTTGTGTAGGTGAAATCCTCCAAGCCACTGAAGCTTGCTACTTCAGGTATTGAAACCTTTTACTTTTTTTTTTTTTCCCCACGCCGCGTGACATGTGGAATCTTAGTTCCCCAACCAGGGATGAACCCACACCCCATTCAGTGGAAGCGCGGCATCTTAACCATTGGACCACCAGGAAAGTCCCAAAACTTTTTACATTTTTTTAAAAAATTTATTTATTATTTATTTATTATTTATTTTTGACTGTGTTGGGTCTTCGTTTCTGTGTGAGGGCTTTCTCTAGTTGCGGCAAGCGGGGGCCACTCTTCATTGCGGTGTGCGGGCCTCTCACTATCGCGGCCTCTCTTGTTGCAGAGCACAGGCTCAGTAGTTGTGGCTCACGGGCCTAGTTGCTCCGCGGCATGTGGGATCTTCCCAGACCAGGGTTCAAACCCGTGTCCCCTGCATTGGCAGGCAGATTCTCAACCACTGCACCACCAGGGAAGCCCACTTTTTACATTTTTGATGGAAGTCTCTCAAAAAGATTCCCTTTGTGAGCTGTATTTTATCCAGCTGTTTCTTATTCAGTAGAGTTTATACAGCAGGTCTGGAGAGGCAGTGCTTCTGCGTGGAGAGCCCCTGTGATCAGGCAGGTTTGGGCCCGAGATCAGCTCCACCCCTTATTCACTGCATCTCTGAAGTTTTCTAGGCCTCGGTTTTCTCAGTTCTAAAATGGGGATGATGAGGACTTCCCTGGTGGTCCAGTGGTTAAGACTCTGCACTTCCACTGCAGGGGGCACGGGTTCAATCCCTAGTCGGGGAACTAAGATCCTTCATGCAGTGCAGCCCAGCCAAAAAAAAAAAAAAAACTTAAAAAAAAAATAAATTGGGGATGATGAATAATAGTCCCTACTTGACAGGGGTGTTATGAGATGTCATAATTTATTGAGCACTGACTATGTCCAGATACTGTTCTAAGTACTGTGTGTACTAACTCACTTCATGAGATCATGTACGTAAAACACTTAGCATGAGCCGAGGAGGACATAGCATGTGCCCAATAAATACCGGCTGCTGCCGTTGTTATTACAGTATCTGGTACTCCAAAGGGCTAACTAGTGCATCTTTCTTCCTTTCTTTCCTTCTTTCTTTCTTTCTTTCTTCCTTCCTTCCTTTCTTTCTTTCTTTCCTCCTTCCTTCCTTCCTTCCTTCCTTCTTTCCTTCCTTCCTTCCTTCCTTCCTTCCTTCCTTCCTTCCTTCCTTCCTTCCTTCTCTCTCTCTCTCTTTCTTTCTTTTTCTTTGGCTGCACTGTGTGGCATGTGGGATCTTAGTTCCCTGACCAAGGATCGAACCTCTGCCTCCTGCAGTGGAAGCTCGGAGCCCTAACCACTGGACCACCAGGGAAGTCCCTAGTGCGTCTTTTCTTGACATCACAATGGGAGCTCTGTCAAAAGTGGCTTGGGCAGATTACAAAAGATGCACAGGGAGCAGAGAGTAGGAAGGATTGACGGTAGAGTGGGGCATGGAAACCAAGGCCAGTGCGGGGGAAGGGCTGCACACAGGAGCCTCTGGCTACAAGGGCTCTGAAAGAGGTGGGTTGAACAAGTTGTCAGAGCTGAGATACAGGAATTCCCTGGCGGTCCAGTGGTTAGGACTCGGTGCTTTCTCAGCCAAGGGCCCGGGTTCAATCCCTGGTCGGGGAACTAAGATCCCGCAAGCCGTGCAGCGCAGCCAAAAACAAAAAAAAGAGCTGGGATGCCGTGTGTCACAGTAGGCAACAAGCCCAAATGAGAGTAACAGTCAAGTTTTTAATCACTTACTGTGATGATATAAGCAAGAGGGGAAAGTGCCAGCTCTCCCAGTGTTGCATTTTTCCCCATGGGACGGTGCTGGGCAGGGTCAGATGTGTTGCAGATGAGGAATCATTTCACTGTTGAGGGAAGCCCCTGCTTTACGGACTTGTGTGTGTGTTGGGGGAATGAGAGCAGGAAGGGCCAGGAATGAAAAAGTACGGAGTCAGAGCAAAGTGTCTCCCCACTCCTCCTGATATGAAGGTCTTGGCCGAGGCAACTGAGGCCTCAGAATGGAAGCTCCTGGGCTAGGAATGCAGCTTTGCATAAGAGCACAAGAGGCCTTCCACATAAAGCCTTTGAAATGGCCTGTGATTGGGCCTGAAAGATCACACATTGGTTTTTGGCCAGGAGCTAGACTCCTCACAAGTGTGTCCCAGGTCTTTGGAGTCAGCCTGCTTCTTACTGGCTGTGTGCCCTGGCATGAGGTCATTTACTTTCTCTAAGCCTTGGCTTCCTTATCTAAAAATCCTTCTCTAATGAGGTTGATGTGAGAAGTTAACAAGTTAATGCTCACAGAATACTTAGCACAGTGCCTGGCACATAGTAGGTGCTAAATAATGGTAACTGCTTCAGTGAGCTATTGCTGTGTAACAAATCACTCTAAAACTTAGAGGCTTAAAACAATAATCATTTATTTGCCCATGATTTTGCAGGATGAGCAGGACCCAGAGAGAAGAGCTTGTCACTGTCTCTCAGTGTCGGCTGGGGCAGTTCTACTGGGCCTGGGGGCCCATCCGCTTTCAAGATGGCTCCCTGACATGTCTTGTAAGCTGATGCTATATGAGGACTGGGCACTCTGCTGAATCTGTCATCTGGGGCCAGGGGTGGGGTAGGCACCTCAGTTCTCCTCTACCTGGGCCTCTCCATGTAGCTGCTTGGGCTCCCTCACAGCATGGTGGTTGGGGGTTCCGAGAACGAAGTGGAAGCTGCTGGTCCTCTTAAAGGTTAGCCTTAGATCTGGTACAGCATCACTTTGTAATATTCTCCTGGTCATGCAATCCTAGGCTGGCCCAGATTCGAGGGGATGAAGGAATAGACTCCATCTCTCTCTTTTTTTAAAAAAATATTTATTTATTTGGCTGGGCCAGGTCTTAGTTGCGGCACGTGGGATCTTCGTTTGCCGCGTGTGGGATCCTAGTTGGGGCATGCGGGATCTTTTTAGTTGCAGCATGCAGGGTCTAGTTCCCTGACCAGGGATCGAACCCGGGCCCTCTGCATTGGGAGCGTGGAGTCTTAGCCACTGGACCACCAGGGAAGTACCTAGACTCCACCTCTTGTTGGAGGTGTGGCTACTGATACAGGGAGAGGGGGACCTGATGGTGGCCATTGTTGGAAGTAAGCTAACATGCTGCTTTTATTATAAATTGGTGTCAGGACTCCAGACCCATGAAAGATAACCTCTCCTCCTCGTGGAGGACTCCTTGCGGTCCACCAATCAGGAGGCAAGGGAGCTCCCCAAGTTTTGCAAGGGAATCTATTGAAGTTATTCCATTTCCTGTAGCTTTGAGTCAAGACATTAGAAGAAGAAAATAGAAGGAGAAAAACGTTGGCAAGACCTGGGTCACTTTGACTGTTTTTACTCTGGAAATCTTTATACGTTAGAAAGGAGCCCGGGTCCAAGGTGGGGACCATCTGTGCAGACCCACTTGGAAATCTCACTGAAAAGACTTCCTGACTCCGGGAGAAATTCTAGACAATCGGTTAGGGCCTTGGAGGGTGGCAAGGTGGCTGTTGAGAGGAACAGGCAGGGACAAACTCACTCTCTTGGCTAGAGAAGATGAGCTAAACTTGGTGTGGTATTTACAAAGGGGTACGTGGTTCTCAGAATGGCCTGGCCAGCGACAGAGGCCTAGAGGCTGAGCTGGAATGTACTGGTTCTCTGCTGACTCAGGACGGTCACCCTCTCTGCTCGCCTCTTCCTGGGCAGCCCTCAGGGCTCAGCCTGGATGTCACTAGCTCAAGAGACCCTTCCCCACCCCACCCCCAGCCCAGGTAGGCTCCCCGCTGCTGTGCACTCCCATAGCCCCTGCTGTCGGCTCCCTAACTCTCATCCCACGTGGACTTGCTTGTTTTCCAACTGACCCCTCGCTGGGAGCCTCTTGGCTTCAGCTACCTTGTCCACTTTGTTACCAGCTATAGCCCAGCTCTGCGAATGGCACCGCCCTTCCCCTAGTTGCCCAGGCAGGAAGCCCAGGTGACATCCTTGGCTCCTCCTACTGCCTCACCCCTCGCATCCACTATCTGTTAAGAGTCCTCCGGACATTCCTTAAATCTGTCCAATCTGTCTCTCTCTTCCCTAATCCAGCCCCGCCTTCTCTCTCACCTGGGTTACCCACAGCAGCCTCTTCACTGGCCTCCCTGCCTCCAGGCCTTTCTGAGGATGGTCTTTTGAAGCAAATCTAACCAGGCTTCTCCCTGTTCTATCCCTTCAATGACTTCCCTTAACTCTCGAATTGAAGTATAAGCTCTTGAACGTAACCTACAGACATGGTCTGATGCTGCTTCCTACCTTGTACTCCTTTCCAGCCACACTGAAAGTTTACTTCCTTGTCATTTATATCTCAATAAAACTGGGGGGGTGTGGTCGGGGGCAGAGACAAAAGAAAATTTACTTCCTTAAAAAGGCTGGGCTCTTTCTACCCTCCAAACCTTTGTCTTTGCTGTTCCTCTTGCTCAGAACAACTTTCTTGCCCATCCCTTTCCTAATTCCTATTCATCCTTCACATCCAGCTTGGGCGTCAGGGAGCGTTATTCTTATTCGGTCACAACCCATGTTTCCTCCATCACACTGTGCTGTAATCGCACTTTTATTTTTTAATTTAATTCTATGGTTTTTATTTTAAATTAATTTTTATTGGAGTATAGTTGATTCACAATGTTGTGTTAGTTTCTGCTGTACAGCAAAGTGAATCAGTTATACATATACATATATCCACTCTTTTTTAGATTCTTTTCCCATATAGGTCATTACAGAGTATTGAGTAGAGTTCCCTGTGCTGTAGGTTCTTATTAGTTACCTATTTTATGTACAGTAGTGTGTATATGTCAATCCCAATCTCCCAATTTATCCCTCCCCCCTTTTTTAATTTTAATTTTAATTTTTTCACACTTTTAAATGTTTGGGTCCTGCTATAGGAGGGTTTCTCAAGCTCAACACAATTGTCATGTTGGGCTGGATCATTCCGTGTTGTGGGAGGCTGTCTTATGCGCTGTAAGGTATTTAGTGGCATCCTGACCTCTGTACACTGGGTACCAGTAGCATGTCCCCCCGCTCCAGTCAGGACAATCAGAAATGTATCCAGACATTGCCAAGTGTCCCATGGTGGGGAGAGCAAAATCACCCCCAGTTAAAAACAGCTGTCCTGGGAATTTCCCGGCAGTCCATTGGTTAGGACTTGGCACTTTCACTGCCATGGCCTGTGTTCAATCCCTGGTTGGGGAGCTAAGATCCTGCAAGCCGCCTGGAACAACCAAAAAATGAAAATAAAAAAGAACAACTGTCCTACGGCAATAACATCTGTCTTATTCATAGTTTCTTGTCAAGTACATGGCACAGTCCCTGGATATTTAACGCACATTTTTTAAAGTAATTTTATTTATTTATTTATTTATTTATTTATTTATCTATCTATCTATTTATTTATTTATGTTTTGGCTGCGTTGGGTCTTCATTGCTGCATGCAGGCTTTCTCTCTAGTTGTGGAGAGCGGGGACTACTCTTCCTTGCGATGCATGGGCTTCTCACTGCGGTGGCTTCACCTGTTGCGGAGCACAGGCTCTAGAGCGCAGGCTCAGTAGTTGTGGCTCACGGGCTTAGTTGCTCCACACCAAGAGGGATCTTCCTGGACCAGGGCTCAAACCCGTGTCCCCTGCATCAGCAGGCAGATTCTTAACTACTGAAGCACCAGGGAAGTCCCTAATCCACTTTTTATTGCTGTGTTGGTTGAATTAAATGTCAACAGCATTCCCATAAGATGTTTTGCATTTCCCCATTTGATAGATGAAGAGACTAAAGCCAGGACTCACCTGGTGGCACATGGTTTGTAAAAGGCAGAGCTGGGAGTCTATCCCAGGTGTGTCTGGCTACACAGCCTCCTCCTTATGAGTCAGCCTGTCATGAGAGGCTGAGCATGGATCAGCCTTCTGGAGCTGTGGCCTGGACCCTGGACCTGTGACAGATGTGTCAGGAACCCCACCCTGAGTGGCCCTGCCTCACCTGAGTGTTGTGACTTTGGGCAGGTCACACCTCCCCGCTGGGCTGTGGGGTTTCCCCTCCGGTGCAGCCCCCTTCTGCTGGGAGCTGATGAGAGGATTAAATAAGATAAATGGAGTAGGTGAGTGATGCAGGGGCTGTCTGTGCACAGGAGCTCCACACAGGGCCTGGCCTGTAAAAGGTGATGGATGTGAAAAGAGGAAGAGGCAGGAAGGGGCCTTCCTGAGGACCCCTGACAGCACATTCTCCAAGGATTCTGCTGGTCCTGAGGCCTACAGCCTACAGCCACTCAGATAAGAATCCCTTGGCTCAGACAACAGGTTCCTGCCTGCATCTGCAGGAGGTTAGCTAGATAGAGGCTGTACTCTAGGCTTCAGGCAATCCTGACAGGCAGGAATGTGGGCCCGACCTGCCAGGTAGTCCCTTTTTACAAAAGCAGCCAGAAATCTGGGCTTTTATGAGAAATCTCCCAGTTTAAATATTTCAACTACTAAATATTTGTAAACCCTGTGCAAGGCAAATGAAACACACCTGTGGGCTAAAGTCAAGCCATGGATGTCAGGTTGCAAGCTGTACGTCACCCTTTGGGGGCCGGTCTGTACCCCTCAAGAGGAGCCAGAGGAAGGCAGAGGTTGGTAGGGAGGAGGTCTGGGCACCAGATCCCTCTTTCTCTTGCGCCTCAGTCTCCCCTTCCATATGACGGGTGTGGGCCATCCTAGCTGGAATCGTTCCTAGGAAGGTGGTCCCTCCTGGATACCCCTCCTTTGCCCAGGCTGGGCCTGACTCAGTGGGAGGATCTGGCCTGGGCTCTTTACTTGGCTCCGAGCTGAGTCAGTCACGACACATGTGGCAGTGATAGTCACGTGCCACCTGCCTGTCAGGAACCAAGAACAAACGGGGACTGGCCACTGCAGGGAACGCCCACCAGGGCTGAGGCTGGCAGAAGCACTGTTTCCAGCCAGGCCTCCAACAGGGTCCTGTCCAGGTGCGAGTTTGGGCCAAAAGGCCTCCGTGATCTCCTATGGCTGTTTTTAGTGCCTGCTCAACACCCAGGGCTCCTCCTGGCTGTGGCACTCTGGTTTTTCTTTGAGGAACCATCCCTCCTCCAGTCTCAGTCCATTCAGTTTGAGGGAGAGGTCCCAATTCTGGCTGCAGTGGTAAGGATGTGGTGCAGGACTGGTCCATGAGAGGAACAGCATTCTTCTGTCCACAGTGATTGGTTAAGGGTGAGCATGTGACCCAATTGGACCTATGGGAGTCTGCCCTGGGACTTTTGCTCTTTCCATTCCTGTTTCCAAGCTGATGGGATGAAAACCTGAGGCTCTAGGAAGGTCACCTAACCTAAGCCCACCTAATAATGAAGCCAACCAAGGAAAGGCTAAGCAGCTGAAATCTAAGAAAGATTTCAGCTGGGATTTGAGTACTTGAATCCAGCAATTTGTTTTTTCTTTTTTCTTTTTTAATAGACCCTTATTGGAGTATAATTGCTTCGCAATACTGTGTTAGTTTCTGTTGCACAACAAAGCGAATCAGCCATATGCATACACATGTCCCAACATCCCTTCCCTCTTGAGCCTCCCTCCCATCCTCCCTATCCCACCCCTTTAGGTCATCGCAAAGCACTGAGCTGATCTCCCTGCGCTGTGCTGCTGCTTCCCACCAGCCAACTATTTTACATTCCGTAGTATATATATGTTGATGCTACTCTCACTTCGTCCCAGCTTCTCCCTCCCACCCCATGTCCTCAAGTCCATTTTCTATGTCTACCTCTTTATTCCTGCCCTGCAACTAGGTTCATCAGTACCTTTTCTTTTCTTTCTTTTTTTTTTTTAGATTCCATATATATGCATTAGCATATGGTATTTGATTTTCTCTTTCTGACTTACTTCACTCTGTATGACAGACTCTAGGTCCATCCACCTCACTACAAATAACTCAATTTCGTTTCTTTTTATGGCTGAGTAATATTCCATTGTATATATGTGTCACATCTTCTTTACATTCATCTGTTGATGGATATTTAGGTTGGTTCCATGTCCTGGCTATTGTAAATAGTGCTGCAATGAACATTGTGGTACATGTCTCTTTCTTTTTTTTTTTTTTTTTTTTTTTAAGAATACTCTTTTTTTTTTTTTTTAATAGCTACTTTATTTATTTATTAATTATTTATTTTTGGCTGTGTTGGGTCTTCGGTTCGTGCGAGGGCTTTCTCTAGTTGCGGCAAGCGGGGGCCACTCTTCATCGCGGTGCGGGGACCGCTCTTCATCGCGGTGCGTGGGCCTTTCACTATCGCGGCCCCTCCCCTTGCGGGGCACAGGCTCCAGACGCGCAGGCTCAGTAGTTGTGGCTCACGGGCCCAGCTGCTCCGTGGCATGTGGGATCTTCCCAGACCAGGGCTCGAACCCGTGTCCCCTGCATTAACAGGCAGATTCTCAACCACTGCGCCATCAGGGAAGCCCACATGTCTCTTTCTGAATTGTGGTTTTCTCAGGGTATATGCCCAGTAGTGGGATTGCTGGGTCATATGGTAGTTCTATTTTTAGTTTTTTAAGGAACTTCCATACTGTTTTCCATAGTGGTTGTATCAAGAATCCAGCAATTTCTGAAGCTAGATCTACCCTCCTGGATGTACCAGCTACAGCACCTGCAAATCTCCAGTCATTTTAAGTAGGTGTTTGTCATTAGCATCTGAAAGAGTCCTAATGCTTTTGCCAACCCTAAGGGTCTATGATTCAGATTCCAGGTTAAAGTATCTTCAGAGTACTGGCCTAGACTAGTTGTTTCTCATGCTATAACCTGAGAAGATTTACCTTTAGGATCATCTGGGCTGTTAATGCATATTTCTGAGCCCCACCTCAGACCATCCGAAACAGATACTGGCGGTGTTGGAGTGGGAGTAGGCATGTGGATTTTCAGCAAGCTCCCACTTGACTCTGACTAAACCTCAAGGTGGAGAACACTGGTGGCCTCTGTCCCTCCTTTTTCCACCCTCCTCCCTCCACATTTGAATCACATGATTCCACACATCTGGCCACAGCTGATTGGACGAGGAGAGGATACCTGGTCCAAACTGGGCCAATTGGCTTTCTTTCCCCCAAATTTGGAATTGGGATCCAGAAACCTGCTCAGTTTTTGCGGCTGTTTGAACTTACTTCCACCTCACACTCCAAGAAGTAGAAAAGGTTGCTCAGGGAATTCCCTGGCGGTCCAGTGGTTAGGGCCGTGTGCTTCCATTGTAGGGGGCATGGTTCCATCCCTGAGGGGGGAACTGAGATCCCGCATGCCTCGTGGCGTGGCCAAAAAAATTAAAAAAAAAAAAATTGTTGCTCAGAGGAGGGAGAGGAAGGAGAGAACACGGGAGGGGAGGCGGGGCTGAGAGAGTTCAATGTAAGTGACCACTGTACCATAAGTTTCCCCGCCCTGACACCCCTGCGCAAGTCCCCCTTCCCACTGCCTGCGGAACCCCGTATTTTTACAGCCCCTTCCACTTTCTGCAGTAACTAACTCAGGTGATTTCTGCTACTTGTAACCAAGAGACCTTTACCTAAGCTGTAGTTCATTTCTCAAGGTCTGAGTTTCCTTATCCGTAAAATGACTAGCGCCATAATACATAATACCTTTCCTGGGTATGCAGCGGGTCCTCACAGAGGAGCCTCTGCTTAAACCACTCCTTCCATCAGGAGAGGTCTTGGTGACATGGGGTATAGGTGGCAGAAGGATTTCACTGCAACAGTGCTTCTCAAAGTTTGATGTGCATTGAAATTACCTGGAATCTGTTTAAAATGCAGATTCCTGGACCCTACACTTCCTGGATCCTGCAGATTCTTGGTGCTCCTTTAAAATCATCCTTCCCTCCCTGCTCCCTCTCCCCAAACAATCATGGGTCTCCTTTCTGTCACTATAGATGAGTTTGCATTTTCCAGAATTTTACCTAAATGAAATCATGCAGCGTCTACTGTTCTTTTGACTGGTTTTTTTCACTAAGCCTAATTATTTTGAGAAGCACCCATGCTGATGTGTTTATCAATGCAGTAGTTTACTTTTTTTTTATTTATTTATTTTTTTGGCTGTGCTGGGTCTTCGGTTCGTGCGAGGGCTTTCTCTAGTTGCGGCAAGTGGGGGCCACTCTTCATCGCGGTGCGGGGACCGCTCTTCATCGCGGTGCGCGGGCCTTTCACTATCGCGGCCCCTCCCGTTGCGGGGCACAGGCTCCAGACGCGCAGGCTCAGCAGCTGTGGCTCACGGGCCCAGCTGCTCCGTGGCATGTGGGATCTTCCCAGACCAGGGCTCGAACCCGTGTCTCCTGCATTAGCAGGCAGATTCTCAACCACTGCGCCACCAGGGAAGCCCAGTAGTTTACTTTTTATTGCTAAGTAGGATACACTATAATTTCTCGGTTTTTAAATATTTATTTATTTTATTTATTTTTGTCTGCGTTGGGTCTTTGTTGCTGCGTGCGGGCTTTCTCTAGTTGCGGTGAGCGGGGGCTACTCTTCCTTGCGGTGCACGGTGCTTCTCCTTGCAGTGGCTTCTCTTGTTGTGGAGAACAGGCTCTAGGCGCACAGGCTTCAGTAGTTGTGGTGCAGCACAGGCTTAGTTGCTCTGCTGCATGTGGGATCTTCTCGGACCAGGTCTCGAACCCATGACCCCTGCATTGGCAGGCGGATTCCTAACCACTGCGCCACCAGGCAAACCCTGTAATTCGCTTATCTATCCAATCACATATTGATGGATATTTCAGTTGTTCCAATATTTAGCTATGAGAGATCAAGCTGCTGTGAACCTTGTGCTGTCCTTGTGTACAAGTCTTTGTGGGTACCAATGCTTACATTCCCTTGAATAAATACTAGGAGTGGAACGGCTGGATTATATGGCTGGTGTATGGTTAACATTTTAAGAAACTGCCAAACTGTTTTTCAAAGTGGTTGCACCATTTTACATTCCCACCAACGGTGTATGAGAGCTCTGGTGGCTCCACATTCTTGCCAACATTTGCTGGGGTTTTAATTTTAACCATTCTAGTAGGTGGGAAGTAGTATCTCATTGTGGTTTTAATTTGCATTTCCTTAAGACTAATGGTGTTGTTATTTTCCATCTGTAGATCTTCTTTGATGAGGTGACTATTCTATTTAAATTCTCCTCTTATTAATAAGTGTTGAGAGTTCTTTATCTAGATACAATTCCTTTGTCAGCTATATTTTTGCAAATATTTTCTCCCAGTCTGTGCATGCCTTTTCATTTTTGTAACAAATGCCTTAGATTACTTTCATACACATTGAGTCTGAGAACCTCTCTTCAATGACAAACAGTGCAAATTCAAACAGCAGTAAGAGGTGTTGGCCCATCCAACTGGCAAAAATAAAAAAGAGGGTCCTCAGGCATTGGTGAAGGGGAGTCGCGGGAACACTCCTGATAACTCTGTTAGAAGGAGTGGAAATTGGTGCAAAATCCTAAGAGGACTATTTGCTGATAGTTCATCAAACTCTTTAAATATGGGTTCCTATGACTCAGCGAGTTCTGTTCTAGGAATTTTTTCCTGAAAAAGTAAATAAACAATAGCAGTAAGTTGTCTGTTCCAGGATCTTTGGTCCTGGGGTTGTGCTGACAGGAGGGGGCTGCAGACATGCCTGGCTGGCCTCCCCGGGATCTTGATACTCTGCCCTGTGTGCTCAGAGCCCTGGGTGGAAGGCTCAGAGGGACTGGGAGGTCAGTGAGGCTGAAATTTGACGGGTCCCCAGCAGGGTGGCCGGAGGAAAGTGCAGTATAGGTCTCACCTGACTGCATAAGGAGTCTGGGTCCACCCTGAGCCTGGCCTGGCCTCGGAGGTTCAAACCAGCCACCACCAGTACAGACTAGGAACAGGGGACACTTGGCTGACACAGCTACCTGGGACCTAAGAAAGGACAGCGCTTTGCTCCAAATACCAGTAGTTTCTCTGGGACACAGGGAGGTGGGGCCTTGGTCAAGGCAGGCCAGGACTTGCTGGAGCCGGGCGGGAGAAGGGAGCTGGGAGCCTGGAGACCAGGGCTCTAGAATAGCGCCTGTCTCCTGCTCTGCCACTTGGCCCAGTCTTTTCCCCTTCTGAGCCCCCAGTCTCCTCTGCTGGATAGGGAAGAGGTGGATCAAGTAGTCAGTCCCCTCTGGCCCCTCCAGCAAGGACTGAAAGCATGGGTGCTGGAACCTTCCAGACTTGAGTTCCATTTCTGTCTCCATCATTTTCTGTGACTTGGCATGTTATTTAGCCTCTTCATATCTCAGTTTCTTTTTCTCTTTTTAAAAATTTTTTGTTGAAATACAGTTGATTTACAATGTTGTGTTAGTTTCAGGTGTACAGCACAGTGATTCAGTTATAAATCTATCTATCTATCTATTCTTTTTTGGATTATTTTCCACTATAGGTCATTACAAGATATTGGGTAGAGTTCCCTGTGCTATACAGTAGGTCCTTGTTGGTTATATATTTTATATAGAGCAGTGTGTATATTTTAATCTCAAACTCCTAATTTATCCCACCCCCCCACTTTTCCCGTTTGGTAACCATAAGTTTCTTTTCTATGTCTGTGAGTCATTTCTGTTTTGTAAATAAGTTCATTTGTATCATGTTTTTAGATTCACATATAAGTGCTATCATATGATGTTTGTCTTTCTCTGTCCGACTTACTTCACTGAGTGTGATCATCTCTAGGTCCGTCCATGCTGCTGCAAAGGACATTATTTCATTCACGTACCTCAGTTTCTGTCCCAAATTAAAACCCTGCAATGGCTCCTCACTTTGCTTTGGAAAAAGGCCCTCATGATCTGCCCCTTCCCTCCTCTCCAGCTCCACCTGCCACTCTCTCGGTGCCCCCCCCCCACCTCATTCATCACACTCTGGGCACACTGGAGCCCCTAAACTCCTCCCCCCTGACCCCAGGGCCTTTACATATGCTCTTACCTCTGCCTTGCCTGTCTTCAGCCTCTCTCCCCTGCTTGGTCCCACTCATTCATCAGAGCTCAGAGGTCACTTCCTCGGGGTCAGCCTTCCCTGAGCCCAGACACAGTCACTCCTGGTGCTGATTTCTGTCATCGCACAGCTGTGGTCATTAAACAATGATGTCTGTGATTATTTGTTTGATGCCTGTCTCCCTGTGGCCCTGGGAGCTCCCTGAGAGCAGGGAGGATACAGTCTTGTTTGGGACCGTGTCTCCTGCCCTTTCCACAGGCTAGGCAGAGAGTAGGCACCCCAGTAACTCGGTTGAACAAGTAGTGCTAATGCCCTATATCATCCATTCTAAGATGTGTTTTCACCCCACATTTTAACATCTCTGAAATCAGGAAATATTTTATAACTGCAGTGACCAGGTAGCAACTGAGACATAGTCTCCAATACCTGCACGTGTGCATCAAAACGTGCAGCTTGGAAGGACATCCCCGAGACAAGAGTGGCACACTCTGAAGAAAAGTTGCATCACCCATGCTCTTGATGATACAGGACAATATAGCCTGGGACAACACAGACCTCTGACTCCCAACAAAAAAGTGACATAGAAAAGTCAGATTCTAAATCAACTATACTTCAACAAAAATAAATAAATAAATAACATAAAATCTAAAAAAAAAATTCAGATCCTGCATGTGCAAAAGTTTCAGGAATATCTTCACTAAGTTATTTTGATCATAGCTTCCTTTTTATCTATACCCAGTAATGATATATGATTAAAATGTCTGTTTAAAAGAATGCATTCAATAAGTATAAAAATAAAATTTCTAAGTGATAAGGAAGTGTGTCATATTTTACTTAGTGCTAGAGACCCGTGTAGGGCACAGAGCTCTGGGAGGCCATAGGGGAGCGCTCTATCCACGGGCGCCTTCCCAGTCCAGAGTTTCGGGAATCGGGGCTGGGAGCCTTGTGACATGTCGTTCTCCGTGTTTCCTGTAGGTGGCACTAGACAGCCACTGTCAGGCGCAGCCCTGGGCACAGCCTAGGAAGTCCCATGCTGGAGGGTGGGGACGGGTGAGGCTGGAGGGAGGGGACAGGTGAGGCTGGAGGGAGGCCACAGGAGTGTCCTATACTGGAGGGGAGCAGGCTCTTCCGCCACCCCAGGGAGAAGCCATGGCCAGTTCTACCAGCCCGTCTAGCCCAGAGGCAGATCTGGGTGTGGAGAGAACTTAGGAACAGAAGTCCGCAGCCCTGCCTCGCCTGGGCAAGCTGTGTGATTCTGGCTCCTTGTCCCTTTATGGCCCCAGTCTTGCTCCCACGCAGTGAGGGCGTGAGAGCCTGCCACATCTGACCCCTAACAGTAAAGGTCTGAGGTGGCTGAAAGTCCTCCACCAGCTGCCCAGAAGGCCACTGGCTTACCTGCAGAGCCCCAAGCCCTGTGACATCCCTCTCCTTGTCTGACCTTGCCACCTGCCCCTGAGGTCAAGATGTTTCCCTTACTCCCTGGATTGGGAAACAGAGGCCCAAGGAGATTAAATGACTTTCCCAAGGCTACAGAACTGTGAGTGTTTGGAGCCATGTGTGAAAAGTAGATCTGTTTGCTCCTTCTACCATGTCTGTCTGACCTCTTGCAATGGAAGGGAATGCAGAACAGGGTGGGAGAGAACTTCCCATCGAAGAAAATGAGCTAAGAGAAGTTCCTTGGTAAGACGGTGGATTAATTGTACATGCCTAATTTGTCTCCCTCCTAAAACTACAGTAAAGAGATTTTTTTTTTAAGCCATTGATTTTTTAAAGAAAAGACACGAAAAACACAAATTATAAAAGAAAAACTCGGACTTCCCTGGTGGTCCAGTGGCTAAGACTCCGCACTCCCAATGCAGGGGGCCTGGGTTCGATCCCTAGTCAGGGAACTAGATCCTGCATGCAGCAACTAAGAGTTCGCATGCCACAACTAGAAGATCCTGCACGTGGCAACGAAGATCCCGCATGCCACAACTAAGACCCAGCGCAGCCAAATAAATAAATAAACTTGATAAATTAGACTTTTAAAATTTAAAAACTTTGCCCTTCAAAAGTTGTCGTTAAGAGAATAATGAGGCAAGCCATAGACTGAGAGAAAAATATTTGCAATACATACCTCTGACAAAGGACTTGTATCCAGAATATACAAAACAATGTCTACAACTCAATAATAAGACAATCAGCTCAACTGAAAAATGGGCAAAATATTTGAAAAGTTACTTCACAAAAGAAGATATATGAATAGCCAATAAACATATAAAAAGATAACTCAACATCATTAGTCATAAGGGAAGTACAAACTGAAACCTGTTTGCCCACTGGAATGGCTACATTTAAAAAGGCCAATAATCCCAAGTGCTGATGAGGGAGCGACTGGAAGTCTCATATCCTGCTGGTAGGAATGGAAAATGGAAAAACCACTTTAGAAAACAATTTTGTGGGCTTCCCTGGTGGCGCAGTGGTTGAGAATCCGCCTGCCAATGCAGGGGACACGGGTTCGAGCCCTGGTCTGGGAGGATCCCACATGCCGCGGAGCGGCTGGGCCCGTGAGCCACAATTGCTGAGCCTGCGCGTCTGGAGCCTGTGCTCCGCAACAAGAGAGGCCGCGATAGCGAGAGGCCCGCGCACAGCGATGAAGAGTGGCCCCCGCTTGCCACAACTGGAGAGAGCCCTCGCACAGAAACGAAGACCCAACACAGCCATAAATAAAATAAATTAAAAAAAAAAATTTGCTTTAAAAAAAAAAAAAAAAAAAGAAAACAATTTTGCAGTTCTTGTAAAGTTAAACCTACACTTACTACACACCCAGCAAATCCACTCTTAGGTATTTACACAAAAGGAATGAAAACTTATGTCCGCCTAAAGACTTGTTCAGGAATGTTCATAGCAGCTTTATTCACCATAGGCAAAAACGGCTCAAATGGCCATGTGCTGTGTCCATCCCACAATACTTGGCAATGAAAAGGAATGAATCGCTGACCTTCATAGCAATCACATGGATGAATCTCAAGATAGTGATGCTGAGTGACAGAAGGCAGACAAAAAAGTATCCATACTGTGTGATTCCACTTTATAAAATCCCAGAAAATGCAAACTAATCTATAGTGACAGAAAGTAGATCAGTGTTTGCCTAACAGGGTGGGGTGTCAGGGAGGATGGGAAAAACAGGATTACCAAGGGGAGTGAGGAACTCATGGGGGTAACAGATCTAGTCACTATCTGGATTGTGGTGATGATCTCACGGGTGGTCACATATTGAAACTTGTACCTTTTAAATGTGCACAGTGTATTGTTCATCAATTATATCTCAATAAATCTGTAATAAAAAGTAATTTATGAGTGTGCTTCATGTTTGGTAATTGCAATCATTGTTGCTTTTGTTGTGGTCATCCATGTACAATGCTTGGTGTCAGTCTATGTATCTCTTGTAAAAATAAAATACAGTGTGTGTGTGTGAAAAAAAAAAGTAATTTAAAAAATGTATTTATTTTGGCTGCACCGTGTCTTAGTTGCGGCACGCGGGATATTTTTTTTAGTTGCGGCACGCGGACTCTTCGTTGCAGCATGCGAACTCTTAGTTGTGGCAACTCTAACTGTAGTTCCCCGACCTGGAATCAAACCCAGGTCCCCTGCATTGGGAGCACGGAGTCTTAACCACTGGACCACCAGGGAAGTCCCCAAAAGTAATTATTAACTTCAGGAAAAACAGTAAGAAAGTAAAGCAGTGCTTAGCTATGAATAATATTTACAGTAAAAAAAATCATGTAAACACTGAAGAGTGATTTTTTTAAATTGAGGTATTAAATATATTCAGTGAGTTGCATAAAAAAGTGTATAAATCTGAAGTGTGACTAGTGATTTAACCCCAAATTGCAATGTACTTCCACAGTAGATGAGGGAGGACAGGAAATGGGGTGGTGGTGATGCAGGAGAGCTAAATCCTCCTTTATCATAACAGGTAGTATAGGTAGTGTAGGGTAGACAGGTAAACGGGGTAGGTAGGGCTTCCCTGGTGGCGCAGCGGTTGAGCATCTGCCTGCCAATGCAGGGGACACGGGTTCGAGCCCTGGTCTGGGAAGATCCCACATGCTGTGGAGCAACTAGGCCCGTGAGCCACAACTACTGAGCCTGCGCGTCTGGAGCCTGTGCTCCACAACAAGAGAGGCCGCGATAGAGAGAGGCCCGCGCACCGTGATGAAGAGTGGCCCCTGCTTGCCACAACTAGAGAAAGCCCTCGCACAGAAACGAAGACCCAACACAGCCAAAAAATAAATAAAAATAATTTTTTAAAAAGCCCCACAGTCTTTTAAAAACAAAAACAAAAACGGGGTAGGTAGTAAATAATGGCTAAAAGGAATGTATCGAAAGACAGCGGTATGTGCTTATTACTTAGAAATATGAGATGTGTAAGTGCTAGAAAAAAAACAAGCTCAAAGACTCAAAAGTGGTTGCTTCTGGGGTGGGGTGGTGTGGGGAGACGAGGGAGGGGCAGACAGGAAACCATGCATGTTGTTATCTTCCTTTTAGCACAGTTTGGTTTTGCTTCCCACGCCCAGACAGAATTGCATCTAAGATGTCCATTTATTCACATGTTTAAAAATTGAAGTATAGTTGATTTAAAATATCGTGTTAGTTTCAGGTGTACAGCACAGTGATTCAGATATATATATATCTTGTATCTATCACTTACTGGCTGGGTGATATTAAGGAAGTCACTTAGCCTCTCTGAGGCCCAAATTCTTCATCTAAAAAATGTGATAATACTCCAGAATTGTTTAGAATACTAAGTAAGCACATGGGCAGGAAGCCCAGTTCTTGACCTACAGTAGGAGTGCAATAAACAGCAGCTGTTCCAATTAGCTCTTTTTTTATTTAAAATAATTGTTATTTTATCAAAATAATGCCATACTTCAATGAATCTAAGACATCACCAACTGTAACACACACCACTACTTATGCACCATCAAGAAAAAACCACAGCCAATTATAGCTGTCAGGTGCACCACTGATTGTAAAAAGATTCGCCTTGATTTTAAAGATGTTAAAATGTGAATAAATGAAATTATCATACTAAGTAAGCCAGACACAGAAAGATAAATATCCTATGATATCTCTTATATGTGGAATCTAAAAAAAAAGAAAAAAAAACTTGCAAATGAATTTATTTCCAAAACAGAAAGAGACTCACAGACACAGAAAACACACTTATGGTTACCAAAAGGGAAAGGGGGGGAGGGATAAATTAGGAGTTTGGGATTAACAGATACACACTACTATATGTAAAATAGATTAACAACAAGGACCTACTGTATAGCACAGGGAATTATAGTCAATATCTTGTAATAGCCTATAATGGAAAAGAATCTGAAAAAGAATACCTATGTATCTATCTATATCTATATCTATATATCTGAATCACTTTGCTGTACACCTGAAACTAACACAACATTGTAAATCAACTATACTTCAATAAAAAAAAAAAAATTAGGGGCTGCCTGACTCCTGAGTATGCTACCTCTGTTTTGATTAGTTTGAAAGTGCTCCATCTATGGTCCCTTCAGTTGTAAGACCCAGAGAGAGACAGGGGTTTGCTCAAAATCACACAGCAACACAAAGCCAAGTTGGGTCTAGACCTGGGCCTTTAACCCCCAGTCCAGTGTCCTTCTCTGGAACCTGGTCTCTCCCTTACCGTTACCCTGATACTCAGGACACCACCGAGAGTTTGGATTGCAGCTCCTAAATGCAGGCACCATTTATGGGGCCCAGGGAGAGCCCTAAGACGTGGACTCTGGGAGGGCAGGGCAGGACCTGGTACCTGGAGGGGCTCAACAAACTTATCACACGAACGTAGCAGTGAGTTTCTGGATCAGCAGCAGGGCCAGGCTGGCCTCAGGACCAGGCAACCCCACAGGAGGAGCCTGGGGGCACGAATGTGGAGGGACATTGTGGGCAGAGACCAGGGGCTTGTCTGGATGCTGTAGCAAGCTCACTCTTTTTAGGCAATGGTGTGCTTGTTCAAGGTCTCCAGGGCACAGGGCTGCTGGTGGTTCTCACGATGGGGAGGGGGATAAAACCAGCCAAGCAGTCCTTCGGCTTTGCCTCCTCTTTTGGCAAAAAAATTGCTCCCACCTCCCAACACTGAAAAGAGCCCTTGTCACTATTTACTGAGTGTCTCACCAGCTCTCCTAACAGAGGCCCAGAGAGGTCAAGCCAGGCATCTGCAGTCACACAGCCAGGAGCCTGTCTGACTCCAGAGCCTGTGCTCTAACCCTTAGCAGCACTGCCTCTCCCACGGTGTTTCTGTGTGTCTGATGGTACACGTCCAGCTGGGGCACCAGCCTCTTCAAGGGAAACGTACATCCTGTTTCCAGTTCTGCCTCAAAGATATGAATTGTCGATAACAGTGCGTCAGGAGCTAATCTCTCATGCGAAGCCCTGCCTCCTCTTTCCTTCCTCTCTCCTCTGGCCCTTCGCACAGCCCCCCGCAGCCCCCAGCCTGCACGTGGCCATGGCCTGCCTGCAGCTTTTGCAGCATTTTCACACCTCGTGTCTTGGAGCCTCATTCTCCTCTTCTGTCAAATGGGAGGAAGAGTAAAACTGACCTCATAGTTCTTCTTTAGAGACTGCAGGGGTTGATGTGTGTTCTGTGTGGTGCACGGCACCTGGTGGGAATCTAGGAGGAGGGTCTAAGAGTCAGGGGACATAGGTGTGACCCTTGGGTCTGTCACTGACCAGCTGTGCAGCCGGAGGCAAGTCTCTGCCTCTCTGAGCCTCAGTTTCCTCATCTGTATGATGGGGGTGGCGGCCTTGCTCCCCCCGTCATTTACCTACAGCAGGTGGAGGGGTGAGACTGAGGTTACTGTGGTTCACGGTCATCTTCACTGTTCAGCTCCATTGACCCTCTTCTCGCATCAAAAGAGCCCATCTAGAAACCTCATCCCAAGACTCTTCTGTTCCCAAGGGTGCTGGGTATCCTCATGGGACCGAGCTGACGGACCCCTGTGAACATCGAATCCTTCATCTGTGAAATGGGCACAATGACAGTATCTGCCTAACCGCCGTGTGGGGAGAACTTGGTGAGTTAATACGTGTAAATTGCCCAGCGGATCTTACCCGATGGAAAGCCTCCCTTCCACAGGTGTGCAAAGGGAAACAAGCAAGGAGGTTCGTGGCAGCAGGATTTGGGATGGAGAGAAGGGGGGGATCTCCATGTTCCATCTCCCATATAGCCTCAGAGCTCCTGGATTCCTGGGGTTCCACCTTGGGAAGCCCCTCCTACATGCCAGAGTTGCTCTGAGTGACCGAGATGGCAGAGTGGCCGGCCCTTGCAGTATTATAACCACTTCCGAGGTGAGGTTGTAAAAGACTGTGGCTTCCATCTCGGGCTCTCTCATTACTCACTCGGGGGCAAGCAGCTGTCACATCATGGGGACACTCAGACAGCCTATGGGGAGAACTGAAGTCTCCAGGCACAGCCAGCAAGAAACGCACGCCTGCAGCAATCACAGGAGTGAGCCTGGAAGCCGATTCTCCAGTCCCTACAGAAGACGGCAGCTTGGCTCTCAGCGGACCCGGAACCAGAACCATCCAGCTGAGCCACTCCCGGATTCCTGACCCCCAGGACCTCTGAGATAGTAATGTTTGTTTTTTCTTTTTTTTTTTTGGCCACACCGGGATCTTAGTTCCCTGACCAGGGATGAACCCGTGCCCCCTGCAGTGGAAATGCAGAGTCTTAACCACTGGACTGCCAGGGAAGTCCCTAAATGTTTGTTTTTCTAAGGTGCTGAGTTTTGGGGTAGTTTGTTATACAGCAGTAAATAACTTGACACAGGGCCCCATTGGATCTATTTTCATGTACACGTGTTACAGAAGGCTAGACCAATGTTAAAAAGAATGAGGTGGATTCCTGTGTCCAAACATGGAAAGATATCCAAGGTATGCCGCTAAGTGAAAGGAAATCTTACAGAACAATATGTATCATGTGATGTTTTTTGTATAGAAATATGCTGTCATTGCACAGCCAAAAAATCTGGAGGAATTTATCCAAACTACTAGTAGTGGTGTTCTCTCTCATTGCAAAAGCAGGGAGGGTGCACAGGAGACCTTCACTCATTATTTACGTCATGTTTGAACGTTTTATGATGTAACCATCTTAGTTTGGTAAACTGGTAGAAAAACAATATATTTTTAAAAGATTTGCCTAAAATGAGCCTGGTAGAAAAACATATTAGAGTAAATTGGCTTCAATAACAAATAATGTTTGAAATCTCAGTGTTGAACAGATTAGGAGTTAATTTCTTAGTCTTGTAAAGTTCAATCAGCAGCAGTGAGGGGTGGGTGGGAAGGACTTTGCTTGACGGAGCTGTCAGGGGATCTGGCTGGCTCACGGGGCTCTGTGTTTTCACACGTGGCTTCCCAGGCGGCCCTGGGCACAGACATCCAGCTGGCTCATGGGGAAAGAGAGGGTAGAGGATGAAGTGGGAGAATTTTTCGTGGGTCAGGTCTGGAAATGAGGCTCAGTCACTTCTGCCCACATTCCTTTTAGCCAGAACTCAGTGATCCTCTGGCTGTGGCTCCAAGTGCGTGACCTCAGGACCATCTACCCTTCGGCCGCCCAAGATGACTGTCAACTTTCATCGTGCTGTCCCATCCGAGAACCTCAGCCACAGGAATATCAGGGCAAGGCCCTCCTGCTGCCCCCAGATGCTACCGGCCACCCAGAGGAAGGAAGTGCTGATGCGCTACATTCTAGAACTTTACCTCTCCGCTGAGGGGGGCCCAGCCTGTCTGGTGTGGTCCGGTCCATCAGTGAGGAGCACAGCCTTCTGACCTGGTGCCCCCTCCTGCCTCCCCTCCCGGGGGCAGGGCCCATCACCTAGGGTGGGGCTGTTTGAGGATGAACCCGGGGTCATGGAGCCCCAGGAATTGTGTGCAAACTGCCATGTGCATCCGCACGTATCTGCAAGCCGGTAACACCAGGCTCGCCAAGGTCAAGAAGCATGTGGCTGTTGTTCCCTGTTCCCTGCCCACACACCAGGCCCTGTGCTGAGGGCTCCCCCCCGCAGGAATGTGCGAGACCCTCCCCGCAAGTCTCCGAGGAGCCCCAGATGGGCAAACTGAGGCTCAGAGAGGGGACATCACTCACCCAAGGTCACACAGCTCCTAAGGGGTGAGGCTGAGAAGAGAGTGAAAGCAGGTCTGTTGACTCCAAACCCAGTGTTCCTCACCCTTACGCCACTTCATTCATTCATTCATTCATTCATCCCTCTACTGTGTGCCAGGCTCTGTGTTAAGGATAGAGTAGTGAGCAAAACTCCAAACTGACTAAGTCCTTTCCCTCATAGAGCTTATGCTCAGGGGTGGTAGGAGACAGAGAATAGTAATAACAATAAAAATAATAGCAAACATAGAGGTTATCAGAAAGTAGAGTGTTCCTATGAAACCTTTCATAAGCTGAAATGGCATAAAGCAAAGAAGCAATTACTTTAGGACACGTCTTGCTAATGGATGCACAAAATAAACCGAGACAAAGCACAGATGCTCACAGACACAGTTCAAATCTTTGGTGGCTTGACGCTGAGGTGCTGAGTGTATTTCTCAGGTAAGGAGCTTGGCGGTGCCACTCTGCTGCACGGGGTGCGCGCTGCCTCTACAGCGGCTTGCTGCAAAACAAACACTGAATGCTATTTTTTATTTTCTCTTTCGTCTTTTTTGTGAAAATGAAAATCCTCTTCGGATTTCTTTCAGTTAGGGAAAGCAAGTACTAATGTAGGTCTTTTGTCAAAGCAAAGTGGCGTAGAGCGAACTTTCAAAAAGCGAGGGATAGGGGACTTCCCTGGTGGCGCAGCGGTTGGGAATCCGCCTGCCAATGCAGGGGACACGGGTTCAAGCCCTGTTCCGGGAGGATCCCACATGCCGCGGAGCAACTGGGCCCGTGAGCCACAACAACTGAGCCCACGTGCCACAACTACTAAAGCTCATGCGCCTAGAGCCCGTGCTCTGCAACAGGTGAGGCCGCTGCAGTGAGAAGCCCGCGCACCGCAACAAAGAGTGGCCCCCGCTCGCCGCAACTAGAGAAAGCCTGCATGCAGGAATAAAGACCCAACACAGCCAAAAATAAATAATAAATAAAATAAATAAATTTTAAAAAAAAAGCGAGGGATACCTATATGCAGGGCACTTGCCATGTGCCAGGCACAGGCCAGGCATTTTACATATTCTTTAAATTCCTCCAACAATCCTTTTATCATTACTCCAATGAGGCAGCTGAGACCCAGAGAGGCTAGATAACTTGTTCAAGGGCAGAGCTTGGATGTGGTGGAGGCAGGGTTCCAACCAGAGTCCAAGGCTCTTAACCAGCACACTCACGAAAACAAAACAAAAAAACCCACAGAAAACACGCACATAAATAAACAAGATAATTTCAGATAGTGATCGATGTTATGAAGCAAGGAACGTAGGGAGATGTGGTTCAGAGTGCCAGGAGACGCAGGGGACAGGGAGATGGACGATCATGGTCAGTCTCTCCCAGTTGGTGACATTTGAATGGAGGCCATGGGAAGTTGTGGGGAAAGACATACCAGGCAGAGAACACGGATGTGCAAATGTCCTGAGGCAGGCATGGACAGGGACAGGGAAGCCGGTGATCAGGGGCCTAGGAAACAAGGGAGAAACATAGAAAGTGAGCTCAGAGAGTGGGTAGGGGACACCCCACGGGCCTTGCAGGCCACAGTAAGGATTTTGGATTCTGCGTGAAGAACAGTGAGATAATATCCAAGGACTGAAGCAGAGGAGTGGTATTTTTCAAACTGTAGTCCCTGCGCATTTTCAAGTTATTAATTTTTATTTCACTAATCCAGTAAAATCGCCAGCCTCCAGACTGGACTAGGGGGGATGCTGGAGCCTGGTCTGTGGTAGTATTTCTGCTTGTGTCTGAGCCAAGTAGAGCTATGTCAAGGACAAGGAGAAAATAACAGAGAAGAGAGGGGAGCTGTATTAGTTACCTACTGCTATGTAACTTATCACCCCCCAAAATGCAGCATCTTAAAACAAGAAACATTTACTATCCCAGAGTTTCTGCGGGTCAGGAATCTTTGACTCAAGGTCCCTTACAAAACTGCAATCAGCAGGGGCTGGGGGCCCATGTCAAGGCTCAGTTGGACGAGGATTTGCTTCCGAGCTCACTCACCTGCTTATGGGCAGCATTCAGTTCCTTGTGTTCTGTTGGCCAGGGCCTCCCTCAGTCCCTTGCCACATGTGCTTCTCCATAGGGCGGCATAACATGGCAGGTGGTTTCATCAGGGCCAGCAAGTAAGAAAGCAAGAGAGGGCAAGCAAGATGGAAGCCTGTGTCTTTCTTTCTTTTTCTTTTTTTTAGTATTTATTTATTTATTTATTTTATTTTGGGCTGCGTTGGGTCTTAGTTGCGGCACGCGGGATCCTCTGCTGTGGCATGAAGTCTCCTTGTTTTGTTGCATGGGCTCCAGAGCGTGTGGGCTCAGTAGTTGCGGAGCATGGGCTTAGTTGCCCCACGGCATGTGGGATCTTAGTTCCCTGACCAGGTATTGAAACCGCGTTCCCGGCACTGGAAGGTGGATTCTTAACCACTGGACCACCAGGGAAGTCCCCAAGCCTGTGTCTTTCTATAACCTAGTCTCAGAAGTGACATCCCATCACTTTTTTTCTTTTCTTTTTTTAATATTTATTTATTTGGCTGCGCCAGGTCTTAGTCGGGGCACTCGGGATCCTTGTTGCCACGTGTGGGAAATTTAGTTGCGGCATGTGGGATCTAGTTCCCCGACCAGGGATCGAACCCAGGCCCTTGGCAGTGAAAGTGCAGAGTCCTAACCACTGGACCACCAGGGAACTCCCATTTTCTTATTAAACTTAAAAATTTTTGGAATAATGTGAAATTTACAAAAAAAACTACCAAGATAACACAGAGGGTTTCTGTAAATCCCTCACCCAGTTTCCCCCAACGTTATCATCTTAATTTACCATGGAATGTTTGTCAAGAGAAATCTGCTTTGGCACATTGTTATTAATGAAATTCCAGCCTTTATTCAGATTTCACTCCTGTTCACACTGATGAACAGGATCTGTTCCAGGGTCCAATCCAGGATACCACACTGCATTTTGTCAAGTCTGCTTGAATTCTCCTGGTCTGTTTCCTCTGTCTTTCCTTGCTTTTCATGACCTTGAGTTTTGAGGGGATCTGGCCAAGTATTTTGTAGAATGTCTCTCAATTCGAGTTTGTCTTTGTTTTTCCTTTGATTATGTTGGGGTTATGGATTTGGGAGTAGGAAACCACAGAAGTAGATGCAGTGCCCTCCTCATTACATTATATTGGGGGGGCGCATGATCCCCATGTGACATCACCTAGGAGTGAACCTTCATCTCTTGGTTCTCTTGGTTAAACTGGCTTCTGATATGTTTCACCACTGTAAGGTTACCGTTCTTTCCTCGTACTCTATTCTTTGGAAGTGAGTCACGAAATCCAGCCCATACTCAAGGAGTGGGGAATTAAACTCCACCTGCTGGAGGAGTATGGTAAATTAGTTGGAATTCTTCTTTAAGGATGATTTGTCCCTTCTCTCCCATTTATTCTTTATTCAATCAATTTCTTATATCAGTATGGACTTGTATACTTATTTTATACTTTGAGTTGTAATCCAATACTGTTATTTATTTTGTTGCTCAAATAGTTCCAGCTTTGGGCTTCCCTGGTGGCACAGTGGTTAAGAATCTGCCTGCCAATGCAGGGGACACGGGTTCGAGCCCTGGTCTGGGAAGATCCCACATGCCGCGGAGTAACTAAGCCCGTGAGCCACAACTACTGAGCCTGCGCTCTAGAGCCCACGAACGACAACTACTGAAGCCCGCGTGCCACAACTACTGAAGCCCGCAAGCCACAACTACTGAAGCCCGCAAACCACAACTACTGAAGTCCGCGTGCCACAACTACTGAAGCCCGGGCGCCTAGAGCCCATGCTCTGCAACAAGAGAAGCCACTGCAATGAGAAGCCTACGCACCGCAACGAAGAGTAGCCCCCTCTCGCCACAACTGGAGAAAGCCTGCGCGCAGCAACGCAGACCCAATGCAGCCAAAAAAAAAAGAAAGAAAAAAGTTGCTGTTATGCAGAGTGAAGGACAAAAAGCTGACAATTTCCCTGTGGTTTGGAAAGGAAAATCTAGCGGGCAGGCCAGGGCCCCCGGGGAACACAAGGGCTGAACTCAACACGATGGAGGGGCAACCTCATTTCCACAAAACATCATCATCTGTCACACTCAGTTTGTCCAGTAGCTTGAATGCTGTTGTTCTTGTAGTTTGGTTTGTGCTTGATTTGTAGCTGTGTGGTGTAGTGGCCAAGAATACAGGACTCAGGACCCTGACTGTGTATGTCCAAAACCTGGTTCTCCCAGCTGGGTGATTATGGGCAAACGACTGAGGTCTCTGAGCCTCAGTTTTCTCTTCTGTATAATGGGGACAGTAACAATCCCTATCTCGCAGGTGGTGGTAAGAGCTCGGTGAGTTAATACATGTCAGGGGCACAGAGCAAGGGCACAATAAATGTGAGCTAGTACAGTTATCAAGTTCATAGATATTTAGGGAAGAGAATAACTGAAATAATCTGTCACCTCTGGGGCTCTTGAGGTTTTCCCCCTTTAAATGGATGTTTATAATATTTGAGCTGGAGGAAGTTTGAGCTACCATGTGTGTACGGCCCATGTCCAGCCCAGCACTGTTCACGTGTGGTCTGGCATTGTGTTCCCCATCCCCGATTCCCTCCCCTCCCCCAACCCAGACTGAGATTGAGCTCTGCAGGGCAGGGAGGGTCTGTTCACCCCACATCCCCTCTGTCCAGCCTGGTGCCTGGCACAAACTAGCCTCCAGTAAGCAATGGGTGAATAAATGAATGCAAGCAGGCATGAATGAATGGAAAATCCAGCAGTGTGCATGTGACTTCATTACTGAACTTCCTCTCAGGTGATCAGGGAAGGCTTCCAGGAGGAAGTGGTGGGGGGGTGGGAGTTGTGGTGAGCGGGGTATTCTAAGCAGAGGAGTCAGTCTGTACAAAGGTTTGGAGACCAGGCAGCATTTTATTCCTTCGGGAAACTGAAAGCAGATTAATCTGGGTGGAGGGAGTGGGTGAGGGCGGGAGGTCATGAGGGAGGAGGGGGCAGGCAGGTGAGCAGGGCCCAGATCACTCACCGTCAGGAGCGGGTAGACTTTGCCCTGAGCAGGAGGGGAGACAGGGCCTGGGATGGGACATCAGAGGCTAGGTGGGGAGCAAAGAAATCCCAGCTGGGCTGGTGCCCCACCCCCAGGGCTGCATATTGCTGTGTTGGCTTTGGGCAGGTTGCTTCCTCTTTCTGGGCCACAGTTCTTCCATCTGTGAAATGGGCACTGGGTTCTTATGAGGGTGGACACCAGACTGGACCACAATGTACACTTCCCTAGCCTGCTGATGGGCTGGAAGAATCTGTCTGCCGGTTGGCAGGACAATCTGGCTTAATGTATAATTACATCCTTACAATGTTCCTAACCTTCAACTCAGCAGTGCCTTTTCTTAGAACTTATCCTGAGATAATAATTTAGGACTTGTGAAAAGATTTGGCTCAGAGGATGTTCATCAGAATGTTGCCTGCGATGGCAGAATAATTGGAAACAGCCTAAATGTCCTGCATTAGGGAAATGAACGTGACGCTATCAAAACTGGTGCTGAAAATTTTCATCTAATGACATGCAAAGGTTTTCATTGTACATTATGAAAAGTTTTTACTGCAAAAATAGTACATCTCACTTTTAAAATATTCAAATCCTGAAGAAAATTATAAAGTAAAAACTGAAAGGTCCCCCTCTACTCACCAATTTCTACTCCTGAAAGTTAACCACTATTAGCAGTTTATTAAATTGTCTTTCAGACTTAGATCAATGTGTACACAAACATATAAACATATATACATACCTGTACATGTTAAACAACATATGTGTAAGATGGTATCTTATTAAGAACATGCAGAGTTTCTTAAAATATTATCTAATTACGTATATGGTGCTAGATTGTTATTGTAATGGCCCCCAAAGCATCTTGCCTCCCAGCATCCATGCCCCAGGGTAGGCCCCTCTCATGTCGAATTTGGATCTGATCATGTGACATCATGATCAGGTCCAAGGGACATTAGCAAGCACGACGCAAGCAAGGGCTTGATGAGGGCTTGCACTTTGAGGCTTGTCCTTTTGAAATACTCATTCTTGGGATCCAGCCGCCATGCTGCAAGAAAGCTCAGTCTAGACTGCAGAATGATTGGCAGATACGTGGAGAGAGGTCCTGGAAGATGAGAGGCCACCTTGGAAGTTCCAGCCCAGCTAAGCTCCCAGTTGAAGGCATCCACATGAGTGAGCCCTGCTGATGCCTCGTGGGGCTGAAGAACTGCCCTGTTTCGGAGTGGTAACTAAGCAATAGATGATAGAAACATGGATTGTTCTGCAACTTTTAAAAAATCTTAACAATACATATATATATCGTTAACATCCTCCTAGGTCGGTTCATATAGATCAGCTCACTCTTTTTTGTGACATTTCTTTTTTTTTTTTCTTAATTAATTAATTAATTTTTATTTTTGGCTGTGTTGTGTCTTCGTCGCTGTGCACGGGCTTTCTCTAGTTGTGGAGAGCGGGGGCTACTCTTCCTTGCGGTGCGCAGGCTTCTCATTGTGGTGGCTTCTCTTGCTGCAGAGCACAGGCTCTAGGTGTGCGGGCTTCAGTAGTTGTGGCACATGGGCTCAGTAGTTGTGGCTCGCGAGCTCTAGAGCGCAGGCTCAGTAGTTGTGGCGCACGGGCTTGGTTGCTCCGCAGCATGTGGGATCTTCCCGGACCAGGGCTCGAACCCGTGTCCTCTGCTTTGGCAGGCAGATTCTTAACCACTGCGCCACAAGGGAAGTCCCTAGAGTGTCTTTAGGATAAATTCCCAGAAGCAGAATTGCTAGGTCAAAGGGTATGCAGTTGAAAAGTTTTCACAGATATGGTTAAACTGCCCTCCAGAATGGTTGTACCAGTTTGTGTTCCTACTCACAGTGGGTAAGCGGGCCAGGCCCCCAACCCTTATCCAAGCTTGAAAAGCCACATAAACAACATCATTAAGCAGCAAAAGTGTGTGAAAGTGTTACAGAAGTGGCGGGGGGAGGGCGGTGAGGTGCCGGACCGTGGGGAAGATTCTGTTGCAGCTGCAGGGAGCAGGGTCTGGGGCCTCAGCCCAACCCCACCTCAGTTCCTTCCTCTTCTGCTGGGGCAGCTGTGCTCAGCACATCCTCTTTCAGTGCAGCCCTTGAAGGCGCTTCCCCAGCAGATGGGCTTCACGGGTAGGCTCAAGTTCCTCCAGCCGTGACCCCTGCTCACAGTGATCCTCTGGCTCAGAAGGGCCCCAGCCCCAGTCCCCACCTCGTGCAAAGAGAGGAGCTTTCCAGGTTTGCCTGTGACTTTGGACAAACCTCTGATCTTTTCGGAGCCCATAACTGCTTTTGAAAAATTGTGGGGACTTCCCTGGTGGTCCAGTGGTTAAGACTCTGCACTCCCAGTGCAGGGGGCCCGGGTTCAATCCTGGTCAGGGAACTAGATCCCACATGCCACAACTAAGAGTCCTCATGCCACAACTAAAGATCCTGCATGCTGCAACTGAAGATCCCTCATGCCGCAACTAAGACCTGGCGAAGCCAAATGTATAAATAAATAAATATTTAAAAAAAAAAGAAAGAAAAAATGTCTTCCTTCTGAAAACATCCTAAAGAAGCATCCTGGTCTCTTGGTCCCCATGGTCTAATGGGAGGCAGAGCCAGACCAGGTAACTGCATAGGTATCTATTTTTATGTACTTGTATGTGGGGAAAATGTCATCTGAAATCAAGTGCAAGTACGCAGGAACCTGATTTAGCTAGAGGGTGGGCAACGAGACAGCCATTGAGTTGAGACCATAGGATGAAGCTGCTAAAAGAGTGGAGAGCAGGGTAACTGCATTGCTGGTGGGTGGAACGCCTTGTGCAAAGGCCCCGAGGTGGGAGGGGCATGTCACATTCATTTCTGGGACTGAAAGAACCCGAGTGCAGAGATTGAAGGGCAGAGAGGACTCAGATAAGACCTGAGGGGTTAACAGGATCACACTCTCCTTATGGACCAGTGTTGACCTTTAAACTAAGAACACTAGGGAGCCATTGACTGATGGTGAGAAGATTAAACGAGATGACATCTTGTAAATTTCTTAACCCATGGTTAGGGCACAATAAATGTTGTTATTATTATTACTAGTTTTAACTTTCTCCACCCTCTGGGGTATCAGGCCAGAAAATTCTCTTTGATCCCCAAAGGCCCTGACTAGTCTGGGTCAGCTGTGTCCCTTGACTGGGAAGGACCCCAGAAATAGCCCTAATGTTTTCGGAAATTGGAGTCCAAATCCAGAAAGCATCAGTAACTGGCCCCCAAGGCCACCCAGGGAGGCAACGCTGGGAACTCAGTTCTCGACTCCAGGCTCAGTGCTCCTGCCAAAAGCAAGTTCTCATCATCTCCCTGCCCTGCTTGAAACCCTCAAGGGCTCCCCACTGCCTCCAGAATGCCCACAGCCTGGCACTCAAGGCCCCCTGCTTGGGGTTATCTCTCCCTGGCATGAACCTGCACCAAAGTGAAGGGCACTGTTCAGTGTTGCCCAGAGGACGCCCGAGAGCCTGCTGCCCCACATTCACTGGTGCTATCCCTCCGCCAGGAATTCGGGGAGTGCGGGTGCTCCAATCTCTTCTCCAGTCATTCCTGCAGCCCATGGGGGCCCACCTGTCCTCTATCAGTTTCCTACGGCTGCTGTAACAAATTACCACTTAGTAGCTTAAAATAACACAAATTTATTACCTTACAGTTATAGAGGTTAGAAGTCCAAAATGGGTCTCACTGGGCTAAAATCAAGGTGTCAGCAAGGCTGAATGCCTTCTGGAGGCTCTAGGAGAGAGTTCCAGCTTCTAAAAGTTTCCTGCATTCCTTGGTTCATGGCCCCTTCCTCCATCTTCAAAGTCAGCTGTGTAGGGCTGAGTCCTTCTCATGCTGCCATCTCTCTGTTTTTTCCTTCAGTCTCTCTCTTTCTCACTGAAGGATCCTTGTAATTACATTGGATGTAATCACACTCAGATAATCCAGGATAATCTCCCTATTTTAAGGTCAGCTGATTAGCAACTTCAATTCCATTTGCAACCTTAATTCCACTTTGCCAGGTAACCTAATGTATTCACACTAATCACAGGATTGGAATGTGGACATTGTAGAAATTCCCCGGCAGTCCTGTGGTTAGGACTCGGCGTTTTCACTGCTGGGGCCTGGGTTCGATTCCTGGTCGGGGAACTAAGATCCCGCAAGCCCCGAGGTGTGGCCAAAGTAGTTGCCCCCAGGTAGGAACCCAGGAGGGAGTGGGTGCTCCCTACATTTCTAGAGAGGAAACAAAAGTTCTTAACAGCACACCTTTGTGGAATGTG
The DNA here is from genome assembly GCF_949987535.1 of Balaenoptera acutorostrata. NCBI lineage: Eukaryota > Metazoa > Chordata > Mammalia > Artiodactyla > Balaenopteridae > Balaenoptera > Balaenoptera acutorostrata. Next base: position 117,814,551 of record NC_080069.1, on the reverse strand, counting down.
TTTGAGTTTGTAACTGAGCTTTCACATAACGGGGGGTAAGTCGTGTTTGTTTTGCTCCACATCCGAGAAAACTGTGGTTAGAAAGGTCAAGTGGCTGACCCAAGGTCACAGGTAAGAAATGAATATTGCAGGGCTCACCCCCAGGCCTGACCCCAGCTCCTCCCTTCTTCCCCAACCCTCCCTGTATGGTCTCACCCTCCCCAGACCATCTTCGTGATTTTCCAAGGCTGCTCCAAGGGAGTCCTGTGGCCAATTCACCCTTATTTCTGGCTGTTGGCCAAAAGTCAAGGGGTCATACTTGAAAGACTTCCTCAAACCCTGCAAGTCATGGCTCTGGAGGTTTCCGCCTGAACTGGAAGCAGGACTGTTTCCTACACACTGCCAACAGGGCTGTAATGGGTGCAGGTTTCCAGGGGAGCTTTTTGTCAATGTGTTTCAAAAGCCTTAAAAATGTACATCCCTTTTACCCATGATGTCACATGAAGGAAATGAACAAATGTAGAAGGAAATGAACATCTAGGTTGTGCATCACAGCATTAGGGAGAATAGCGAAAAATCAAAGCCAACCTAGATGTCCATCAACAGTGTCTCGATGAAATAAAAGGATGGATCCAATATTGCGGTCCCACATGGTGATTAAAAATGACAATGTACTGGGACTTCCCTGGTGGCGCAGTGGTTAAGAATCTGCCTGCCAATGCAGGGGACACGGGCTCGAGCCCTGGTTCGCGAAGATCCCACATGCCGCGGAGCAACTAAGCCCGTGCTACTGAGCCTGCGCTCTAGAGCCTGCAAGCTCATGCACCGCAACAAGGACCCAATGCAGCCAAAAATAAATAAATAAAATAAATAAATAAAAATGACAATGTAAGACCCACCAAGGTCATGTGACTTTTCTGTACTGTTAAACTTCATTGTAATAAAATGAGAGGAAAAAAAATTATGATAAAGGTGTACAAAGATGGCCTTGAATAAGCACATGAAAATATGCTCTGCTCCATAGTCACCAGGGAAACACAAATTAAAGCCATGACAAGATATTACTACACACCTATTAGAATAGCTAAAATTAAAAAGATTCACCATATCAAATATTGGCAAAGATGTAGAGTCACGGGAAATCACATATACTGTTGGTGGGGGTGTAAAATGGTATAACCATTTTAGAAAACACCCTGGTAGTTTCTTTTTTAAAAAAATTTATTTATTTATTTACTTATTTTTGGCTGTGTTGGTGTTCGTTGCTGCACGTGGGCTTTCTCTAGTTGTGGTGTACAGGCTTCTCATTGTGGTGGCTTCTCCTGCTGCAGAGCACAGGCTCTAAGGCTCTAGGGCGCCCGGGCTTCAGTAGTTGTGGCACATGGGCTCAGTAGCTGTGGCACATGGGCTTAGTTGCTCCATGGCATGTGGGATCTTCCTGGACCAGGGTTCGAACCCGTGTCCCCTGCATTCGCAGGTGGGTTCTTAACCACTGCACCACCAGGGAAGTTCCACCCTGCTAGTTTCTTAAAAAGTTAAACATACACTTATCACATGATTCAGCCATTCCATTCTAAGGTATTTACCCAAGATAAATAATAGTGTAGGTCCGTACAAAAACTCATATATAAATGTTTACAACAGCTTTATTTGTAGTAGGTCCAAACTGGGAACAACTCAAATGTCCATCAACAGATGAATGGATAAGCAAACTGTGGTGTAGCCACACAATGGAATATTACTTAGCAATAAAAAGAAATGAACTATCAATCCATTCAACATGGATGCATCTGAAGATAATTATGCTAATTATTTAGAAGCCAGATAAAAAAGAGTACATACTGTATGATTCCATTTATATAACATACTACAAAATGCAAACTAATCTGCAATGACAAAAAGCAGGATCAGTGGTTGCTGGAGTGTGTGTTGAGGGGGGAGTCTGGGAAGTGGCCGGAGGAATTACAAAGTGGCACAAGGATAGTTTTTTGGGGGGGAGTATACGTTCATCACCTTGAATGTGGTGATGGACTCATATACATATGTTGAAATTTATATTATACACTTTAAATATGTGTAGTTTATTGCATGACAATTACTCAGTAAAGCTATTTTTTTAGAAAAGATGCCCTCCTTCCGGTTTTAAATAAGCACTAGGGACGTAATGTACAACATGATAAATATAATTAATACTGCTGTATGGTATATATGAAAGTTAAGAGAGCAAATCCTGAGTTCTCATCACAAGGAAAAAAAGTTTTCTATTTCTTTAATTTTGTAACTATAGGGATGCTGGATGTTCACTAAGCTTATTGTGATAATCATTTCTTTAAAAAAAAAATGTATATTTTATTTTATTTTTTTGGCCGCGCCCCGTGGCTTGGCTGGGGAGGATCCTAGTTCCCGGACCAGGGATCAGTTCGGAGTCCTAACCACTAGACCACCAGGGAATTCCCCAATCATTCCACGATGTATGTAATTCAAATCATTATGCTTTACACCTTAAGCTTATACAATGCTGTATGTCAATTATATAATAAAACTGGAAGAAAAAAAAAGTGCGCTCTTGATACATTGATGAATTTTTAAAAAGGGGGCGGGCAGGTTCCAACGGTATACACAGTCTGATTTTCTTTCTGGGAAAAAAAAAGGCGTTTGCTTGTTGTGTATATTTCCTGGGTGATGGCATCAGAAGTGAAGTAGACTTTTTTCTTTAAACTTTTCTGCATTTACGTAACGGTTTTTAACAACCACACGTTTGCATTTATATTTTATAATAAATAAAACAACTTCCATTTTGCAACAGGAAAACCGACTAAGCAGGGTCTAGCCCCGCCCACCCCGGGAGGCTCCTCCCCCTGCCCCGTCCGGTCCGGCTAGAGGCTGGGAGTTGACCGAGACTCAAGAGCTGCCTGCGAGCCGGTCCCCGCGCGCAGCGGTCCCCAGGGCAGTGACGAGAGCAGGCCTGCAGCTGCTTCCCGGAAAGCCCAAGGGTCAACCTGGGCTAGACCAGTAAATCACCCCAGGAAGGGGCCCGAGCATTTCCTCTGCAGAGGGAGGGCAGTCAGGCGGGGAAATGCGTGCAGGGTTTGGATGAGTAAGGGGCCCCCACACATGCTTGGGTGAGGGATTAAGCTGGTGGGCATTTAGAAAGAAGAGGCGGTGCAGCCCAGCTCCCAAGGAACCAAAACAGACACCTGGAAAACCAGCAGGACTTCCCTGAGTTCTTGGTGCCAAGGGCTCCCCCCGCTTCACTCTCTGCTTCCCTGGGCCTGTGGCTGGTGGGTGGTTCACCGGCCACCGAAGAGTAGTTTTGAGCCAATTTCCCAAGACAGAACCTCATTGGCCCATCTTGGGTCACGTGGCACACAATCTTGATCCAGCCAATGGGGAAGGGTCAAGTATACTAAGATGCCTTCCAAGGGGTTCTCCGGGAAGGGGCAGGCTCCGGCTGGATCGCTCCCCAAAGGCTGTCCACTACGCTCCATGAGCACACACGAACACAGAAAAATCTGACTGGCTGGTTTAGCCTCCAGACAGCATGGTGCCTCCCCATGTGGCAGCTGTCCTGAGGCGCCCAAGTATTAGAAGGACAGCCTGGTCCAAGCCCCCTCCCATGGAGCGGATCCCCACCCGGGTCTGTGCATATCCCTGGTGACAGCTGCTAAGTCACCTCCCCCAGGGCAGCAATGGCAGAAGTCCTCTGAGGAATCTGAACAAGGCTATGCGGAGAAAGGTCAGCTATGTCAGTAGGAGCAGGGATGAAACAATACGCACGGGGTGGACAGAGGAGTCAAGATAATGGTGATGGCTCTTGACCATCACCAGAGCTGCAGTGTCATCGCGGCAACACTGATGCAGCAACCACCACAACAAGGCACAGCAAGTCATACTTCCGACAGGCTAAGCAGTTTCCACGCAGGAGGACCGCGAGTAGGAAGCCACCAGTGCCCGCTACACACAGACGCTCAGAGCCCCTTGTCTAACTATTAGCGTTTAATGCTAACATTCGCACTGATCCAGCACCTTCAACAGGCCAGGCACTCATTCTAAGCACCTCATATATTACATCCTCTCATGCAGCCCTCCTAACAACTCCAAGAGGTAGGTACTATCACCCCCATTTTATTTATTTATTTATTTATTTGGCTGCGCCATGCGGCATGTGGGATCTTAGTTCCCCAACCAGGGATTGAACCCGTGCCCCCTGCAGTGGAAGCGCAGACTCTTAACCACTGGACCGCCAGGGAAGTCCCCTATTACCCCCATTTTACAGATGGGAAAACTAGGTACAAAGAGATTCAGTAAATTGTCCTGGTTCACAGAGGTGGGATTCAAACCTGGGCAGCCTGGCTTTGATGTCATGCTCGTAACCACTGCCCCTTCAGGCGCTGGCACGTGTCTGACACTGTTCCAGGCACTGGGATACAGACATCTTCCTTGTGGGCCTGGGGAAAATGATGCAAATAGCAATGACCCACATCAGGAGCTGTCGCTGTTGTTTTAAGAGCTGCAAGCTTGGTACTCTAAGAGAATCTAGGAACGGACCATCCTTGCTTGGAGGGGTCAGGGAGGGCTTCCCTGCAGAACTGATGCTGATGCTGAGGTCTACAGAGTGACAAGGAGTGAGGGAGGCAAAGCAGAGAGGGCAGAGTCTACGGTAGGAAGAGGTCCAGGTGAGGGGGAACCACATGTACAGCATGCCCGAGATTAGGTAAGTGCTTTGCTGAGGGTCACCCCAGGCAAAGGTGAGAAGGCATGATAAGGACCCTGCCCTGGCCTCCAGGTGACTGGCCCTGCCTCTCTGTGACCCTGCCTCACCTCCCCACTGGCAGTCACCGTCAAATGCCCGCAGCTGTCCGAGGTGGCAGCAGGACAAACCCGTGGATGTATTCAATCGCTGTTTGCTACCAAGTGGCCCGGAAGGACGCTAATCACTTTAGTGCCCAGTTTGCGGGAGTCATGATGATTCAGGGAAAAAGCTACTTGCTGGATTCTGGAAGGGTATTCAGCCGATCCGGCTACCCAAGCGTAGAGATGCTAATCAGAGGCCAGGCCGGCCACTGGTCACCTCGAGAGTGGGGCCCCAGTGGTCTATGGAGCAAGCCTGGCGTCTTTCCAAGGGCTTATTGTGGTCACTGCTGGCTTTTCTAAATGAGTTCAAGAGCAAACGCTGGGGTTTTCGAGAAGTGCTTCAGCCTCAGCATCTGATGACATTCTCGACAAGAATGGTCAATTTCTGGACCCCAACGACAACAGAGGGGCTGTCAACACGGGAGGCTGGGTCACTCTTGAGGGTCAGGCACCACTCAACAGGGCAAGACAATGGCTTGGGCTCATACTAACCAGCTGGGCAGAGGTGGCAGCGATTATGTGAGGGCAGGGAACTCACCGTCTCCTGCTCTTCAGGCAAAGCTGGTTTTGCCTTCTTGGAAGGAATGTTTAAAATGCTCTTGACTGTTGGCCCAGAGATTTCACATCTGGAAATTACCCCTCCTGGGATCCTCCATCAGCACACAAGGGTGCGCACTGCAGTGGCTTGAAGTAGTTAAAAACTGCAAGCACTGCAAACATATCCTGATGGAACTGGCTAAATCTAGTGTGGATGTCCTCACCATGGACAACTGCAGTCCCCAAAGAGAATGTTCCAGTAAGGGGAAACCTCTAAGAGTCACTTTTAAGTCAAAACAAAACAACCTAAAAGTGACAAAATAATGTGTATTGTATTATTCCATTTTTCTTTCTTTTCTTTTCTTTTTTTTAAGATGCCAGTATTACAAGCTTTAAAAAAGCTACCTGAAGCATCTTAATGGAGGTCATCTTTGGGAGGGGGCATCACAGGGGACTGTCACTTTTTAAACTTTCACTTTCTAGAGCATGAAATTGTGCTGCTTGAATTTTTTTTTAACATCTTTATTGGAGTATAATTGCTTTACAATGATGTGTTAGTTTCTGCTTTATAACAAAGTGAATCAGCTATACATATACATATATCCCCATATCTCCTCCCTCTTGCGTCTCCCTCCCACCCTCCCTATCCCACCCCTCTAGGTGTTCACAAAGCATCGAGCTGATCTCCCCGTGCTATGCGGCTGCTTCCCACTAGTTATCTATTTTGTGCTGCTTGAATTTTTCAAAGATGAGCATGTGTTACGTTTGCTTTGAGATCTTTTTTTTTTTTTTTGGCCACGCTGTGCGGCTTATGGGATCCTAGTTCCCGACCAGGGATCGAACCTGGGCCCCTGCATTGAAAGCACTGAATCTTAACCACTGGGCCGCCAGGGAACTCCCTGAGATCTTTCTTTTTTAATGTAAGCATTGACCACTGTAACCTTCCCTCTTATTACTGCTTTCGTTGTATCCCGTAAGTTTTGGTATGTTGTGTTTTTGTTTTCATTTGTTCTCAAGATATTTTCTCATTTCCCTTGAGATTTCTTCTTTGACCCATTGAGTGCTTAAGAGTGTGCCGTTTAATTTCCACATATTTGTGAATTTTCCAATTTTCCTCCTGCCACTGATTTCTAGTTTCAATCTGCTTCAGAGCGTGTGCTACATTTGAGATCAGCAGAGCAGTGACTAAAAAGAGAAAGAGAAAGTCTGGATAGCACCGTGGTGAAGAGCTCAGGCCCAGGATCCAGACTGCCTGGATTTGAAGTCAGCTCCATCATCGATTACCCGTATGACCTTGGGCATGACATCACCTGTCTGTGCCTCAGTTTATTCATCTGTGAAATGGGACATACCTCATGGGACTGCTGTGAGGATTGAAAGAGTTCATCTGCTAAAAACCTTAGATCAGTGCCTGGAGCACATACTAAGGTTCAGGGGAGTGTCAGCTGTGATGATTGGGGGAGGGCGGGACAGTGGCAACAGCACAGTCTAGAGGATGTTTCCGCTGAGCCTTGTATGGTGGCCACAAGCATGTACAATGGAGCTTCCTGCCCTTCAGGAGCAAAAGGGCTCCTGAGCCCCAGCGTGATGCTTACCCTGTGGAATGATTAGTGTCAGTAGTGTTCTGTGTTAATTTGTCCCTTCCTTCTTTCTTCCACTCACTCACCGGCCCCCTGTTATGTGCTTGGCCTGGGAGGGGGAATGGACATGAACTCTTCTGTGAAATGGGGATAACGATTGTCTTAGTCTGTTCTGGCTGCTATAACAAAAACACCACAGACTGGGTGGTTTACAAACAACAGAAATTTATTTCTCACAGTTCTGAAGTCAGGGAAGTCCAGGATCAAGGTACTGGCAGATTCGGTGACTGGTGAGAGCCTGTCTTCTTGCTGTGTCCTCACATAGCAGAAGGGGCAGGGGAGCTCTCTGGGATCTCTTTTATAAGGGCACTAATCCTATTCATGGGGACTCCACCTCATGACCCAAACACCTCCAAAAGGCCCCACTGTCAAATACAATCACGCTGGGGGTTAGAGTTTCAACATATGACTTTGGGGGGGTGGAAACAAGCATTTGGTCTATAGCAGTGATGGAACCCCCCGCAGGCTGTTGGCTTTTGAGGAGAACTTAGGAGCACAGGGCTTAGCCTGGGGCATGGGCCCCCAGGGCGAGGTCAATACACAGAAGCTGTTGCTTAGACAAAGAGAAGTGACAGCATCAGAGCATCAGGGCCTCCTTGAAAGCCAACCCCCTTGCAGGAGAATGGTCAACACTGCCCTGCCTTGGGGCCAAAACACTGTATCGCTGTGCTGATTTCAACCCTCCCCGCCAACAACACCTCACTGAGATCACCACTCTTACCCAATTGTTCACACTTGTACCCCCAGTGCTCACATCAGTGCGTGGCACAGAATGGGCACTCAGTTTTTGATCCAGTCGAACAGGCACTATTCTAAGCACTTTACAAAAATCATTACTCATAACATCCCTGGGAAATAGGTACTATATTTCCATTTTAGAGATTAGGAAACAGAGGCATAAAGAGGTTACATAACTTGTCCAGGGTTATACAGCCAAGTAGTAGCAGAGTTGGAATTTGAACCCTGGGAGGTATTTGTTGAAGGAAGGAAGGAAGGAAAGGGTGAGGGGCAGGGTCTGGGGTCTGTAGTTCTGAAACGCAGCATCAGAGAACAGGGCCCTTAGCAAGCATCAATCTCCACTCCACTCCCCTGCTGTTCTACAAGTGGGCAGTGGGGACTAAGGTCTGGGAGGGTGGGGCCCTAAAGCCAAGCAGGAGAGTAAAATTCAGGATTCCCAGTTCCCAGTCAGGAGTTTGGGATGCGTTAGAAAATCCCAAGTGTTGAATTCCTCACTGTCACTGGAAAGAGTTTCATAGTGAGTTGAGTGGAAGGGACAGGTTACAAGACACGGTGTGATGTTAATAGCTAACATTTGACGAGTGCTTCCCCTGTGCCAGGTAATTCACAACGCCCTTTATGTACATTTTACTACCTTGTAGAATCCTCAAAAGAATTTCATGAGGTAAGTATGGTCACTAAACCCATTTTACAGCTGTGAAAATTGAGGCTCAGTGTCTCCAAGCGACTGGCTCCGGGTCATGGAGCTAATGAGTGAAGGAGTCTGGGACTCATACCCTGGCCCCTGCTGCAGCCCCAGCACCTCACCACTAAATGGCACCACTGATGATTTTCACATTTAAAAATAATAGCTGTTATTATATATGGAATGGATAAACAACAAGGTCCCACTGTATAGCACAGGGAACTATATTCAATATCCTATGAGAAACCACAATGGAAAAGAATATATGAAAAAAGAATGTGTATATATATATATATATGACTGAATCCCTTTGCTGTACAACAGAAATTAACACAACATTGTAAATCAACTATACTTCAATTTAAAAAAAATAGCTGTTGGGCTTCCCTGGTGGCGCAGTGGTTGAGAATCTGCCTGCCAATGCAGTGGACACGGGTTCGAGCCCTGGTCGGTCTGGGAAGATCCCACATGCCGCGGAGCAGCTGGGCCCATGAGCCACAATTACTGAGCCTGCGCGTCTGGAGCCTGTGCTCCGCAACAAGAGAGGCCGCGATAGTGAGAGGCCCGCGCACCGCGATGAAGAGTGGCCTCCGCTTGCCACAACTAGAGAAAGCCCTCGCACAGAAACGAAGACCCAACATAGCCATAAATAAATAAAAATAAATTTAAAAAACAAAAACAAAACACAGAGGCCCCCCATCACTGCTCATGAAACCATTAAAAAAAAAAAAAATAGCTGTTGCTGACAGTAACACCAGGCACCGTGACTAAGAAATCATAAAATAAGCAGAGCTCAGCAAGGGCTAAAGGGCTGTGTGAATGCCTAAGAAGTAGGGAGGTGACCTGGGAACACTTCCTCTCAGTAAACACAGCCCTGATCACTGGGTGAAAGGTGTCGGACTCCTGACCAGTTAGGTAAGTTCAGGGTCCACCTGCCGACTCCTGGTCTGCTGGGTGGGGGTCTGAAAAGGTTCAGAAGACCAAGTCTAGCTCTGGAGGTCCCCTTTGAGGTCGCCTAGCACACGGTCAGGCTGCCTGAGAAAGGCCTCAGGCCAAATCCCTCCCTCTACCCTGGTCGAGGCCAACAGGGACACAGTGACACTTCCCAGAAATGGGACTTCTGCCTGCCCTTTCAGGAAACCCTCAGAGGCCCCCTCCATGGCTTTCATTTGACTTTGCACAGAAGGAATTCAACTGGACTCTATTTCCAGAGTGGCTCTGTGCCACACACTTTCCCCTCATAACTTGTATAACTGTGCAAAGGTGTCATTGTCTCCATTTTATGGGTGAGGACACTGAAAGAGGTTAATAACGTGCTTGAAGCGATAGGGCTGGGATTTTTTTTTTTTTCTTTTCGTTTTTTTTAGGGCCGGGATTTGAACCCAGGTTGCTTTAAACAAAAGGAAGGTCCCGAGAACTGTGTGTTCATGATGTACCTTGAGATACAGGTGGCAGGCAGAGAAGGGAAAGTTAAAGAGGCTAAATTCCCTTTTTTTTTTTGGCCACGCTGCTTGTGGGATCCTAATTCCCCGACCAGGGATTGAACCCGGGCCCCTGGCAGTGAGAGCACCAAGTCCTAACCACTAGGCTGCCAGGGGATTCCCAAAATTCCTGAATCTTACAGGCCATGTAGGGAGCTGGCCTGGAATAATCACATCATCCTCTCTCTAAAACCTTCCATGGCTCCCCTTTACCTTTAGCATAAAGCACAACCTCATTAACATGGCCTGCAAGGCCCTCCTGTAGGATGGGGCCTGCCTACCTTTCTAGGCCTGCCCTCACCCCTCACAGATCCTGGGCTCCTACATTCTCTCAGCTTAGTCTTTCCTCTCCACCAACTCTCCTCTCTCCTGGCTGACTTCTATCCATTGCTCAGGCTCAGGCTTACATGCTACTTTCTCAGGAAAGTCTGCCCTGACCACACACACCAGGCCAGGCCTCTTCTGTGTCCTCACTTCTCCCTGAGCTCCTCCTGACCTCAGGTGTATCACAGCTCTCATCACTTGGGCCACATCTACATGCCTGCCACTACAGCCCCAGTCCCAGAGCAGATGGCGTGATAAACATCTGTGAATGAAAAATGAATGAATGAAGTGCTTGGCAGACCTTGGAAGGCTGCGGTAGGCAACAGACAGAGGGGGAGGGTGGTGAGGTGGCTGGGCTGACCTGCAGGTTGTATTAATGACAATACTGCAAGGGTAGGGCCAGCGCTCAGAGGTGGGAACACAGGCTGAAGTTTGGACTTTGGCCCATCAGCGATCTGGAATCCTGGGCTGAAGGCATGCTGGAGCCGAAGCCCTGGTTTAAGAAAATAAGTCTGGCCTTGAAGCTGTAGGGGAAAACGAGCAGCTCTGGGGAAAGCCACCCATGGGCCTCTGGACACAATGAAAATGGTGTAAATACACTCTCATGTTTCAACCTGGGAATCTGGCCTGATTTTACACAGTGTCGGGTCAGGCATTGGGCCTTGGCCTTCACACACTCACTAATCAAATCTGGCCAACAACCCCAGGAGATAGGGACTGCTCTGGCCCCACTGGACAGATGGGCAAACTGAGGCTCAGAGAGGTTGAACGACCTTCCCCAAGTCACACAGGGACTCTCCATTGCTGCCTTAATTAAACTGTATCACAGCATACTCAGAGGTGGGGGATCTAGACCATCCAGACTTGCACTGTGTAATACGGTAGTCATTAGCCAACTGTGGCTATCTAAGTTTTTAATTTAAATTCAATGGAGTTTAAAATTCAGTTTCTCAGTCACACTAGTCACATTTTTAAGTGCTCAATAGCCACATGTGGCTAGTGGTTACCATATTGAACAGTGCAGAGATGGAACATTTCCATCATTGCAGAAAGTTCTATTAATAGTGCTTGTCTAGACCATGGAGGTGGACAGTTCTACAGAGACCACTCAAATCAATGCTCTTATTTAGCAGATAGTGAAAGAGAGGTCAGGGACTGGTTCAAAGTCACACAGTGAATCAATGACAGACGTAGAACTCAAAACCCGGGTTCCTGACTCCCAATCCAGTGCTCTCTCCACTGAAGTAGGTGGATTCCTATCTCTTAGCTGGGGTTTGGTAAGAGCTGCTGTGAGGCAAATAGACACCATAAACAAAGTCCAGTGACCACTGATTAAGTGGAAGTAATACTTTAACATTTATAACAGAGGTTGATGCCCAAATATGTAATAAGCTACTACAAATAAATAACAAAAAGATGACAACTCAAATATTTAAAAATGGACAAAGGATATGGCCAGGCAATATACAGAAATTCAAATTGCCAAAAAAAGATGAAAAGATGCTAGTGCAAGAAATGCAAGCATGGTAGTAGACGGTGTTTTGTTTTGTTTTGTTTTGAAACAGATTGGTAAAGATGGAGAAAGTATGGGAACGGGCACTGTCTTATACTGCTGGTGGGAGTATAAATGGGTCCAACTTTTTGGAAGGCAGTTTGGCAGCATCTCTCAACAGTAAATATGTAAATACCCTTTGACTCAGTAATCCTTGGGCTGGAACCTGGGCTGCCTGACTCCAGATCTCATGTTCTGAACCATGACTACTCTCCACGAGTGATGGTCAGGCTTGGGTTGGAAAGGGCAGAGTTGGCTGATCAATGGGGAGACTTGTGGACTTGGCCGTGGGAGGTTTAAGCAGGACAGATCACCGTGGGTGAGTTCTTTGGAGCCTTTATCTTCATGTGTGACTGGCTCAGATATTAGCAAGGAGCCTAGCACAAATCGATACGCCCTTGGCCAGCTGCTGGGGTGGCTCAGCTGCCATTCCAGTTCTGCAAATAATTGGAGCCGAGTCACCATTGAATCAGCACTGACTGCCTGTGGCAAGCAGCGCTGGGAAAACGGCTTGACGTGGCACTCTGTGCTGGCTGTCAGGTGACTGAGAGAGCAGGCCAGCTGGGTAGCTGCCTGCCCTCAGGGTGATTTGGGCAAGTGGCATTTTCCATCCCAACCTCGATTTCCCCTTTCTTTCTTCCTTTCATTTTCTCTTCCTTTCTTCCCTTTTTTCCTCCCACCCTCCCACCGCCCTTCCAATGAATGCCAAGTACACACCAGTTATTGTGACGGAAAACAGAAGGCCAAGCCCTCATTTCTCCGCACACAGATGGTTGGTAACTTGGGGGCACAGAGCAGGGAGTGAGCACTGTGCCTGATGTGGGGGAATGGGGTGGGAGAGGATGCTTGAGCTGAAGCCTGACACTTAGTAGGTGTCACCAGGTGGGCAAGAGGACAAGGCCAGGACCTTTGAGCAGGGCGGCAGGGGTCCGAGCAGGGCAGGCAGGGAGAGGCTGAGCAGTTGATTCCAGAGGGGACTGAATGCCTGGCTAAGAACCTTTTTTTTTTTTTTTTCTCTAAGAACCTTTGACTTGCTCTCGCCTTCTGAGATGGCCCAACTCTGTCTGTGAAGTGTGTTTCTCCCAAGGCCGTTCTCACCTTTTGAGATGGACTGCATTCTGTCTATGGAATGTGTACCTCTCTAAAGAAATCCACTTCTTACCTAAAAAAAAAAAAAAGAAAGAAAGAAAAAAGAAAAGAAACTTTTACTTTATCCAGAGGGTGTTGGACAAGCATGGAAGGCCTTTTGTTAATAATATCCTTATAATTATATATTATTAAATCATAAAATAAATCTATCATATTACAAAAACCAAACAATATCTCAGAATATTCATTAAAATAATAAACATTTCCCCCCAAACCCTCTCCTTAGTTGAAAGCCTCTGGTAACAATTTAGTGTATCCTTCAAGATTCTCTTCTATGCACACATAAATAGATCTATTTTTCTTGACAAAAATAAGCTCATCCTTTATATACCGTCTGTGCTTGCTTTGCCACGATAGGGTGGACATCTCCCGCCCTGCCACACACATCTCCAGCATCCTTCTCAACAGCTGGACAGCATCTCACTGATGATGCTTCCCTTCATTCCACAAATATGTATTTATTTAACCCTATTGGGTACTGGGTATTGTCCCAGGTGCTGAGGATGGAGCAAGGCACAAAACACAGTCCTTCCCTCAAAGACCCCCTCTTCCTACTGTCAGACATCAGGCTGCTGCCAATATTTTCGTATAATATATAATGGTGCAGGGCCATCTTGCACATGTAACTTTGTACGCATGTGTGAGTATTGCTACTGGGTAACTTACTTTAAATGGACTTGTGCATATTGAATTTTGATAGTTATTGGCAACACCAAGGAGTTTTAAAATAGGAGGTGACAAGGTTAAATCTACAGTCATCCATCCACCCACCCATCCATCCATCCACACATCCATCCATTCATATATACATCCATACATATGTATGGATATATGCATATGCATGATATATATGCATCCATCCCTTGGACAACCATTTATTGACTGTCTATCATGTGACATGCCATGAACTGGATGTGGGGACACCATGGGTGAGGTGTCTGATCCTGTGAAGCTCATGCTGTAACGAGAGAGAAGAAGATAGCATCACAAGAGTTTGTCTAGGGCCAGATAAAGGTAAGGATTCTCTAAGGGTACCCCCACTTTCTCCAGCTGTGATTCTGTTCTACAGGCTGATGTCCCACGCAGTTCTTCCATTCCCCTCTACTCCTGCCTCACTCCTATTCCAATGCTTCAGCTCACTTACCTCCTGACTAGGAGAACCTGGTACCATTCAGTCAAATTCAAAATCCTGGGAATATTCAAAAAGTTCTAGTGGGTACCTATTGTCACTTCTCAACAGGTGTTCCCTCTCTCTTCCCATTGTTCTGGCTCCACCGTGGTCTGAGCCACCAGTTTCCCGTTGGAATGGCTGTAATAGCCTCCTCACCTGTCTGCCTGCCTCTGTTCTTGCCTGCTGACGATCGATCCGTTCTCCAAAGAAGGGAAAGAACCGGAAACAACTTTCAAACTGGAAAGAACTTTCGTAAAGGTATTTTGGACCTTGTCACCAACCTGCTTACATCCTCCCATGGTGTCCTTTTGGGCTTAGACTAAAATCTAAACTCCTCCCAGGCCCAGAGGGCCCACGTGAGCCGGCTCCCGCCTGACTCCATGCCTCTCTCTCCTCCCTCCACACACTCCCCTCCAGGCACACAGAGGCCTGGAAACATGCCAGCTCCTGCCTCTGCTCCCAGAGCTTCCTGTGCTTGGGGCCCCCTTCTTATGTAGGTCTGGGCTGAGATAACGCCTTGCAGAGGCCTTCCTTGATCATCTAAATCAGGACTCCCAATCCGATCATCCTCTCTCAAATTCTCCTGGGATTCCTTTTCCAGACCACTTACTTGTCTGAATTATCTTGTTAGGTACTGGTTTACCTCATATGTCCGGTCAGGGCCTCAGGGAGGAAGGACAGGCTATGCTTGGGAATTTAGGGGACTGGAGAAGTAAGGAAGTGCCAGCCTGGAGCTCCCTGCTGACTAACTCGCTCAGATTCCCATGTCCCTCCAGGCCTGAGCCTTTTGCAGGCACAGCCTCTTCTGGAAAGGTTGATATTCTTTTTTTTTTTTTTTTTTTTTAATATTTATTTATTTTCTTTATTTATTTTCTTTATTTTTTTGGCTGCATCGGGTCTTCGTTGCAGCACGCGGGGTCTTCGTTGCAGCGCGGACTTACCTCTAGTTGTGGCGTGGACTTCTCTCTAGTTGTGGTGTGCGGGTTTTTATTCTCTCTCTAGTTGTGGCAGGCGGGGTCCAGAGTGCATGGGCCCTGTAGTTTGCGGCACGTGGGTTCTAGTTGTGGAGCGTGAGCTCAGTAGTTGTGGCACCAGGGCTTAGTTGCCCCGCGGCATGTGGGATCTTAGTTTCCTGACCAGGGATCGAACCCCTGCCCCCTGCATTGGAAGGTGGATTCTTTACCCTTGGACCACCAGGGAAGTCCCAAAGGTTGATATTCTTATTCCTAATTTATAGATGAAGAAATTGTGGCTCAGAGATGGGACAGTTTAGGGTGTCTCCTTCAAGATTCCTTCCTATGCATGCAAAACTATACCCAAAGTGTGTGTGACACAGGTGGTCGGTGTTGTGTCAGCCAGATTTCGGACCCAGTTCTGTTGGCTCCAGGGCAAGCAATCCTAGCCAGACCATACTGAACCCCCTCTCGGTTTGGAGTCCCTGAGCCTTAGTGTTTCGAACCAAGGCCATACTACCAATATGCAGCAGAACCAGGATCCTAACTCAGGTTTGTCTCACCCCAAATGCGGCATCCTGTCCTGGCACCTAGCTCTCTCCCTTAACCAGGACCCACCTGGGAAATGAGGGAAGGGAAACTTCCTGGGTTCCCAGCCCAGAGGCTCAGGGAGATAAATACCCCACCCGAGCTAAGTCTGGCAGCCAGGCCCACCCTGCTTCCTGTTGGAGAGGCCTGGGGTTACTCACGGTCACAGCTGAGAAGTCAGCCGGGCCTTGGGACATCCTTGGCTGGCTCCCTCCTCTGAAATCCCCTTCTGGGGTCAGATAGCCGCAGGCCTTTCCCCTGTGGAGCAGGTCCAGCCAGGATTAGTGAGAACCACCACCCCTACCCCAGTGTGAGCAGCACAGCTTAGCACTCTAATGCCTGTGCTCCAGGGTCAGGACCCTAATCAAGTAATTTAAACTCTCCAGGCCTCAACTTCCCTGGCTGTACATGGGGATACATAAAAGTACTGGGAGCTGCTATTATCATTCTTCTCCTATCTGGCTAACTGTGTTTTTCAAATTATGGGACAAACTGGAGAGAAGTACAGGTTGCCACCCATTTTATGGCTGGGAATCAGGAAGGAATCAGAAATCTGAGTCCTCAGATACATGTCCCAACCTAACTCATCCCCAGGTGCACTTGATTCTGTCTCTCAAATGCCTCTTGGACTCCAGTTTTCCTGCAGTGCTGTGCTTCCGCCGTCATCATCTCTGGCCTGGATCACCACCACAGGCCCCTCACCCCTGTTTCCCATCTTCTCTCTTCCACACTACCTGTAGTCAGAGCAAGCTTCTTCTAACAAAAAGCAAATCTGTCTGGGTCACTCTCCCGCTCAAAACGTGTGCGTAGCTCCCCTCCTTCCTCTACCTACAAGACTCTGCAAGATCCAGCCATTACAGGCCTTCCAGCCATACCTCCCGCCTCCTGCATCTCTCAAAGAGCCACAGTGCAGGAGCATGGAGGTACTCACAGCTTTCTGTGGGCATTGCACTCTCTGGCCGCCAGGCCTCTTGAGGCTCCCTCTGCCTGGACCCTGCCTGACTCAGGGTATGCATCCTGCCAGTGGCTTGGATAACTTTGTGAGGCATTCTCTCTGAGTCCCCCTCCGCTCCACCCCTGCCTCCACTGAGCTCCCTGTTAAGTCCCCCATTACAGTCCTCATCCACCAGATTTGTCTCTGCCTGTGTCCCTGTCTGCTTCTCCACCTGATCTTGAGCTTGGCGAGGTTGGAGATGGCAGGCCCACCAGTCTCACTCCTAAATCCGAGCCTGGCTCAGGGGCACCTAAACATTTGGGGACTGAATCAATGAACTGCAATATGTTGAAAGCCTGGGAAGTAAAAAGCTCCTGAATTGGTCTCTGTGTCCAGGGCAGTTAATGCAGTCAGGGAGACCAGCCATAACTAGGTAAGAAGCTAATCAACAACAAAAGGCTTTGATAGAAGCTTGGAAAGGGAGAAGCTGGTTCTATCACAGGTTGTGTGATGAACTGCTTTAACTCAAGCCCTGGCGAAGCCTTTACAGGCACTTCCCTCCTCAGTGCTGAGAAATAGAGATTCGAAGCCAAACACCTGCATGGTCTAGTTCCGGCCACCTCTCTTGGGTGTGTTTTCTGAAAAATGGGACTCGCTACCTTCCGGGCCTGATCTAGTCGTCAACGAACTCAAATCTGGGAGGACACTGGAGGGCCACTTCAGCCATAGTGCTCATATTGTTTCTTCTCGTCATTGTTTCTCCTTTTCTTTTGCTCGCGCCCTCCGCCTTGCCGGCCTGCCGGCCCCGGTTTTCCGCCCCGCGACCTCCCACTGCCTCCCCAGGGCCCCTAGCCTTTTCCCTCCGCTCCGCCCCGACCGAGGAGGCGGGCCCAGATGGGCGACGCACCAATCCGAACGCCTCAAGCTGCCTCGGCCTCCCGCGAGTCCCGCCCCACGCCGCCGCCCGCCAATCGAGCTCCGCGCCCGCCCCGCCGGGCTGCCCAATCGTGGGCGGGCTGAGCCCCTGGCGCCCCGCCCCTCCCGCGCTCAGCGGCGGCTCCGCGGGCGGCCGCGCTGGGCCTCGGCATTCTCCGAGCTGGGCCGCGCAGCGTCTGGCGGGCGGTGGCGTCGGGATCGCAGGCGGTGGCGCTGCTGCTTGCGGGGGTGCTGGCCAGAGGCGGCGGGTGAGGCGGGTGAGGTGGGCGCCACCGGCAGGCCGGAAGGGCGCCTCAGCTCCGCCGGAGCCCGCGGAGCGGGACCCAAGACCGAGGAGGAGGCGGCTCTCCTGCTGCCTGGAGCCCGGCCCGGTGCCCGCCGGGAGGGGGCAGTGGCTGGACGTTCCCAGCCCGGAGAGGCCCCCAGAGCTCCCGGCCGCCCCCTGGGGGTGCCCTCAGCCTCCCCGGACTTACCTGCGCGGCTGCCTGGCACCCAGGAGCGGGAGCGTGGGCACGGCGTGGGCGCCTACCCCCGGCCGCCAGCGGGGCGGGGGCGGGGCCGCCCTCGGCCTCACCGGGCCGCCCATCGCCCTCAGTCTCACCGGTCCGCCCGCTGCGCCCAGTCGCGCGGCGTGAGCTCCCTAGGGACCGCGGCTCGGGATGCTGTCCACCAGCACGGCCGCTCGCGCGCCGCCCGCCACCCCTTCCCTTGACTCCTGGGCCATGCCCCAGTGTTTACATGCCGGTGAAGCCCCCGGCCACTCCGAACCCCTCCAAGCCCCAGCTCCCCGAGGGTGAAGCCAGCCGGCCTGCGAACTGGACTGGTAGTTCAGACCAGGGCCCTCCGGACTCAGATCCCCATCCACTCTGCCGCCTCAGCCACCATCTGGGCGGGATCCGGCTCTGGTGTTTTGAGGAGGGGGTGTGGTGTAGGGAAAGGAATCCTGGGGATTTCTGGCTCCCCCCCCCCTTTTTTTGGCCTTCGGGGCTTCAGACTCAGGGAACTCGCTCATGGCTTTTTTGATGAAGAAGAAGAAATTCAAATTCCAAACCACTTTCACCCTGGAGGAGCTGACTGCGGTCCCCTTCGTGAACGGGGTCCTCTTCTGCAAGGTCCGGCTATTGGATGGCGGGGATTTTGTCAGCTTGTCGTCAAGGTAGGAGCTGGGGCAGGCCTGCCTGCAGGGAAGGGAGATAATGAGCCAGATCTAGCCACTTGGCGAGTGTGGAAGTGCCTCTTGGGGTCCAGAGAGTCCTGGAGATTATGTGTGTCTGGGGCAGGTTTGCACAAGGCAGGACTGAGTGATCTGGGAGGTCTGGGCCTGAGGAAGCTGGCAGGGTGCTGGGCACCCATCTGCAGGTGACCAGCCAGATACCTGGGGGTCTGTTGTTTCAGCCCCCTTGTGGGGCCTTGCACACACAGCCCACAGTAGGCCCATTCTGCAGACTAGTATGAAGAGCCCAGCGGGGTTTGGGCTCGAAGGGCTGAGAAGGGGAGGAGTGTTCCAGGGCATCTTGCACCCAGCTGGCCGCTCGGGCTGTCATATGATTTAGAGCCCGGGCCAGCCACAGGTTCCCTGGCACTCCCTGGCTCCTGGGAAGGTCCAGCCCCAGGCACTCCTGGTCTGGCTGGAGGGTGGTGGCTGGATTTTGGCCTGCCCAGCCCCCTCTGAGTCACTGCCCTCTTCTGGCTGGAGCTGGGCTGCTTTGCATTGCAAATGCCCTTGTCAAGGAGGCTGCTGCCCTCTCTGAAAGAAAAGAGGCTCGGTCAAGTTTAGTTTTTGTGTTCTTCCCCATCCTGCAGGTCCAGCTGCCCGGCTCATTGCTGAGGGCGGCTGAGTTCCCAAGCTGCGCCCACTGCCTGGGCCCATCTGGGGTCACATAGTCCTGGAGTGTGACAGATGGGAGTTTGAGTCCTAGCTCGGCCACTTTGTGGGCCCAATACAGGTCTCTCTGTCAGAGTTGTGAAGAAGTTTCAGCAGAGAGAATGCGGTGCAGGGCCTGGCCCAGTGCCTGTGACCCACTGGCTCCCTTCCTTGGTCTGTCCCTTTGCTCCTCAGGCCTCCTTGTGGGCCCAGTTAGCTGGAGCTGCCTCACAGTTCTGAGATGGGGTGCCTGTTATGGATGGAGAAACTGAGGCCCAGAAAGAGGGAGTAAGTGGCTTGCCAGGGACCTCGAAGGAGGCAGTTGTCAACTGAACTTGGCCTGTTTGGAGACCTGTTGGATGAATCTGGTGGTCGAATGTTCTGCTGGGAGGAGGGAGAGGAGGCATACAGCCTAACCCAGATTTAGGAATCTCCAGTGTGGGACAGGGTGGGGTGCCTTTTCTGTGCACTTGGGTCCGCTCAGGCTGGGAGCTGCTTATCTGAGGAATTCAGACGAGGGCTGCCCTTTGCTGTGGGGGTGGGAGGCTGTCCTCGTTGCCTGGGAAGCCTGTGATCCCGTGGCCACCCACAGAGTAGCCCAGCCTTTCTGGGAAAGGGCTGTGGTGCTCAGAGCTAGGGCCTGGGGTCAGCCAGTGAGTGGCTGGGTGACCTAGGGCAAGTTAGCTAAACTCTCTGATTCTAAGAACCAGCAATTATTGGTGCTTTGCTCCCTGTTTCACTAGCACCTCTCACTTAACCTGTTGACTATGCCATGGAGCAGAGTGGAGGTTGGGGGAGGCCTGTAGTATTGTTATTCCCATTTTATAGAGGTAGCTCAGAGGCTCAAAGAGGGATTGATTTCTCTGCGTTAATACAGCAGAGCCCAGATTCAAACTCAGGATGCGCTTTTAGCCTGTTCTGCCTTTGAGCCTTAGTTTCTTCTTCTGTGAAATGGGAGAAGTCATACCCACCCCTAGAGTTGTGATGGGGAATGGGTACTGTATATACCATGTCTGGCCAGGCAGATTGTTGCAGCAGCTGTTGTTACTATGGTAGAGGGGCCCAGGCCCCAGCCCCTCCTAGGTCTTGGGGGGACCAGGTGGAGTCAGCAGAGGGCCTACATCTGACCTGAGGGCTGGGGGCAGGGTCTTGGATCCTACTGAAGAATTAGTATTCAGCCCCAGGCTGAGGTCTCAGCTGGCTTCCCAGGCCCTGGGGCCACTGTCACCCTACCTGTCAGCATTTCAATTGCCCTAAACCTGCCCCCTCATCCGGGAAAGTCTGGAAAGTTCCAGGTCTCAGCCCACAGTGTCTGGATTTCACCTCTCTCTCCCCTTCTTCCCTCTTGGCAAGGGGCCATGGATTCCCTGAACCCGGCTGAGCCTGCCTAAACAGGCTTTCCCAGCCCTCATCCTGGATGAAACCTGAGTGGCATGAGGAGGGAAGAGCTGACATTGAACCCCACACAACTGGGCACTTAGTGGGCTCTGGGTACCTGTTTGCTGCTGGGTATGTGTGGCTGGAGGCAACAGACACGTTGGGACCTGAGGCTGCTTTAGAGCTGCTTTGGCTTTTGCCCAGGAGATGGGGGTTCCTGGGTTCCTACCCTTCCACTCCCATCCCACACACCCTGGTCTGCAGCCTGGGAGCCCCTCTTCACAGCCCACCTCTCCAGAGGGCCAAGGCCCTATTGTCTTCGAGGTGGGGTAGGGTCAGGGGTGACGAGACCTGCTTAGTTTATTAGCACACTGTCCGTAACCCCAGAGACCCCTGACATGTCCCAGGGTGTGGGGGTGGTGGCAGCATGGGTGGTGTCTGAGCAAAGCAGGCCCGAGGCCCCACTCCTGCAGCAGCCACCCTCCTAGCTAGAGTGTTTCCCTGTGTGTTGGGTGCCATGGCAACAGCTGGGTACACAGCTCCAGCCTGACCCAATTTGAGCAGGTAGAACAGGTGGTACATTGCACTGTTCCCCAGCCTCATCTTTCTGAGGCCTCCTTATGAACCATAATCCTCACAGCTACCATGTTCAGTGCTACGTGCCAGGTGCCGTGCTGAGTGTTTTTGCACATGCTGTGTCTGTTCATCCTCTCGGCCATCCGGAGAGGTCACCTGGCTAGAAATGCAATTGGGAAAATAACCATTTTATCATTAGGGTTTAAGCTGCCTTTGACTGTGCATTATTAGATGCCAGGGACCTGCTGAGCACCTCGAATGCATGATCAGCTGAGTCCTTGAACCACCCCGTGAGCTGATGAGGAAATTGGGGTCAAGAGACCTAAAGTGATGGACCCGTGTCACTCAGCGAGAGAGTGGCAGAGCTGTGATTTAAATGTGGGCAGGTCCGGCTCCAAGGCCCTGCCTTGCCTTGGTGGCAGAGGGCTTGAAGTAGCTACAGCCTCATGTCATGTCCTCAGACTTTTGAAGGAGGTTCTTTTTAGTGGGTTGGGTGGTACAGGGAAATCCAGATTTGGATCATTTCAAGGCACTGGGCTAGATCCTGTGAGATCTGAGGAAAAGGGGCCTCGGGGCCACAGGTGGGGGTGGGGCTGAAGTCCACTGCTGTGGACTTGGTGCCAGGCACGGGCTGGCACTGGGGCACAATGGGCATTTGCCAACGTCTCTGCCTAGAGGCCTTCCAGCAGACGCATCCAAATGGCATCTGGGAGGCTTTCCTAGGGGTCCCAGGAGGGATGCGTCCCAGCCAAGTCTGGTGAGTCGGGAAGCAGTGGACCAGGCTGTGGTCTCCCTAGGGCAGGCTGGGCACAGGCTTCCAGCCTTGAGCCAATCTGTCTTTCAGGCAGGAGGAATCCCAAACATCCTGAGAGGTCTCTGTGCCGAGCTGGCACTGGTCCTGTGGCCTGCCCCATGCACGTGGCTGGTGGTGGGAGGGAGCGAGAGGGAGGCGTTGATTTACCTAACAGCAAGTCCTCTCTGGAGGAGACAGGCAGGGCGAGCCTCCTAGGCCAATGGATGGGGAAACTGAGGCTGGGGACAGAGAAGTCACTTGTTCAGGGTCACTTCATAGGAGGAGCTAATGGCACAGCCGGATGGGCTCTGGTTGGCCCTGACTTCTGTCCCCTCTGCAGTATCCCTCTTTGCACGAAGGGGCAGGCTGGGTCAGAAAGAGAAGAGGGGCCCCTCCGATGGCTCTTCCTGCTCTGCACTTGGGTGCCAGGCTGTCTAAGAAGCAGACTGTGTGACTTGGGCAGGCTCCCACCCGTCCTTTCTTTTTGGCAACTTTGAATTCTCAACTATCTCTTCGGTGGGGTTTTTATTTGGGCAGCCTTTTGAAAGAGGGCATGCCTGCTCACAATACAGGTACTGACTTCTCTCTGTGGGCCTGGCCTTGAGCAGGCCAGGACGGGAGA
Organism: Balaenoptera acutorostrata; assembly: GCF_949987535.1. Taxonomy (NCBI): domain Eukaryota; kingdom Metazoa; phylum Chordata; class Mammalia; order Artiodactyla; family Balaenopteridae; genus Balaenoptera; species Balaenoptera acutorostrata. Next base: position 117,791,798 of record NC_080069.1, on the reverse strand, counting down.
CCTCCGAGGGATGTTTGGGATTTGTGGGGGGCATGAAGAAGACCTTGGACAGGTCAGCTCTGCAGCTGGAGGCCCTGTGCCCGGGCCTGGGGAGGCCAGGTCTTTGCACACACACACCACAGGCTTGGCTGGGCCTCTGCTTCCCCGAGGCCCTCTCCCTCCCTCCTTGGAAAAGGCTGCAGCTGCCACTTGAATCTGCTGCCCTGCGAGGCCTGCTCTCATGCACATCTTAATGTGGAGGGAGGGTCATGTGGAGATGGACACACAGTTCTGTCTCTTGGGCCCAAGGGTGCAGGGATGTGGAGGTGCAGTGGGACCCTAAGGCAGGCAGGACATCCACTTCCCTTCACAGATCGGGAGCTCTGGAGACCGAGTCGGGAGGGGGGAGGAGGAGGAGGGGGAGGAGGCTGGCAGGCACAGGTCCCTTTTCCACATTTACCGAGCACCCTCTTGGTCCTGGGCTTTCAGAGGTGACCGGGACCAGACAGCCTTGCTCCTATGGAGCTCCCCATGGGGTGGGGGGCAGTGTGCCTGCGGGCATCACAGAGGAAGGGCTTCCCTGAGGGAGTGACCCTTCATGGGAGCCTTGTGGGCCGAAGGGCAAGCCCTCCCTATCACAGTGATGTGCCCCATCCTGAAAGCATAAGCTCCGTGAGTCTGGGAAGAGGTCAGGCAGAGGGCCCCAGCTGGAAGACACTTGGTCAGTGATCTAGGCAAGGGGCTGGCATGGTTGGGGAATGGAGAGGGGCGGCACGGGGCTGGCTGCAGTAAGTGAAGATGGGGGTAGCTGGGCTGGACAGTTCCTGGCTTTGGGGGTCCAGCCGAGGGGCAGGGGGGCAGTGTGCCTGGCTTGCCGACTAGGATGCTGGCTCTTGGCTGCCAGGTGGCGAAGATGCCAGGGTGCCTGACCGGTACTCAGTAAGGGAAGTTGGAGTTGTGGCCTGGCTGGGCTGTGGCAGGCAGAGGGAGAAGAGTGGGCACACTGGAGAGAAGGTGGGCGGGTAGAGCCGGCAGGTGGGTTTCCTTGTCCTCAAGTTCCTGGCACCACACCCAGCACTTAGTAGGTGCTGGAAGATGGAAGTTCAGAGAGTGCACAGTGGCCAAATGCGGCTGGGGTTTTGTTGCCCTATACAGTGCTCTAAGAGTTTCTGACAGCATAAACAAAAATCTTTTAAATCAGAAGATCGAGCAACGGTGTCACGTGGCAGCATCTGGCCCAAGGGGCTTTGCGCTGCCTCCTCCGTGGGCTGCCTGCTCTGGGCTCCTGCTGACCCCCTGCATGCCCTTGGATCCCTGACGGTGGTCTGCCTCCCTCATTTACTCGGGCCAGCCTGGTCCCCGGGGCCCTTGTTAAAGGCCTTCCGTGCACAAGCTGGGGCCTGAGGAGGCGGGTGCTTGTGGAGAGATGTCTTGCTGGCAGGCTGCAGAGACCACCCGTGGCAGCCAGGCTGTGGCACCAGGCCAGCTGCGGGCTCCCTCGGGGTCAGCCTGTGCGTGGCCTTGGTGTCTGCTCCTTGAGCCCAGCCTTTGCCGCCAGCTGGCCACACCATTGGCAGGTGCCACCCTGGCAGCCCCTGCCACCTGCCTGCCAGCCTGGCTGTGGCAGAGCCCTGACCCGAGGTGATCTGGCCCTGTGGAGCCAGGGCTGTTCCCCGAGGCCTGTTCCTCACTTTGATCTCTGTTCTGGGAGCTACTCTGGCCAGGGGTTCTTAGTAGCAACCACACCGTGTGTCGGAGGGCCCCGAGTGCCTTTGAACTCTGCTTGTTCACTACCTGGAAGTCCTGACTTGCATTCACGAAGCCCTGCCTGGACCTCACGATAGCTGCTAACATGTCTGCTCACGGGCCTCGCGAGCCTGGGGACTCAGTATGTGGAGTCTGGTGACTGCTGTGTGGTGACCCTGCGGTCACTTGCCCGCTGCTGGGAGGAGCAGTATAGCACCCATGGCAACCAATATAGATTTATCCTCATCTCATCAGACAGCCACGGAAAGGTTTGAGCAGGAGAGAGACATCAGATTTGCTTAGAACGAGACCTGGAACTAATTTGGGGCGAGGGCTGTCTCTCTTCATTATCCACTTGGCCTGGCAAGTGCTTTGGGTTCTGGGGCTACCAGACCTGCCCCCACGGCCTCAGATGTGCTCTGTGACCTGAGGTCTATCACCCTTGGGCCTTCTGGCTCTCCACGAGGTCACACTGTGCCGTTGGTGGCCTTGGTGAGGCCTGAAGCTGCCCAGCCTGTGCCTGGCCTTGGTGTCTGCTTAGGACTGTCGTTGCAAACCCTCGGTCTCTGCTGTGAGCTTCTTTTGGTGGCCTGGGCTTGGAATGGCTCTCAAATGCAGGCCTGGAACCACCCCACCCCCCATCTGCCCAGATGTCAACTGGGAGTGGCCAGCCTGCAGTTGGGAGGAAGGAGCCCCGATGGAGGACGTGCCGCCTGTTTGTTCAGGCTGATGGCTTGCCCTGCACAGGCCTGGGGAGGACATTCCCGTCCTCTGCCTCTTGTCGCCTGTTTGACCTTGGGCAAGGGACTCAGTCTCTAAGCCTCAGGGGCTGCTGGTGTCTGCCTCGAAGTGTTCTTGGGAGGACCAAGTGAGATAATGCCTGTCAAACGTCTAGCTCGGCTCCTGGCACATGATCGGGGCACTGGATGCGCTGCCGCCCATCCTTCCACCCCTGGCTGAGTCAAGGTGGTGGGCTGGATGGCGCACCTCAGTTGCCCTTCTGTGGCAGCTGGAACTTCCCTGTGGGCCAGGACTGACTGGGGTGCTGTCTCTGTCTCATGATTCTAGGGGTGCCGTGGGGAGAGGCTACTTCCGGAGGGGTGGGAAGCAGGTGAGGAGCACACCTAGTGTCTAAGGAGCTGGGCCTCACGCTGGAGCTCAGGGTCCCCAGTGGGGCCTGTGCACTTTCTTGCCTCTGTTGGCTTGAACCTGCCCTGTCTTGGGGTGCTTGGCTCCGAGCCAGTGAGAGCTGGCGTGCTCCCGGGGTGGGGCGGGACTAGGGTGTAGGGGGCTTCTGCCTGCGGGAAGGGGCCCTCTGCACAGCCAGTTCTGGGACCCACTCTGGCAAGCAGAAGACCGCCCCCCACGTGAGGCAGAGGGCAGACTCTGCTGGGGGACGGGGGAGCAGGGGAGAAAGCCAGGGGCCCTCGGTGGGTGGCAGGCCCCTGGTGCTCCCTGACTTTTACCACACCTGACTTTTCTAGTTGTTTGCTTCTGCAGTTGCCTTGTCCTCAAGCTCCCTTCCCCCGCTTCTTCACCTGGCTGAACTCCTGCTCAGCCCGAGAGCCACCTCCTCTGGGAGGCCTTTCCTGGCCTCTTTTGGCCTTGTACACCCCTGTGGGCCATGCGTCTTAGCTCCTGCCCCAGACCGTGGGCAGGAGTGGCCTCTGTTGCATCTTACTCCTGGGGCTTCCTGCTGAGGGTTGGCGCTGGCGCAGGGCTGGAACTTTTCTCCCTTGGCCCTGAACCAGTGTGGGCGCTGATGGTGCTGGACCAAGTGCCAGTCACCGCCAGCTGCTTGGGCCCAGCCCCTCCCCACCCTGGTGCGGGAGGTATCAGCGCGTGTCAGGAGCAGCCCTCGCCTGCATACCATGCAGCTGGGCACTGCCTTGGGCTCAGAGGCTGCGATTGAGAGGCAGCTGGCCGCACCAATGGGTTGTGTCGCGTGGCCCCTGTGTGTGGAGTGGGGATGCTCCTGGGGGATGGGGAGGCGGCGGAGGCTGGTGCCTGCCCCGGGAGGCCCCTCGGCAGCTACTCACTGGCTCTGTGACCGTGGCCAACAGCCTTGTCCTCTCAGCCTGGGCTTGCTCCTCCATCAAGTGGGGTGCGGGTGCCCATGTGGGGGCGGGAGGGCTCCCTAGATCAGGGCGACCTACTTGCACAGGGCCCGGCACCCGGCAGCTGAAACCAGACTAAACGTGCTGGGGAGGGCGCTGGGGAAGGCAGAAGTCTGCGCCCTTTTTGCACGCAAGGCGCCCTTACTTCCCACCACTTCCTCTGCGTGAGTGCTGGACTCTCTGCAGACACACAGAGGCAGCACACCTGCGGCCCCCCGACCCCCAGGGACAAGTTCCTGAGCACCTTCTGTGTGTGGGGCCCCCGTGCAGCTTCCCGGGGTTCCAGCCCCGCCCCGCAGTGCCCTGCCCCGCAGTGCCCCGCCCAGGAATGGATGCTGGGCTCCGTCCCAGGGACAGTGGGTGAGTAGGTTGGGGTGGAGGGGAGAGAAGAGCAGCACAGGGCAGAGGGAGGCAAGGGCAAGAGTGCTGAGCAGGGAAGAGCTAGTGGCCTGGGGGCTCGGAGTCGGGGGAGGCCACGGGGGAGGGGCTTGGACTTCTCTGACCAGGGACCCACAAAGCGGTGTGAATCAGAGTCAGAGTTGTAGTTTAGAACCCCCGAGGGCAGCCATGGGGTTGACCACTTGGGACTCCACATTGTAGGAGGGGAGGCGGCTGTCAGCTGAGAGGAGCGGTTTCCCACCTCTGTCATCATGGAATGATTAAAAACAAAACTCGAGCCTGCTGCGCAGCAGCCGGTGCTACTCACAACAAGGACAGTGTCGCAAACAACCTCGAGGGAAGGAAGCCAGACACAAGAGCATGCTGTGCGGTGCCGTTTATATAAAGTTCAAAAGCATTCTGATTAAAAAAACCCATCCTGATACGAGTCAGGATGATGTTGTCTTTATTGGGGTGGCGGTCATGTCTGGAGGGGACTTCTGGGACCTGTAAAGTCCTGCTTCTAGGAGGCTGGTTACACAGGACTGCTCTGAGAGCCAGCCAGCTGTGCACTGACGTGTGCACGTGTCTGTGTGAGAAAGGCCTTGAGACACCCACACCTTTGATCGTGCTGGGCACCTGAGACCCTGGAGGAGGTCCTCAGGTCTTTCCAGGGTCTTTCTGTCAGGGCAGCCTGAACCATCCCTACCCAATAAGCATCACTTATGAGCCTTAACTCAGCAGTTGCCAGCAGTCTTCTCTGGCTGGGAATTTTCCTCTGCCTCTTGCAAACCCTGGCAGGGGCTGCTGGGTGTGGGGCTTGGCGGTTCAGAAGGAGGGCGGGCTCCCAAGGCTGCCAGACCACCGGATCTCTCTGAGCCTCACTTTCCTCTTCTGTGAAATGGGGTGATGAGCTCCTTCTTGGTGCTTGGATTAAGTGGGTTACCACTCCCCTGCCCCAACGCCCCCGTTAGGTGCCCAGCATAGCCCCCGGCACAGAGTAAGTGCTCAGGAAAGGCTGGCAGTGGTTGGTATTAATGCAGGGCAATCATTGGAGAGGATCCAGGGGTGGGAGCAGGAAGGAAAGGTTCACCTTCCTCCTGCTCTCCCCTTAATTGTTTCTCTTCTCTCTTCCTATGTTTCACCCATTCAGCAAACATTTGTGATTAGAGCCAGGCTGCTGCCCTGGCCCTGCACTGGGCACTGGGTCCAGCATTGGCTGAGACAGCCATGGCCCCTGGCCTTGGGCCCATGAGCCAGGGGAGACCATTAGACACATCAGCTCTCCAAGCAGTGCTGAGCACGGTGGGGGAGGGGCAGCATCAGCCACTCCTGCCTGCTCTGGCCCTGACCGCTGTCTATGGGGATGGGCCTTTGACTGGGTACTCTCCCTGAATGCGAGAGAAGGCCTGACCCAGGGCTCCAGCACCTCCTAAGGGTTTTCTGTCGGCTAAAGAGGAATCACATGGACCTGGGTGAGAATGGCCATGCCCCTTTTGGATGCAGACAAGACCAAGGCCCAGGTTTGTTTCCCAGTGTCCCACTCAGGCCTGGCTCGTAGTAAGTGCTCAGTTAATGTGTGTGGACTAAGTGAATGACAGGGGCAGCGATTAGCCCAAGGTCAGTCCATGAGTCTGCAGGAGAATCAGCTGTCTGGGAAGGAGGTGGAGATTGGTGAGTCTGGGCCTCCTGGTCCCACCTGACCCCGAGCCCTTTGTCTTGTGGTTGGAATCTCAGAGAGCTGCTGAGGATGGCCAGCAAAGCAGGTCTTAGTCTGTGCTGGTTTTGTGAGGAGACGTGACTCTGGCTGAGTGGTCCCTGATTATTCCTCGGTCACCTCAGAAGTCCAAGGAGCCGTGGGGAATGCGGTGTGGAGCAGTGGGAACACCTGGGGGCAGATCCAGAGATGGTGATGACCTCTGACCCCTCAGTGACTACAGAGAGCTGGAGAACATGACCTGACCACAGCTGGAGGCCCCTTTCCTGGAGGTGGAAATATCAGTGGAAGAAGGTCTAGGGTGGCCCTTATTGGGAGCAGCGCTGTGAATATCACTAATTTAGTCATCAGAGACTTACTGAGCACCTCCCATGTACCAGGTGCCATCCTTAGGACATGGGAAGCAGCAGTGAGTGAAACAAAGGCCCTGCCTCCAGGACCCCTGCGCTCTGGGACATGGAAGCCTCCTTACGTTTTCACCATTAATAAGACCCATGTCCAGAAGAGGAAGTAATTTGTCTGCAGTCGTTGTGGGGAGGGTGCTTTCAGGAAAGGCTATGGGGTTGGGTAGGGGCTCAGAGGACAGGGACATCCCTGTGACTCACTTGAGTCCAGCTATTCAAGGAACTGGGCTCTGGGGATGGGGATACCTCCCTCCCGTTTCTTCCCTTCCTTGGGTGATTCACACACCACCCAGGCGTGAGTCAGCCAGGAGTGGCCTGAGCATGCCTGGGCTACCTGCCCGTCCACCTCCCAGGACGTCCCAGCCAGGTTCAAGGTCTGGGGAAATGTCCTGATCCATGGTCCTGGGGTGGGGAAGTGGGGCCTCCATCAGGGCCCTGGCTTCCTATTGGACCATCTGTCTCAGAGTTACTTTCGATGGTAGCGGCCATATCCCCCTTTCAGTGTGAGTGTCCTCTGGGTATGTGCCAGGCCCTGTTCTCTCATTAGGCCTTTTAGCAAACCCGTGAGACAGGGTAGGGCAGTGACTGAGGCCCAGAGAGGTCGTGTCCAGTGAGTGGCAGATCCTGGCCTTGGTCCCCAGCCTATCTGCCTCCTATACCCTTGTCTTGTGAGTGAGTGGTCCCGCTGGGGATCTCGGGCTCAGGAAGGGAAACTCCCTGTGCACAGCCAACCCCACAGCTCCGTGTTTTACAGTCGTGGGTTCTGGAACGGAGGAGGGAACATTGCCACTATAGCCCAGCTGCGGCTCCTTGCTTTGAATGTCGAGGGCCTGGGCCCAGTTTAAGATTCTGAGGTCAGACAGCTATGGGTTCAGATCAGATCGCGGCCTTCTCCAAGCCAGACCTGGGGTCGGTGGCTTCTCTGCTCTGAATCTCAGTTTCCCTGCCTGTGACGTGGGGATGATGGTAGCTACCTCCCAGGCTTGGGGTGTGGACTCCAGGAGGTCAGGCAAGGAGAGCTCTCAGTTCAGTGCCCAGTAAGTAGGAAATGCCCAGGAGGCAGGAAGCTGACATTATGGACTTTTATAGGAACATTTCCCCACTCTCCCTTCGATCCTGGATTGACCAGGCTTGGTCCCCAACACCAGCAGGTCTTGACGAGTTTGGTCCAGTGCCCTGCCCCACTGACCGTACACTTTGACCTCATGACCACCCCTCCTTTAGGATAAGACTGGTCTCAAGGCTGCCTCTTCCCTGGTATTGAGACTCGTGAAGGGTCAGCCCACAAAGCGCAGGGACATTGACGGCTGCTGCTGTCCCCTGAGAACAGCTTTTCTATCTTAGAGCATCTTCCCAGCGGTCCTGCAGGGCGGTGGGGGTGGGGGGGGGCTCCTGAGGTAGGGCTTGGAGGTGCAGTTCACCCCTCACCTCTTGAGTGACCTGCGGACTCCCTGAGTGTCCATTTGCTCATCTGTGAAGTGGGTGCTGATCGTGTCTGCAGAGGGTACATGCTTGAGCAGCACCTGGCACACGGAAGGGTACCTGGGAAACAGGAGCCAGGCTGGGCCACATTTGGTGATGGGGGCACCTTCACCCAGGTGCCTGGGTTTGGACCAGCACTTGGTCAAAGCCAGCAGTTTACTTTGGATTCCTTTCAATGGCCTGCTCTCCTCTTGGGCTGTGCATCAGTTGAGAATAGCATGCCCACACATTCGCCTGGGTGATAGGGAAGCTCGAGCTGCCTGCAGAGCCTGCCTCTGGGTCCAGGCACCTCTGCGAAGGCAGAACCAGGGAGGCAGCGTGCCTGTGTCTGTAAAATGGGGAAGCCAGCATCTGCCCACTTTGGGTTTTTTGATGCGGTTCCAGGTTACCGGGCTGGTGAGTAGCAGGAGTAGAACCCAGGTGCCTCTGACTCCAGAGTCCTTACTCCTAATACTGATGCCTCTCCACCAAGCCTGAGTGGCTTGACTTCTGGGAACTTCTTGCTGCCTCATCCTGTCACAGGAGGAGGGGCTGGCTGTGTCAGAACGGCAGCAAGCTGCTTCCCCTGCACGCAGCCCTGAATTCCTGGCGGGAGCCAGATACTGCTGGGCGGCCACGTTGGCCACGTCACTGGAATGGAGGCTCTACCGCCCTGCAGCCCCTGGACAGATGCCTTGCCTGGTCCCCAGGGTGGGCCCCTCCCCAGGCGGCTGTACTCTCTTCTCTTCAGGGAAGCACAGGCAGATGTTGTCGATTTAAATTGTTTCCTTATTAGACTCTCGCCTTTCCTGGGCGAGACCCAGCCTGGGCTGGGTTTCATCAGCCGGGAACCTTGATTGCATCACTGTGACTGCTTGCTCTTCCAGAGCCCCGGCCAAGGACCAAGGTCGGGGAGATCACGGAGTGGGTGTGGCTGAGGAGGTGCAGGCTGGACGATGTGACTGCCCGGCCCAGCGGGGAGGGATTCATGCGATGGGGCCTTGCTCTGGTTATCTCTCATCATGGGGGCAGAAGGGGAGGAATCCGGGGACCAGCCCTTTCAGGAACACAGGAGGGCAGTGGGGCTGGGAGCCCCTGGGGTCCCACTCAGTTCTCATGGATATGCCCTCGCTTAGCCAGGTGCCCAGCTCCTGCCTCAGAATCACCTGGGAGCTGGTTTAAAAAGTCCAGTCCAAGGCCTGCAGCAGTGGTTCTCAACCAGGGGTGACTTTGCCCCCGGACAGTTGGCAATATCTGGAGACATTTTTGGTTGTCACAGCTGGAGTTGTGCTACTGGCCGGATGCTGCCAAACATCCTGTAATGCACAGGACACCCCCCCAAAAAGCAGAACGGCTTAAAATGTCAGTAGTGCTGAGGTTGAGAAACCCTGCCGTAACAGAGTCTAGTTCTGGCAGGGCCTGGGAATCTTCATTTGTGACAAGCCAAGGAATTTTCAGTGTTGACTTGAGTCTGAGAAGCTCTGTCCTCCCAGGCCTCACCACCCCCATCCTTAGATAGTGGCCACAGTTGAGCTGCCCGCTGCCAGGCAGGCTCTGTGCTGGGTATACGGTGGTGACCAGACGGATGTGCAGACGAGTACTTGCAGCCAGGCTGCTGGGGAGGTGAGGGACTGAGGGTGGGTCGGGCTGGAGCCCTTCCATGGCTCCCCACTGATAACCCGGTTTCCCTTCTCTCAACTTCCTGCTCTGAGACCACTGCTGGCTGTGCCTTCACTCCGACTCCGGGGAGGGGCCCCAGATGGTCCCTGTCTATGAGGACCCTGCAGGCCGTGGGCAGCCTGTGGCCAGGAGGTGGCTCCCATGGAATTGACCCCTCATCATCTGCGTGATGGAGACTGGGGGGTGCTAACGCTCTGAGATCTTGCTGCATTTCCTGGGCAGTGAGGCTGGTCTGGGCCAGGTGCTAGGGATGTGGCAGTGAGCCACCCTCGGGGAGCCACGGAACCCGGACTCTGGGGTGGCCTTTTGCTGGGAGTCCCAAACTTCCCCATCTGAGAGGCTGAGGATGGTGGCTCACTTCAACCTGGTCTGCTGCCCTTCACAGCCTTTGAGGCATCTTGAGTTGTTGGGGCCCTGGGAAGAAGCATTCCCTCCTCTCAGGTGTCCACTTACCTTCCTGCTTCTGAAGGAAACCAACATGGGGAGGAGGTGAAGGTGTGGCCTTGGGTCAGCATCCAACCCTGTTGTTCTGTCCAACCTTGCTTGGACTTGTTCTGCCCTTCTCTGGACCTCAGTTTCTTCATCTGTAAAATGGGAATGATAATGGCACATACCTCCTAGGCTTGTGGTAGTTGCTCATGTATATAAAACACATGTCCTGTAGAACAAGCTCAATGAACAGGACTGGGTTTTACTGTTGATTAATTAAAGATGAACCTGGGAGGCAGGAGCGAGTGTTCTAGAGTGAGGGTCCCGCTCTGTGCAGCTCTGTCTTGAGCTCTGGGGAGGCAGTGGTGGCAGATAGGTGCCATCTGTGGGGCCCCGATGGTGGCCAGCTGCCTTTCTTGGTCACTGGCACGTGGTAGGGCAGGTGCTAGAAAGATGTGGCTGCACACCCATCGTGCCGGTAGAATTCTCTGCATCGCCTCTCTGGGTGAGCAGTGGGGAAAGGAGCTGGACACGGCACCGCAGGGTCATGCGACAGCCCCACGCGGTGAGCAGTGTCACCCTTTCACAGATGAAGTCCAGGCTCCCGGTGGTGGGCCCCCGGGTCACTCATGCAGCCCTGCCCTCACCTGCCTGATTACCCCCCTCCCCCTGGCCTTCTCTCGCCTCTTCCTGAGAGCCACTTCCTTCCTTCTGGGTCTTCCTGGGCTCTTCCCACCACCTGGACCATCTCCCTGCATCTTCACCCAGCCAACCGCAGCCTAGAGGTCCCAGCTATGGCGTCACTGCCCCGACCAAGTCAGGCCCCCAGTCTGTTCCGCTTCCTCGCAGCCCCTTCCACTTCCTTGGAGGCTGGTGGCAGTTGTCAGTTGCTTTTTGTGTGAGTCTGTCTCCCCACTCAGCCGGGGGCTCCTGAGGAGGTCTGTTCCCGTTGTGTCCCCACACCCACGTGGGCCTGGCACCGAGCCGGCGTCCACAGTGAGGCTTTGTGGATGCATCATAGAGGCCCTGGTCGGGATCTGGGGCCAGGGGAGCTCCGAGGGAGACACCAGCCTGGTAGGATGCTCTGCTCTATTTCAGGACAACCCAGAAAGAGCCGAATTCTGCCAGCGGGCTGTGGTGGGTGGAGAGGGCTCGCCCTGCCTCTCTGGGATTTGGACATCTAATTGTGTATCTTAAAGCTAAAAACAAAACTCCCCTGAAAACCCAGTCTCTGTAATTACCTATCCCTGGCAGCATGGAGCTGGGGACTCAAGCCCTGAAACCCCAGGCTAGGGAGGCCATCTTCATCTCTTACCAAGGGGTGCCCGGTCCTGCCGGCAGGGTGAGTGTGGGCTCAGGCCTTGAATCAGGCAGATGGGCATTCAAATCCCTTTGCTTTTGACCAGCTCTTCTAACCTCACACTCTTTTCTCATTTTTCAATTTCAAGTTCAATTACAGAAACAATTCTTGGACAGACACGAAGACAGTGGCCCTGCGGTTCCTCACCCCACCTTAGCCAGACCGGCTCCGAGCTCCCTCCTTCCTTCAGCCATTGTCTTCTCCTGCCCCCTTGCAGGTGGAACAAGCCACTCGGCTTGGGAGCCCGGAGTCCAGGGCTCTGGACGGTGTCCTCTTTGGGCTTGGTGCCATCATCTTTACATTTCAGTTCTCAGCACATCCTGAGCCACTTTAGCGGGGCAAGCGGGGGTTGGGGTGGGGGGCGGATGCACAGTCCTGTGTGTTCTTAATGAGCATCTTCTGTATGATTTTTCGTCATAGATGCTCATTTGTCGTAAGTTTTTCACGCTCTTCCTCTTTCTGGCTCACTGCACCTGGGGAGTTGGGGAATGTATGCAGAGATCCACGTTTCCCACACAGGCCCTGTCCCTGCCCCCGGGGCCACAGTCGGTCGAGGTCATGGCTGGTGTCAAGCGGTGCTCAACTTTCAGGATCCTGGTCACCCTTCAGGGCTCTTGGCAGTGCTGCAGTGGGCCTTTGCTGTTCCTGGGGTGGCTTTTTGGCCTCTAGCCTCCTCGTGCCTTCTTTTTTTAAATTTTTTTAGTAAATTTATTTACTTATATTTATTTTTGGCTGCTTTGGGTCTTTGTTGCTGCGCGCGGGCTTTCTCTAGTTGCGGCGAGCGGGGGCTACTCTTTGTTGCGGTGCGCGGGCTTCTCGTTGCGGTGGCTTCTTTTGTTGCGGAGCACGGGCTCTAGGCGCGCGGACTTCGGTAGTTGTGGCGCACGGGCTCAGTAGTTGTGGCTCGCGAGCTCTAGAGCGCAGGCTCAGTAGTCGTGGTGCACGGGCTTAGTTGCTCCGTGGCATGTGGGATCTTCCCAGACCAGGGCTCGAACCCGTGTCCCCTGCATTGGCAGGCGGATTCTTTTTTTTTTTTTTTTTTTTGGCAGGCGGATTCTTAACCACTGCGCCACCAGGGAAGCCCCTCCTCGTGCCTTCTTAAACATGTCAGGCACATTCCCACCTCAGGGCCTTTGCACTGACTGTTCCTCGTGCCTGGACTGCTCTTCCCCCAGGCGTCTGTGTGGGTCACTCTCTCACCCCCTTCAGCTCTTTGCTCAAATGTCACCTTCCCATTAACACCTTCCCTGGTCATCTTTCCCTCAGGCGCCCCCAACCCAGACACTGCCTGCCTCCTTCCCTGTTCCTTTTTCCTCCACAGCACTTACCACCATCTGTGTGGTTTTGCCTTATTTTGTCTGTCTCCTTCCTGCTGCCAGACTGTAAGCCCCTTGAAGGCAGGAATTTCTGTTTTGTTCACTGTTTATGTCCCTAGGACCTTCAGCAGTACCTGGCACCTAATAAGTGCTTAGTAAGAGGTTTTTGAATGAATCAAGCCCCTGAGATTCCCTCAAACCTGGCCTGGCAAGCTCCCACCTGGGGCTCATGGTCCCCTGCTTGGCATCTTAATTCCTGTCTTTTTTTTTTTAATGAATGCCCCCTCACCCCCACCCCTGAGCCTGTGCTCATCTTTCATCTCCCCCCATTATCCCTGCCCTGTGCCTGAGAAGCCATACCACCTGACTGAGGGTGCCCAGCTCCCTCTCTCCAGAGGGCCCTGGAGGCGGCTGCGGGGCTGAGTCCTGGCTGTGCCATCTCTGGCTCTGGACGCAGATGGACCTGGAGTCAAGACCGGGCTCTGCTCCTCACCACTCTGTAACTGTGGATGAGTTTCTCAGCCTTTCTGAGCCTCATTTTCCTCATCTGTAAAGTGGGCCACGATAACACCCAACTTGCAGCGTTCAAGAGTTCCAGGCAGCACACAGTAGGCCCACAGGGAATGGCCACTGCTGGGGTGTTTGTTTTTATCCCTGCTGTGACCTCCTGGGGTGGGCCAGGGCGAGGCTCTGAGCTTCTTCCCATGGGAGTGGTGGCATTTAAGAGTGTGTGTTTAGAGCCCTGTGGAAACATGAGGGAGGCCCAGGGCTGATCCCGTGAGCCCTGCCCCTGCCCACCTTCCCACAGCGGGAGAGGAAGCAGCCTGTTACCTGAGCCTGGGAGGGCTCCGCATGGCTTTCTCTGGCCAGGCCTGCAGGAACCACGGTCAAGCAGGCTTCCTGGCCAGGTGTTCCCATGGCAGACTCACAAAGGGGAAGGGAGAGAGCCCACAATTCGATATCGGCTTTTGTTCCCAGACACGAATCCCCCTAGCTTTCCCTGCTTTCAGGCTTGGGCCTTTGGCTGCTTGGGAAGTATTCTGCTCTTTTCACCCTTCCATTCACCTCCTCAGGGCTGCTTTCAGCCTCTGCCTAAAACCGGAATCCATAATGGCGAGACAGAGGCACCGTCAGAGGAAGACTCAGAGTTCTCACCATGGCCCAGCATGACCTACCCCTGTTCCCTCGACAGCCTCGTCCCCTCTGCTCCCCTCCCCAGCCCCATTCAGCCGCTGGCCCCCATGCTGCTTCTCCACTTGCCAAGCTTGTTTCTACCTCAGGACCTTTGCACTTGCTGTTCATGCATCAGGACAGCTCTTCCCCCAGTCTTTGCTCAGCCCACATCCTCACTTCACTCCAGACCTTGCTCAGACGTCACTGCCAAAGGGCTTTCCCTAACCACCTGCCCAAAGTAGCAGCCCCCACCTTCTCATCTCCATCCAGTACTCCCTACCCACCTTCCTTGTTCTGTTTTCTCCATTTTTCTCTCTTTATTTGAACTACCATGTTTTCGTTTTGATAACAGCTTTATTAAGATGTAATTCACAGACCACACAATTCACCCATTTAAAGTGTACAATTTGGGGGCTTCTGTCGTGGCGCAGTAGTTAAGAATCCGCCTGCCAACGCAGGTGACACGAGTTCAAGCCCTGGTCCGGAAAGATCCCACATGCCGCAGAGCAACTAAGCCCGTGTGCCACAACTACTGAGCCTGTGCTCTAGAGCCCGCGAGCCACAACTACTGAGCCTGCACGCCACAACAACTGAAGCCTGCGTGCCTAGAGCCCGTGCTCCGCAACAAGAGAAGCCACTGCAATGAGAAGCCCGCGCACCGCAACGAAGAGTAGTCCCCGCTCACCGCAACTAGAGAAAGCCCGCGCACAGCAGCAAAGACCCAATGAAAATAATAAAATAAATTAAAAAAAATAATAATAAAGTATACAGTTTGGTAGTTTTTAGTATATTCACAGAGTTGTGTGACCATCACCACAGTCAATTTTAGAACATTTTCATCACCCCAAAAAGAAACTCCATACCCATTAGCAGTCGTTCCCATTTTTTCCCACCTCCCCCATCCCCTGGCAATCATCAGTCTTTCTGTCTCTTATGGATTTGCCTATTCTGGGCATTTCATAGAAATGGAATCATACAACGTATAGTTCTTTGTGACTGGCTTCTTTCACTTAGCATAATGTTTTCAAGGTTAATTCACATTGTAGCATGTTTAGGTGCTCAGTTTCTTTTGATTGCTGAATAATATTCCATTGTATGGATATACCACATTTTATGTATCCATTCACCAGTTGGTGGACATCTGGGTTGCTTTCACTTTTTGGCTTTTATGAATAATGCTGCTGCGTACATTTGTGTACAAGTTTTTGTGTGGGCATATATTTCATTTCTGTTGGGTGTATACCTAGGAGTAGAATTGCTGAGTCATATGGTAACTCTATGCTTAACCTTTTGAGGAACTGCCAGACTGTTTTCCAAAGCAGCTGCACCATTTTACATTCCTACCAGCAGTGCGCGAGGGTTCCAATTTCTCCCCATCCTCATCAACACTTATTATCTGTCTTGATTATAGCCATTTTAGTGGGTGTGAAGTGGTAACTCGTTATATAGTTTTGATTTGTGTTTCCCTGATAGTTAATGATGTTGAGTGTCTTCTCATATGCTTATTGGCCATTTGTATATCTTTTTTGGAGAAATGTCTGTTCAGATCATTTACCCATTTTTAAATTGGGTTGTTTGTCTTTATTATTGAGTTGTAAGTGCCCTTTATATATTCTAGCTACAAGTCTCATCATATATATGATTTGCAAATATTTTCTTTCATTCTTTGGGTTGTCTTCACTATTTTGATGGTGTTCTTTGAATCACAAAATTTTAAAATTTTTATGAAGTTCAAAATATCTATATTTTTCTTTTGTTGCTTGTACTTTTGTTGTCATATCTAAGAAACTGTTGCCGAATCCCAGGTCATGAAGAGTTACCCCTATGTTTTCTTCTAAGAATTTTATAGTTTCAGCTCCTAAACTTATGAGTTACTTATTGTATACGGTGTGAGAAATGAGTCCTGCTTTATCCTTTTGCACGTGAATATCTAGTTGTCCCAGCAAGGTTTGTTAAAAAGGCTCTTCTTTCCCCCATTGGCACCCTTGTTGAAAATTAACTGACCATATATGTGAAGGTTTATTTCTGGACTCTCAATTCTATTCCATTGATCTATGTGTCTATCCTTATGCCAGAACCACTCTTTCTTGATTATTGTAGCTTTGTAGAAGTTCTGCATTCAAGACATGTGAATCCCTTAATTATGTTCTACTTTTTCTAGATTGTTTTGATTATTCTGGTCCTTTGAATTCCCAAGATTTAGGATCAACTTGTCAATTTTCTGCAGAGAAGCCAGCCGAGATTTTGATAGGGATCATATTGAATTTTTAGATCAATTTGGGTGTATTATCATCTTTTTTTTTTTTTTTTTTTTTGTGGCTGTGTTGGGTCTTCGTTGCTGCACGCAGGCTTTCTCTAGTTGCAGCGAGCAGGGGCTATTCTTCGTTGCTGTGTGTGGGCTTCTCATTGCAGTGGCTTCTCTTGTTGCGGAGCATGGGCTCTAGGCACGCCAGCTTCAGTAGTTGTGGCTCGCGAGCTCTAGAGCACAGGCTCGTCGTCGTGGTGCACGGGCTTAGTTGCTCCGCGGCATGTGGGATCTTCCCAGACCAGGGCTCGAACCCGTGTCCCCTGCATTGGCAGGCGGATTCTTAACCACTGCGCCACCAGGGAAGCCCGGGAGTATTATTATCTTAACAATATTAAATCTTTCAGTCCACGACTGTGGGATGTCTTTCCATTTATTTAGATCTTCTTGAATTTCTTTCAGCAATGTAGTTTGTAGTTTTCCAGAGTATACGTTTTGTACTTCTTTTGTTAAATTTATTCTTTTTGATACTATTGTAAATGAAATTGTTTTCTTCATTTCATTGTGGATGCTCACTAGTACTGTATATAGAAGTAACTGATTTTTGTATATTGCAACCTGGCTGAACTCATGTATTATAATAGTTTTTTTAGTGGATTCCTTAGGATTTTCTACATACAAGACTAAGTTATTTGCCAAAAGAGGTAGTTTTCGTTCTTCCTTCCCACTCCCAGCAAAATGTAAGCTTGTCCCTGCTGTGGCCCCAGTGCATAGAACAGGGACTGGCACACGACTGGTGCTCAATTATTTGAATGAATGAATGAGGAGAGCCGCCATGGCTGGGTCAGATGATGCTCCAGCCCAGGGTCGCCACTCCTCCTTTGGCACCTGCTTCCTGAGGGTCCCTGCCCATGTCCGCTGGGGGGTTGGGAGCTCTCCCTTCCTCCCCCTCATCTCTAGCCCTGACCTTTTCTGTTTGTCCCCAGTCTGCAGGGGTTGCTGGAGCTCACCTTCCTAACAAGGTCAGAGCATTTTGGGGATTGGCCCCAGCCCAAGTTGCACAGTGAGTGTGAGGCTGCGAGCCCAGGTCTGCCCGACTGAGTCCTGTTGCTTCTTGTCACAGCCCTGGCAGGATGTGGGGAAGCCTTGGTCCCATCCTCAAAGCCTTGTGGGGCTAGGAGGGAGCTCCTCATAGAGGCTTGGCTCAGGGGCTTTCATTGGCCGAGAAACCAAGAGTATGTTTGTTCCTCACTCATGCGGTTCCCTCTGCCAGGAACCGTCTCCCCCGCTTGCTACTCCCCCCTCTTCATTTGGGTCTGAGCCTGAATGCCACCTCCCTGCAGCCAGTCACCTTCCCTGACTCACCCCTTCCCCCACCCTGTCCTGGTGACACTGAGTCATCAGTGGGATGACCGTCAGATGTCAGTCTGTGAATCAAGTCCACCGCAGCGTCCAGCACCTGGCACATACTTGGGACTCAGAGACATGGGTAGACACCTCGGGTGCAGATTAGGGCGCCGCTGGCTCCACAACCCCAGGGGGTTCTGTCTGCCATGCTTTCCCGAGCCCCTGACCCGTGAACCACGGTGATGGCTGAGCGCTCTGACTCTGCAGTTGGACCGTCCTGAGTTCAGATCCTGCTTTGTCCATCACCGGGGGTGTGACCTTGGGTGGTCTCCGGGAGCCTCAGTGCCCTCAGCTGTAGAAGGGGTGGCACAGAGTCTCCTTCCGGGGTTGCCGTGAGAAGCAGGCCAGCCCGTGTTCAGGAGATGCTCAACCTGTGCTGACCCTCCGCCCACCGGCCCCCGTCTGGCCGTTAACCCGAGCCCCTCCGGTCTCCAGGGTGTGGAGCGATCACTTCCTCAGCTGTCCACTCGCTGTTCCTGTTAGGTGGGATGAGGCTGGAGATCATGCCTCGTACGCCTGCCCCTCCCTTCCTGAGCGTGTCCTGCCGTGGCAGGGGGGCTCATTTCCACCACGTGCCGCTGCTGCCCCCGGGGCCCACCAGCCCCTGAGGCAGCTGGAGAGGCTTGGTGGACTGCTCCCACTGGCTCCCACTCACTCCCAGGGCACAGGGTGCCTCCCCAGTGGGGGGGGTGCTGAATTGGTGGGCTTGGTCGTCGTGCTCCTCAGGTCCAGGAGGCACTCCAGGGGCTGGAAAGCCAGCACCACCCCCCCACCCCGCCCTGACCCAGCGGGGAGGGTTGAGCATGTGGCACCAGAGCCAGGCTGCTAGGGTTCAAGTCCCTGTTCTGCTCCGCCAGTGGTGGGCCTCGGGCCGGGGTCTTAGCCCTAGAGCTCCCGGTTTCTTTGAACGTGAGCTGGGACTACGGGTAGTAGCTGCCCCAGACAGTTGCTGGGAGGGTTAGCGTAACCTTGGATCGCCAGCACTTGGAGAAGGCTCCTGTGGCAGCTGGTTTTGTGAAGTGCTTTGGGTGGTGCCTGGCACATAGAAGTGCCGTATGAGCATTAGCTGTTGTTGTTATTATTATTATCATCATCATTATTACTGGTGAAGAAGGGGGCTCTGGAGCCAGGCAGCACTGGGCTGAGGGCCAGCTGTTTCCTGGCTGGGCAGTACTGGGCAGTGTATCTAGCCTGAGTTTCTTCATCTGTAAAAAGGGCTGGGAGTCCATCCTGGGAACACCGTGTGAGGCTCACTTGAGATGGCCAGTGGCAGTCCAGCTGGGGGGAGGTAACGGCAGCCGAAGGAGCTCCCGAGACCCCAGAGCAAGGTTGCGGGTGGGACAGGCAGTGCTGGAAACAGACAGCTGCCCCCAGCCTGATCTCACCCTCGCCTTGTGTTTTTTCATTTTTTAATTTTTATGTTTTTGTTGTTTTTTTTATAACACGTACGCAAGCAGATTCTTGTTATGAAAATACAGTCACTTTGTGATACAAAGTGAAAAGTGAGAGCTTCCCTCCCTGTCCCAAAGGCAGCAGGGCCCTCACCTCCCTAAAAGTGGACCCTGTACCCTTGTGCTCACTGTCTCTCTGACCCGCAGGGAGGAGGTGCAAGAGAACTGTGTGCGGTGGCGGAAGAGGTTCACCTTCGTGTGTAAGATGAGCGCCAACCCGGCCACCGGCCTGCTGGACCCCTGCATCTTCCGTGTGTCGGTGCGCAAGGTGAGAGGCCAGGGGGCACTGGTAGGGCCACGGGGCTACTGGCTTTAGGCCCATCCCCTGAGTGAGTCAGTCAACCCCTTGTCCTCCTTCCCTGGGAGTCAGATTGGGGGGTGGGGTGGACTGGGGAGACCCATGAGGTCCCTGGGATACCCTAGTCATCCTGCTGCCTTCGTCTGTTTCCCATGCAGGAGCTGAAAGGCGGGAAGGCTTACTCCAAGGTAAGCAGGGCCATGTGAAGGGGTGGCGGGGTGGGACGGGATGGGTGGATGGGACAGGCATGAGAGAAGCTCCTAGACGAACCTCCAGCCGCCTCTCTTGCCCCAAACAGAAGACGCCCTGCCCTCCATGAGATGTATTACTTTTTTGAAATATCTTTTTTTTTTTTTTTTAATTTATTTTTGGCTGTGTTGGGTCTTCGCTGCTGCGCGCGAGCATTCTTTAGTTGCGGTGAGTGGGGACTACTCTTCGTTGCAGCGCGCAGGCTTCTCATTGTGGTGGCTTCTCTTGTTGCGGAGCACGGGCTCTAGGCGCGTGGGCTCAGGAGCTGTGGCTCACGGGCTCTAGAGCGTAGGCTCTGTAGTTGTGGTTCACGGGCTTAGTTGCTCCTCAGCATGTGGGATCTTCCCGGACCGGGGCTCGAACCCTTGTCCCCTGTATTGGCAGGCGGATTCTTAACCTCTACACCACCAGGGAAGTCCCTATTTTTTTGAAATATCTTTATTGATAGTCTTTGCACTTAACATAAAGGCAGTGGATGCTTGTTGCAGCACAAATGGGACAGAGGTTTTCAGAGGGAAAGGGTGGTTTCCACCCCATTCCTCTCTAGGCCTCCTCCTCAGACTGCACCATTTTGATTTGTTAGGGTCTTTCCAGACCTTTTAAGAAAAAAAAAAAAAATGCATGAAATATACGTCCAGAGCAGTGAATAAAACGTGTGCATATGGTTTAGAGGATCATACAAGGAGCACCCTATGTGTATACTTGCGCACACGCAGGTGATATGCTTTTTAAATTCACAAGAGGGACTTGTTCTAAACAGATTCTGCAACTTGGTTTTTTACTTACCAATACATCATGGGCATGTTTTTGTGTCATCACAAATTTCCTTTTGCTGTCTAACAGCGGCGGGGCCCATCGTTTGGCTGGGTGAAGAGGGCTCGGCCAGGCCCCGCTGTTGCACATCTGTGTGGTTGCCGGGCTTTCCCTGTGCCCACAGACAGTTCAGGCCTACGCATTAAAACCTTTTCCACTGGGGAAGGTGGGGGAAGACGGCTCTGGAAGGGTTACCTCTGGCTTTGAATCAGCCTGCTCTGCCCTAAGCCCCCTTCTCGTGGGGACTCTCGCCCACCGTCTGCGGCCTGGGGAGGCGCCCGGCAGCAGGGGGTGGGCTCATTCAGTCCAGAGGGGACATGCCTCTGCCTCACCTCACTCTGCGTGGAGAGCCCGAGGGAGGTGCTGTGCAGGGCGTGTTCCTTCCCACCGACCAGAGCCCAGGAAGCTCAGTGGACCAGGCCTTGTACTCCGCCTTGGCCGGGGCGCTGATGCCCTCTCCAGAAGCAGAGGGCAGGGTGGCTAGAACCGGGCTGTGGAAGATGCTCTCGGAGTGGAGATTTCTCCTCCTGTTGATGCATGTGGGTGAAGGACAGCCAGGAAAGAAACTGCCAGCAAACAGCCGGAACATCCCACCTCCTTCCCCCTCCCCCCCACAAACCTGCTATGTCACATGTCAGACCTGCCAGGCCCTTCCCTTCCATTCTTTAATCAAAGCTCCACCACAGGCTCAGCTCCCCTTAATCAGAGGAGGAAGCTGAGGCCCAGAAAGGTGGTGAGACTTGACGCAGATCAGGCCTAGTGTCAGTTCTGGCTCTGCCGGTTAAGGTGTGTGAGCCCCTGAGCAAGTCACTTCCCCGCTCTGAACCTTAGTTTCCTTGTCTGAAGCATGTGCCCTAAGCTCTGCAGTAGAGACTTGCATGCAGCAGGTGCTCAATAAATGTCCCTGATTGGCTTGGTTCGTCTTCCAAGTCGCCAAGCCCAGCATCCCCCCAACCTCAACCTCCAGGTCTGGCAGACTTGGCTTCCACCCAGGAGGCCTTCTCAGCTCATACACCATGTTCTCACACTTTCTCGCTTCCCTCCGCATCCCTTGCTCCCTTCTACATCGCAGGAGCAGCTGGGAGTTCCCACCAGCCCCTCACTCCAGCTCCCGCCAGGGTCTCCTGCTCACCCTGCAGTGCCCTCCACCCTCCCAGCCCAACGCCAAGTTCCCACGGGCCTTCCCTCCCCTCCTGTCCGCTGGCCTGGTGGCTCCCACAGCACGGCCTTGTTTCCCAGGGAACAATGCGTCTGTGTCACAGACAACAATGTCCTTTCATCTGGGGCGCTGCCCTGGTGCACGCTGGGACATGGCACAAAGGGCGCTTTGTGCAGCTCAGGGATGTGAGCTCCTGGCTTTGCCACGTTGGAGCCGCCAGCCCGGGCCTCTGTCCTTGGGTGCCGGTTATGCAACAGGCATTCTGGGCCGTGGGGCGGGCCCGAGGGCTCTGCCTCCCCTCCCCATCCCACCTTGCCAAGCTAACCCTTGGGCTGCCAGCCATGCGCCCGCACTCCCCTCAGCCTCCCACCCTCTCCTCTGTCCCCACAGCTGGGCTTTGCCGACTTGAACCTGGCGGAGTTTGCAGGCTCGGGCTCCACAGTGCGCTGCTGCCTGCTGGAGGGATATGACACGAAGAACACCCGACAGGACAACTCCATCCTCAAGGTACCAGGGCTCCGCTGCCCCATCTGCCCCTTCCCAGCAAGGGGCGGGGGCAAACGTGCTCCGCGTCAGAGTCCCCCGAACGGTTGTTAAGAATACAGGTTCTCACCCCAGACAGGCAGTGAGAGACACTGGGAAAGATGTGGGTCCTGGGGTCAGGAAGCCACCATCGAAGGCCTGGCTCAGGCACTGGCCTCAGTTTCCCCATCCATAATCGGGGGTCAGGGGTGGACCCAATAGTCTCTTTAACGCTTTGGTGAGCACTTTCGGTGAGCTCAGCATGGCTGAGTGCTTACCACCCCTTATCTCGTGGTGTCTGACAACAGCCCCGTGGGGTGTGGTATCTATTATTGGCCCCAGTTTTGCACCGCAGGGGGCTGAGGCACAGAGGTTAGATCATCCGCCTGGGGTCACAAGCAGAGCTGGCGCGTGACCGTGCGGTCCAGCTCCCAACCACTGCCCCACACGTCATGAGGCAGCCTGAGCTCCCAGAGCATCAGTGAGCAGATGGCCTGCCGTGCCCGGACCTGGCAGACCCGGCCAGCTGCTCAGAGGGCCCAGCCGGGGCATCACCCTCCCCCCAGGCAGCTGCCGCTTTGGCCTCTTGGGACAGAGATATCTGGGCATCCGCTGCCAGCATGCCTCTCTTCCTCGTCCCCACACCCTTCCACCTGGCTGAGAAAACAGTCTTGTTGTAACCACACCTCTGCGAGCTGACCCAGCGGGAGCATGTTATGCCTGGCAGAGCCGGGCAAGAGGTGGCAGGCAAGGGCTCTGGGGCCTCCTGGGCCTTTTGCCGAAGAAACCAGAGGCACCTGAAAAGGTCCAGGCTAGTTGTTGTGAGAGCCAAGCCCTTGAAGCCTCGCTCCAGTGGCCCAGTGCATCCTCAGGCCAGATCGAGGGGACCCCAGGGGCAGGTGGCCTCCAGTTCAAGGCCATCTCCCCCACATCCTGTCTGCAGGGCCTTGAGCAGTCCCTTCCCCTGAGTCTGAGTCTCAGTTCCCTCGTCTACAGCCTGGGGCCATCACGTACTTTGTAGGTTGCTATCATGGCCAAATGAAACAATCCATTAAAAACAAAGCCTCAGGGCTTCCCTGGTGGCGCAGTGGTTGAGAATCTGCCTGCCAATGCAGGGAACACGGGTTCGAGCCCTGGTCTGGGAGGATCCCACATGCCACAGAGCAACTGGGCCCGTGAGCCACAACTACTGAGCCTGCGCGTCTGGAGCCTGTGCTCCGCAACAAGAGAGGTCGTGATAGTGAGAGGCCCGCGCACCGCGATGAAGAGTGGCCCCCGCTCGCCGCAACTGGAGAAAGCCCTCGCACAGAAACGAAGACCCAACATAACCCCCCAAAATTAAATAAATAAATTTATAAAAAAAAAAAAAAAATAAATAAAAAAAAAAAAAAAACAAAAAAAAAAAAAAAACAAAGCCTCACCCCAGCGGTCACCATTTTTGTCAGAGGTGTCCCTGTGATCTGAGCACCTCTTTCCCACCCCATCACCCCTCTGCCTGTCGCTCTGTCCCAGCCCAGATTTGGGGACCCAAACCTTGCCTTGTTTAGACCATTGCCAAAATCTTTGCCCGAGTGGATGTTACATTTCTTATGGCTTCTTGCTTTACTTTATTCAACAAACTTTCACAAGCCCCTGCCCTCTGTGTTGGAATCTGTGAACCCCTCCCCACCGTGTAGGCATCGAGAGCCTCCCTCCCACCTGCTCACCCGCTCTGAGGACTGCGAGGGGCGCAGAGGATGGAGAGTGTCTGCGGCTCCTCCCTCGAGGGCCTCACAGTCTATCTGTAGTTTTGCAATGACAGTAGCTGACTTTCCCTCCTCACTCACCCCGTGCCAGGTGCCCAGCATCCTCTCCACTATTCCACAAGGTAGGCGTTAGGATCAGTTTTGTCCTCTGCACGAGGAAACTGGGCTTCACTGAAGTTTGGTGGCTTCGCCAGGGCCAGCAAGGGACAGAGATAGGATCAGAGTCCAAGCCCATCTGAAGCCAGAGCAGGGAGGCCACAGGAAGGCCGGGCGCCTGGGCTGGGGGGTGGATGGGGCGTGGCTGATTTCTCCGGCTTTTGCACAGGTCACCATTGGAATGTTCCTGCTCTCTGGAGACCCCTGCTTCAAGACGTGAGTGCTGGTGCAGGGTGCCTGAGGGGTGGGGGCTCTGTCCTGGACACGGGGAGGGGGGACAAGGGACTGTCCCCTCCTCCAGGCTCTTGGGTTCCCCTGTCTTCTCTGACCCCAAAGTGGGGCACTCCGGTCACACCCATCTGTCTTCCCAAGGCCGCCGTCCACTGCCAAGTCAATCTCCATCCCAGGCCAGGATTCCTCCCTGCAGCTGACGTGTAAGGGTGGCGGGACCAGCAGCGGTGGCAGTGGCACCAACTCCCTGACAGGGTCCCGGCCCCCCAAGGCCCGGCCCACCATCCTCAGCTCAGGTACTGTTCCTCACCTGCCCTCCCTACCCCTCCCATGGCCTAAGGCTTTTACCTCCCCATATCCCTAGGTCCCAAGGGGGATGCTTGCTGAGAAGAGAAGGCTAGTGGGATGGCGTTCACCCACCCATGCTTCCATTAGGCAGGTGTCTGAGCCCCTCCTGTGATCTGGGCTCTGTGCGTGGCCCCAGGATCACAGCAGCACCCTGGACCGAGACTAACCGGGTCCCTGGCCTAGCAGGAGAGACAGGTGTCAATGAGACAATAAATATGTCAAATGCATGTCCAGCTACAGCTGTGACGAGAGATGTCAGAGAGACACAGAAGGTGTCCGCCTGGGGACGACCGGGGAAAGCTCCCTGAAAGGGTGTCATTTGAGCTGAATCTGGGGTGTGGTGTGCAGTGTTCCTGGCAGAGGGATGTCCTGTGAGCTCTTGCTCTGCTACTTGCTGCGTGACCTTGACTGGCCGTTTTGCCTCTCCAGGTCTCAGCGTCCTCCTCTGCAAAATGGGATCAGCAGTAGCAATCACATCTTGGGTTGCTCTGGGGATGAACTGAGCAAACGTACGTGTGTGCCTTGCCTGGCACATAGTACGTCCTCTGTATTTCCCAGCACGTGTTTTGTTAAATTATCATTATTACTAATATTATGAAAAATGCAAATGAGCTTGAATCCCCAGAGGAATCAGTGTGGCAATTAAGAGGGGGAGGTGATACCAGGAGAGAAGGCTCCAGCCTGCACCACCCCGCAACCCTGAGTGCTGTGCGGGGTGAAGCACGCCCCTCCGAGCATGAGCCTTGGCCTCTGCACCCCTTCCCTGGGGATGAGCTCAGAGCTGGGAGGAGGACTGCCCCTTAGCTGATCAGTAAGCAAGGCGGCACGCGGCGGCCCTAATTTGTGCCGCAAGAGCAATTAGGGCACAGGGCCTCAGGCCCTGTTTGCTGGGTGATTCTGCCCCCAGGGGATGGGAGCAGTGAGGGACCCTCTGACCCCAAGGGCCAGCTTCCCTCCACTCCCGTTTTTCCTGCACACCCAGCCTAGTGGGGCCCAGAGCAGAAAGCTGGGCTTCTTAGCTGCCTCAGCCTGGGGGCTGCATGCAGGAATGGGGGCTCCCCAGCTCCATTGCTCTCTCCAGCTTCAGGGTGGGGGTCCCAGAGGAGAGATCTGGGGACCAGGCCACTCCAGCAAATATGGAGCCTTTTGTGCAAAGTAGAAGAGGTGCCTCTCCCACGGGGGGTGGGATTTGAGCCCCCACAAGCCTCTATAGCTGGTTTTCTGCCTCTCGCTCTCCCTCTTCTGCAACCCCTCAGATGCGGAGAACCTGCTGACTTGAAAAGCCATGTGGCTTTGGGTGGGGACACAGGCAGGCCTGGGGTCCATCCTATGGCCTGGGTGTGCTCATCTCCGAAGAGAGGATGGATGAGTCCTTGCTTCCTGTGTTGACCAGGAGGACTGGTCGGGGTGGGGGTTACTCATGGAGCCCTGGGCAGACCCCGCCTGGTTCCCTGGAATCTCCTGCTGTCACTGTCCGAAAGTGTGTTCCCTGCCTCCCGCACCCCCTTATTCACTCCACTACAGCTACACAGACCCAAGCCCATTCAAGCCTCAGGGCCTTTGCTTATGCCGTTCCCTCTGTCTGGAAGGCCCTTTCCCTGATGCCTTATCTGGCTTCCTCCCTTCCACGCATCCTGAAGGTTTCGCATTAAGGCCACCTCCTCAGAGAAGCCTTCCCTGATTCCAGACTGGGTCAGACCCCCCCATACGCTCCCTGCTCTGCACCATTCGCCAGTTGTGGTTGATCGTGGGTCATTTTTGTTCAACATTCTTCTTTCCCACCATTGGTGCCTGTGACACCACGTCTCCTGTTCCCAGCACCCAGTAGAGCGCCCGGCGTGGAGGACGTCCCCAACAGATATTTGTGAAATGAACGAATGATCCTGGGTTCGAGTGGTGACCTGCGGCTCGGGGCAGGTTGCTGCTCCCCTGGACCTCAGCTTTTCAGTCTCTTAAATGGAAATACATAATGTGCTCTCCATCCCCCCGCCACACTCAGTGAGAGGAGGAGCAAGGGCGAGGGCGGGCACACTGGTAACCCCTGCCCCTACCCGGCTTCCAGGGGTGCCAGAGGAGCCGGACCAGAACCTCTCCAGCCCCGAGGAGGTGTTCCACTCCGGCCACTCCCGCAACTCCAGCTACGCCAGCCAGCAGTCCAAGATCTCTGGTGAGTGCCCGCCCGGCCCCTTGCCCCTGGTCTTCCACCTTCCCCGGCTCCCGGCTCCCGGTAATCAACGTCCCCGACCGCCCCCCAGGCTACAGCACCGAGCACTCGCGCTCCTCCAGCCTCTCGGACCTGACGCACCGCCGGAACACGTCCACCAGCAGCAGCGCCTCGGGCGGCCTCAGCATAGCTGTGGAGGGTCCCGAGGGCAGCGAGCGTGAGCACCGGCCCCCCGAGAAGCCGCCGCGGCCACCCCGGCCTCCACATCTGTCGGACCGCTCGTTTCGGTAAGTCTCACCATACGTGCTCCTGGAGAGCAGACCCCGCCGGTGGCTCCCTGAGCCTCTGCTTCTCTACCTGTAACGGGGACAAGGGGGCCCCCGCCACAGCGGCGTGGGCGTGGCTATTCAACCAGCTGACGCTCACAGGCGCGGCGCCCCGGCCTGGCACGCATGCTCAGTGAGCGGTTGCTGCGTGTGGTTTAGTGTCCCCTCTGTCCCCGCCTGCTCCCTTGCTCTGCAGCCTCTCAGAGGCTGGTACTTAACCTCTCAGGGCCTCCGTGGCCTCCTCTGTAAAACCAGGTCGTAGCAGCATCCGCACGTAGGGTTTGATGTGAGGGTTAAATGAATACAGTCTGGACCAGCTCTCACGTGCACTTTGAGCCTCCTGAGTGCTGCGGGTGCTTGGTCCTGTCGTCGTCGTGCCTGTTGCTGCCCTGACTGTTGTGACTCTGCCCCGCCCCGCCCCAGGAGGAAGAAGGACTCCGTGGAGAGCCACCCGACGTGGGTGGATGACACGCGGATTGACGCTGACGACATCGTGGAGAAGATCATGCAGAGCCAGGACTTCACGGACGGCAGCAATACTGAGGGTGAGCTGCCCGCGCCGGCGGGCCAGGGACGATGCCCAGGGGCTCCCTGGTGGCGCCGCCCCGCTCAGCCCCCATCCTTCCCTGTGTCCCCACAGACAGCAACCTCCGGCTGTTCGTGAGCCGCGATGGCTCCACCACCCTGAGTGGCATCCAGCTGGCCAACAGGTAGGGCTGAAGGTTCTGGGTGGGTCACGAGTGTGGCTCTGGGGCATAGTGGTGAGAGCATATGGCCTCTGTAGACCACTGACCTAGCTTTGAATGCCAGCTCTTGTCAGTGTGACCTTGGACCAGTCACTTCTCTCTGAGCCTCAGTTTCCCCATCTGTCAAATGATGTGGACCACACCACCTTACCTGGAAACCTGGGACAAAGGCCCTGGGTTTGGTTTTGGGGGTTCTGAGGAACCTTGGTAAGTGCCTAGCACAAGGCTTGGCACATAGCAGGGGCTTAATACATCTTTATTTTGGATTCTACTTTTCTTTCCCTTCCTCCTGGATCTGGGAACTCCTAAAAAATGATGATGATGACTTGTTTATTTATTGAACAAATATTTATTGCACACCAGCTACACACCAGGTACTGAGCTATCCGTAGGTGCTGGGGATACGGCAGTGAGCAACACAGATTTCTGCTGCATGATGTTCAGAGACGAGGAGGTGGTAGGATCAAACTTGGACTTGAACTCTACAGTTTTATAGAGTGCCCTCTCATGATCATTCACTTACAGCATGCTTTCTGTGTGCCTGGCTCACTGAATGAATGAACGAATGAGTGAGTGGGGGAGCTTCCCACCTGCGGGGTTGTGCTGAAGCCTTTTCCCCTGGTTCTTGTGGGCCAGATGGGAAAGTGCCCATTTAACATCTCCGGCCGGAGCCCATTTAACATCTCCAGCGGGAGCGAGAAGGGGGCTTGGCTGGGCCATGCAGGGCCTCCAGACCTCCCCTCTGGTGCTGCTCTGCTGACCCCTACTGGCTGAGGCTTGAAATTGCAACTGCCATCTTTCCATGGCCGCCTCAGCTGCCCTGGGTGGGGTGGGCAAGAAGAAAACAGAGGGCACTTCTTTGGGGCTTTGTGACATCCCTCTCTAGCCCCCTCTGAGGATGAGGAAACTGAGATGCAGGACAGGAAGAACCAATCTATTTGGCAGCAAGGTCATTGCAGAGCTGTATGCTGAGCCCTGAATGTCCACAATCCCAGGGGTGGCTCTGGCCTCCCTCAGTGGGGAGAAGAGCCAATCAAGCTCCCCAACCTTCTACTGCGCTTTTAGCAAACCTCATAATCCCTCTGAGCCTCAGTTTCTTCACCTGTCAAGTGAGGCTAGCTGCAGACCCTACCTGCCAGAGTTGTCGTGAGGATGGGCGCAGCACACCCCAGCGTGAGAGCTGCCGGTGCCCAGGAGGGCTTGGGGCATGGTCTGTGCCAGCTCTGCACTCCTACAGACTCCGATACTTAACATCTGTGTTGCCCTGGGCAAGTGATTCAACTTCTCTGAGCCTCAGTTTCTTTCTCTGCAAAATGGGGCCTGCTTGTGAAGTACTCCCAAGGGCCTGGCCCAAAGGACCTGGCCTAAAGGACCATCAAGGATGACAAGCTGACCTGTCTCTCCCCGCAGGGTCTCCTCTGGGGTCTATGAGCCAGTCGTGATTGAAAGCCATTGAGGAGCGGGCGTCCAGGCTGGAGAAGGGCCCTGCCTTCACAGGCGTCCAGACGCAAGTCATTCCACAAGGGACCTTCCCCTTCGGATCACCATCCGTGCCGCATTTCATCTGTGCCTGCTTCGTGCACTCCAGCCCCAAAGCATCATTCCATTGACCTCCCATCATTGCTGGGACGCTCATGGCCCGCCAGGGCCCCGGGCACCACTGTGAATATTCTCCTCTGAACCACTAGAGGGCAGGACACATGGGCCCGTGAAGCAGGTGGGCCAGACAAACATGGCGGGGACTGCCCCTCTGGACACCCACCTGGCCCCTCAGCGAGGACATGCAGCAACTCCTGCACATGCAGGGATGCCTGTGGCTGAGGGGCCTCTTGTCCTGTGTCCCTGCTCACTCCAGGAGCACTGTCCCAGCCAGTGGCCCTGGCAGGGCCTTGCTCCATTGCTCCCGTGCCCTTGGGGGGCCAGTCCACCCCTGGAATCCTGCCACCATGGCCCTCGGACTGCTCAGTGCTTCAGCCGTCCCTTCCCTGTGTCCCGGGGGACCTGCTGGCAGCCTCCTCCTGGGAACCAAGACCTCAAACCCCACCCACACTCCAGATTGAGACCCCACCTCCCCCCGCAACGAATGTTCTCCTGCTGCCCTGGCAGCCTGCACTTTGCACACGCTTGTCTCCAGCACAGCGCCCTGGCCCTCACCTGCCCGTGCTCTGAGCCCTTCCCAAGGATTCCTGGGCGCTGCCTGCTGTGCGGTCAGCAGCCCAGCCCTAGCAGCCCGGCTGGAACGTGGCACTGCCCCTCCCCCCTCCAGTTAGCTCCAGCTCAGGCCCGAGCCCTGTGCTGAGAACGGTGTGAGCGTGGTCGGTGGTTCCCCTCTGCCCGGGACTGGGTCCTGAGCAGCTGGCTTCCAGTAGGAGGCCAGGGCAGGTGCCTCCCAAGCCCTTGGAGCTCAGTGGCCTGGCTGGGCTGGGCTGGGCAGGCAAAGCACCCTTTCTCTCCCCTCAGGGTCAGCTGGCCCAGGCCGGGGCCAGTGCTGGAGAGGCAGGTGGGCTGTGACTGGACTGGCCTGGAGCTGGCTTCCTGGCCAGAAAAGCCTCAGCCATCCTCTGAAAGCATCCCCTCTCTGGGCAAGGGCGAGGTGGGGTCCATTAATGGGGTTTTCCCAGCGGGGGGCAGTCTGGCCCTGCCCCCGCCCCCGCCCCTCCCTAAATCCTCTGCTCTCAGCACTTTCCCCGCCCTAGTCCTCGTTACTTGCTTGAAGGTGGGTTCTGACTGCCAGCCAGTCCCTGGACAGACCCCCCTGCCGCTCTTAAATTTCACTCATTTTGTATAAACCCAGCAGGCTGGTGTTTACTTAACCCTATTCCTTTTTCCTTTTCTTTCCTCTTTTTTTCCTCTTTTTTCCTTCCTTCCTTCCTTTCTTTTTCTTTTCTTTTTTAGAGTTCACAGTTTGGTATTTTCTCCTCCCCCAGGCGAGGGGAGGTGGTTCTGTTCTCTCCCTACCCGCTGGCTGGGTCCCAGCAGGGCTGGGGATCTGGGTGGGGTGCAGATGGGGGTGTCTCCTCCCCAGGCTGGGAGGGGTCCTTGCCCTTCTGCCCCACTGGCAAGAATTGGAGTCTTGGTCTTGGAACCTCCTGGCGTTGGGACCAGAGCATTTCTAGGATTTTTGTTGTTGTTGTTTTTAATTACCTAACTTTTAGAAAATGAATGTTAGAAGGTGCCTGCTGAGGCAGGACGGAGCATTTGCTCTGGCTGGAGAAGGCTCTGGTCAGCTCTGCGGGTCCCTTCCTGCCCCACAGACACCTGGCACTTTAAAAGGGAGCTGGCTGCACTGTCTCCAGTTGAAGTGACCCCCCCAGAAGATGGGGGAATGCTGTCCTTCCCTTCTGTGTCTTCATGACCTCAGTCCAGTGAGGAGATGCATTCAGGGTGTATTTGGGGTCTGATTCAAAGTTCTGGGGCTTTAGACATAAAATAGCTGGCTTTGGTGCTGTTGGGGAGAATTCCCCAAACCAGGAACCCTAGCCCCAACCTAGGCGAGGTCTGAACTTGACAGTCACCCAGAAGGAGACAGAGCCTGCCACACCCTCCCACGCTAGGCCCTGGGCCAGGGTAATTGGACTAACAGAATTCGGCCACAACCAAATTAATGCTGGCTGGAGCCGGAGGCCTGGAGTCCTGGCCTCATCCCCACGTGGGAGCTCCTTCTTCGGCCCTCTGGTCGCCTCAAGCTCAGTGAATTCCCATTAGGTGCCCACAGCTCCGGACTTAAAATCCTATATATAGAGAGAGAGATAGAAAGAGTATATTAGAGATATTTTTGGAAAGGAATTGGTCTATGCAATGCCAGTTTGGAATCTTCTTGAAAGACAGTTTAACGTTTTTACTAGGAGATTTAAAGAAAAGAAATAAAGGTCTACAATATTTTTAGTTTTTTTTTTGTTTTTTTTTTTCTGGTCACCCCACAAACTGACCGCATGGCATGATCTGCCAGGACGGAGAATGTCCATGGCTTCCTCTCTTTAGGGAGGTGAGCAGGGAGATGGGGGGAGGGGAGGTCTTTTTTTTTTTTTTTAACACCCCTCCTTTCTAACAGAATGTTATAACACCGCCACCCCCTGATTCAGTGGGCTGTGTTTGTATCTCTGTCCCAGCTTCTATTGTAGAAAATAACATTGTAAAGGGAAATCAGCCTAGTGTCAGTGTCTTGGTTTTGGGGGGAAAAAAATTAAATGTTGCAGTTTTTGTTTGTTATGGCATGTTGGCTTTTGTTTGTTTTACTGAGTTGAAGTCGGGGTCACAGACGGCATCAGAAGGAAGCAGGATGTATAAGGTGACATGCTGGGGGTGGGGGAGATGTCGGTGCCCAGGGTTCTCAAAGTCCTGACTGTAGTTATCACAATTACCACCACTGTTATTACTCCAGATTCCTGGGGAGGAAACCGATGCCCAGAAGGGCAGTTTCTTGCCAGTCTCACACCTACTAGGTGGCAGCTCTGACCTCAGAGCCCAAGTTCTAACCTCCCCAGAGTCAGGTAGCCTCTAACAGGCATGCCTGAGGACAAACAACTGTGCCTCAGTTTTCTCAGCTGCAAATGGGGTTGTGAATCAAATGAGAAAGTGGGTATACAGGCCTTCCTAGGGAGCTAGACCCCGGGAGGTGCCGAGCGTTTCCCCAGCCTCTCTAAAGCCACAGGCCAGCACCGTCTCCAGGCCGGGACCACCCCTCACTCTCTGCCCCTGACTCAGAAGAGCTGACTTAGCCAAGCTCTGGGAAAGGCAAGTCACCCTGGGCCTTTAATGAGCTCAGAAGTGGCAGGAATCCTCAGGGCTTTGGACAAGCCAGAAGGGACCAGACTACCAGGCCTTGTCCCTGCCACAGCACCACATTGTCCCCACCCTTTCTTAGTGCTGATGCCCACTCATGGCCCCTGTAAACCCTGGAGGCTGATTCTCAGTCCTTTCCTCTGTTCTGTGCACATAGGCCAAAAACAGGTTGCTTCTTTGGAACACAGTAATGCTTAGTGAAAAATCAGTATACAAAGTGGGAGGGGGAAAAAACGTCCCTCTCAGCTTTGTGATGGGCTTGGACGACCCAAGGAGACAGATGCTGCCAGCAGGAGCATGTCATGCCCAGTTCAGACCCGATCTCTGTGTGCCCCGGCCCCCCAAGTGAAGATAACACACCGAGAGCCTCCACACAACCCCTCAGGAGGCCTGGAGTCTCCACATGCTGTCCTCTGTAGCATTCCAGAAGTCACCAAAATTTTAAAGGTGGTTGACTGATTCAAAGCTCTTACTTGTGCCCAGCCTCACTCTGGGCACTGGGGATACAGCAGTGACCACAGATGCTAATCTCAGGGAGCTCACAGTCACGTGGGCCAGATCAACAAGTAACTCAGCTAATTAAAACGCAGTGATAAGTGTCATCCTGGAGCCACACTTGGGGCTATGGAGCACAGAGGAGGGAACCCTGCCCAGCTGTGAAGGTCACTTCCCTGGGATGTGTGGCATCCCAGTGAGACCGGATGCGGGAGAAGCAGCCAGCCCCATGAGCTGTGAGGAGACAGTGTTCCGGACCTCGGAGCTGGAGGAGACATCGAAGATGATCTGGCCTCCAAGCCTAGGGGGGGGCCTGCACACCGGCCCAGTCCGAAGACCTGTCTGGGCTGCGGGACACCCAGGGCCCAAGAGGCAGACGGTGAAGGAAGGGAGGGTCACCCTAGCCTCATTCACGCAGTGAAGAGAGGACACCCGAAGGGTCGCCAGGTAAGCCTGGCATGGTAAGGGGGTGCCCTCTCACAGCCAGTCGACATCCTCCCCATCCCTGGGGGCCCCAGCCCAGGCCGGTCGGTGAACTTTTTCTGCACCCTACCCTCAACAGACAAGTTAGGGCCTCGGGACCAGGAAGTAGTGCCCTCGGGTTCTGAAGTCGGCTACACCACTGACTCAGATTGTGATCTCCTGCAAGAGCGCGCCCCTCTCTGAGCCTCATTTTCTCCATCGGAAATATGGGACTTCCGACCACCCACCCCCATCCCGCTTTGGCTATGGGACTCTGGGACATCGAGAGAGGGGCTTTTGTTCTCGGGCGAGTTCGACAGGACTGAGACCACAAATGCCAGCCAGACTGAGTTCCCCCCCGCCCCTCTCTGTCCCATTCCCTAGAGATTCGGGAACGCGGCCCATAATGCCCTTGAGAAACTACATTTCCCGACATACAAAGGGGGAGGCGGTGCCTGCCTGTCTCGGGCGATGTGGTCCTGGACCGGCCTAAGGACTACGACTCCCGGCGTGCCCCGCGGCCCAAGGCCAGAAGGGCCCGGATCCGGAACCGGATGAGGCTTGCTGCCCCAGTGCCCGCAGCGCTGGGGAAATGGTGAGCTTGGGGCCGAGTGCGGGAAACGGGGGCGTCTGGGGGTGGGGTCCTGGGTCTGCTCAGGAGCTGGGGCTTGAGTACTCAGAGCCGGCATCGCTCTCCCGCCAGTCCGTCGTACGGGTGATAGGCCTTGGCCCGGCGCTCTCTCTCCCGGCCTAAAATTGACCTATCCGCCTCGTCTGATACGTCTGCTGAGTGAATGGGCGTAACCAGGCTGCAACGCCCCCCTTCATTAGTGCACCTAAATGGAGCATCACTG
The DNA here is from genome assembly GCF_949987535.1 of Balaenoptera acutorostrata. Lineage (NCBI taxonomy): Eukaryota > Metazoa > Chordata > Mammalia > Artiodactyla > Balaenopteridae > Balaenoptera > Balaenoptera acutorostrata. The sequence goes on along the minus strand of NC_080069.1, from coordinate 117,757,585 downwards.
CCTCAGTTGAGTTCTCCCTTTTCTGCAGGCCACGGGAACAGACCAGGTGGTGGGACTTGGCCTCGTCGCCGTTAGCCTGATCATCTTCACCTATTACACCGTCTGGGTGATTCTCTTGGTATGTGTGCTGCCCCGTCCTCTCTCACCTCCCATCCCTGGATCTTGAGGCCAACTCCTAACATCATTTAAGCAGCTGCAATGTGACGGGTGCTGTGCTAGGTGCTTTACCTGCATACCTCACGAAAGCTCCAGAACAGCACTATGAGGAAGATGCTAGCGGTGTCCCCCACTTTATACACGAGGAAGCGGAAGCCCAGGGGGAAGCCTCAGGCCCAAGGTGGAGTCCTTAACCACTACACTGTAAAGTCCTGTCCTTGATTTGCGCTGCCTTTGATGGGAGTTCTAGTCGTTATCTCGTTATCCTGCGGGCCCCTGGGCATGACAGGTGCCAGTGGATTTTGTGAGAGTCTTTAAGATTTTTCTTTTCCCTGTGGGAAAAGTTCTTGGTTACTGCTTTAAAAGTGTAGTGTTTGGAAGGCAAAATCTTGCAGAACTTGGTATCCTTTGGAGAAAAATGTTAGTAAAGAAGACTTTGGAGCCCAGGTTGGGAATCATTCGAGGATTCCTCATGTACCCTTTGCCCCTGCTAAGCTGTGGGAGCCTTAGGGCAAGTCCTTTGTCTTCTGTTCCCTGCCAGGTCCCCAGCCCCAACTTAGGGCAGGCACCAGGCAAGTGCCCCGTACACAACTATTAGATAAATGAAGGAAGGGAACAAACCAAGGCACCCCAAATGCCATCATCTTAAAGAAAAGCAAATGCAGTCTCAGTGCTTTGATGGGGTCAGTCCCGGAGACGGAGGAGGTGGGATGTTTGGGCTTGGGGAGCTGAGCAGGGCGAGGAATGCTCACCAGAGCTCTGCCCTCGATGCCAGCCATTCATCGACAGTCAGCATGTCATCCACAAGTACTTCCTGCCCCAAGCCTATGCCGTTGCCATCCCACTAGCTGCCGGCCTCCTGCTGCTCCTGTTTGTGGGTAAGTTCCCCCAACCCTGGGCAGCGTGTCTGAGGGACCCCATGACGCTCTCCCAGCCCTGAACATGCTGCTACACTTTGTCATTGGCTGTACATCTCCGTGAGGCTCCTTGCCCTCAACTCATCCCCTGGGGTTTCCCTGTTCATCCTTCAGGGCTTTAAGTCAGTCTTCCCGATGCCCCAGGCTCACTGGACTCTAATGGGATGTCTCCCTTTTTCCTGCTCCGTCCACCACCACCATCACTCTGCTCACACCTCCATCACCTGTCACCCCCTTGTCACCCCGGTTCAAGATCCCTGCACCTCTCTGTGTCCCAGGGTCTAGTGTGTGGGCCTTTTAAGGGGCAAGGACTGTTGCTTTATCATTGCTATGTACTCAGCCCCCGGCACAAGCTGTGGCACTGAGTTGGTGCTCGAGAAAGTGGTTTGGATGCATCACCAGTCAGGTGTCTGGATGATGGGATGGGTGGATGATGGATGCTGAGTGGGTCAGTGGGGAGGTAGGAGGATAGGTGGTTGACGGGGTGAGTAGGTGGATAGTTGGGTGGATCTTATTCCCTGTAGAACTGGAAGCACTAAACTCAGCAAATTGCCTGTGGTAGGCACCCGGCTGATGTTTTTTGAATGAATGGGTGGATGTGTGGCTTGATGAACAACTGGGGAGATGACCAGGTGGCCTGGAGTGTGGTTGGGTAGGTGCTTGGCCCCCTGTGTGGGTCACTCTCCCATGCTGTGTCCTGCTCTGGCCTCCCAGCAGCCCTGAGCTTTCTTACCTGACCTTTCTGGTCTGTATATTCCAGGCGTGTTCATCACCTACGTGATGCTGAAGAATCAGAAGGTGACCAAAAAGGCTCAGTGAAGGCCCAGCAGGGATGAGGCTGCCGGCCCCTTCTCTGCTTCTTCTCCAGGGCAGACCAAGGGTGGGGGCCCAGAGGACCCATCCAGGCACTGAGGGCCCCTCAAGCCTGGCTACCCTGCAGACACCCTCGTGGGATGGAGCTGTTCAGGACTCACCCCTGACTGACCAGAGCCCCTGCTCACCCTTCCAGAAGCCAGGAGGGAGGGGTCCCTGGAAGTCTCCCTCTCACCCTCTTCAGGTTCAGGGCCTGGAAAATGCTGGTCCTCCCCACCTCACTTTTCAGGCTCCCTGTCGCTTTTTCCTCTGGCTTCTACACTCTTGCCTCAGTTTCCCTCATGTCACATGCTGTTGCTGGACTTGGCAGGTTCTGGGGCATCATGTGACCTCTCCCCCCATGTCCTGCTCCTCCACAAAGGCAGCTTTCCCAGGTCTGACATACCCCAGACCCCACAAGGATTTCTGGACCTGGAAAGCCTAGGGGGAGGCCTGACAGGCCCCAGAGCACATTAGGGTGGCCACACGGGGGGCCCCTGGATTGACCGCTTCTCATGGAGGCCCAGCCCCCCAGCCTCAGTGCTGGCCTGTTGGGGAGAGCTGAACAATAAACGTTGATGGTGTGTTTGTCTCAGTGCCATCCCTGACCAGGGGACTGGGCCGCCCAGGGGCTGGAGAGGGGCTGGGAGCTGGCCTCTGCGTTGGCCTCAGGTCAGGAGACCCTGGTTTGTGCAGTCGGTGCCTCAGGTGCCTCCTGGATCATCTGTGTGCTGGACACAGGATAAAGCAGGGACCGGGTCCGGGACCGATACGGGTCTGGCCTGGCGCAGCTGATGGCTGGGGAGTCTGTGGAGGCACGGCGATCTGCCAGACGCCACATCAGCCTCTACCAGGTCTCCCCCGTGCCAGCCTAGCCAGCTGGCACTGGTATTTTAAGGACCCTCAGGCTAGTCCCCGAAAACCCAAGCCTGTCATCTGTCTCTTGTACCCAGCAGCCCAACTTAGCGTGGCTCTGAGCAGAGGGCTGTTATGAGCCAGAGCAGGGCTGGTTCCACTGTGTTCAGGTTAACTGGCACAGGCCCAGCCTTAGTCCCTGGCAATCCCGCCATGCCCCACTGGGCAGCCAGCTCTCCCATTCACAGTGTGGGCCTCCACCCCTCACACCTTGGACATTCATTCTTCCTCCAGTTAGCAAAGGTGTCCCCCTCATCAGAGAAGAGAGAGCAACTACAGGCACACCTGCCCTGTCCTTACCTGTTTCTCTCCATCTTCCAGTCCAGGCAGAGCTGCCCACCTGGACTCTGGGTCCTGTCCGCTCCCACTGCTATAGCAGGAGCCTCCTGTCTGATGATCCCTCTCAAGGGAACAGCCTCTGCCTTTCAACAAGATCCCCCAGTGTTAAATGAACATGTTACAGGCTCCGTTTAAGGGACCCTCCATCAACCCAGTAATTCCCTCCGGGTCTCTCCCGCGCTTTCCCCTCCACAGCCAAACTTCCCAAAAGGGTATCCACACCTGCTTCCTGCATTTCCTCACCCCTGCTGTGCTTGGCAGCATTCCAGGGGGGCTGCACTCAGACCACCTGTGACATCCAGTCTTTAAATCCAAAGCACATTTCCTTGACCCCTCTGCCACATTTGGCCGGTGACCTCCCCCCTGGGTACACCCTCAGATGCTGGATGGCCCATTCTCCTGCTTTATGCTCTCTCTGGCACTCATGCTCCTCTGCCACGAGAGGGTGGGTTCCTCGGGACTCATCACAGGCTGTTTCACCCCACACTGTTCCGGGTGACCTCATCCTTACCCAGGCTCACCTCCAGCCCAGCTTTCTTCTGAGCCCCAATGTACTGCACATGCACCAGCTGCCCAACTGACCTCCTCATCGGCTGTCGTAGTGACACCTCAAATTCATCCTGTCATGATCTGAATTCTCAGACTCCCTCACTCTCCCCCCGCACAAATCTGGCTCTCCCCTCGTGCCCTGCCTTAGCATCACCACCCTGTATCCCTGACCCACAGCCAGAAGCCTGGCAGACATCACTGACCTTGGCTTTCCTCTTCCACCCCCCCATCCACATGACCCCAAATCCTGTCAATTCTCCCCTTTTCTCCCCTTCCCCCATCACCTTCTAGATGCAAAGTCACCGTCCCCTGCCCTAAATCACCAAAGGCTTCCTCACTGCTCTCCCCTGCCCACAATGGCCCCCTCCAATCTGACTGCACTACAACCAGTGGTCTTTTGAAAACATCTGAGCACCTTTTCTTTTTTTAATTTTTGGCCGCACCACGCGGCATGCGGGATCTTATTTCCCCAACCAGGGATCGAACACACACCCCCTGCAGTGGAAGTGCAGACTCTTTACCACTGGACCACCAGGGAAGTCCCTGAGCTTTTTTTTTTCTTTTTCTGAGAATCTTTCTCACACACTTACAATGCTTCTCTGGGTTGCCGTCCCTCTCCCTCCCATGGCCGGCCGACAAGAGCCTGCATGCTCGCTTGAGCTCTCCTCACGCCAGTCACACTGGCCTTTCATTTCCTGGGACTCACTGAGGTTCTCTGCACATCCTACTCACATTGGTTCAGCATATACTTCTCAAACACTGGTTTGTGCAAGGTACTGAGCCAGGGAAGGAGCCTGGCATGGTTCCTGCCCTCCTGGCACTCCCACTCTGGGTGGGGGAGGGGAGATATAATAAACAAATAAATGAACAAGACAGTCTCTGACAGTGTTAAGTGTGATGAAGAAAAATAAAGCGATGTGATCATGACTGAAGGGAGGGGACACTTAGAGTCGGGCAAGGTGATAAGGAATAAAGCAAATCAAGTCGAGGGTGGAGGTAGGGGAGGATTTCAGGCAGAGGGAACGGCACCTGCAAAAGCCCGGAGGTGTGAAAGAGTTTGGTGGCCAAGGGCCAGCGGGGAGCCCCTGTGACCGTGTGCTGGGTGCAGGGACAGTGATTTGAGATGGGGCTGGAGAGTGGGCAGGTGGGCCTGGGGCCACACCGAGATGTTTGGACTTTGTTCCAGTGCCGTGGGAAGCCACTGGAGGCTTAGAGCGTGCGAGTGACATCATGCGATTTATGCTTTTAAAAGCTCACGCTGGCAGCTGTGTTCCTCCCTCTCACTCACCACTAAAATCCGCCTCCCCCCCCCCCCACGCCACCCCGGCCTACACTGCTCCTGGTCCATAGTGAATGTTCAAAATAAGTGTTGAATGAACGCACGCCCCGGACTTCCTGTGTGACCTGGAGGTAGTCACTTCTCTCTCTGGACCTTAGTTTCCTCACCCGAAATACAGTCGGTGGGAATTTCACGCCAGGGTGGGTGGGCGGGACTGGATTTAGGTTACCCGCCTCCCCGAGCGCCCCGAGACCTGAGTCTCCCACCCCAGGAAGGGAATGTGGGGTCTTCCCCCGGTGGGGACCCTAACCAACGCGCGGCGGCCCTGCCCCGCCCTGGACCGCGGTCCGAAGGGTGCTGCAGCCCCGGGGGCGGGACCCGGGGGCGGGACCCGCAGGCGATCCCCCGTGCCCCCGCTCGGATTGGGTGCAGACGTGACCGGCACCACGCGATTGGTCGGTCCAGAAGCAGGGGCGGGGCCTGGCTCCTGCAGCGGGGCGGCCCGGCAGCGGGGGACGCGGCCAGAGCCCGGGGAAGCTGCTGCGGGGGCGATGGCCGCGCCGAGCCCGGGGCCCCGCGAGGTAGGTGCAGACCCGAGAGAGGACAGGAAAGGAAAGGGTTGGAGGGCAGGGGCAGGGCCTCGCCTCCCCGTGCACGGCGAACACACCCCCATCCAAGCCCAGAAGGGGTCCTGCACTGGGCGGGACTGGGACACGCCCCACATGGGACCGCAGGTCTGAAGCGGGGAGTCCGGCGGGTATCCCCCGAGAACTTCCTCAGTTTCCTCATCGGGAAAATGGAGACAATGATAAAAGCTTCTCCTTCATAGGGCTGTTAGGAGGTCAAGCTCTCAGACAGCGCTGGGCACTTGGTGGGTGCCCAATGCTAAGGGGTCAGCAGCTATGATCTCAGCTTCGTGCTGACCCTCCGCGCTGGCCTGGAGGAACTCGGCATAGACGAGTGGAATAGATGACTGAATCACTGACATCACAGCTCCTACTATAAGGAGTTCCTGTGCAGGATGCTCAAACTCAACAGTAACAACAGTTAATACCTGCCACGAAGGAGTTATTGTAGTTCTCATTTTACAGATGAGAAAACGAGGTGCAGAAAGGTTAGGTGATTTACCTAAGCTAGTGAGAGGTTGCAGAACAAATGCTCTTCCTACTGATAATAACCATCACTATTTTGGGTGCTGACTGCATTCCAGGTACTGTCCCCTCACAACACCCAGTGAGGTGGGTACCAGCCTTATCTGCATTTTACAATTGAGGAAACTGAGGCAGAGAGGGATGAGGGGTGAGCTGACAAGCAGTGGACGTGGGACTCAGACGAGGGTCTCTCCCCTCTGGGATGCTTGCTGCCTCAGGCTCATTGCTTCTGGTGCCTCCCACCCCAGGTCCTGGCCCCCTCCCCAGAGGCTGGACACAGAGCTGCCACCTCGAGCTCTGGCCACCGTGGCCTCCTCTGGCGTCTACGAGACAAGCAGTCTCGCTTAGGCCTGTTTGAGATTGGCCCAGGGCATGAGCTGCACCAGCTGACGTGTATGATGCAGGCAGGGCTGTGGGCTGCCACTCAAGTGTCCATGGACCACCCGCCCACGGTGAGTGGCCAGTCTGTCCCATGCACCTCCACAGCACAGACAGCAAGACCAGGCTGATGCCCTGTCCTGCTAATACTGCAGGGCTGGGGAACAGAGCGGGCTAGATAGAAGGAGAGGAAGGCAGGGGCTTGGTGAAGGGAGGGAGGGACATTCTGGGGTGGGGGCTGAGGCCAGGAAGCCAGAAAGCCCAGGGTGTGTGGGGAGTGCGAGGAACCCCCTGACCCGGGTGGTTGATGTGTGATCTAGGTGGGTCTCTGCCTCTCTCTGGGCTTCAATGTCACCTCTGTATAATGGGTGGGAGGGATTGTACTCCTTGGTCTCTGAGGCCCTCCCGGTTCTGCCAGGGTGTGTGGTTGAGAAGGGACCCCGCCCCCACCCCACCAGCCCAGCCCATCCTCCCCGGAGCTCAGGCTGGGGCCAGGCTGGCTCAGCAGAAAGGGTCACCCACTGCAAGCTCAGCAGCTGGACGGCCCGGGTGAGCATGTGTGTTGTTTGTGTGTGTGCATATGTGTGCACAGTGTGACCACATCCTGTGAGCCAGGTCCTAGCACAGGGACCTGGAGGTCCAGGGAGAGAGTAGGAGTCCTCTAAATCTCATCACCTGCTGAAAATCTTCCATGGCTCCCCAATACTCAGCCTGGACTCACGGTCCTGCTGGCTCAACCCCAAGGGCCGACTGTCCAGCCTCCTTCCCAGTCCATCCTTACTCGCTTCAGTCACTCAGGCTCTCCTTCCCTTCCTGGTGGCCCCCACTGCTGTTCCTGCTCCTATGAGCACCCTGCTCCTCCTCTCCACTACCCTTGAGATTTCAGCTTAGGGGGCACCTCCTCCAGGAAGCTTTCTCTGATCCTGCTTCTCCCAGGCTGAGTCAGACAGTCCTAGGCTTCTAGGCCATCCCCTTCGACTGGGAGGGCATCTGGCGACACTTTGGCCAACGTGTGTCTGGGCACATGTGTCAGGCTCTAACTCAGAGACTGGTGCTGGGGACCCAGCAGTGAATGAGACACACCTAGGACCTGCCTTGGGTTACTCTCCTCCTCCCTCCAGCTCTGGGAGGGCTGGCAGTCTATCTGCCCAACTCAGGCACACCCAGAGTGGTCCCCACTGGCTGGAGGAATCAAATTGGGGGGAACGGGGGTGAGGCCAGGTACAGGATGCTTGGAGACCCTGGGCTGGCACCGGGGGGTTGAGACTTGCCCTGAGCCCCTCTGCTCCTTGCTACAGGGGCTGCCCACGGAGGAGGATTTCTCTGAGGTCCTGACCCAGGTTCACGAGGTAGAAAGCCCAAGAGTGCTGCATGGGAGGGGGTGTGTTCTGCTCTTCTCCTCAGTTTCCCCATCTGTGCAGTGGGAATGATGGCTTGCCCCGGGGCTTTGCAGGAAGGGTGTGCTTACCCTGACCCTCCCGCGCCAGAGCCGCCTGCACACACCTGGGCCCCAGGGACACTCTTGGGGCTGCTCTTCCTTTCCGCAGGGCTTCGAGCTGGGCACCCTGGCTGGCCCCGCCTTCGCCCGACTGCGGCGCTCCCTAGGGCTGGCAGAGGAGGACTATCAGGCTGCGCTGGGCCCCGGCGGCCCCTACCTGCAGTTCCTCAGCACCTCCAAGAGCAAGGCCAGCTTCTTCCTGTCGTGAGCTGGCGGCTGGGGTGGGGAAGGGGTGGGAGAGGTGTCCGGGGTGGAGGGGGGCTCTTGAGGAGAGAGACAGAATGGCCAGGTCAGGTTGGGTCAGGGCCAGATAGAGGTCAGATGGAGGAGGAGAGACTGAGGGCGAGGGCAGGAGGCGAGAGGGGCGGTGGGGAGGCGGCTCCTGCCCCACCTGGTCAGTGACCTCTCCGTCCCGCCCCCCAGCCACGACCAGCGCTTCTTCCTGAAGACCCTGCGGCGCCGGGAGGTGCGGGCGCTGCTCGCCCACCTGCCCCGCTACGTGCAGCACCTGCAGCGGCACCCACACTCGCTGCTTGCGCGGTTGCTGGGTATGACCGGCCAGGGACCCGGGACTGCGGGGCGAGGGGAGGGGTGAAGAGAGAGAGCGAGAAGGGGAGGGAGTCAGGGAGTGGGCGGTTTCAGGACGGGGGCGGTAGGGGACCTGAGCCCGAGCAGGGTGGAGGGGACTGGACAGGAGGCGGGGCCGGCTGGGGGCAGAGCTCAGTGTGGGGGCGGGTCCTAGACAGCAACGTAGGAGGGCGGGGGTCGGTGGGCGGGGCCAAGACCTCGGGCGGGGCCCAAAGGGGGCGAGGTTGGGATTGAATAGTCCCGGGAGGAGGATATATGGGCAGGGCTAGGCCTGGGGGACACGGCATCTTTGGGGCTAAATTTAGAAGCGGGTCGACTTGGGACACTACCCCAAGCTGGGGAAGGGGTATGGGGGCGTGGCCTGGAGGCTCGGGAAGCGGCGGATCGCGAGAAGGAGGCGTGGCCTGGAACTGGGGCAGGATGCACCCGGCGTTGCCGAGTTTGGGGCCTCTACCTGACGCCCTCTCCCTTTCCAGGAGTGCACAGTCTGCGGGTGGCCCGGGGAAAGAAGGTGGGTGAGGCCGAGGCGAGGGGGCCGGGCCGGAGGGGGCGGGGGGAGGGTGAGATACTGTCCTCCCTCACTCCCTACCCCCGTCTCCAGAAATACTTCATCATCATGCAGAGCGTCTTCTATCCCACCGGCCGCATCTCCGAGAGGTGAGTCGGCCTCCCGGCCCCACCCGGAATGTGCCACCTGAAGCACCCACACTCACTAGACAGACAGCGAAACTGAGGCGCAGGGAGGAGAAGGGACGTTACCAAGATCTCCTGACGGGTCGGAGACAGTGATTCCCACGACCAGCATCTCTTGAGCACTCAGTATGCCATGGGCGCTGTGTGAGCCATTTGCATTCATCACCATCCTTATTCCCAGAACAACTCTTGAGGGGTAGCTGTCCTAATCATCCCCATTTTGTCGAAGAGAAACTGAGGAGGGGAAAGCCACACAGCTACTACGTGAGGAGCAGGGATTCAAACTAGCCTCTGATTGCAGGTGGCCCTCTGAGCCTCCTAGCCCTGCCTCTGCCTCCGAGCTCCACGCTGGTGCTCTCCCAGGGCCACGGACTTCACTCATGCCCTCTGGTGCTGCGTCTAGGGTTGGGCCCCTCTGTCTGGGATACCCCAGGGATGACAAGGTGCCAAGAGGCAGTCACAGGCAGGGGTAAAGGCTGGACTGGACGTTCAAGGGCCTGAGTTGGAATCCCTGCTCTGCCCTTTTACTCACTGTGTGGTCTTGGGCAAATTAAAAACAAAACAAAACAAAAAACCTCTCTGAGGCTTTTTCTTCATCTCTAACATGGGGACGGGGTTGTGCTGAGAATCTGGACAGTCACCCAGTGGAAGCTCTTGTTTCTTATTACCTTGTGAGTTCCCTGTATGTCTCAAGTCTCTATAAGGTTGAATTCTGTCTCCCCCACCCCTCATTTCCCAGGTATGACATCAAGGGCTGCGAGGTGAGCCGCTGGGTGGAGCCCGCCCCTGAGGGCAGCCCCCTTGTCCTGGTGCTGAAAGACCTCAACTTTCAGGGCAAGACCATCAACCTGGGTGAGCCACGGGGGCGGTCACTGCCTGCTCTTCCTCCATTTAAAGTGAAGTTAGAAGGGTGTCCCTGGCACTGCTCTCTGCCTGAGTCTTCAAGAGCCCAGATTCTGGAGTCAGGCAGAGAATCCTAACTCCACAGCTTTCTAGCTAGGTGACCAAGGCAAATTACAGATGAGTTTCCTCATCTGTGAAATGGGACAGTAATGACATCTGCCCTTCTGGGGCAGATGTGTGTGGAGCCCTCAGAAACTTGCCTGGCACACAACGAGCACTCAGGTGGGGGCACTGATGCTCCGGCAGGGCCCCAGCGGAGCTGGCTCCTCCGCCAGATGGAACTGGACACCGCCTTCCTCCGGGAGCTCAACGTGCTGGATTACAGCCTCCTGATGGCCTTTCAGCGTCTCCATGAGGATGAGCGGGGCCCAGGCAGTAGCCTCATCTTCCGCACAGCCAGGTGGGCCCCCCAGAGGCAACAGCAAGAATGAGGTGATGAGAACATGGAAAAGACAGATGGTGTAGTGGGGGAACAGCACAGGCAAAGGCTCGAAGACTGGAAAGTGCAGTGTTTGTGTGTATGTGTGTATGTGTGTGTGTGTGTGTGTGTGTGTGTGTGTGTAGGGTGGAGGGCTGGAGAAGTCTGGCTGGCAGGGGTAGCAGGCACAGATGGGTCACAGCAGAGGAAAGACCAGGTGAGATCCAGTTGTGCTTTTGAAGAATCTGCCCATTTTCCAGAAGGAGATGTGGAGCCATTAAAGGTTTCAGAACTATTTAATTTTTGCCTTAGAAAGAGCCCTTGCCCCTTAACTCGGTCATTTCACTTTGAGGACCCCAAAGTCATCACCACTGGCACCATCATCTTGTTGCCTTCCTCTTGCATGCAGCCAATCCTTGCATGCTGACTATGAGCCTCATTGAGAGGATGGGCTCGTTCCCATTTTAGAGATGTGGAAACTGAGCCTCGGAGAGAGGAAGTGAAGTTGTAGAATGACTTTTGAGGATTCATGTTAGTACTTGGTTAGTTACTTGGATTTCAGTCCTCCAAGGCCAACATCTGTGGTTGAACCGAATTACTCAGGGATTAAGACAGGCACTTCAAGGAAATAAGTTCATTGATCCAGTGGGTGGACAAGACAAGTGAAAAATGATGTCCACTCACCTAGCCCCCATCCCCACCCTTTGGAGGAAGACCTTGGGATGGGTGAGTCTTGGGCACAACCCAAGGTAATGGCTTGGTGGGCACATCCTGACCAGATGGTGGAATGCCTGCCATGGGGCACAGAATCCACCAAGTCTGCCCATCCAACCTAGGTCAGCTTCTCCCTTGCCCTCTACCCCCAGATGGTGCTCAGATTACAGCCGTCATTCAGCAAGTAAACCCAAGTTTGCCTACGATGGTTGTTTCTCCATGCTGCCTGGTAAATGGTCACAGCTACAGCCCCACCCCCACCCAGTTCCCAGCCCCTCATTCAGAACCCACCACCCCCAGGTTAACCCTGGCACTGCAGAGAGTACCAGCACTCTTGTCCTGGCTCCCAGACCACTCGGTTCTGATTGGTTGGTGCCTGGGTGGGGCTTTCTTTGATTGGCTTTTTTCCCCCAAGACCTGGGCAGGGCAGGGATAAAGCCCTCAGTGACCCCCCCACCCCGCGACCCCCACTCCCAAACTCCCACCATCACAAGAGGACAATGTTAGGGAACTGAGCCTGCTTCCGGTTGGGATTGGGGGCCCAGCCAGAGGCATCTTCTGATTTGGAATACAATTTGAGGCAAAAAGACACACCATCTGCAAACTTGGGTTGGACTTTGTCTGCAAGGTTTCAACTCTGCCACCCTGAAACTTCCAGGGTTGGACGACCCCAAACAGCAGTTTAGGAAGTACCCAAACATGGGACTTACCCAAAGTGATGTGGTACATAAGTGCAGAGCCAGAGTCTGTGTGACCCAAATGCTCTAGACCAGCGCTACCCAGTAGAAATTTAATGCGAGCCACACATGTAGTTTTAAATTTTCTAGTAGCCTCATTTTAAAAAGTAAAAAAGAAATAGGTAAAAATAATTTTAATAACATATTTCACTTACTTCGTACATCCAAACTTTTATCATTTCATCATCTAATCAATATAAACATTTATGAGATATTTTACATTCTTTTTCTCATACTGTTTTGGAAATCCAGTATGTGTTTTATACTAACTGCGCATCTCATTTGGGACTGGCCACATTTAAGTGCTCAGTGGCCACATATGGCTGGCTGATGGCTGCATAATGGACAGCTCAGCTTTAGACCGTCAGCTGCACTTCACTCAGCCACCCAGTTTATCTGACGTCACAGGTCCGGGCACACGGGAGGTGTGAGAATGACCCAGGGGCAGCATGGCCATGCTGACAGGGTCCATAAGCTGGGGCTCCCTGGAGGAGGTGGTAACCTCACCCTCCTGTCTGCCCCCAGGTCTACGCGAGGGGTACAGAGCCTGGAGGAGCCAGAAGCCCAGAACCGCCGGCTGCTGCCCGACGCCCCCAATGCCCTACACATCCTGGACGGGCCAGAGCAACGCTATTTTCTGGGCCTCGTGGACCTCGCCACAGTCTACGGGCTCCGCAAGCGGCTGGAGCACCTCTGGAAGACGCTGCGCTATCCAGGCCGGACCTTCTCCACCGTCAGCCCAACTCGCTACGCCCGTCGCCTCTGCCAGTGGGTGGAGGCGCACACCGAGTGACCGGCGCCCAGCCGCGCTCTCCCCACCGGGACAATGGTCGCCCGCTGGGGACGCGGGTTCCAGCCTGGCCCGGGCAGCGGGTCGGGCTCTCCTCGCCTGTTGTTCCTCCACTTGGCCTCCAGAGGGCAGCATCCCCTAATTAATATTATGAACTCATTTTGCTGGGGATGCTGTGCCTGGCATTGTTATCAGGGACTCCCCTACATTGGCTCATTTAATCCTCAAAAAAAAAAAAAATGCTGTTATTCTTTTTTTTTTTTTTACAGACCATGAAATGAAGGCTCAGGGGGTGAAGGGACTGAGCAAGATCATTCAGCAATAAATGCTGGAACCAGGACTCAACTATGCCTTTTGGACTCAGGAGCCTATATTCTTACTCACCAGCTCCCGCAGCCCTGTCCTCATTGGGGAAAGGGGGAGGCTGAAGCCACCAAGCCCAGCCCCCTTGTCGTCCAGATGGGGAAACTGAGGCCCAAAGACTTTAAGGGGCTTATGCATGGGTAAGTGGCAAGGCCAGCCCAAGAACCCGCGCCTCCCAACCCCCCACCCTGGCTCAAGCAGGGCCCCCTGGCCTCCCTCTGGGGTGGCCCCCCTCACTCCTGCTCCTCTAGGATGCAGGTGGGAGGAGGTGGGGGAGTGGGGGGGCTTCAGATCTGGGAAATATTAGACTGCGGCCCACTATTGATCTTGAGTAAGCTCTGCCCTCCTCTGGGAGTCACTTTTATCATCTGTGAAATGGGACCAGGGGTTGGTGGTCAGACGGAGGGACCTGGACACACAGACATCACTGGGAGCAGAGAAGAAAATTGCCTGCATAGCCTCTGATCTTTCCTTCTCCCTCCTCCAGGAAACTCCAACTCTGCCTTTGACCCCAGTCCAATCCGACCATGCCCAAGTGGCCCTTCCCTCTAGAGCTTCTCTGGGCCTGGCTGAGTGATCAGGACAAGGTGCTAAACCTTTCTGTGCCTCAGTGGTCTAATCGTTAAAATGGAAACATTTAACTCATTAAATATTTATTGAGTACCTGCTATGTGACAGGCCCTCTGCTGGGAAATGGGGACGTGGGGTGGAGCAAGATGCATAGATTCCACCGCCACAGAACTCACAGTCGGAGGGGGACAGTGACAAAAGCAACCTGTGTGACAAAGCCTTGTGAAGGAACATGGGGCCGTGGAGCTCAGGGAAGGAGCCTCTACCTAATTATTTGATGGGTGGGTGTGCTCTAACCCCTTCACTGAGACCAGAAGAATCAGATGCAGCTCTGGGAGGGTCCCAAGCCAAGGACACAACAAAGATCTGGAGTAAGAGAGAGCCTGGCACTAGAGAGAAAAACATGACACTGTGGTTGGAGTTCAGGGCTGGGGGGACAGTGTGATGGTGTGGGGGGCTTTGTGGGCCAATGGCTGATCCCTGGACTGACTCCAGACGTTGGGAAATTCACTCAGTTACACCCACCACTGCCATTCCATTGGCCTTGAGAGAAAAGGAGGAAAAATGGCTGGTGGGGGAAGGGAGAGGAAAGGGAAATCTTATGCTGCAGGGCTGGAGTGCGGGTTCCTGGAATATATATACATATATATAATTGACACCACCCCTAGCTGTCTGGGTGACTCTGGGTGATTACTCTACCTTTCTGAGCTGGCACAAGCCACAGAGCATTTCTTGTTCTGGCTCAACAGGAAGCTGAGACATAGAGTGCATTAAGGTCATCACTAAGGAGGTGGGTGGGTCGTGGAGACTCTGTGGTGGAAGGGCAGCACAGCAGGAAACTGGGGTTTGGCCCTACATTTCCCTGGGGTCTGGATCCGACAGGGCTGAGTCAGGGCCCGAGCCCTACGCTCAGAGATGGGGATGGCTCAGCCCCTACCCACTTTGGATCTCTGGCAATGGGCTGAGGCAGGGCCTGCGGCTGGAAAGGAAGTGGTTTGTCCAAGGTCTCACGAGGCCCAGGACTCCTGGCTCTTCTAACTGGCTCATTCAACAGACATTCTCTAGCACTGAGTGTGAGCCGAGCACTGTGCCGGTGTCGGAAATGCCCTAAGAACATGACTGGCCTGACTGCCCACGTGGAGCTTAGAAGCTGGTGGGCAGATGGACCATAAACAAGAAAACCAGTTAATACACAGCATGATTTCGGAGTGTGACAAGTACTATGAAAAAAATAAATCATGTTGGGACAAGAGGGATGGTGGTGCGGTGTTGGATAGAAAAGTTGGCAAGGGCCTTTCTGAGGAGGTGATATTTGAGCTGAATGACAAGAGCTGGCCATCTGAATAAAGAAGTCCAGGTAGAGGATATAGCAAGTGCAAAAGTCCTGAAGTAGGAATGAGCTCAATGCAACTGGAGATTGGAACGGCGGCCAGGGTGGGTGGACGGTGATTAAGAAGGAAGCAGGAGGGCCTCCTTATTCTATGAAGAAGAGTAAGGAGAGGACTTTTGTCAAAGCCAAATTGAAGAGCTTCATCTGAGGCTGTGGGACTTCCCAGTGTCAGTTCCACTGTGGATGTATGATCCTCATCTACTCTAGGAGCCCAGGACATTTGGGCATGTCTGGGCTTGTCAAGACAAGAACTTGACCATGTCTCCATGTGGCCTTAGCAAGGAAGGATTTGCCTCTCTGGGGAAGGAATCATCACCAGCCATTGTGGGTGATCAATGAATCCATAGGGAACATCTCACCATTTTCCCCTTGGGGTTGGGGCCACAGAGAGAGACTGAACTGAGGTGTGCTCAGGCTGGAGTGGGGGAAACAAGGAAGGCTTGTGCTCAACGGAGGCCCCGGGGGCAGGGCTGCTTCAACAGCAGCCCCCAGCAGGATGGGGAGAGGCATGGAGGCCTAGATCACCAGCTTGGGGGAATTTGGCTTTGCATATGGAGTGCTAGCCCTGGAAAGCTGCTGATCTGGGTGCAGATACCCAACACAGATACCCTGCTGTTGTGCCCACACCAGAACCTCTTAGAAAAAGGAAAATGGAGTTTGAAATGGGACCAGAGCCAGAGCCCAGGCTGGTTCCCAGGCCAGGGCCCTGCAGAAGGGGATGCGTGTGGTAAGATGAGCTTTCTTTCAGTGCTCATGAAGCATTTTGTAAAAAAGAAAAACAGTTTAGATGGGAAGTATGCTCTCCACTTCACCCCAGGCCCACCTCTCCCTATTGCCTCCTTTTGCCCCTTCGATCCTATCTGGCCCCGGAAAGCACTTGACTTTGAATCCCCAAGGGACCCCAGGTGAGCCTTCGAATGGGACACATTTCAGCACCTGTAGGGGCCCTACACTGAGTTGGCTTCGAATTGGAGGACACTTTGAGAAGGGGGGTGTTATAGTGTGACTTCTTTTGTACCATGATTCTTCCTCATCTTGTGTGAAACTCATAGGATTTAAGCTCAGTAATTCAAGATGGAGTCACAGTGGCCAATGTGAACTTCCATATTAGTTGTTGTGAACTGTCCAGTACAGGACTGCAAGTGTCTGAGTGTCATAAATTAATAGTGTTGCTTTAGGGACTTCCCTGGCGGTCCAGCGGTTAAGACTCTGCACTTCCACTGCAGGGGGCATGGCTTCCATCCCTGGTTGGGAACTAAGATCCCACATGCCGCCTGGCGTAGCCAAAAAAAAAAAATTAACAGTGTTGCTTTATTTATTTGGCTGCGCTGGGTCTTAGTTTCGGCATGTGGGATCTTCGTTGCCACGTGCAGCGGCATGCAGGATCTAGTTCCCTGACCAGGGATCGAACCCGGGGTCCCTGCATTGGGAGCGTGGAGTATTAACCACTGGACCACCAGGGAAGTCCCAGTAGTTTTGCTTTAGGTAAGGAATTTGTTTGGTTCCTCGGGAAGACTCTACTGGCACAGAGACTGATAGAGACAAGATTCTTTGGGGCATAACTGTTACACCTTACAGGCAGATCCTTTAAAATGAGACTACAAGACTGAGCAACTTGAAGGCTCTTTGCTGGAGGACTCGGCGCTGCTGCGAGCTGTTCCAGACGGATGCTCTGTTGGAGCGGAAGGCGACTTCCCACTCACATTTGTCATGAGATTCTGGTTCAGCTAGACCAAAGCCCGCCGCTCGCTCGTGCTGAGATGTGACCTTCCCAGTCTCCTCCTTGTTGTTTGTTACCCCCTTTCCTATTTTCCCCACTAACCTGTGTTGTGTGCAATAAACCAAGTGACTCATAAATTGAATACTGGTTATGGTTTTTGTTTTTTTGTTTTTTTTAAAATATTTATTTATTTATTTGCTGTATCAGGTCTTAGTTGCGGTGCGCGGGCTCTAGAGTACCCAGGCTCACTAGTTGTGGCATGGGCTTAGTTGTTCTGCAGCATGTGGGATCTCAGTTCCCTGACCAGGGATCGATCTGGCATCCCCTGCATTGCAAGACCGATTCTTAACCACTGGACCACCAGGGAAGTCCCATGGTTATGTGCTGTATATCCCCAGTCCTGTGATTCTAACCTGGTCTTACCGCTGGATCTTGCAGCAAAACGGGGGTGTTTGGGAGGTGAAAGTAGGTGGTCAGAGTCCTGGCTCTGCAGTAACTGCCCAGGGTTTGAATCTTGGCTCTGCCACAAGATGCCTCTGCACCATCTCACTGGGAGATGCTATCATCAGGTAGGTGCTATCATCACCCCTACTCCACACAGGAGAAAAACTGAGGCTCAGGTGAACTCACCCGAGATAGTCCAGGTAAGGTTGCCAGAGAAAATACAGGACGCCCAATGACACTGGAATTTCAGATTTCTAATATAATTATTGGTTGTTGCTGAAATTCCAGTATAAGTGGGCATCTTGTATTTTACTTGCTAAATCTGGCAACCCTACCAAGCTTGAAACCCGGGGCTGCCTGAGCCTAAAACCCCGCTTAATTACCGTCCCGCACCGCTCCCCTCCCCGCCCCCCGCCGCCCGACTTCATAAATGGAGAAATTCCAGTCCGGACGACAAGGGAGCCACGGCACTTTGGCTCCGACACCCTCTAGCCCTTTCCTAGGCGGACCGCCCAACCCACCTCCGGCAGGAGCTTGGGAGACGTGCGGGAGGACAGCAAACGGGAGACACTGCAGCTCAGACTCCGCCCCCAGCTGCCGAGGCCCGGCCCCCAGCCCCGGAGGCCTCTCCGCCACTGCCAGCCGCGTACTTCCCACTCACGCCGCGCAAGCCGCGCTCGTAAGCCCCGCCACCGCCGTTCAGCCCTCCCCCCAGCGCGCCTGTCTCCTCCCCGTCCTGGCAAACCCCGCCCCTGCCGCCGGCAGCGACCGCCCTTTCAGTTTCCAGCTTCCAGAAGCTGCGGCGACGGCGCCGCCTCCGCCCCGGGGCTCCGGCTTCCTGCCCGGCTCGTCCGGCTCGCGGGTCATGGAGCTCGGAGCTGCGGATCGGGAGCAGCCGGCGCGTCCCAACCTGCCCTCCAGGTTAGCGCCCGGCAGGGTGAGGGGTGGTGGAATCTGGGAGTGGGGTGGAAATCACTCGTGCTGTCCCGCCCCAGGCCTCTCCATTAGTGAGGTAGGAGGGATGGGATGGGAGTCGAGGCTCCAGGCTCCTGATTCTGTCCGACCCAGAGTCGAGGGGTGACCTTGAGCCGAGGGCTCCTCTTGTCTGCCTCTCCTTCCCCATCTGTGCAATGGGGACTGGGTTGGCTGGAGGTTTCCCAAGGGTCACTGATTCCAGCTCCTTTAGGATGGGGACAGTGCTTTCCCGTGTTTGGGGACTTTAAGGCGTTTGATTCCCAGAAGCCATCTGCCCTGACCCCGGCCTGTACCCTCCCCTGCCTCAGTTTCCCTGGGCAGTTTCCTCAGAGGCCTGGGACCCAGCTCTGAGTGTCTGGGTCTTGGCAGGTCCCCGGCTCCCATCCCTTCCCAGCGTGATCCCTGGAGGCAGCAGCCCCCCGGCTGCTGAGTGGCAGTGACGGCATGAAGGCTCCGGTAAGTGGCGGAAGGAGGAAGGCTCACAGGGGACTTGGAGGTGGC
Source organism: Balaenoptera acutorostrata (assembly GCF_949987535.1). Taxonomy (NCBI): domain Eukaryota; kingdom Metazoa; phylum Chordata; class Mammalia; order Artiodactyla; family Balaenopteridae; genus Balaenoptera; species Balaenoptera acutorostrata. Next base: position 117,738,745 of record NC_080069.1, on the reverse strand, counting down.
TTCTGGCACAGCAGCCTCAGTAGCCTCTCCCACCCCAGGGCTGACCGTCACTTCTGACTCCACTGCTCCTGAGCTGAGGAGAAGGCCAGACTGGCCTCAAAGGCCAGCCCTGATCTGGCAGGCTGTGTGGCCCCAGGCAAGTGGCATTCCATCTCTGGTTTCAGGGCCTTGCCCCTCTTCCTTGTAGAATGGAGATAATAGTACTACCTCCTGTGAGCATCCAGGGTCACCCAGGTGAGGCATCTGTCTACCTGGGAGTGGGATATGTTGTGAAAGTTCAGTTTAGCTGCTCTTGATTTTATTCATGAGCCCCTGGTGAGAGCCTTGGATGTTGTGGGAAGTCAGCCACGGCTGCCTGAATCAAGGTCTCTGGGTCCCTTGTGGGCAGGGGACCAGGTGCCAGGCACAGCCTGAGGCTTCGGGGCTGAGCCCCCTCCTCCGCACAGCTGGCCACACAGAGATTTATTTTTAGAAGCTGAAGTGGCTTATGAGCAGAAAAGCGAGGGCCTCTGGCAGGATATGCCTGGGGGAGCTGGTGGGGCTGCTTTTTCACCTCTGATTTTCACAGAGCCCCAGCCAGCTGCTCAGTGGTTTCTGAGGGGTGGTAGAGGGACCTGTGCCTTGGGCAGGCTGGGGGAGAGTTAGCACCCAGAGAGACACAGGTGGTGACCAAGGTGGCGCAGCGCACAATGGCAGGCCTGGGTTGTGTCCCCCACTAGGCAACCCCACCTTGAAGGCTTGGTGGGGGGTACTCATTAAGTCTGCCCGCCGGGCAGTGGGCCAGGAGGGCTTCCTGGTTCAGATGGCCTTTGGCACGTGGTTTCTGGAGGCGGGAGCCTCTGGGCTGCAGCTTTCAGTTATTGAAGCCGTTCGTTGAATGATGCTCCCCTCACATCCCTTTCTACCATCCCTTTACTCATCCGGTCTGCTGACCCAAATCACGATCATCAGCTAGGGGAATGGCCACTGAGTCAGCTGGGGGAGGGGATGGGCTATGGGTATGCAGGCAGCCTCAACCCAGGGTCTGAAGGGGGCTGGTTACCCTTCTGATGGGCCACTCTCCTGTCCTCATGTGCACAGCGCTTCATGGTAGTGCTTTGGCCACTGTCCTCACAGTAAGTTCATGCTTCGGGCATTATCTATTTCAAAGAGGAAGCAGGCCCAGAGAGGTGGAGAGTTATACCCAAGGCTGCACAGTACACCTCAGCTTCTGGTTAAGAGCACCGTTTCTGGTTTTGAGGACCCACCCTGCTACTTTCTTACTGTGTGGACTTGAGCTACCCATTTCACCCCAGATGGGTTCCCTTATCTAGAATATAGGAATAATAATAGGGCTTATCTCAGGGTCATGTGCTCTGAGCCTGGCAGCCCAGAGGAAGGCCTGGTTAACAGAGATGGTGGCCTCTGCTGATGTTCTGGGAACTACTGAGCTGGGGTTTGGACCCATGAGGCTGGGGTACAGCACCCCTGCAAAAGCTTCTAGGAGTCCCAGCGACCCCCACTCCCACCCCATGACAACTGTCTCCCCCAGGGTCGGCTCCTACTCGTCATGCTGTGCTCCTTGGGCTTTTCCGCTGTCTACATCCTGCTGTGCTGCTGGGCGTGCCTGCCCTTCTGCCTGGCCTCCTGCCTGGACTCCCACCTCTCTATCAACCCCAGGCCCACTGTGCCAGGGCCCCAGCACTTCAGTGGCTACAGCAGCGTGCCAGATGGCAAGGTGAGTTGGCTGGGCAACATGTGGGGGGCAGGCCCGGCCGAGGCTACCAGGGTGCCCCCCAACTCTCTGGGGATTGTGAGAGAAATGGGCTCATGTCAGACCAGCCTGGACCCTGGGCTTGGCTCCTCTGCTCACAAGCTGACCTGTCACTTTACCTCTCTGAGCCTCAAGTTCTAAGAGGAGATGTCTGTTTTTTTTTTTTTTTGGCCGCACCGTGCAGCTTGCAGGATCTTAGTTCCCCGACCAGGGATTGAACGCGGGCCATGGCAGTGAATGTGCCGAGTTCTAACCATTGGACCATCAGGGAATTCCCAAATGTCTTTTTTTTTTTTTTAATTCAACAAATAATTGCCTGGCTGCTCTCAGCTGGGTGCTGGGGATAAAAAAAGGTGAGTCAGACAGGGTGGCCACCCGGAAGTCCCAGTCCAGCGAGGGGAGCCAGACATCATCACATCACGGTGATGCGTGTGTCTTTAGATTTACCTGTCTACGCACAATCCGTTTGTTCAGCAAGTGTGTATTTGGTGCCTTGGATGTGCCCTGCCTTGTGCTGATTGCTGCTGGGGATACAGATGACACAGATAAAAGTCATATCAGCCCCAGAGCTCTCCCTCTGGGAGAGACAGGGACAGTGGGGCCCGGGGGTGACAAGGCAGCTGAGGCCCCTACCCCACGGCACGCACCTCCCCATGCTTGCTCTGCTGGGCGAGGTTTGGAGTACTTTATCCCCTTCACCCTGATTTCAGCGGCCCCATCTGGTATGTTTCTCAAAGGCATCCCCCAATGACACCTGGTGCAGGAAGCTCCCAGTTCGGAGTTTGACAGCTCTCTGAGTGTTGGTCAGAGGGAGGCGTGCTCAGGGACCCTGGCTTGGAGGAGACCTATTTCAGGCCTTCATCCCTCTGAGTCACAGTTGCCTTATCTGTAAAAGGCTGTCATTACAGTTCCTACCTCAGTAGGGTTGCTGTGCACGTCCAACTGGATGATTCATGGACAGTGTTTAGAACGGGTGCTGTGTAAATCTTTGATCAAGATGCAAAAACAGCTGGGGTCGGGGGGACAAACTCAAGTGCCATACAGGTTTGGCCAGGTGGGACAAATGGCAAGGTGGGCTGGGTGGACGCTGTCCCAGCTCCGTGGTCACGGCCAATGTTCATTTCAGATGCTCAGAGCTCATGGTGACGTGGGCCCAGGGTGGCCAGATCCTCTGAATTTTTTTTTGTTGTTGTTTGTTTGTTTTTTATTTATTTTTGGCTGCGTTGGGTCTTTGTTGCTGCGCGCGGGCTTTCTCTAGTTGCAGCGATTGGGGTCTACTCTTCGTTGCGGTGTGTGGGCTTCTCATTGCAGTGGCTTCTTTTGTTGCAGAGCACGGGCTCTAGGCGGGTGGGCTTCAGTAGTTGCAGCACGTGGGCTCTGTAGTTGTGGCTTGCGGGCCCTAGAGTGCAGGCTCAGTAGTTGTGGCTCACGGGCTTAGTTGCTCCGTGGCACATGGGATCTTCCCAGACCAGGGATTGAACCTGTGTCTCCTGCATTGGCAGGTGGATTCATAACCACTGCACCACCAGGGAAGTCCCCCAAGTTTGTTAACAGAGCACGAAATCTAAGTTTGGGATGTCAAAATGGCTGATGTTTATAAATTAAGTATTAATTGTCTTAAAGACCCTGTGTAGGACAAGCAGAACACCTCCTGGGACTGATGGTGACATTGGATCTGACCAGACCCCAGTTGTCAGGTCAGGCTCAAACTGAGGGCAGAATAAGGAAGTCTTGTTGTTTATTGCTGGGGCATGGAAAATGGGGCTACGAGCCCTTAAATCAACATTATGTCAGACATAAAATGTCCCTGAGTGGGCTACAACACTGTGTCTTTTATTGACTAGAATTAATGTTCCCATATCCTTTACACGCCTCCATAAACCTGTGTTCCCCCAGGAGGGAATGGAGGCCTGGGGTAGGCAGCAAGTCATTTTCTGGGAGCCCTGACCCCTGACACCCAGTGAATGTTTGCAGGCTTGTTGGCTCAGCTTCCGCCTCTTGGGGGATAATGAGGTGAGGGTTGGACCCTTATTGCGCCCTTGGTCTGTGCTGATCACTCTCCAGGCATTTTCAATGGAATCCTTCCTTACAACCTGGTCAAGTAGATGCTATTTTCATCCCCATTTTACAGACGAGGGAATTGAGGCTCAGAGAGGCAAAGTGACTTGCCTAAGCCCACACAGCTAGGAAGGGGCAGAGCCAGGATTGAGGCTCAGAACGAGAGGTTCCCAATGTTGTCGTGGGCACTAAAGACTGCTTTTACTTATAAACTGGGACAATGAGAATGGGACTGGGGCGGAGAAGGGAGTGACCTAAGAGTGATTCCGAAGAGCTGAGGTTCATATTTACCTAACAAACACATACCTGACACCCAGTCTGTGCCAGGCACTGCTCTGAGTGCTTTATAAATATTTGCTTATGTAACCCTAATGAGGAAATGCAATGCAGGGCCTCTTAGGGCCTCAGCAATAGAGACCAGGGTCAGGAATGTGGCTGATGAGGAAGCACGAAGATTCCCTGAATGCAGAATCTTAGCTCTGCCACTTGTCATCGGTCTGACCTTGAGAAAGTCACTCCAGCTGCCCAGCCTCGGTTTCCTCATCTGCAAAATGGGTTGATAAAGGGACTTACATCCCTTTATTGATACATCTTACTGATGCAGATGTCAAGTGTGGTCAGGGGGTGTTCCTGGGTGGGGGAGCTGGGCAGGTGGAAGCTGTGTGCCCAGGACTTTCTTTTTATTTTTTTAAAGAATTGTTTTAGTTTTCATTCTTTTTTAATATAAATTTATTTTATTTTATTTATTTTTGGCTGTGTTGGGTCTTCATTGCTTCGAGTAGGCTTTCTCTAGTTGCAGTGAGCGGGGGCTTCTCTTGTTGCGGAGCACGGGCTCTCGGTGTGTGGGCTTCAGTAGTTGTGACTCGCGGGTTCTAGAGCGCAGGCTCAGTGGTTGTGGCACACGGGCTTAGTTGCTCCGCGACATGTGGGATCTTCCTGGACCAGGGCTCGAACCCATGTCCCCTGCATTGGCAGGCGGATTCTTAACCACTGAGCCACCAGGGAAGCCCCCCAGGACTTTCTTTCTCTCTCCCTCCCCCTGCAGCCGCTGGTCCGAGAGCCGTGCCGCAGCTGTGCCGTGGTGTCCAGCTCGGGCCAGATGCTGGGCTCGGGCCTGGGTGCCAAGATTGACGGTGCTGAGTGTGTGCTGCGCATGAACCAGGCGCCCACCGTGGGCTTCGAGGCGGACGTGGGCCGGCGCAGCACCCTGCGGGTCATCTCCCACACCAGCGTGCCGCTGCTGCTGCGGAACTACTCTCACTACTTCCAGCAGGCCCGCGACACCGTCTACGTGGTGTGGGGCCAGGGGAGACACATGGACCGGGCGCTGGGCGGCCGTACCTACCGCGTGCTGCTGCAGCTCACCAGGACGTACCCGGGCCTGCAGGTGTACACCTTCACCGAGCGCATGATGGCCTACTGCGACCAGGTCTTCCAGGACGAGACGGGCAAGAACCGGTGAGCCAGGGGCCTGCCTGCTGGGGTCTCCCTGGCGGCTGGGGGCCTGCCTTCTCCAGCAGCCTCTGGTCCATCGAGGGTCTGCTCTGTCAGGCGCCGGGGCTCAGCAGTGATACAGGCGGACGTGGTCCTGCCCTCTGATGGGGGATGGGAATCAGAGGACTGTCATTCTTCGAGTTATCATATAGATGAAGAATTCCAAACGGTGGTGAGGGGCGTTCGGCCTCGCCAGCACGCGTTCGGGGGTGACTGGTGTGGGCCTGCTCCCACTGGTGTGGGAGCTCTTCTCTCTGGAGGGGGTGCTCTGAGACCTGAACTGGTCTCTGACGTCCCTTCCTGATAAGGAAAGCAACAGTGACAGTTCTAACAGCCCTTTTCATGCACCAGGCGCTGCCCTCAAGATCTCATTCTACCACACGCCTAAAAGAGCACGCCGACTCCTGTGGCCCCCTCCTCCACACACGGGCTCCTCCCTGCCACCTCCCCAGCTCAGAAAATACGGCCGCCAGCCTCCAGTTTTTCAGACAAACACTTGGGCTTTGCGCTTGACTCCCCTTGTTTCATCACCCGCCACGTACGATGGGCTCTCGAATCTCCTCCCGTGCCCACGGGTGCCACCTTGACCTAAGCCACCATCCCCCCTGCTCTCGCCGCACCCCCTGCAGTCTGAGCTCCAACTGCCCCAGGGAATTCATCCCATCAGTCACCCGCCCTCACCCTACAGCAGCTTCGCATCACGGGGAGAGTAAAGTCCAGACTCCCACCTCCTCCCTCCCCTGGCCTGTGAGCCCCGCGTGATCTGGCCCCTGCCTGCCTCTGTGACCTCATCCTCCTTCGCTTACCCTGTTCCAGCCACCCTGGCTGTCTGGGCCTCCTCAGACATCCACGCTGCTCTCACCTGCAGACCTGTGCACGTGCCGTTCTTTCCCCCAGGTCCTCCCACGGATGACTCTTTGCTTCCAGATGTGGATGGAGGGTCATGTTGGCCCCAAATGAAGGAGCATCTGCTACCTGACATCCTTCATCCCATTCTTTTGTTTCTTCGTCTTCCCAGCAGTTCTCTCCCAGCTGCCCCCTCTCTTGAGAATGTTAGCAGTGGGCGGGGCCGGTTCAAGGCAGCACAGGGCTTGGGAGGTGTTCAGTTTGAATGACTGAATCACCCCACAACCCCTTGGTAGAGGTGGAGGTGAGTGGCCCTCGGCTGGGAGAGTAACCAGTGCTGGTGCTTTGAGAGAGTCGAGGCCTGGGGTGGCCACACAGTTCCTTGCTCTGAGTTGGGTGTTGGGGCCTGGGGGAGGAGCTAGGCTGATGGTGTTCCCTCTCCATAACCACCCATAATTATCCCCATTTCACGGATGGCTCACTGAGGCTCAGAGAAGTTCACGAGCAAACCTGATGCTGCAGAGCAGATTCAAATGGAAGACCATTTGACTCCAGACGACGCTCTTCCCCACTTTCAACGACGGTGCTCTGCTGCCTCGTGCTGTCTCCCCAAGCTTGGTCCCTTAGCTGTGGACAGGATGTGATCAAGGCTGCCGCACCACCGCTGGGGGAGGGGTGGTTTGCTCAAGTCCTCTGTGGGTGGGAAGAGTTGAACGGACCCGGCTTTGCACCCCACCCCCACCTGTTGCCCACTGCTGGCCTTGGGCTGGGGCTGCCCCGTCCTCAGCCACCCCCAGAGCCCCACTGTGGGCGTCAAGGTGAGAGGCCCTCGGCTGGAAGGGGAACCAGTGCTGTGCCTTGAGAGAGCTGAGGCTGGGGCCGCCTTGCTCCCAGTTGAGTTGGGGGTCGCGGCTGGCTGACTGCTTCCCTCCCTCTGCCAGGAGGCAGTCGGGCTCCTTTCTCAGCACTGGCTGGTTCACCATGATTCTCGCCCTGGAGCTGTGTGAGGAGATCGTGGTCTATGGAATGGTCAGCGACAGCTACTGCAGGTCAGGCCAGCCAGGCGCTGGGCGGGAGGGCACCATGCGTGGGCCCTGTCCATGCTGGAGGGTGCGTGGGCTTCCCGATGGGTGGCCGAGGCCCAGGGTGGGAAGGAGCCCGGCCTCTGGAACAGGCTGGATACCAGCCTCCGCTCTGCCTGTGTGGCCTTTGGGCCTGGCCGCCACCTCCCAGAGCCTCTATTTTCTCATGTCCAAGAGAGAAAATAATCACACTTTCCTCAGAAGGTTATGGAAAGGTTTAGAGAGAGAATAATCTACCAAAGTGCCTACCACAGCATCAGGGCTGATGGTGTCAGTGATCTATTACACCTAAGTTTTGACTTGTGATATTATATAGTTCAACGTTATCATAACTGACATAATTAACTGAACTGAAAGGGTCCCACGTCTTCACCCTCTGTTCTTTTTGGAACTTCTTTGCTGAGCACGTGGGTGAGATGGAAGTAGCCCGTGTGCCCTCTGCCATGGCACCTGGCCAGACAGCCAGTGTGTAGGTGGGTGTGCAGGGCTGGCAGCTCCATGCTGCGGGGAATGAGGGGTCCCTCCCCAAGAGCCCAGCACCAGGCGCTTTGCATATTTTGACCGGTGGTTTCAGCCGAGAAGGTAGATAATCACCATCTCCATTTTACAGATGGGTTATTGAAGCTCACGGCGTACGTCTTTGGCCTAGAGTCAGCCAGCTTGCAAGAGGCAGAGCCAGGGCTTGAACCCCGGCCTTTGGGATCCTCAGGGGCTGCCCTGTTCCTCTTTTGTTCTGGCCTCCCCTGGGACCAAGCATGGGGCTCTGTGGCCTGTAGTACCTGGCGAGGGGTGGTCCGGTAGGTGGCAGGGTCTGGCGGGAGGCGGGCGAGTCCTGGTGCCTCACGCTCGTCCCTGTTCCCCACCCACAGGGAGGAGAGCCACCCCTCAGTGCCTTACCACTACTTCGAGAAGGGCCGGCTGGACGAGTGTCAGATGTACCTGGCACACGAGCGGGCACCCCGCAGCGCTCACCGCTTCATCACTGAGAAGGCCGTGTTCTCCCGCTGGGCCAAGAAGAGGCCCATCGTGTTCGCCCACCCGTCCTGGAGGACCCAGTAGCCCCATCGCCCAGCCAGCCACAACGCCTTCACCAGGCCTCTGTTCTGACCACACTCCACCAAAAACATTTAATTTATGGATCCTGCCTCCTATCATGTGCCGAGCAGACCGAAGTTCCCTTCCTGCCCTACCCTGGGGACACTTGGAGCCATCTCAGGCCTCCAGACTTAGGGGGAGAAGAGGAGGGCCATGGTGACCTTTGCACCCTCCTCCCTACCCTTGCTCCCTGAGTAATCTGAGTCAGGTTCATCCCACCTCTGAGTCTGTCCGGTGGCGTTTGCTCCCGGGGGCTGGTGGCGCCTCATTCACCAGCACCATGAATTTCAACCGAGCACCAGCCCTGGCCCTTCCTCTCTGCACTCCCTCTCCACCTGCCATTGGTGCCACACTTCCCAGGCTGGTCGCCCTGGTCAGGGCAACCCAGAGCTTGGGGTTTGTTGGGCGAAGGGGCCTTTGAACTGTGACTGCCAGGGCCGCCTCTGGAGTGTATGGGTAAACATGTTTTCTGAAAGCCTGTCCTGGCTGTTGTCACGTGTCTGGGGGTGGGGATTGGGGCTCCTCTCGCCGCCACAATGCCATGACCTGTCGTCTTGAGGGCAGACCTACAGCCGGCTGGGCTTCTGGCCACTTAATCTGCCTGCATGTTTCTTCCCCAGGAACCTACCCACTTCCCCACCAGGTCAGGGAGTCTGACCCCATGACTGCACTTGACCCAGGGAACACCCCAGCTCAGAGGCTTCCATGGGATCCCCACCCTGTACCCAGTGGGAGGAGAGTCAGGGTGGGAGGAAATTCTTCCACATCATGTTGCCTTCCTGGTCCAGGGTCAAATTCCACTGGCCTTGCCAGTTAAATTCCCAGTTAACTCTGGGGTTGGTTACACTGCTAGAAAGGAAGGAGGAGGGCAGGCCTGGGGCCTTCCTTCTCTGAGTATCAGTTTGGTCACCTGTAAAGTGGAAAATCACATCCACCGATGAACAGGTAGCAAGGGTGTACAGCCACGCTGGGGTGGGTTAGAGTTATAGCCCATTTTACAGGTGAGATGAAGCTGCTTGGCCGAGCCAGGGTGCAATCCAAGGTCTGAGAGCTGCGCCTGAGTGTCTGGGCCCTGCACCAGGGGGCTGGAAAAAGCCCACGGAGGCTTCACCCCCCCTCCTCCCTTCTTCCCTCCTAACTTCCTTCCTCCCTCCCTCCCTCTTCTGGAGACCAGGAGACTAATGGAGGGCCGGGACCCCAGGCTGTCAGCTGGGATGGAGCCCTAGGGTTCTAGCTTCCAGCTTCGGGGCTTGGCCACTTCATTGGCTGGTGACCTGTGCAGAAACTGCCCCGGGGCCCCACGCTTAGCTCAGCGTTCTGCTGTTGGCACTTGAAATTCTTCTTCTTTTTTTTTTTTTTAACAAGGGGCTGCACCTTTTGCACTAGACCTCACAAATCATGTAACCATCTGTGCCAGGGAGTCTGGGTGACCCAGGACAGTCCCTCTCCCACCCCCAGCCTTCTCAGGAGAGACTGGAGACCTGGCACCTGGCCCACCTGCCTTTTGTGCCCTGCCTCCCCCTACTGGGTGCCAGGTGGGCCCAGAAGCCTCTGCAGGCGTGGGAGGAGAGCCCTGGGCTGGGGGGCAGGGAGCACGCCCTTGGGAGGGAGCAGGCTGGCAGCTGAGCCACAGCTGCTGGCCCAGCAGCCGGCGAGTGCTTGTGAGCAGGTGTTGGGCAGAGGTAAGGGGGGAATGTAACCTGGCAGGCAGAGGGGTTGGTGGGGGAACTTTGGGCCCAGAGGGAGGGCTCTGGAGTCAGACCTGGCCTCGTTCTGGCTCTACTTCCTGCTGCGGGACCCAGGCAGGTTAGTGCCTCCCTCGTGTGTAAAAGGTACTAAAGTAGTCCCTACCTCACGGGATGGTACAAACTGGGAGAGATGGCATCCGTAAAGTGCCTGTCCCCAGGGCTGGCACTTGATATGTGGGAGCCATCATTTTCAATGGGGTCACCCTTGCTCACCCAGCCCTGCCCTCCTCGGTGGTGATAGTTGGGCAGGAAGACTTCCCACTCCCATCAGCTGTGTCTGCTCACCGCGTCATCCGCCGTCTGCAAGGCCCAGCGTCTGCTGGGTTTGCTAGGACTCCAACTCCACCCCCTCCCAGCAGGTTGCCTCCTCCTCCTGTGCCATCGCCTGGGAGATGCTGGCCCAGCCCTTGGGGCCCAGTGCACAGAGGCATCTCTGTCTTGGGCCTGCCCTTGGGTGGGTGAGATGTTTATTTCTGTGTTGGCCCAAGTATTGTGTTTCTGGGTTGGTGACCCGGCAGGGACGATCCACCAGCTACTTCCTCCAGGCAGATGAAGGTGACTGGTGACTGGATCTGGGCCTGCTGACAGCTCTCTGGACCCCCTTCTCTGCCACTGCAGTTCCTACAGCTTCCGGGAGGTGAGTTGGGGGACAGGAGCCACCTCCCAGCCCTGAGGAGTGTGTCTGGAGGGGCACCTTGGCGTGCAGCCCCTCGTTGGGCCTCTGTTTTCCTGTCACCCCCAGGCTCCTTTGTCTCCTCAGCAGGCCTGCTGGGGACCCCCTCTGCTTCCTCCTGAGGACAGAGGGGAAGCTGGGTGAGTCTCATAGCCTGGAGGTATCTTAAGGAGCCTCTCCTCAGAAGGAACTTCGGGCCAGGTCAGGAACTCACATTCAAACCTCATCTAGCCAGGTGAGGACAGGAACCTTGGTTCTCCTAGGTACTGGTGGGCACCCATGTCCGGCGTCACCTGGGACAGCCTGACCGCTCCAGCCTCTGTCTGAGAAGAACCAAGTACTTCCTGGTTCCAGACCCACTGCCCAGAGGCCTCTGAGGGCTTTTTCCAGTATCCCATGGAAGGGAAGAAACCTAACAGTGTAAAGATTGCTAAGGGGTGAGAAGGGGAGAGTCACACCCTGGACCCCCATCCTGGGGCAGGAAGGGCTGAAGCATAGGCCACCTCCATCAGACCATGGGGGAGCGACTCCGGGGCGGGGGACCGGCTGCCCAGCTGCAGGCAGGGTCGGGGAGCAGCGCCGGGATTGGCCGCAACCTGCCGTCCGTGAAGGCCCTGGCGTGCGTGTGAGGCAGGCCTGGGGCTTCCAGGGGGCAGAAAGGCTTGTGGTTATTCAGCCGACAGGTCTGCGGGAATCCCAGCTCGGGCACCTCTGTACTCTCTGTGCCTCATTTTCTCCCTCTGGAAAGTGGGAGTAACAGCAGTGCCCATAGGTTATTTTAAGGATTCAGCGAGGTATGTTTGCAAAGTGCTTATTAGCACAGGAGAAAGCACCCGACACACATGGAGCTGTGTGGGTTTTCGTATCCTTGTTGTTGTTGTTGTTGTTGTTGTTGTTGTTATTATTTTGGCCCGTGCCGCGAGGCATGGAGGATCTTAGTTCCCCGACCAGGGATCAAACCTGTGCCTCCTGCGGTGGAAGTGCAGAGTCTTAACCAATGAACCGCCAGGGAAGTCCCCTTGTTAATATTATGGAAATGGTTGTTATTGTTCTTGGGGCCCAGGAAAGGGAAGCTAGCCCTAGAGCAGAGCCTCCTGGAGCAAGCCTGGCCCCAGAGACACGGCAGGCCTGACGGGGGAGCTCCAGGTCCGGATTTGGTCCAGGAGCTGGGCTGCGGCACCCTTTTATTTCCGGAGTCTAGGTCACTGGCCTGGAGCTGGGAGAAGGGCGAGGGGTGGATTGGGTGCCTCCACCCCTCGCCTCTAACCTGCCTGTGACCTCAAGCAAGGGGCTCCCGTTCTCTGAGCTCCCAGCAGTTACGTTCATCAGGTGTCCTGCCTGACTGCCGGCCCTCCTGCTCTGTGGTTTTCTGTCCTGTGGCCAGCAGGGTGGGTCAGGTGCCGAGGAGGGCTGGGTTGAGGATGGGGCTGAGGCTCAGGAAGCAGATGGAGGTGGACACCAGGGGGGCAGGAAGCCTTGCATGCACCCGCGGCTGTTTGCACTCCCCACCCCCCCACCCCCCCGCACTGCCTGGTGGGCAGTGCCTCCATGGCCTGGAGGCTGGACCTTGGGGGCCCCCTGACTTTTGTTTTAATTAAAAACAAAGTGGTATTAACTTCCCAAATTAGTCCAATGCAAACCACCCGGAAGTTTATGAAGCAGAAAGTGAAAATAGCACCTACCCCATTCTCCCCATATCCACTCTCCAGGGGAAACTACTGCCAGTAGTCCTGAGTGGATTCTTCCAGAAGCCTTTGTGTGCATTTACAAACATATATGCATAGATAGTTGTAGAAAAAAAGGAATCATGCTATACATGCAGTTCATTTTTTATATTAAAAATAAAATTTTAAATATAAAAACATTGACCATTATCTTAAAAATTTTGGAAAATACAGCTAAGCCAAAAGAAGACAGCAGCCCATAATCTTATCATTCGAGAAATAACCACTATTGACACTTTAATCACTACGACGGGCAAAAGTATCTATTTTTATTTGACTTATCTTTCTTCTTTTTTTCACCTTTTAAAATACTGTGTTACACCCGAATGATGGCATGCATTATACTTGTAAAAATAAAACACATGTAATGAACCTCTTGAACTCATGTCCCACTTAAAGACGAGACCTTTGTTATTATAACTTGCACACCCCTGCCTTTCTTCTCCTCTCCCTCATCCCTCCCCACAGAGACTGCTGTACTCTTGACTTTTGCTTTTAAAACTTTAATCACTCTGATAGGCAAAACTATCTCCTGTCCTATGACAGGCGGCCTACTGCCTGCTGTATGCTTAAACAGTATGTTGTGTAGTTTCATTTGTCTTCCAGGACTTGGCTTTTTCACTCCTCATGTCTGTAAGTTTCATCCATGTCATTCCCCCCCACCCCTGCTATATAATATTTCACCATGTGAACATATCATAATGCAATAAAAAAATTCCATTCTCCTTGATAGCTATATGAGTTGTTTCCAGTTTTGTATTATTTTAAGCATTGCTGCTATGAGCTTTGTTACATACATGTGCAAGAATTTCTCCAGGGTATATACCTGGGAGCAGAATGCAAAATTTTCCAGCTTTGTTTTCCAAAGTGATTATAGAGATGCATTTTAAAAACTTGCTTTCTTCACTTATTACATATCCTGTAAATATCCTGGACATCTCTTCCTGTTGGTGCCTATTGATCTGCATCATTCATCTTAGCGGGGCTGTGTCTTTGTTCATTTAACCAGCTGTCCAGGCTACTTAAGTTATTTTTCACTATCGCATAAAATGATGTAATGAATACCACAATTATTATAAGAAGTAATGTAACATTTTTAATCCTTACAACACCCTGTGAGGTTGTTCTCCCTATTTCCTGGAAGCAGGGGAAGCATAAGTAACGTGCCAAGGCCACACAGCTAGTAGATGGCAGGGCTGAACTTGAATCCAAGAGTGGATCCCTGAGTTCACCCAGGGTGACTACTGGGTGCAGGGCTCTGGAGGCCCGAGGTAGGGATGCCCAGGGAGAAACTCAACTGATTCCAAGCGCAGTGTGCTCTGGGACTCAGTTTCCCCATCCCCGTCGTGGTAACAATAAAGCGAGGTAGAAGTGGGCCTGACCCACACTAAATGTTCTCCGGAAGACTGTTGTTATTGTCATTGTCACTACAGGCTGCCCAGAGGAGTAAGCGCGGCGCTCGGGTGCCCCGGGCCGGGGCTCGTCCGCCCCTCACCCATCCCCGCCTGCACCGCCCAGGGGCGGGGCCACCCGCGGCCCCCCAAGGCTCCGCCCGCCTCCCAGGCCTGAACCGGCGAGAGGCGAGCGGCGGCGCTAGGACCCGGCGGGCCGGGGCTGCGGCGGGGCCTGGGCGGCCAGAGTGGCGCGGACCCTGGCTCTTGGCTCCCGGCGCCATGTGAGGGGGCTCGGGGGTCGCGGGGAGCCGGGCGCTCCCCGGGGGAGGTGAGCTGGCGCCGCGCGGGGGCGGGCAGCGGGAGGGGGTCGCTGCCTGCGCCCCTGGAGGTGGGGGGGCCGTCAGGAGCCGCTGGGGATGGAGATTGATATGGGGGCCCCGGGGGCTCCCGTAGACCCACTCACTCTTGGCAACCGCGCCTGGAGATCCCGGTCCCCGCGCCCAAGGGCTGTCGCGGGGTTCGCGGGGCCTCCTGCCGCTGACTACCCCATTAGAGATCGGGGACCCTGCCGCCGTCCTGCCTCCCTTCTCTTCCCAGCTGAGGCTAGAGCTCCGTACCCCCCGGAGTGCTGGAGTTGGGGGGTTCAGCGCAAGCGGGGCGCAGAGGGTGAGTCGTCCCCCTCCTAGGTGCACCCACGGTTTTGGCGCCCCCCATTTGGAATTAGGAGCCTCCCTCCCCCTTCTCCCGTGAGCTCTCCTCCCACGCGGCTCGTGGGGGCGTCCCAAGCCTGAAGGAGGACTCCCCGAGCTGGGAGAAGCAAAGCCCCCAAACAGAGGGCAGGGTGTGGCCCCATAGCCTGAGCTCGCGGTTTCAGCCCTCCGGCTTGGTCCACCTTGGGGCTGAGTCCACGATCCTGGCTCAGAGCTATGGGCTGCTGCCTCCCTAGCCTGAGCAAGTCGCTCCCAACAGTCCTGCTCTCCGGTGCTGGGCCAGGTGCTGGGAACCACTCAGTGGCCTCTGGTCAATTCCAGCCCTGGGAGATCCTTGAGAGGGATCCAGTCAGGCTCAGCCCTGGGCTGCTCCCTGGAAACAAGCCGGGAAATAAGGCACCCCAGCAGGCTCTGGACAGCTCTGCAAGGCACTTTGCCTCTCTGAACCTCGGTCTCCTCATCTGTGAAATGGGGATAAGAGCCCCTGCTGTGCAGAATTGCCAGGAAGATTCAGTGAGTGGGTGATGCTTAGCAAAGGCTCCGCATTTATTGATATTAGAGGGAAGTTGCTGGGCCATGCATCAGAGGGCAGGGGAGTGTTTCTCTGGCAAGCTCGTGGAGAGGCAGGCCTTGAACAATGAATAACCACAAAACTAACAGCTGCTGGCACTGATCAAGCACTTTCAAATCCTGTGCTTCCCTTGCCACATCTGCTTGAATCCTTCTAACAACATTGTGAGTTACCTACTCTTATTATTCCATTTCACAGATGAGGAAACTGAGACTCAGAGAGGTCACATGGCTTGCCCGAGGCCCCTCAGCCAGTAAGTGGTGGAACCGGGATTCGCACTTGAACATGAGATGCTGTACTGACCATGGTCTTCTCAGAGCAGGACTGTGACGGGCCTGACCAGGGGGACAGTGGTCCTGGCTGAGGGCACTGCTCAGGCAAAGGTGGGAAAGTGGGGGCGTGGGCCTGGGAACTGGAGTGCTCTAGTGTGTCTGGAGCTTGGGGCATCCGAAGGAAAGGGTAGTGAGAGGGGAGGCGCAGCTCAGAGAGGCAGCTGGAATGCTAGAGGCGTCAGGGTAGATGGGGACTACCCAGGGATCTGGATGACTTTTGCCTTAACGGGCTATGAGTCTAAGAACAAGCTGCTCTTCCCTTCTGATGAGCCGCAGTTTCCTGATCTGTGCCGCAGGGACTGGACTGGACTGTGAGAGTCTCCATGAGAGTCCGGGGGGCCTCCCTGCCTGGCTTTGAAGGCTGGCTGCGGAGAAATCTGAAGCTGGGCTTGGGAGGAGGGGGAGCCCGCGGAGAGGGGGCGGGGTTGGGTGGTGGGCGGGGTTAAGACCCAACCAATCAGGAGCGGCGTGGGGGCACCTCCTTTGGCCTGGGGTTCTCTGGCTATTCCTGGTGGCGGTGTAGGAGTAAACAGCTGCTAGGTCAGGGGGCGGAGATAGTGGCGGGAGATGGGAGGCCCCTGGAGGGAAGGACGGAGCTGGGGAGCTCCTGGGCCCCAGTTTCTCTCTCTGCGCACTCTCCTTCCTTTAGTGCCTTCTGGCCTCGAATCTGCTGGAGGTGGCTGGACACAAGTACTTACTCCCTTTTGACAGGTGGGGAAATTGAGATCTGCAGAGAAGCTGCGTCCTGCGTGGATGGGGGAGCCGTTGGGGAGTGAGGAGCAGAGCTGGGCTTGTATGGTCCCGGAGCCCACCGCGCCCCAGGGTGGGGCTGTGATTATAACCATTGGACAGATGAGTCTGAGCCCTTAACCCCCAAGATCTTACTTATTTTTTAAATTATTTATTTATTTATTTTTGGCTGTGTTGGGTCTTCGTTTCTGTGCGAGGGCTTTCTCCAGCTGTGGCAAGCGGGAGCCACTCTTCATCGCGGTGCGCGGGCCTGTCACTATCGCGGCCTCTCTTGTTGCGGAGCACAGGCTCCAGACACGCAGGCTCAGTAGTTGTGGCTCACGGGCCTAGTTGCTCCGCGGCATGTGGGATCTTCCCAGACCATGGCTCGAACCCGTGTCCCCTGCATTGGCAGGCAGATTCTCAACCACTGCGCCACCAGGGAAGCCCAAGATCTTACTTATTAATGAACAAAGTCAAAGGGGAAAAAAAAGATAAGAATGAAGTCATTCAGCAGTCCTCCTGCACCCATCTCCAGGGCTCGGGAGACACAGCAGAGAATGTGAGGCCCTGTGCCGGCTGCGACCTCAGAGAGCACTCAGCGGGGAGGTGGCACGCAGGGGACATTCCTGGCCCACCTCAGGCTGGGAGGATGAGTGGGCATGAACAACATTGTGGAGGGTGTCCTAGTCAGAGGGGCCAGTTTATGAAAGACCTGGAAGGGTATGAGTGTAGAGGAGTTTGGACCTACGAGGAATGTTATTCCCAGGCCTCAGGAACATAAGACAGGGTTTAGAGTAGGGATGTGAATGGGGCTCCTGCTGGGTGGGGGGCAGGCCCCCCCAGCAGGGGAGCCAGTTTTAGGCCTGCCAGCTGCCTTCGAGCGGAGTGGGAGAGTGCACGGGCAGGGAGAGAGGCAGGGCTTTGCCACCACCTGGCTGTATGACATCAGGCCAGTTCCTGCCCTTTCTGGGCCTCACTGTCTCCACCTGCAAAATGGGTACAGCCCTGAGCCTTGAAGTCATGGGTGGGTAGGAGGGCTGGCAGGGGTGGGGAGGGTGTAGCCTAGGACCAGCTGGACTTGGGGGAGGGCACCCAGGCCATAACTCTTTCTGTGGCTTGCAGGTGTGACCCCACACCCCTGCCCCCTGGGCCACCTGCAGGACGCTGGCCCCTGCCCCTCAGCAGACGCCGGAGAGAGATGAGTAGCAACAAAGTAAGTCCCCCTTCATTTCTTGTCCCCATCTCAGCTTCTTATTTCCCTCCGTGAAATGGGCTCCTTTGGACCTGCCTCAGACCCAGGCACTACAAGTCTCTCTTCCCTGCCAAGAAGCTGCTGATGCCTGGGAGACCCTGGTGTGAGCCCTGCTTTGGCCACTGATCTGTGTGGCCTGGGCAAGCTCCTGCCTCTCTCTGGGCCCAGGTCCACCTCTGTCCTCCTAGGCTTGACTGGTCCATCTGTGGTAAAGGATTGGCCAGGAAGGTGACTGTGGAGTGCTGTGCAGGGGGTGGGGGTGGGGAGTGAAGGTGAATGGGAGGTTGGGAGAGGGGGCAGTGATCAGAGTCAAAAATGACATGATATTGTGAGCATCACTCTGAGGGTGTCAGGGTTCCCTATGATCCATTCATTTATGCTTTCCTGAGCACCTACTATGTGCCTGGCCCTGCACACCCCTTTCCTAGCTGCACTACAGCTTTGGCAGAGCCTGGGGGTTGGGGGTGGGGTGATCTGGGTGTGTCTGGGTCCAATCCAGAAAGAGAAACCACACAGTAATTTGAATAGAGAAAGTTTAATATAAAGAATTATTAATTATAATTGAGCATTGGAGTAACAGGGGATTCGAACTCTACAGAATACAGGACTAGCAGGTATAAGGAGCAGCCACTGGGAATTTCCAGTCGTTAGGACTTGGTGCTTCCACTGCTGGGGCCCAGGTTCGATCTCTGGTTGGGGAACTAAGATCCTGAAAGCCGTGTGGCACGGCCAAAAAAAAAAAAAAAGGAGCTGCTATCACACTCAGGGTTGAGACCCAGGCCTTGCTGGGCTGGAGAGGGCACAGCTATGGCCCACCACTGGATGGCAGAGAACTCACTGTGGTGCTGTGCTGTGGAAGTTGTCATAAATCCACCTGCTAGGCTACAGGGAAGGCTGTTCACAGGAGGTAACTCCCAAGAGACACTTCAAGCATCAGGTAAAACTGCTCCAGGGGGCTTCCCGGGGACTTCCCTGGTGGCTCAGTGGTTGGGGGTCCGCCTGCCAGCGCGGGGGACACGGGTTCGAGCCCTGGTCCGGGAGGATCCCACGTGCCGTGGAGCAGCTGGGCCCGTGTGCCACGGCTACTGGGCCTGTGCTCTAGAGCCTGCAAGCCACAAGTATGAAGCCCGCTGGCCTAGAGCCTGTGCTCCGCAACGGGAGAGGCCACCGCAATGAGAAGCCCGCTTGCCGCAACTAGAGAGAGTCCGCTCACAGCAACGAAGACCCAACACAGCCTAAATAAATAAATAGCAATAAATAAATAAATAGATAGATAGCAATTCCTATTAAAAACAAAAACAAACAAACAAAAAAAACTGCTCCAGGAAGGGGAAGCTTATGTTTTTTGGGTGTTGCTGGTGCTTGAGTGTGCCACATGAGCACAACTCTGGAGAAGCTGTGGTCGCAGCAGGAATCAGAAGCACTCTGCTTCAAAACTGCCTGAGGCTGGATGCTGGAGGAAGCTGCTGGCCACTGGGAGAAGCCATGCGCACTGTAGAAGCAAGTGCACCAGCACCAGGCCCAAAGCCCCCAGAACCAGGAAGCAAACTCCCTTCCTCCTGACATGTCTCTCCAGCGCCCTCTACTGACAAAGTTTATTATGCAGTTCACTGGCAAGGAAAAACACGTAAAGGGCCCAGATCCATTTTCACAGAGCAGGCAAAAAGAGTAAACCTGGAGCTGAGAAGCAGTACATTAATAACCAGCCCAGGGGGCTCAGCACAAGGAGCCAGGACTCCCGGGTCCCACCTAGCCTTGCAGACCCCAGGCAAATAAATAACAGTGGACACTTCAAGTATCACTTTCCTGCCCTTTGCCATATGTTGGTGTACTGATACCCATGCATCCTGATTCCTGACCAGATCCTTTCCCTTCAGGTTTAAATGAATGGTAAACATTTATAAAGAGTTACTGTTTGGGGAAGACCTAGACCCTCTTGTTGGAATGTCCCACCTGTCTCCAAGTATCCTTCCAGCTGCAGCTGGAAGGATCGTTCTGACCCGCACTTCCAATCTAATCCAGCAAACCCTGAGAAGCTTCTGTGCTCTGGGCCCTGCCCTGGGAGCTGAGATACAGTGGGGATTAAGGCTGACTCAGTCCCAGCCCTCAGAACTCATGGTTTAATCGAGGGGGACGGCTCTTTGAATGCAGTGTGATTGGTGCTGTGGTAGGCGGTGCTCAGGGGGCTGGAGGAGGCCTTCCTGGGGGAGGTAGTGCCTGAACTGGTCTGGAATAAAGAGCAGGCATGGTAGGTGGCAAGGAGCCTGCCGGGCAGCCGGGCCCTCACTGGCCTCTCCCCTCTCCAGGAGCAGCGGTCAGCAGTGTTCGTGATCCTCTTTGCCCTCATCACCATCCTCATCCTCTACAGCTCCAACAGTGCCAATGAAGTCTTTCATTATGGCTCCCTGCGGGGCCGTAGCCGCCGGCCCGTCAACCTCAAGAAGTGGAGCATCACGGACGGCTACACCCCCATTCTCGGCAACAAGGTAGGGCAGCTGCTTTGGGAAGCTCCCTGGGAGCTGCCTGGAGACTAATCCTCCCCATTGCCCACCATCGCTGCTCCCACCTCCTTCTTCTCCTCCACCTCTTCTCTGTACTTCCACCATCCCTCCTAAAGGAAAGGGTGAATCCCAAGAGTCTAGTGCCTTCAGCCCCTTGTTTGCTGTGTGACCTCAGACAAGTACCCTGTCTCTCTCTGGGCCTCAGTTTTCTCCAAGGTCCCACCCTTAGTGCTAATATCCTATCATCTCCTGAGTCAGAATCCCTTTGGAAAAGTCTCTCTGGTTTTCACTGATCTCTGTCTCTGCATGGGAGTCTACATAGGCTTTTGGAGCAGGACACTAGGGTACTTGACAACACAACAACAGTAACAATAATGGCTGCCCATTGTCAGTTGCCTGCTGTGCACTGGGCACTGTGACCAGCAGTAATCCTCATACCAGCCCAGTGAGGTTAGCGTTATCTCCCTTGAAGAGATGAGGAAATTGAGGCTCAGAGAGGTGAAGTCACTTGCCCAAGGCCACACAGCAAGGGAGGGGAGGAGCCAGGGTATTGCCCCAATGCCTGATGAACTACAGCTGTGTCAAGAGGCCAAAAGTCATTCTGGGGCTTCTGTTGGCCTTGGGTAACCATGAAACTCAGGTTGTGTTTCTGGAGTTCACCCTGTAGTCCTCTGAGCCCTAATGTTTTCCCTGGGGTCAGGGAGAAAATTATTGGCCTCAAGCATGGACTCCACCTTCTAGGAGGAGGTCTCCCCAGGCCCTGCCTACCTCTCTCTCCTGCCTCACTAAAACCCTCATAAATCTCTCGGGGTCTTTGCATACAGTGTGTTGGTCCTGGGGCTATGAACATACTCTCACTGGAAAAGGGCCCATTAGCAGGTGTTTAGAGACAGATCAACTCCCAGTTGAGACTTTTTCTACCCTAAGGACCCTTGAAAGAGAAATTTAAAAGGTGGAACCTGGGAGAAAGTGGAATGGCTTGAGTGTGGGCAATGTGGAAGGGAATGAGACAGAGCTTGGCTTGCAGCTGTTTCCAGCCTGATAGGAGAAGCCAGAAAGGAGGAGCTCAGGAAAGCTGGCAAAGCCATCAGTTGAGGTACCTGGGACATGTTGCTTGATCTTAGAGTAAGGGCTCAGGGAAGGCTGTCTGGAGGAGGTGGCACCTGAGCTTAGCCTTGAAGGGTGCATGGGAATTCCATGGGCAGAAAATAGGCTTCAGATAGCTTGTGGTTCCAACCCGTTCATTTCACCAATGTGGAAACAGAGGCTCAGGGCAGCCTCCACACCCTTGCCTACTGACAAGGTGGTGTCCTGTTCATGGGTGATGTGGAAATGTCATGGGTGCATTGGGGAGGATGTCTTCTCTGGGGAGGCTGAGGCTGGGGCTCCGTGGCCATATAGACCTGGGTTCAAATCCTAGCCCTGCACTCCTCTGCTGTATGACTTTGGCGACATCCCCGCATGGCTGTCCTGTTCTTCTGTTCCTTAACTCTGCCCCAACCGAGCAGCCTTCATTTGCTTCTCAACACACCATGGTCATCCCACATCAGAACCTCTGGTCTTGCTGTTTCTCCTGCTTGAATACTTTCCCCTGCATGGTTCCTTTTCATCCTTCAGGTGTCAGCTCAGAGAGGCCTCCCCAGGTGACTTTTCTAGAGCAGCCCTCATTCCTGCCACTCTTGATCCCCTGCCCCTATTTTATTTCCTTCCCAGCGTGTTTAACTTACCACCTGGCATTATTTTATCGTTTACTTGTACACCATGTCTCCCCAGCCGTGAGCTTCTTGAAGCCAGGTGTGGGGTCTCTTTTGTTCATTGCTCTGTCCCTTGTACTTGGCCATTAGCCAGCTTGCTGTAAAGATTTGTTGAATGTTGAATGAATGGGCCTCAGTCTCCCTGTCTTTAAAATGAACATCGTAATTCCTGCTTCCTGGAGGCCTAGATGTACGGAGCACAGCGCCTGGCACTGAGTGGTCATAACAGTGTTGGCTTTCCTTACCCCCCAGACTCTGCCCTCCCGGTGCCACCAGTGTGTGATTGTCACCAGCTCCAGCCACCTGCTGGGCACCAAGCTGGGCCCTGAGATCGAGCGGGCCGAGTGCACAATCCGCATGAATGACGCACCCACCACGGGCTACTCAGCCGATGTGGGCAACAAGACCACCTTCCGTGTAGTGGCCCATTCCAGCGTATTCCGTGTGCTGCGGAGGCCCCAGGAGTTCGTCAACCGGACCCCTGAAACCGTGTTCATCTTCTGGGGTCCCCCAAACAAGATGCAGAAGCCCCAGGGCAGCCTGGTGCGCGTCATCCAGCGGGCAGGCCTGGTGTTCCCCAATATGGAGGCTTACGCCGTCTCTCTTGGCCGCATGCGCCAGTTTGATGACCTCTTCCGGAGTGAGACAGGCAAGGACAGGTACCAACCTCCTGCCCGCTCCCTCTGGCCAGCCCTGTGCTCCCTCTCAGCACGCTCCGTCCAGAGGGCCTGTTGCTCCCAGCATGCACTGCTGTGAGGGTGTGGTCACTTCTTGCCACCTTCTGGTCAGGTTTCCTAGGGGAGTTGGCTTCATGTCCAGCTCTTAGCCTGAGTCATTTCCAACACGCTCTGCATGGCCTCCTCTCCCCCAGGGTGCATGAGTGGCTCTGAGAGACTAGGGCTCCCAGCATACTCTAAGGTTGCACAGTTACTCCTAGCATCTTCTAGGAGAGCTGCCCCATAACATGCCTCATGGAAAGTGTTGACCATTCCCAGCACATCTTACTTTAAGCACACAGTTGTTCCCAGCATGCTCTATTCTAAGGCTACATCACCCTCAGTATGCCCTTCTCTGACTAATCTCCCTAGAAAAGCTAGGCCAGTGCTATCCAATAGAAATATCATGCAAGGGCTTCCCTGGTGGCACAGTGGTTGAGAATCTGCCTGCTAATGCAGGGGACACGGGTTCGAGCCCTGGTCTGGGAAGATCCCACATGCCACGGAGCAACTGGGCCCGTGAGCCACAATTGCTGAGCCTGCGCGTCTGGAGCCTGTGCCCCGCAACGGGAGGGGCCGCGATAGAGAAAGGCCCGCGCACCGCGATGAAGAGCGGTCCCCGCACCGCGATGAAGAGTGGCCCCCGCTTGCCGCAACTGGAGAAAGCCCTCGCACGAACCGAAGACCCAATACAGACAAAAATAATAAACAAATAAATAAATAAATAAATAAAAGAAAATCCTTAAAAAAAAAAAAAAAAAAGAAATATCATGCAAGCCACACAGGTAATTAAATTTTTTATAGTAGCCACATTTAAAAAGTAAAAAGAAACAGGTGAAATTAAATTTAATATATTTTTATTTAACTCAATATGTCCAACATATAGATCCTGTACATATTTTGTTTGATTTATATCTAAATATTTTTAAAATTTTGGAGCTATTGTAAATAGCATTAAAAAAATTTTTTTTTGGTTTCCCATTATTCATTGCTAGTATGTAGAAATATGATAGATTTTTGTTTGTTGACCTTGTATCCTGTAATCCTACTAAACTTACTTCTTGGTTCTGGGAGATTCTTGTAAATTCTTTGGAATTTTCTGTGCAAATGATCATGATGTAAGGACATGCAAATAAGGACAGTTATTTTTTCCTTTCCAATCTGCATGCTTCTTATTTCTTTTACTTGACTTATTGTACTGGCTAGTACTTTCAATATAACATTGAATTGTATTGGAAGTGGTGAGAGTAGACATCCTTGCCTTGGTCTCAGGCTTAGGGGGAAAGTGTTCAGTCTTTCATCATTGAATATGATGTTGGCTGTAGGTTTTTGAAACTGCGGGTTGAGAAAGTTATCAGGTTGAGGAAGTTCCCTTCTCTTACTGGATTGCTAATAGTTTTTTTAAATCATTACTGGATATTGAATTTATCAAATGATTTTCTGCATCAATTGATATCACATGGTTTTTCTTTCTTTTTTTGTTTGAATTTTTGAATTTTATTTTTATTTTTTATACAGCAGGTTCTTATTAGTTATCTATTTTATACATATTAGTGTATATATGTCAATCCCCATCTCCCAATTCATCCCACCACCCCCTCCACTTTCCCCCCTTGGTGTCCATACGTTTGTTCTCTACATCTGTGTCTCGATTTCTACCCTGCAAACCGGTTCATCTGTACCATTTTTCTAGGTTCCACATACACGCATTAATATACGATATTTGTTTTTCTCTGTCTGACTTACTTCACTCTGTATGACAGTCTCTAGATCCATCCACGTCTCTACAAATGACCCAATTTCGTTCCTTTTTATGGCTGAGTAATATTCCATTGTGTATATATACCACATCTTCTTTATCCATTTGTCTGTCGATGGGCATTTAGGTTGCTTCCATGACCTGGCTATTGTAAATAGTGCTGCAGTAAACATTGGGGTGCATGTGTCTTTTTGAATTATGGTTTTCTCTGGGTATATGCCCAGTAGTGGGGTTGCTGGGTCATATGGTAATTCTATTTTTAGTTTTTTAAGGAACCTCCATACTGTTCCCCATAGTGGCTGTATCAATTTACATTCCCACCAACAGTGCAAGAGGGTTCTCTTTTCTCCACACCCTCTCCAGCATTTGTTGTTTGTAGATTTTCTGGTGATACCCATTCTAACTGGTGTGAGGTGATACCTCATGTAGTTTTGATTTACATTTCTCTAATAATTAGTGATGTTGAACAGCTTTTCATGTGCTTCTTGGCTATCTGTATGTCTTCTTTGGAGAAACGTCTATTTAGGTCTTCTGCCCATTTTTTTTATTGGGTTGTTTTTTAGTATTGAGCTGCATGAGCTGTTTATATATTTTGGAGATTAATCCTTTGTCTGTTGATTCGTTTGCAAATATTTTCTCCCATTCTGAGGGTTGTCTTTTCGTCTTGATTGTAGTTTCCTTTGCTTTACAAAGCTTTTAAGTTTCATTAGGTCCCATCTGTTTATTTTTGTTTTTATTTTCATTACTCTAGGAGGTGGATCAAAAAGATCTTGCTGTGATTTATGTCAAAGAGTGTTCTTCCTATGTTTTCCTTTAAGAGTTTTATAGTGTCCAGTCTTACATTTAGGTCTCTAATCCATTTTGAGTTTATTTTTGTGTATGGTGTTAGGGAGTGTTCTAATTTCATTCTTTTACATGTAGCTGTCCAGTTTTCCCAGGACCACTTATTGAAGAGGCTGTCTTTTCTCCATTGTATATCCTTGCCTCCTTTATCAAAGATAAAGTGACCATATGTGTGTGGGTTTATCTCTGAGTTTTCTATCCTGTTCCATTGATCTATATTTCTGTTTTTGTGCCAGTACCATATTGTCTGGATTACTGTAGCTTTGTAGTATAGTCTGAAGTCAGGGAGTCTGATTCCTCCAGCTCCGTTTTTTCCCCTCAAGACTGCTTTGGCTATTCGGGGTCTTTTGTGTCTCCATACAAATTTTAAGGTTTTTTTGTTCTAGTTCAGTAAAAAATGCCACTGGTAATTTGTTAGGGATTGCACTGAATCTGTAGATTGCTTTGTATAGTATAGTCATTTTCACAACATTGATTCTTCCAATCCAAGAACATGGTATATCTCTCCATCTGTTTGTATCCTCTCTGATTTCTTTCATCAGAGTCTTATAGTTTTCTGAGTACAGGTCTTTTACCTCCTTAGGTAGGTTTATTCCTAGGTATTTTATTCTTTCTGTTGCAATGGTGAATGGGATTGTTTCCTTAATTTCTCTTTCTGATCTTTTGTTGTTAGTGTATAGGAATGCAAGAGATTTCTGTGCATTAATTTTGTATCCTGCAACTTTACCAAATTCACTGATTAGCTCTAGTAGTTTTCTGGTGGCATTTTTAGGATTCTCTACATATAGTATCATGTCATCTGCAAACAGTGACAGTTTTACTTCTTTTCCAATTTGTATTCCTTTTTCTTCTCTGATTGTCGTGGCTAGGACTTCCAAAACTATGTTGAATAATAGTGGTGAGAGTGGACATCCTTGTCTTGTTCCTGATCTTAGAGGAAATGCTTTCAGTTTTTCACCATTGAGAATGATGTTTGCTGTGGGTTTGTCATATATGGCCTTTATTATGTTGAGGTAGATTCCCTCTATGCCCACTTTCTGGAGAGTTTTTTTTTTTTTTTTTTTTTTTTTTTAAGGATTTTCTTATTTATTTATTTATTTATTTATTTATTTTTGGCTGTGTTGGGTCTTCGGTTCGTGCGAGGGCTTTCTCCAGTTGCGGCAAGCGGGGGCCACTCTTCATCGCGGTGCGGGGACCGCCCTTCATCGCGGTGCGCGGGCCTTTCTCTATCGCGGCCCCCCCCCGTCGCGGGGCACAGGCTCCAGACGCGCAGGCTCAGCAATTGTGGCTCACGGGCCCAGCTGCTCCGCGGCATGTGGGATCTTCCCAGACCAGGGCTCGAACCCGTGTCCCCTGCATTAGCAGGCAGATTCTCAACCACTGCGCCACCAGGGAAGCCCTCTGGAGAGTTTTTATCATAAATGGGTGTTGAATTTTTGTCAAGAGCTTTTTCTGCATCTATTGAGATGATCATATGGTTTTTATTCTTCAGTTTGTTAATATGGTATATCACATTGATTGATTTGCGTATATTGAAGAATCCTTGCATCCCTGGGATAAATCTCACTTGATCATGGTGTATGATCCTTTTAATGTGTCGTTGGATTCTGTTTACTAGTATTTTGTTGAGGATTTTTGCACATATATTCATCAGTGATATTGGTCTGTAATTTTCTTTTTTTTGTAGCATCTTTGTCTGGTTTTGGTATCAGGGTGATGGTGGCCTCATAGAATGAGTTTGGGAGTGTTCCTTCCTCTGCAGTATTTTGGAAGACTTTGAGAAGGATGGGTGTTAGCTCTTCTGTAAATGTTTGATAGAATTCACCTGTGAAGCCATCTGGTCCTGGACTTTTGTTTGTTGGAAGATTTTTAATCACACAGTTTCAATTTCATTACTTGTGATTGGTCTGTTCGTGTTTTCTATTTCTTCCTGGCTCAGTCTTGGAAGGTTATACCTTTCTAAGAATTTGTCCATTTCTTCCAGGTTGTCCATTTTATTGGCATAGAGTTGCTTGTAGTAGTCTCTTAGGATGCTTTGTATTTCTGCGGTGTCTGTTGTAACTTCTCCTTTTTCATTTCTAATTTTATTGATTTGAGTCCTCTACTTCTTTTTCTTGATGAGTCTGGCTAAAGGTTTATCAATTTTGTTTATCTTCTCAAAGAACCAGCTTTTAGTTTTATTGATCTATGCTACTGTTTTCCTTGTTTCTATTTCATTTATTTCTGCTCTGATCTTTATGTTTTCTTTCCTTCTACTAACTTTGGGTTTTGTTTGTTCTTCTTTCTCTAGTTCCTTTAGGTGTAAGGTTAGATTGTTTATTTGAGGTTTTTCTTGTTTCTTGAGGTAGGCTTGTATAGCTATAAACTTCCTCTTAGAACTGCTTTTGCTGCATTCCATAGGTTTTGGATCGTCACGTTTTCGTTGTAATTTGTCTCTCGGTGTTTTTTGATTTTCTCTTTGATTTCTTCAGTGATCTCTTGGTTATTTAGTAACGTATTGTTTAGCCTCCATGTGTTTGTGTTTTTTACGTTTTTTTCCCTGTAATTGATTTTTTTTTCCTGTAATTGATTTCTAATCTCATAGCATTGTGGTCGGAAAAGATGCTTGATATGATTTCAATTTTCTTAAATTTACCGAGGCTTGATTTGTGAATCAAGGTGTGATCTATCCTGGAGAATCTTCCGTGTGCACTTGAGAAGAAAGTGTAATCTGCTGTTTTTGGATGGAATGTCCTATAAATATCAATTAAATCTATCTAGTCTATTGTGTCATTTAAAGTTTGTGTTTCCTTATTAATTTTCTGTCTGGATGATCTGTCCATTGGTGTAAGTGAGGTGTTAAAGTCCCCCACTATTATTGTGTTATTGTCGATTTCCTCTTTTATAGCTGTTAGCAGTTGCCTTATGTATTGAAGTGCTCCTATGTTGGGTGCATATATATTTATAATTATTATATCTTCTTCTTGGATTGATCCCTTGATCATTATGTAGTGTCCTTCCTTGTCTCTTATAACATTCTTTATTTTAAAGTCTATTTTATCCGATATGAGTATTGCTACTCCAGCTTTCTTTTGATTTCCATTTGCATGGAATATCTTTTTCCATCCCCTCACTTTCAGTCTGTGTGTGTCCCTAGGTCTGAAGTGGGTCTCTTGTAGACAGCATATGTATGGGTCTTGTTTCTGTATCCATTCAGCGAGCCTGTGTCTTTTGGTTGGAGCATTTAATCCATTCACATCTAAGGTAATTATCAATATGTATGTTCCTATTACCATTTTCTTAATTGTTATGGGCTTGTTTTTGTAGGTCCTTTTCTTCTCTTGTGTTTCCCACTTAGAGAAGTTCCTTTAGCATTTGTTGTACAGCTGGTTTGGTGGTGCTAATTCTCTTAGCTTTTGCTTGTCTGTAAAGCTTTTGATTTCTCTGTCGAATCTGAATGAGATCCTTGCTCGATAGAGTAATCTTGGTTGTAGGTTCTTCCCTTTCATCACTTTAAATATATCGTGCCACCCCCTTCTGGCTTGTATAGTTTCTGCTGAGAAATCAGCTCTTAACCTTATGGGAGTTCCCTTGTATGTTATTTGTCGTTTTTCCCTTGTTGCTTTCAATAATTTTTCTTTGTCTTTAATTTTTGTCAATTTGATTACTATGTGTCTCAGCGTGTTTCTCCTTGAGTTTATCTTGCTTGGGACTCAGCTTCCTGGACTTGGGTGGCTATTTCCTTTCCCATGTTAGGGAAGTTTTTGACTATAATCTCTTCAGATATTTTCTCTGGTCCTTTCTCTCTCTCTTCTCCTTCTGGGACCCCTATAATGCAAATGTTGTTGCGTTTAATGTTGTCCCAGAGATCTCTTAGGCTGTCTTCATTTCTTTTCATTCTTTTTTCTTTATTCTTTTCCGTGGCAGTGAATTCCACCATTCTGTCTTCCAGGTCACTTATCCGTTCTGCTGCCTCAGTTATTCTGCTATTGATTTCTTCTAGTGTATTTTTCATTTCAGTTATTGTATTGTTCATCTCTGTTTGTTTGTTCTATAATTCTTCTAGGTCTTTGTTAAACGTTTCTTGCATCTTCTCAGTCTTTGCCTCCATTCTTTTTCCGAGGTCCTGGATCATCTTCACTATCATTATCCTGAATTGTTTTGCTGGAAGGTTGCCTATCTCCACTTCATTTAATTGTTTTTCTGGGATTTTATCTTGTTCCTTCATCTGGTACAAAGTCCTCTGCCTTTCCATTTTGTCTATCTTTCTGTGAATGTGGTTTTCCTTCCACAGGCTGGAGAATTGTCTCACATGGTTTTTCTTAAGATTATTAATCTGATGGATTATATTGATTGATTTTTGTATGTTGAATCAGCTTTGCATTTCTGGAATAAACTCCACTTGGTTGTGGGTGTCTTATTCTTTTTATATATTGCTAGATATGATTTGCAATATTTTGTTGAGATTTTTGTATCTTTGTTCATGAGAGATACTGGTCTGTAGTTTATTTTGTACTGTCTTTGCCTAGTTTTGGTATCACGGTAATGTTGGCCTCAGAAAGTGAATTGGGAAATATTTTCTCTTCTATTTTCTGGAAGAGATTGTACAGAATTGGTTTTATTTCTTCTTTAAATATTTGGTAGAATTTACCAGTGAAACTGTTGGCCTGGAGAGTTCTTTTTCAGAAGATTTTAAACTATGAATTCAATTTCTTTAAGAGTTATAGGATATTCAGGTTATCTGTTTCATCTTGAGTGAGTTTTGGTAGTTTGTGGTTTTCAAGGAATTGGCCCATTTCATCTAAATTGTCAAATTCATGTATGTCATTTTTTGCAGTTTTCTTATTATTCTTTTAATGTCTTCAGGGTCTATGATGATATCCTCTTTTTTTATTCTTGATATTGGTAATTTGTGTCTTTTCTCCCTTCTTTGTCAGTCTTGTGAGAGGTTTATTTTCTTTTAAACTTTTCAAAGAACCACGCTCAATCAAATATATCCAAAATATTTTCAGTTCAACATGTAATCAGTATCAAAAATGATCAGTGACATATTCTACATTCTTTTTTTCATACTATCTAAGGAATCAAGTGTGTATTTTACACTGACAGCACATCTTAACCACATGTCAAGTGCTCACATGTGCCCGCATGTGGCTAGTGACTGCTGTAGCAGGCAGCACAGCCTGAGGTTCTTGGTTACTTGTTCTATGCCTTGCTCTGAACTTGTGGCCGCTTCCGGCATGACCTTCTCTGATTAGTCTCCCCTTAGGAGTTGGCTCCTAGCATGTACATCACTGCATCTACCTACCATGCTCTGTGATCATGGTCACTCCCAGCCTGCCCAGGTGTGACCAGTCTCCCCAGGAGTTAATTCCCAGCATGCTATGTTCCTATTCCTCCCCTCAAAGGAGCAGTCCCCACACCCCTCATCTCTGTCCAGACAGCTTGCCCTCTGCCAGCTTGCCCCTGCTGCTGCAGCAGGGCTGGACAGGGGGTGACTGAAGTGGGGGGAAGGCCCCATGAGTGGGTGGGAGGAGTTCTGGAAAACTCTGTGTGGGTTGACCCTTCCTCCCTGCCTGCATGCCCCCTCATCATGACCCCTCTCTGCCCCCAGGGAAAAGTCCCACTCGTGGCTGAGCACAGGCTGGTTCACCATGGTGATTGCGGTGGAGTTGTGTGACCATGTGCACGTCTATGGCATGGTCCCCCCCGACTACTGCAGGTGAGCACCCCCAGGGCGATGCCCAGCCATTGGCCACAGGGTGGAGCTGGGGTCCCAGAAACCTTGGCTGGGGTGCCTTCAAGGGCCTCTATTTTATAGAATTCAAACTGCTCTGCTGAGATCTAGGCTCTTTAGAGCTACCCCAGGAGCCTCAATCCCAAGCTTAGCCAGAGCCCAGAGTTTGTATATTAATAATAACTATTTTCATTATTACGATATGAAAAGCCCAGCAGGTGACAGCTATTTTTTACTAAGTGCTGACCATGTACCAAGCATGGCTTTTTATTATCTCATTTACTCCTTATAGTGACCCTAAGGGATAAGTGCACTATTCTCCCCATTTCATAGACAGAAAAACTGAGCAGGACGTTTTGTGAGTGGCCTCAGTTCCCACGAACAGTAAGGGGTAGGGGCCAGGCTCCAGAGCCCACAGTCTTTACCACTACCCCATATTGCCACCCTCTTGGGAAAAGGAAAAGTTTCCACTGCATTAAAAAAAGAAAGAAAGAAAGAAAAAAAGTAAAGCAATTATACTCCAATAAAGATGTTTTAAAAAAAAAAAAGAAAAAAAGAAAGTTTGAGAGTCACACACCTAGTCCGTCCTACACCCATTTCACAGATGGGGAAGCTGAGGCCCAGGGATGGGCAGGGATTTCTCCCACTGAGGCCCTACAGCAGGTCAGGGGCTGGAAAGGGCAGGGTCCTGCTGGTGCCCACCTTGCCCTTATGGCCCCATCTGCTCTGCCCCAGCCAGCGGCCCCGCCTGCAGCGCATGCCCTACCACTACTATGAGCCCAAGGGGCCGGACGAGTGTGTCACCTACATCCAGAATGAGCACAGCCGCAAGGGCAACCACCACCGCTTCATCACGGAAAAGAGGGTCTTCTCGTCCTGGGCCCAGCTGTACGGAATCACCTTCTCCCACCCCTCCTGGACCTAGGCCACCCTGCCTGTGAGACTCTCACAAGGAACACAGGAGAAGTGGGTCTCTGCCCAGCTGCTCGACCAAGGGCCATCGTCTGGCTAATCAAGGCTGGTCAGAGTGTCTTCTGGCCATTCAGGCCTTGAAGAGGATATAATCTCCAGCCATTCAGGGCCTGGGGGTATCTCTTGGCCAATCAGGGATTTGGACTTCTATGTGGTTAGTCGGGTGTCGAGGGTATTTCTTGTCCAGTCAGGGTCTGAGCATAGTCAATCAGGGTATTTCTGAGTAATCTGAGGCTAATGTCGTGTCCTTTCCCATGAGGCCTTGGTTCAGAGCCCCAGGACGGACTCCAAATCACTTCCTATTGGTTGGGACAGTGGGGTCCTGTCCCAAGGAGCTGGGAACTCGTGTCGACCCCTCACTCCCCAGAGCCAGAAAGAGGTTGTGTGGCGGTGGGAGCTGTCTGGAGCCCAGGCAGGGGCATCTGTGGGGTTAGGGGGGTTCCAGGCGTGGGAGGCTGGTGTCCGGTTCTTGGCTCTGCCCTGAGTGGCCTTGGACAGACCCCTTGCCCCCTCTCTGGGCATCCTTCTGCCTGTGTCAGGTTCTAGAGTCTGAGAACCCTCCCACCTCCCCCAACGACCACCTTGGGTCTGTCCTCCGTCAAGATTGGACCCCTCCAGCCACCACCCCTTGCCGGGGGGCTCAGCTCTCTGAGGGTCTGGGGTTCCCTTCCCCACCTCCTCCTGGAAACTTGAGGATATTTTTGCGCAAGCTCTCCCAGGCTTTGGGGGACTCTGAAAAGAAGGGACAAACCTTCAGCTGTTTTCTTAGCCCTTCCGCCCAGCTGCCATTAACGTGGCTCTTAAAGAGCCAGGCCCCCTTTTCTGCCATCCAGCAGTGAGGTTTTCCACCTGTTGGAGGAGCCCTTGGGGCTGAGAGAGGGGGGATCCCAGCCCAACTGAGGTTTCCTGCAGCCCCTTTGTCTGCAGCTGCTGGAGTAGTCCAGGGGTCTCCCCCAGCTGGGCCTGGGAATGCCCTAGGGGGCTGGGAGCTGTTGCCTGAGTTCTGTCCCCTCCCTCCACATCAGGCACTTTATTGCTGGACTTCAGTGGGGTGGGTTTAATCCCTGCTCTTCTGGAGTCTTGAGGAGAAGACTGGGGGAGGCTGTGGAATGGGACGAGTCAGGCGGAGGAGGAGGAGGCCAGCAGTGAGCCACTGCACACTGGGACAAGGGGTGGGGGCCGGTGACTACCCTAGACTTGGTTTTGTAATGATTTGTACAGGAATAAACACACCTAAGCTCCGGCTGCGTTTCCTGTGTCTGGGTTCGAGCTCTGCTTTCTCTGGCCCTGTACTTCGGGCCCCGTCGGGACAGTGCCCACACTGTCCAGGCTGGGAGCCCACACACAGGCAGGATGTCCAGCTTTGTCAGCTGGCCAGTGAGTCATGCATTTTACAGCTTGGGTGGAGACCTGGCAGCCCTGGGGGCTGGAGGTACGTGGGCTTCCGGAGCCAAGCCCACCTGGCTCTTCCAGTCTGGCCTCCCCCTGCCTGTGTGACCTTGAGCAAGTCACTGCCCCTCTCAGAGCCCCAGTTCCTTCTTGGCTGAAACCAGACACTGCTCTCAAGGAGCTCAGGACAGAGGGAGGGGAGGGGCCCCACGACAGGTTCAGGGCAGTAAGGGCCACACAGAGCAACACAGGGCGCTGCGAGCACAGCTTTGGAGGAGGTGACGTTCTTCCCGAGGAAGATTCCTGCAGAGGTTTTGGGGAAGAGCTTCCAGCAGGAAGAGAAGGGGGTCGGGAGAGGACATTTCTGTCACAGAAGCATCTGCGGGGGACGGGATGGAGGAGGCCAGAGCAGAGGGTTGAAGGGGAGAGGCAGGTGGTGGGGTCAGAGGTTGGCTGTAGGGGGGCGTTGCTGAGGGCAGGGCGCCGGAGTACCCTGCAGGCCCCGGCAGGAGGGAGCCAGGCAGGGCTGCAGCCCTGGGCCAGGCGGCATGTGAACTGTGGATCCCTCACTGCTGCCTCTGTCCTCTCAGCTAAAGGGCTTGTTTACTCCAGGTTGGCAGGAGCAAGGGGGTCCGTGACTCTGGGAGATTACAACCTGTTTAGGAAGATAAGATGCCCTTGGGAGTGGAGGCCTAACAAAGGGTGACTGTGAGACAAGGGCAGGTGGCCTGCTGGAGATGGAAAAGAGCTCTCCTGGGCACTGGGCCAGCGGGATGGGGGCCACGGAGCTGGCCAGCGGGAATGGCCCCTGCATTTGTCTCAGTTCATGTATACATTGGCTCAATAGGTGGCCACGTGCCATGCGCTGTGTTAGGTGCAATTGATGAGGGAGCGGATGTCAGGTGGGAAGAAGGGCCCAAATAGAAGCCTAGTGGGAGGACCCACGGCCTCGCTCAGTAGGCAGCGGGGCCGCAGAAGGAGGGAACAGTGGAAGATGAGACCACCTGGGGCCAGATGGCAGAAGGCCGTGAGTGCCAGTCCGAGGCGGGGCAAAGCCTTGATCTTTCCTGCTAGGAGAGGCCATCCTTGCTCAGACAGCAGCAGGACAGGCAGGAGGCTGGGAGGTTGCATGGTCTAGGCCTGGGGCAACCAGACAGTATCCGAGGGACGAGACTCCTGGCAAAGTCATTACGTGGGGAGCCTAGGGCCCTGCATGGGAAGGGGATATGGGGATACGACACACTTCCAGCCCCACGCAAAGGCTTCTGGGAATCTGGGTCCAGGCAGAGGTTTCTAGGGGGAATTTCTCCCAGAATGCTGTGGCTCTCCTGTCTCCCCACTGGTGGACATGAAGGGGAGGTCAGCAGGAGGGAGTCAAGAGGGGTCGGTTGCTGGGGGTGGACTCTGGGAAAGCTCGGTTCAGCATCAGCAGGTAGGACTTTGATGGAGGATGAGGGCAGGAGGTCCAGGGTCTAGTCCTCAACCCCACGTGCTCTCACTTCCTCAGATGGGACCCAGCCGAGACCGCTCCACTCATGGCCAAAGTTAACTTCCTGAAGCCACCTCATCACGGCCAGCTTTGCTCTGAAAACTTCACTGGCTTCCCACTGTGGTCAGGACCAAATCCACCTCCTAGTTTGGGGTTCAGGGCCCTCCCATGAACTCTTTTACCCAGTTACCCCTGTGAGGCCCCTACCCCCCACTCCTCCTTGGGGGAGGGGGCATCTCCCACCAGCTGCAAACCCCACATGTGCTGCCCGAAGCAGCCACTCCAGCTGTTTCCTGCGGATGCTCTGCGGTCCAGCCAGGCCCGCCCAGGGCAGCCCCACACCTGAGCCCCATGTGCTGGACGCCTGGATCCAGCTGTGCACCTCAGAGAGGGGCCACCCCAGATATATCCCCCGATGCTGGCTCATTGGAATTCTTTATTAGCTAGAATATTTTAAAATGTTTTTTAAAAATTGGTTTCATTTTGTATGGTTATGTTTTAGGTATTTTTTTATGTTTTAAAATAACTTGAACTATACAAACACTGTAAGATGGAAAGCGAGGGTATCACCCAGTCCTATTCTCTGTTGACAGTCTAGGGTTTAATCTTCCAGATTTTTTTTTCGTGTACTTTGTTTTCTTTCCCTCTCTCCCTTGCTTCCTTTTCTCCTTCCCTACTTCTCTCCTGCCTTCCTCCCTCCCTCCCTTCCCCTCTCCCTTTTTTTCTTTCTTTAGAGTGTAACCGGGAAAAAAATCCTGAAACTTTAATATCCCAGCATTGGTGGAAAATCCATAGGTCATGCGCAAATGAAATAATTAAAACAGGTACTTAAAATATTTTTTGTTCAGTTTGTAAGATTTTTAAGGTTTTTTTATTGTGGAAAAAAAGCACATAAGATTTACCACTTACCCATTTTTAAGTGTACAGTTTAGTAGTATTAAGTTTTTTTACACTGTTGTGAAACAGATCTCCAGAAAATTTTCATCTTGCCTATCTGAAATTCTCCCTTTCCCCTCAGCACCTGGTAACTATCATTCTACTTTCTGTTTCTATGAATTTGACTGCTTTAGATACTTTGTATAAGTAGAATCATACAATATTTGTCTTTTTGTGACTGGCTTATTTCCCTTAGCATCATGTCCTCAAGGTACATCTATAGATGCTTGTTATATTTAAAAAAAAAAAAAGCATGGAGAAGGCTTTAAGTAAGAAGTGAAAGTCCTACCCCCACCCAGGCGATCCTGTGCGCACAGCTGCTCTCTCAGTTCTGCTGTAGTTCGTCAGCTTTAAGATACCATTGATTTGATTATAAGACAAAACGATTTCAGAGATTTTTGTTTTGTTTTATAAATTTATTTATTTGTTTTTATTTTTGGCCGTGTTGGGTCTTCATTGTGGTGCACGGGCTTCTCATTGTCGTGGCTTCTCGTTGCGGAGCACGGGCTCTAGGCGCGCGGGCTTCAGTAGTTGTGGCACACGGGCTCAGTAACTGTGGCCACGGGCTTAGTTGCTCTGCGGCATGTGGGATCTTCCCGGACCAGGGCTTGAACCCGTGTCCCTTGCATTGGCAGGCGGATTCTTAACCACTGCGCCACCAGGGAAGCCCGATTTCAGAGATGTTAAAATGCAAAAAAAAATTAAAAATAAATTCTAGGGTTAGATTTTACACACACACGCACATACGCATCCGTATGTTTAGAATTGTTTTCATGAAGGTGGGATAAGATCAGTGCTGTTGCGCCTTTTGCCTCTTTCTCTTGCCCCACCAGCTACACAGACCTCCAGCTTCCTTTCTCCAGCTGACTCTAGGGCAGTTGCCATCTCCCGAGCGTCACTGTCTGTGCCACTGTCCTTCCCATCAGTCAGTCTCCACTGGCACTAGAGAACATCCTGTACACGTTTTGCGCCCACTTGTGTGATTCCTAAGAATAGAAAGACACATTTGAAAGTTTGATTGACATCATCAATTTGCTTTCCCCATCATCAATTTGCCAGTTCACACAACCACCTACAGCTTTCGAGAGGGCCTTTCAAACAATTTCTAAGGCAGACTCTCTGACCCACTACTCACCCCTCCCACAAATGGCGAAACTAAAATCCCAATGAATAAGAACCTTGTCTGATGTCACAGGTCGCAGTGCTGGGATTAGGCCCAGGCGTCCTTGTGTCCAGGCTGCTGTTGTTGCTAAGCAACCACCCATCTAAGGTGGTCTCACCCTTCTGATAGTCTCATCCTCTTGCTTAAACACCTTCCATGGCTCTTTTGTGCCTGCAAGACAAATTCCAAATTCAACCCCCTCCATCTGGGGCTGCTGCCTTCAAGGTTGTGATGGGGTCTAGTGGTCAA
Source organism: Balaenoptera acutorostrata (assembly GCF_949987535.1). Lineage (NCBI taxonomy): Eukaryota > Metazoa > Chordata > Mammalia > Artiodactyla > Balaenopteridae > Balaenoptera > Balaenoptera acutorostrata. Next base: position 117,701,795 of record NC_080069.1, on the reverse strand, counting down.
ATGCCTGAGTTCTGAAGCTGCATGGTCCTAGGCTCTCATCTCTGTTCTGCTACATCATTGGGCACCTATTGCTGTGTCCCAGTCTCATGCAAAATGCTGGGTAAATACATCACTCTCTACCTGGGAACCCCAGGCAAGCCCTTTTACAACTGTGACCCTCACTTTCCTTCTCTGTATTTAAGGATTGACAGACATGGTCTGAGTCCAGTGCTCTGCCCGGCACCTGGTGCCCACTGAGTCTCATTAATGGGAGCTGTTCTTTTTTATCAGGATTGTCAGTCCCCCATCTGGGTGCCCTCAGCATTCTGAGTGACCCACATCCTCACACGGCCTCACTGGGAGCTGCCTGGCTGGGTTTTTTTATAATCTACACAGCCACCGCCTCGGAGATGGGTATGTGGGTGGTCTTTGGAGTCCCGGGAAGTTACCGTCCCAGAGGAGCTCTTGGGTCCCTTCCAACAGAGGAGGAGGAGATCCAGGTGGGTCTTGGCCCAGGGGCCTCTGGGCAGGATCCGAGGAGGGGCTGGGGAGCTTTGTCCAGCCAGCAAATCCCCCAGAATCCATGCCTTGGTGCCCTCCATCCCTGGTTCTGGCTTCTCTCTGCCACCAATTTGCTGTGGGATTTTGTGCAAAGAGCCTCTCCTCTCTGGGCATGTTTCCCCAGCTGTCATACAGGAAGCCTGGTCCCGTCCCCCTGGAGTCATGCGGGCACAGTGCGGGTAACGAAGGAATGAAAAACCCTGGGGAAGCTGTAAGGTACCCTATGCGTGTGCAGGCACAGCCACCTGCAGGTGCACGGGCGAGGGCGCCCGGCCTGGCTTCCCATCAGGGCTCTGCTCTGGTCCAGTGCCCCCTCCCTTCCCGGTCCGCTCTCCCTCCCTCTGTCCCTCCCTCCCTGCCATCAAGGAGCGCTGGCTCCCGGCATGCCGTGCGCTGCTGACAGCCTTATAAATAGTCGCCTTTGCGGGCGGGCGGCCGGTGAGGACGGGCAGGGCACGCACTGTCCCCGGTGCCCCCCGCACCCCTCCCTCAGGTCAGTGTGTGCCCGTGTGTGTGTGCCTGTGCACGTGTGTGGGGTGCCCCTGCGGGGAGTGGGGAAGCCGCGCGCACCTGGGGGGTGCGTGTTTGTGTGTCAGGGTATCCTCGGGGTTTGTGTGGCTGTGTGTTTGTATCCATGGTTGTGATCTGTATGCATCTGCTTGCCTGTATTCCCCAGGCGCTGCTCTGGGTATCTGTGCCACACTGTGTGTGCCATTGTGGATGTGTGTGTGTGTGTATGTTGCTCTCCCTCCCAGCCTCCGCGACAGTCACCCCTTTGTCCTGCCAGCACTCTTGGGGCTCCAGGTCCCTGCCCTTGGCACGTCCCAGCTGGGGACTGGGGAGGGGGAGCTGTGGCTGGACTCCCTGCCCCGAGGACCTGGGCAGGGGCAGCCTAGGTGATGGGAGGAGCTATCCTGTCACGTCATTTTGAGTGCTGGGGGGACGGGAAGCCCCTGGATGTTTGGCCCCCTGCCCCAGCCTTCTGAAAGGCAGGGGCCCTGTGGGAGCCCTGGGACAGCCCATGGGGCCTTTCCTGAGTGCTGCTCAGTTACCTACCTAGGACTCTCCAGCAGCAGCAGGACTGGGCCTGAGGGTACAAGCCCAGAGAGGGTACACCAGCTGCCCAAGGTCACACAGCTGAGTGATAGAGTTGGGATTTGAACCCTAGCCAGTTGCCAACCACTGGAAATGCTGCTCTTGGTCAGAAGCTGGGAGACCTGGGTCTTGCCCTGGCCTTGCCTTGTGATTGAGATGAAGTCGCTGTCCCATCGGGCCTCAGCTCCCCAGGCCCCTCAGCAGACCACCCAGTCATATTAGGAGTTGCCGTGGCCCTGATTTGGGGGCCATATAAGGCCTGGGTGCGGAGCCCGTAACCCAACTCTGTCCTGGACCCCTGGCTTCTGTGAGGACTCCTCACAACCCAAGTTATTTTGGACCAAGAAGTGGCAGGTGCCAGCAGGACAGAGGGGCTTAGGTTACCAGGAGGGGGCAGGGCAGGGTGGGGTCGGGAACACTCCTCAGGGTGTCGCTGCCGGCTGTCCCTGGCCTGGGGACCCTCTCCCTCCCCCACCAGCTGCAGAGGGGCACTGGCAGCTCCTACTCTTCCTTAAGCACACTCAGCAGGAAAGAGGTTATAACTCATACCCCATGAGCAGCGGGACGGTCAGCAAAGCTGCTAAAGGACCTAGTGGGTGCCAGGCCCAGGGCAGCAGAAAACGTAGCCCCAAGTGTGACCTCAGCCAGGCCCTGGAGCAAGTCTCTCCTCCTCTCCAAGCCTCACTTCCCTCCCAAGGTGACTGTGAGGATGGAGTGAGGCTCCCAGTGCTGTGCTCAGCCGGGGCCAGGCCCAGTGTGGTGGACACAGGCCTGCAGTATACAACAGAGGCCCAGTACAGTGTGGTGTGTGTTATGCTGGGCGACGGTCACCTGCCAGTGTGGGAGTGGAGAGCAGAGTCCAGGAAGGCTTCCTGAAGGAGGTGACACCTGAACTGAGTCCTAAACAGTAGCACCTTGGGGAAGGGCATCCAGGTGTTGGGTGCAACATTAGCCGGGCCCTGGAGTGGGACACGGTCGTGATGGGTGAGGGAGATCGAAGCAGTTCAAGCAGTGGCTGATAAGGCTGCAGAAGGTGCTGGGGGCCAGCTTGCTGGGCCCGGTCAGCTACGTTAGGGTTCATTTTGGGGACTGAGGGGGCCATACATGGAAGGGTTTTAAGCAGGTAAAGACGTGGCTTGATGCTTGTCAGAGAAAACCCTGCAGATTGCCTGGTGGGGTATGGAGGTGAGGAGGCCCACGGGAGGCTGGAGCAGTGGCCAGGTCCCCTGCTTGGAACAAGGCAGTGGCGGTGAGGACACAGACTGGAGGGAAGTTCAGGAGCGGAGGGCTGGGACTTGCGTGTGTGGGGTGGATGTGCGTGGGGAGAAGGGCGTTTGCTCTGACTGCAGCCTCTGGCTGGGTGATAGGGCACAATGCTGGGGACACGGGAGGGACTGTTTACAGGCTCGGGGTCTGCAGGGTCTCTGGGCCTGTCCAGGGGCTGTAGATGTTTGGGGCCGGGAGAGGAGGCCTGGGCTGGCTGAGCAGGGATGGGGGTCCTGGGAACCTGACGCCAAAAGTGAGAGGGTGGAGTAGGGGCCCCGGGTGGGGACGTCCCCGGCAGGAGGAATGCTGGCCAAGGGTTGAGGGTCAAAGGCCAAGGCAAGAGTGTCTCTGATGGTTGCTGGCGGCTTTGGGGAGGGCTGGTGGGTGGGGAGTAAAGAAGTGGGGGCCAAAGATGTGTTGCAGTAACTCTGAAGACACTGATGGGAAGGGAAGGTGGAGGGAGGCCCCTGGGGCTGTGGATGCAGAGCGGGGGGGTCCCAGGAGGCATTGGGCTTGATTTACACACTGAGGGGAAAGTGTGGGCAGGGGCCATATCAGGGGTGGAAGTTGGGCCTGTGCAAGGGTGAGAGCCTGGGGACCCCCTCAGTTGAGGACCGTACAGGCTGTGGCCACGTGAGCAGCCCCGCAAATTTCTCTCCCACCCTGGGCCTCTGTGTCCCTTTGAGCATCCTGGTCCAAACCTCATCCCAGATGAGGACACGTGCAGCTCCCCTCCCACCTGCCTGCCTCCGGGCCTTCCTCCCGGCCCCGGGGAGCGTTGTCAAGTTGTCAGGCAGATGCAGGACCCAGGGCCTGTTTTCTGGGAATTGCAAGGGGAGCAGCTCAGCGGTTGCTTGTGTGGCTGTTTGTGCCCCTCGGTGCTGCCCCCGCTGTCTGGCTCCAGAGGGAGGAGGCAGGGACAGGACAGTGGAGGCACCCAGAGGAAAGGGGACTTTGTCAAGTTCTCCCAGCCTCCTGGGCCTTCCCTGCCCCCAACGGCCCCTCCACCCTCAGAGGATGGTCAGGGCCTAGCCACACCATGTGGCGGGGCAGGAGCAGAGGCAGGAGAATCCCCCTCACCCGCCCCGCCTGTGCCCTTGTCTTGCAGAGTGCTGACTCGGCTCCCCACACCTCGGCAGGATGGAAGGTACGGAAGCTCCTCTCTTTTCCTGCTCACAGCCTGGGCCTCAGTGTGCCCATCTGTTTAGGGGGTGGGCTTTCGGAAGACATTCGGGGAGGGTTTGGACGTGGCTCTGGGGCTGCTAGAAGGGGCCTATCTGGGGGCCTCCAGCATACTCCTTAGACCTCTCGCGGGATATACCAGCTCCAGGATTACTTTTAGAAGGGGAGAGGCCTCCTTGAGGCTCCTAAGGGCCCCACAGCTCACCTCCTACACTGGTATTTATAGAGCTGAATCTCTGGCTCTTTCTGGAGAGGGAGGCGGCACTGGTGAGGGAAGGCCTGCCCTGTGGAGAGGCCCCAAGAGTGCAAATGCCAAGGCAAACAATGACACATTCCTGCCCCTCTCCCGGACCAGCAGGGGTGGGTCTTGAGGATGTCTTGGGCCCTCCTGGCTCCTACAGGCTGGGACCTGGAGGGAGACGTGGGCCAAGAGCCCGGCTGGCCCGCCTCCTGGCAGCACCACCCGTCCCTCCCTGGCGCTGGGCCTCGGCCTGGGCGGCTCTTAAAGGAACCCAGCTGTTCTGGCTGCTGCTGCGGCCTGAGGCCGGCGGTCATCCTTCCACCCCCGGGCCTCTGAACATCCGCTGCCACTGGGCTGTGGCCTCCCCCCACGGCCAGGCTTGTGCCCATCACACGGCAGCAGACATTGGGAACCCACAGAACTCGTTCTTCGGCAGCTCCTCTAGACCTCCAGCCCCGTGGCTGGGAGGACCCTGGGGAACTGCCGAGCTCACCTCCCCACTGGGGCAGGGACTTCTTTCCTAAGTGCACACAGCGAGCTCCTACTTCCCTGAGAAGTGGGGAAGGCCTGGCAGCCTGGGAAGAGGCCCCGGCCCCAGTCCGAGCTCTGGCATCCCTGGAGCAGGCCCCTGCCTCTAGGCCTAGGTTCCCCTCTCTCTGGTGGGGCTACCGTCTTGCTGAGTTCTGAGATAGAGGGTGAAACGTAAGCTCCCTCCCTCTCCGGGCAAGGGTTCCACATGCCCACCAGAGCCCTCTTCCCCGGCAACCGTCTCCAGGGCAACGTATGTTGTGGTTGCCAACTCCACACTGGTACCGCCCAGGGAAGGCAGGCGGCAGGCTGGCCCAGGGCCTGGGAGGGGAAGGGTAGGGGACACGGCGGAGCAGGACCATGCGGGCCTGCTGCTCGGCACCAGACGCCCGCAGCGTGGAAGACGCTAACGCCCGAGGTGACCGGGCGTCTCGGTCCAGCTGCCCACAGGGAGGGGCCGCGAGGGTTGGCGTCCGAGCCCCTGAGGGGCACCCTCACAGCGTGTGCTGAGCCCGTAGCCTTCAGGCCTCTGCCTCTCTGCCTGGAACACCCTCTTCTCCCTGACCTGTCTCAGTCTCTGACTTTTCCTCGCCCCATTATCCCTCACTCTGGGCCGACTCATCTGCCTCTCTGACAGGACCATGAGCTGTGTGTGCGCAACTGCCTGGGGCCCAGCACAGGCCTGGGATCCCAGAGGTACCTCTGGTTCTCTGTCCAGTGACTCACTGAGCTCTGCTTCCCTTTTCTCTCCCACAGAGAAGCTGAAGAAAACCAAGATCATCTTTGTGGTGGGTGAGTCCAAGGCAGGCGGGTGAGGCAGCAGGCAGGGCGGGGCTGTGCAGGCCCTGGTGGGAGCCTGGGACTGGGGCTGCACCCTGGGCTCTGCCCCCGCTTCACTGGGTGACCCGGGCAGACCCTGTCCCTGCAGGGGTCCCATTTCTCGGGGCTTCTGAATGGGCGGGCGCTTGCAGGCGGGCCTGGCTCGGGGAAGGGCACCCAGTGTGAGAAGATTGTCCAGAAGTACGGCTACACCCACCTCTCCACCGGGGACCTCCTGCGGGCTGAGGTCAGCTCAGGCTCAGCCAGGGGCAAGATGCTGTCGGAAATCATGGAGAAGGGGCAGCTGGTGCCACTGGTGAGTGGGCCCCGGCAGGGTGAGGGTTGGGGGTGATGGTGGCCCTGAGTGGACACCAGCCAGCAAAGCCCATGACACACTAGCAAGGCTGACCATGACCTTCCCTGTTTCTGAACCCTCCTGAGGGTCCCCACTGCCCTTGGCAGAAAGCTCCTTCCGGAAGCTCCCAAGAGCCTCCAGGACCTGCCCTGCCAACCCTTCCAGACTCCCACCACCCTGGCCTTTCTGTCCCCTCACATTGGTCACACTCTTTCCTGCCTAGAATGTTCTTTCCTCCTCATCTTTCATACCTTGCTGACTCCTCAGACTTAGGCTAAGACCCCCCCCTCCCGCCAACTTTATACTCCAGTAGCCTCCCTTCTTTGCCCGTATAACCCATGTCATGCTTGGAAACTATAAATCAACTGTGTAATTGTCTGTCCCCTCAGCAGACTGTGAGTTTGCGGAGGGCAGGGAAGGTCTGCTTTGTTCACAGCTGTGTCCTCAGGGCCCAGACAGGAGGCTGGGAGGAGGGGCTCAGTCATATTATTGAGTGAATGAAGAAATGAATGAATGAATGAAGAAATGAATGAATGATTCAATCAATCAATCAAGTCGTCACAGTTCACAGAAGACTTCCTGGAGAGGGAGGCTTGTTTGGGAAATGTGTGTTAGGGCAGAAGGCGTTTCAGGCTGTGGGGCCACGCGTGCAGAGGCCCGAGGAGGGGGTGGAGAATAGGGGCTCATGACTCCACCTTCTTTTGCCACGCCTCCAGGACACAGTGTTGGACATGCTCCGAGACGCCATAGTGGCCAAGGTAGATACTTCCAAAGGCTTCCTGATCGACGGCTACCCCCGGGAGGTGCGGCAGGGAGAAGAGTTTGAGCGGAGGGTAAGTGCAACCTCATGGAGCTGTGACATGGGATGGGCAGGCAAAGGCTGGGGAATTCACAAACCTGGCCGCAGGTTCTAGCTCAGCTGCTTGAGGCCTTGGGCCAGTCAGTCTGCCTCTCTGAACCTCGGTGTCCCCAACTGCAAAATGGGGACAGACAGTTCGCAGCTGCCTTGAGGGGCAGCGTGGGGATTAGAGAGAATGCATCCTTCAAAAGTGAAGCTTGACACCCCATAAACACACTATCAGAGGGGCAGGGAACAGCATGGCTAGGGCTGGAAGGGTCACGCTGGTGTGGGGAGAACAGAATCTGTGGGGCAGGGCAACCGGCAGTGATGTGGGTGGGGACCTTCAGGCCAGGCTGAGGCCTCGAATGCCACAGAGGGGCGTCTAGTCTCCTTCCAGGCGCCACGGGGAATCTGGCTAGAAAGAGTGAGCCTTGAGGATGAGGGCTCTGGGCTGCCTGGCATGGGTGTCCCCCAGGAAGACTTTCCACAGTGGGGGAGCACCTCACCCAAACACACACATGTGCAGGCACATGTGCCCACAGGCATACAAGCACACATACATGTGCACACAGGTACAGACACACATGCACAAGGCCAGAGGCATATGCACACATGTACACAGGCATGTAATGTACACACACACACACACTTATGCAACGTGTGTGCACGGATGCAGTACATCCAGATACAGGGATGCACAGAGATGCACACATATGTGCACACACAGTTGCACACACATACACCAATACCTCTGATGTCACAGGCCATATGGGGGAAACATGAAACTGCACGTGCCTAGGAGGAGGGAGAGGTCTGCTGACCTCTAAGGGTGGGTGCGGGCTCAGGGAGGGCTTCTCGGCAGCAGGAATGCCTGCGGGGAGGACGGGGCATCTTAGGGGGCTGGGGCAGGACAGACCTCCATCCCATTGCCTGTCTCTGTGAGGCTGGGCCATCTTTGGGCTTCCATAGCTTTGAGCCTCATCCAGAGGGAGGATATTATATTCCTTGACCTCGAAATGGCTGCAAGACCTCAAGAAAGTGTCTGTCCTGGTCTGGGCCTCAGTTTCCCTATCTATGCAATGGGGATTGGCTGGGTTTCCTTCAGACTAGGAGGCCATGGACCCTGAGGTCAGATGCCAGGCAGCCCTGAGGCATGTCCTGATGTACCAGATGCATGATGTCACCTCAGGCCCTCAGGGTCACATCTAGAAAATGTGGTTAATGAAAGTTAACCCATCCCTCCTGGGGCTGTTGTGAGTGCTACTGTGCGGGCTGGGCACCTGGTCTTCTTAGCTCTGGACACCAGGGGGCGCCTGGGCCTCACCGAAGGAGGACTGGTCGGCTTTCTGGCCCTTCCAAATCTTCCCCGTGGATGAAATGCTTATTGCAATGACAGTGACATTGTTCAGAACCCCCAGAGCTCAGCAGGCCCTCACCCCTTCACTCAGCCCTCATTATTCCTTTGTCAAGTTCATATCCAGCCTTGCAGGTATAAGACGCACCTACCTGCCCTCGGGGGCTCCAGGCCTGGCTGGGAGAGGGACCTTAAGTAAATAACCAGAGGCCCTCCTGAGACAAGCTCGAGGCAGAAGTAAAGGGGACTGGAAAAGCATGTCCCAGAGAGCTGGGATGGTGGGGGGGCGGTGGGCATCTGCAAAGACTGTCCTAGAGGAATGAGATTTTAGCTCAAATCTGAAGGCGAGCACTTGGTATTGAGGGAAAGGGTTCCTGGCCAAGGTTCCCAGCATGAGCAAAGGCCTGGCAAGGGAGGAGGTGGATGAGAGCCCAGACCACTGACAGTCCGTGTGGCTGAAGCCAGGAGAGCAAAGGACTGAGAAGCACGAGATGAGGAGAGTGGGAAGGGTAGGTCAGGTAAGGAGTTAGGACTTTCTCCTGAGGGCACTGGGGAGCCATGGAAGAGGTTTGAGCAGGGGAGGGGCAGGGCAGATTGGTTTTAGGAAGGTCCCTCAGGCTGCCTTGCAGGAAGGGCTTGAGGGTCCGAGTGGGTCTCAGTGGGGACTCAGAAGTGGGAAGATGGGGAGGAGATGGCCCCAGGGGGCAGGAATGAAGCCCCTGTAAATAGTGCCCTGCCCGCAGATCGGACATCCCACGCTGCTGCTGTACGTGGACGCAGGCCCCGAGACCATGACCAAGCGGCTCCTGAAGCGTGGAGAGACCAGCGGACGTGTGGACGACAATGAAGAGACCATCAAGAAGCGCCTGGAGACCTACTACAAGGCCACAGAGCCCGTGATCGCCTTCTACGAGAAACGCGGCATCATTCGCAAGGTGCGGGCCCGAGGGGCCCCTAGGAAACCTGGGTCTTTGCCTGGCTTGGCCTCAAATTGCTGTGACCTTGGGCCAGCTCTCCTGTCTGGGCCTTGGTTTCCCCACTGGTTGCATGAGGGCCTGCTGTCCGCTGTGGCTGGGCTCGGGGAGCCTGGCCTGGCTTCCGGGAGAGGTCAGCCCCCTGCCTCGGTGGGGCCCACCCAGCCTTCCCCGGCATCCTGCCCTCATGGCCCATCTCCCCACAGGTCAATGCCGAAGGCTCCGTGGACAGTGTCTTCTCCCAGGTGTGCACCCACCTGGACGCCCTCAAGTAGCAAAGCTGGAGCCCCTTCCCCAGCTCAGAGCCCGGCCCCACCCTCGTCCTGACTCAAGGCCTTCCCAGCCTGAGCTCAGCGCTTCCACCCTGCCCGGCCGGAGCACAGGCAGAGGAAGCCACTTTATCCTGTTTTCATGGACAGCCGAGCACTAAAGGAATTTCCAAGGACATTCAGTTTTACTCCTTTTTCTTTGATTCCATCAGGGATGATTCACATGGCGTGGCCGCCCCAGCCTTGAGTCCCCAGCCCCTGCCCTTCCCGTACCTCTTCGGGCCCCTCAGCCCACCTCAGCCGGCGCCCCTCTCCTAGCTCCGCTGGAAGACGCAGGGCCCTTCCTCACACATGGCGTGCTGGGCCTGGGGACACTGGGTGACTGAGGAGTGGTCCTGGCTCTCGGGGACTCGTGGTCAGGCAGAGCTGGGCCCTGGCCTGGGTTCCTCTGCATCCTTGTCGTGTGGCCTTGGTCCTGAGCCCCTTAGCTCTCCGAGCGTGTTTTCTGTCCCGAGCCCCTGCTGGGGACTGGGCTGGAGCAGGCAGCGTGGTCATGGGCTGTGGGAGGGCTTCCTGGGCAGTGGGGGCAGCACACATCAGCCGGCCGTGTGGGCAGCGAATTGGCTCCTTGGTTCAAGAAGCTCTGAGGGTCCGGAAAGGGCATCGGGATTGAATGGGGGGTCATGGTCAGGGGTGCCTCCCTGATGAGGCGAGACCTGAAGGATAGCCCACCATGTGGTCCTGGACAGGTCACAACCTGCCCTTCCTGAGCCCATTTCCAAATCTGAATTAGGATCAGTGCCCCCTCCCCCAACCCTCCCCCAAGGTTAGGATGAGAACACACTGAGCAAGGGGTGTGGGTGGTCAGTTACTGTGGCCTGTGGGACCGGAGACCAGAGCAGCCTCAGGGAGGTGCAGGGCTGGGGTGCTTTGGGGCTGCCCTGGAATCCCCTGGGGAGAAGCATCTTCCCTCTTCTGTTCTCTTTCACTCTTTGACCTCATCACGGAGAAAGTCTCCATTGGTGCTCACGTGTCCCTAACACCTGTCCCAAGCCCAGCTGGCTCCCTTTAAAGCCAAGAGAGCCTTCAGCAGGGCACCCCCAGCTGGAACGAAATCCTGTGCGGGGCTGATGGTGCCCCTGTGTGTCCCCTTCTACCTACAGCAAGTGCGGCTGGTTTTCCATTTACAGTAGTTATTTAAACTTTCCTTTAAAATAAACGTATTTAAGTTATAAAAGATGAATCTATTGAAAGAAGAACACGAAATCAATAACTGATAGCACAGGGGAGATAGGTTCTAGAAGGCAGGCATCATGCGGCCCTGGGTGGGGTGCGGGCCGAAGGTCTCTGCAGCTGGTCTTTCTGTGCCCCGTGCCACCTCGGGCGCGCCGGGAAGCCCCAACTCACTCTGTGACCGCCCACCTCGGGGTCTCCAAGTCGCATCTGTCAAACTGGGCTAAAACACGCACACACGCGTGCACACACACACACACACGTGCACACACACACACATGCACACACATGTCCTCTGTCGAGGTTGTCATGATCAGCCCAAGGATGAGTGGAAAAACATGCCCCCAAGATGACAAAAAGCTAAGAGAAATCCACCTGACAAAATTGTCTTCAATATCTTCGTTTTTTTAAATTACAGCTTCATTAATTTAGGTGTGTTTTCAGTTTATGAAAACCTAAGCTGACCCAAACTATTCACCATGGAATCACTCTATTCACTAAAGAAAAAAAAAAACCCTTGAAAACTTGAAAAAAGCACAAAATTTTTAACAGCTCCAGTAACTACCACCACCCCATCCTTGCCACCGCGAGCCTCCCTTTGAGGGTTTCCCTAGTTCACGTTTCCGGAGCAACGGCTATGCTGGCAAAAGATGGGGTCGCGAGCCCCCAGCCCGCTGTACTGTGTCCCCCAGAATGAGGGCGGCCGTGTTCACAAAATTCCATCCCACCTACTCAGCCCAGACCAGCTCTGGGCAGCTCAGTGCACAGAGCTCAGAGGGGCCCCTGGCAGCGGGAGTTTCCTTGAACTGGAACTCTGGAGTGGGGCCTTGAAGGTACAGAGGAGTTTGCTTCACCATGAGACAGAGGGCATGGAAGGGCGGAGGGAACAGCTCTGCGGAGCCTCAGAGGTGGAGAGGACCAGTTTGGGGAGGGCTGAGGCCTTAGAGGGGCAGGAGTGCAGGCTAGAGGCAGGGCAGTAGCAAGAGCCAAGCCTGGTGGGTGGTGGGCAGCTGGGCTCTCAGGGCCTTGAATGCTGACTCAAGTATCAAGTCTTTCCCTTAAGAGCAATGGGAAGCTCAGAAAGAGCTTTGTTTTTTAATGAAAAATTTCAAACAAAGTGAAAATTGGAGGAAATAATATAATGAACACCCATATACCTATCACCAAGATTTAGTAATTGGGAACATTTTTCCATACTTCATTGTTTTACTTTCGCCAAGCTATTTTAAAGTAAATTACAGATATGAGAACATTTCACCACTGAAGTCTGACTTCAGCATGACTTTCCAATAAATAAGGACACTTTTCCTATATAGCCACAACTCAGAGGTCCAAGAACACTAAGTTAACAGTAACATTGTGATAGGTAATAATCAGACCACATGCAATTTTCCCCAATTGTCCCCAAAATGTATCTTTGGTCAAACTGGGATGCTATTGAGGACCACATGCTGCATTTGGTTGTGATGTCCATTAAACCTCTGTTAACCTAGAATGCCCTTCCTACTCTTTGACATTGGCCTGTGACGGGATCAGCTGTCCTGCAGAAAATTCTTCCTTCCAGATTTGTCTGTTGCTTCTTCGTGGTGGTGTTTAACTAGCTCCCCCGTCCCCTGAATTTATTGTAAACTGGAAGTTAGTTGTAGAGGCTTCGTAGATGCGAGTGAAGCCTTTGGGGCAGGAATACCTAATAGGTGAGGCTCAGGAAGGGTTTTTAAAACGGGCAGGATCGTCAGATCTGCAGCGCTTCCAGCTTTAATCTGCACACGCATCTCCCTGGGGTCTTGTTAACAGCAAGTCTGGTTTGGGAGGGAGGCCCCAGCTGCTGGTCCGAGGCCCACACTTTGAGGAGCTCAGAGAGAAGCTGCTCTGTGGAGGCGAGAGCCCAGGGAGGGCGTGGGAGGAGGGGGCATCTCTAGGGTCAGCGTGTGCTCAGCCCCTAGTGGTGGGCTGAGAGGGCGGCATGGCATTGGATCTGAGACAGCAGAAGCTGTCACACTCTTGAGGTCTCTGGGGACACTCCAGGCTTGTCCCAAGATGTTGGAACATTCTAACCATTCAGAGAACTGATACAGTGCCTCTGGAACTTCAGGGTCTCAGACAGGGTGGGATCCCAGGTAGGGAGGTGTCCTCAGATGCCTCCCGTTTACTGAGCCCCTAAGTCTTGGCCTCGGGGCTCCTGAGGGCCTGGCCGGAGGCGCTGAAGTGGGAGAGGAAGGAAGCGGAAGCGGGGAGCAGAGGAGGCCAAGGCTGTCGCCTCCCAGCCGCGAGAGGGGCCTCGAGTAAACAGGAAGGCCTGGCGGCTCCACAGTGGGGGGGCTTTGGAGGGGGGTGCAGAGCCCTACTGGACATGCGCAGCAGGCAAGCACAGGGCTTCCTCTCTGGCAAGCAGACCCAGAGAGGTTGTGTGGCTTGCCCCAGGTCACACAGCGAGGCAGGGGCACAGGACTAGACCCTCGCCTGCCTCTCCTGCTTCTGCCCCCATTCTGGGGTTCTGGTGCAGGGTCTCCTGCTTCTGTTGCCCACTGTGGTTCACGGGGTGCTGGACAGTCTCTCCCCTTCTTGGGCCTCAGTTTCCCTTCCTATGAACTCAGAGTCCCTACTACTCAGAGATTCTAGAATCCTGGCCCAGTGGAATCCTTCTGCCTCCTAGGTGGTCTTCACGGGTTCTCTAGACCTTGGGCATCGTCGGGTTTTATCAAGAAGGTCAACATCACCCAGGAGGCGGCAGGTACCAGGACCTTTCCTCGGGGAAAGAGAGGGAGACTTTGAGGGATTTCCCTCTTCTAGAATAGAGTCTGGCAGGACCACTGACCCTGGTCACCTCCCTGTACCCTTGGGGAGTCATTTGCCCTCTTCAGAGACCCTGTCCTTGGGCTCAGAATGCCCCCAACACCCACACCCTGGAGACTCAGAATCACAACCTATGAGACCCCAGGCTGTGTAGCCCAGTGGTTAAGTCCATTCATTCATTGCATGAGCACTTACTGAACGCCTGTCGTGGACCAGGCACTATGCTAAGCGATGGGGATTCAGCAACAAACAAAGCAAGGCCCTTGCCCTCATGGAACTTCTGTTGTAAAGAGGGAGACAGACAGAATAAACAATATATAGTATGTCAGATGGGGACATGCACCCGAAGTCCAATTGCTGGCATGGGGAGAGGGCTATTTACAATGCAGTCGGAAGCCCTCACTGCCCGTGCGACATTTGATCTGCAACTTAAAGGATGAGGAGCAAGACCTGTGGTTATCTAGGGGGACAGTGTTTCAGGGAGCGGGAACAGCAAGTGCAAAGGCCCTGAGGTGGGCATGTGCTTGGTACGTTCAAGGAACAGCAAGGAGGCCAGCTGCAGTGGATTGAGCGAGTTGGGGAAGAGCAGAGGTCGAAGAGGGGACAGGGGTGGGGAACCTCCAGGGCCATTTAAGGGGCTCTGCCTTTTACATTGAGTGACATGGTTGCCTGCAGAGGGTACTGAGCAGCGGAGGGATGGAACTTGACTTGGTTTTAACGGATTCCCTTTACGGTGTACAGAATGGGCTGGGAGCAAAGGTGGAAGCAAGAAAGCCCACTGAGGCGGTGCCTGCTATATTCCCAGAGGTGCTGGTGGTGACCAGAGCGGCAGCTGTAGGGTGGTGGGAACCCCAAAAACAATGGGAATTTGGGGGGAGGAGACAACAGAATTTACTTATAGGTTGGATGAGGGGCATAACAGAAAGAGTCAAGGTCACCCTTAAGTCTTGAGCAACGAGAGGAGGGAGCTGTCATGGTCTGAGATGGGGAGACTGAGGCAGGAACAGTTGGCAGAGGACGAATAGAGCCCAGTTTTGGATGTGTGAAGTCTGAGTTGCTTATTAAGAGCCTGGAGCCTGGGGGAGAGTTCTGGCTAGAGACACAAAGCTGGGAGCCACCAGTATATGGATGGTATTTAAAGCTATTTGTCTGGGCTTCCCTGGTGGCGCAGTGGTTAAGAATCCGCCTGCCTATGCAGGGGACACAGGTTCGAGCCCTGGTCCGGGAAGATCCCACATGCTGCGGAGCAACAAACCCATGCGCCACAACTACTGAGCCTGCACTCTAGAGCCTGCGAGCCACAACTACTGAGCCTGCATGCCACAGCTACTGAAGACAGCACGCCTAGAGCCTGTTCTCTGCAACAAGAGAAGCCACCGCAATAAGAAGCCCGCGCACCGCAATGAAGAGTAGCCCCCGCTCGCTGCAACTAGAGAAAGCCTGCGTGCAGCAAGACCCAACACAGCCAAAAATAAATGTATTTAAAACAAACAAACAAATAAATAAAGCTATTTGTCTGGATAAGGGCACCCAGAACAGTCTTTCTCAAACTTTAATGTGCACGTGAATGCCCTAAGGATACTGATGAAAGGCAGGTTCTGACTCAGCAGGTCTGGGGCAGGGCCTGAGAGAAGCTCCTAGGAGATACTAAGACTCCTGGCTGTCCAGTGGTTAAGACTCTGCACTTCCACTGCAGGGGGCGCGGGTTCGATCCCTGGTCAGGGAACTAAGATCCCGCATGCCACATGACGTGGCCAAAAAAAGAAAAAAAAAAAAAAAGACTACACTTTGAGTAGCGATCATCTAGGGCATTATATTCTGTGGCCAAGACCCATGGGTGGGCAATGAAATCAATAGGGTGGCTAGTGATCAATATTTGAAAGAAAATGGAACAGGGTGGATGTACCTCATAAGGGTATATATACCTATATATAGGTTCACAAAATGTTTGTTTTAATTATTTGAGCCTGAATCCCAGGGTTTGTGCTGGGACATGATGTCATGGTCACAAAGATTTGAGAAAACCTGACTTGGGAGTGAGGGTAAACAGAGAAGGGAAGCGACCCAGGGTCCAGGCATGGGAGGATGGGGAGGAACCAGTGAAGAGACAGATAAGGCGACCAGGGAGGTGGGAGAAAAACCAGGACGGAATGTTCTGGAAGCCAAGGGAGGAACGACAGGCCCAGATTTGAATTATCTTCTGCTTCTCCTCAGCCCTGTTGTCCTGCACACCTGAGCCTCAGGTTCCTCCATTGTAAAATGGGGACATGACGGTCTCAGCCCGTTAAAGTGGCTGTGAGGTGGCACTTGGCACAGGGCAAGTGTGTGAGTGGTGCAGTGATTCTGATTGTTCTCCTGGGCTTTGAGCTCCCCCAGGCCAGCAGGCTGGCCTCCCACTGCGCAGAGGAAGAAACTGAGACCCAGAATATGTTAAAGTCTTGCCTGAAGCCACAAGGGCAGAGCCTGGATACCCTGACTCCCAGGCCAGTACCCTCTTTCCCCTGTACCCACTTTTTCCCTTGCCCATGTGGGTCTGGCCCTGCTCTTTTCGACAGCCCCTGGCTCCAGGCCGGTGCTGGAGACGGACTGCCGCCTGGTGGGGGGATCCCTGGGGGCCGCCTAAAATTCCTCCAGTGGCCAGTGGCCAGGGTACACGTGCTCCATCCCTTCCTGCAGCCCTGGCCTTCCCGGCCAGCCAGGGGGAGGAAGGAGTGGAGTTCGTGTACCTGCCCACGGTGGGGCCCAGGCACAGATGTCTGGCTATTGGCCACGTCGCTTTGGCGTGTGGATAGGCAGGCGGCACCCGAAAATGTCTGTATCAGTCAGAGCCCCAGCAGGAAACAGATGGCACGCTCCAGTGGGATAATTTGAGAAGAGTTTAATGAAGGGTCTGTTGACACAGGTGTGGGCAGGGTGGAGGGGAACCACAGGGGACCGTGCAGAGCCTGGGGCTGGCAGCGGCCATGGGCCATGACCACCCTTGGCCTGAAGGGCTTTGTGGAGAGGGCCAGGTCAGGGCTGTGGCCTTCAGTGCAGGGAGGCCACCAATTTGCAGTGACCCTGCAGGGAAGGCACCAGAGGAACAAATCCTCCTCCTCCTTCCCCTCTCTGAACTGTGCAGGGCTGAGAGGAGGTAGATGTGTCCATTGGGATGGAGCGTGCATCCGGGGGGCAAACAGGAGACCGCTAACTCAAGGTCTGTCCCCGCCCGTGAGACAGTGTGACCGTGCAGCTTCCTGGGGACAGGCAGCCCAGTCCCGGACTGGCGTCTTCCACTGGGGAACAAGAGCGAGGCTTACCTCTCTGCGCCTCAGTTTCCCTGTGCCTCCATGGCCCCAGCCCCTGCCTTACCTTCCAGGGCACTTGATGATTTCAAGGGCCAAAGAGTCCTGGCTCTGTGCTGGGGACACAGTGGTGCAGAGGCATCAAAAGCCCCTGCCCTCGAGGGGCTTCTAGTCGAGTTGAGAGACCTACATAGCACGACACACAAGCGGGGGTGGGGGAGGCCCACGGTGCTGTTGGAGCTTCGGGGTGACCGCCTCTCCAACCCAGGGGGTCCCAATCTCTTCCTTCCTCCACCAGGTCTCTGGGGTCAGGGCTCCAGGCCCTCCTGTGCTGCCTATAGATTTTTCTTTCCCTGGAAGTTTGCTGCAAGTTCTTCCTGTGTCCACCTGCAGCCTCTCCTGCTTTCAAGAGAAACCCGGTGGGTCCTGTTTGCAACGTGGGAGGGGTTAGATTGTGCAGCATGAGGGTGGGAGGGAGGGAGGTTTGAGAAGGGCCTCCTATGGGGTCCATGTTACGGCCTCAGATGCCCCAACGCCCATTCTGGACCACAATCCCCCTCACCCAGTGACATCTGTCCTCTCCAGATTCAGCTCAGATGGGAGCAGCAGGGAAGGAGCTAAGCTTGGAACCAGGCAGTCCTGGGGTCTCCAGCTGGGGGTCTCCCAAACCTCAGGAGGCCTTGGGCTCCTCCTCTGTCAATGGTGTGACTTAGGGGTGGCTGTGAGGATTCAGAGCTGATAAGGTGAACGCCTAGGGCGGGGCAGAGGGAGAGTTCAGCCCCAGGGAACTGGATTAACTAACTGTCCCTGGGGCACAGATGCTGGTAGGGGGGCCTGGGAAACCTCACCCAATCTTCCCCCACTGAAGCCAGCTTTTGCCTCGTGGCGCCCACCTCCCCATCTCCGTGGCTGCAGGAAAAGACGGAGGAGCTGCCACTCTCGGGCTGCCGCTTTGGGGTGGCCCCGTCCTCCCTGTCACGGCCTTCCTGGCCTGCTGGCCGAGATGGGTCTCCTGTGAGCCCACACTCAGGCCTGGCCGGGAATTGGCCACGCAGCCAGCCGCAGGGCTGGGCAAGCGAACCTTCCCCACCCCCACCCCCAACCCCGTTCCCCACCCAAGGAGCCCCACCCGCCCTTCACCCGGGGGTCAGCTCCTGCAGACACACACACACTCCGGCTCTGCCTTCTGCTCCCTTCAGAGGCAGCCAGAGCTCCCACCTTCTCCTCCTTCCCTGCGCTTCAATTTCTCCATCTGTGACCAGGACAGTATAAAGAGAAAAAGCCCTGGCTCCATCCCCGCTGTGGGTCCCGCCAGCACACACCACGATTTGTCTTCTCAAAGCCTGATCTGCCGGCACCGTCTGCTCCAGAACCCTTCATGACTCCCCATGGCCTTCAGGAGAAAGGCCTGGCATTCAAGGTCCCCCTCCCAGAGCAGGGCCAGAGTCTGCCCCTCCAGGCTTCCCGTCACCACCACACCCCTGCTTGTCCCATGGTGGTCAGGCCGCTTCTTGCCTCTATGCCTTTGCTCAGGCTGGTCCCCAGCCCAACATGCCCTCCTCACCCCTTTTTCTCTCCCCACCCCCAACTTGCCCAGACCTCCACAGGCCAGGCCTAAATGCCACCTCCTCCAGGCAGCTCAAGCTTCCTCCTCTGAGCTTCCTTGGGCCTGACCCTAAAGTGCTACTCGTGACCAGCACCATGGTAAGCATGTAGTTGGCTCTTACTGTTTGCAAAACGAACAAGGGACAGTTCTGGGATTGTCTCCCAGGCTCAGGGAGCACTGATGGGTGAGCGCTTCCTGAGTGCCAGGCCCAGGGCTCTGCGCTGCAGTGCCCCGACCCATGGAAACCTCACAATAGCCTGGTGAGGAAGGCATCATCATGCCCACTTTACAAATAGGATGACTGAGGGTGGAGGGCACTGGCTCGAGATCTCACAGCTCAGAGCAAGCACGGCAGGGTCCTGAACGTCAGAAACGCCATTAAAGGGACTTCCCTGGTGGCACGGTGTTTAAGAATCCGCCTGCCAAATGCAGGGGACACGGGTTCAAGCCCTGGTCCGGGAAGATCCCACATGCTGTGGAGCAACTAAGCCCGTGCGCCACAACTACTGAGCCTGCGCTCTAGAGCCCGCGAGCCACAGCTACTGAGCCTGTGTGCCACAACTACTGAAGCTGCGCTCCTAGAGCCCGTGCTCCACAACAGGAGAAGCCACCGCAATCAGAAGCCCACGCACCACAATAAAGACCCAACACAGACAAAAAAAAAAAAAAGCCATTAAAGTGTGTCCCACCCCTCCCCATACACATATGCTTTCATTTAGGGCTGTCATTTGTCCCTGAAGGATTTTCCAACCATGGAGGGGACAGACAGAAAGTGGCCCTCTGCCTGTCCCCTGTCCTCTCTGGGCCCTGAGACCTCAGCCCCAGCTGCCATGCTGTGCCACTTTTGGAGTGTTCCTCCCTTACCCTGGGCCTCAGGTTCCCTGCCAGCCGGGTGTCACACTTATGTAAGCCACCTTTGGTGCCTGATGAGACCTGTTCAAATTCCAGCTCCACCATCTTCTTGGGCCAATAATCTCATCTCAGCAGGCCTCTGTCTGCTCATCTGCAAAATGGGAACAGTGAGTACATGGAGCCAAGTTCCACATGAAGCACCTTGGCCAGGCCTGGCCCCTGAAAGTTCCCCTTGGTGGGCTGTTGGGGTGATTCTTTTCATCTGCCCCCTGGGGGCTGCCAGATGCACCCCACCAGCCAGCGCTGGAGAGGGTGGGATGGGAGGGTGGGGTGTGTGGGGAGACGAGCCTGGAGCCTGGGTCCTCCCACCCCACTGCCTCCCACACGCCCCAGGGCCCCCCACCCAGCGACAAAGCCCGTGGCACTTCCTCTCCCCGCCTGGCAGGCCGCCTGGCCCGGCCCCTTGTCTAAGGAAGCGCATTTCCTGCCTCCCCGAGCCAGGCTAGATGAGCCGGGAGCTCCGCACTGCTGACGCTCAGACCCCAGCCTCCATCCGCATCCACAAGCCGTGACTGCCGCCGCCGTCCACAGGAGCCCCGCAGCCCCTTCCCGCTCAGCCCTTGGTCAACGACCCCCGGCCTGGCCCCGTGCCCCCGTGCCCACTTCTCCTGACCCCTCGGCCGCCACCTCAGAAGGCTGGAGAAGGGACGCCGTCGCTCCAGCTGCCTGCTCCCCTTGGGTCCCCGCGAGAGCCCACGCCGGCCCCGGCGCCCGCCTGCAGCCCTGCCCCTGGACACCGGCTAAGGCCCAGCGCACAGATCCCCGGGTGGACAGCATGGACCGCGGCACGTTCCCCCAGGCCGTCGCCCTGCTGCTGGCTGTCTGCAGCCTCGGTCCCACAAGTAGGTGTCCAGGGACCCGGGGTGGGGAGACTCGGCCCCCAGGGCACAGACCAGGCCCCAAGTGTTCCGGGCCTCCTCCGTGTGTCCCGAGCTCACGTCCAGTGGAGCTGTCCTGGGATGTTTGGACAGCCCAAGACAGATGTCACGGGGTGACCAACCATCCCGGTTTGGCAGGACGAAGATCTTTCAGCCCTAAAAGTCTCAGGCAAACAGGGATGAGTTATTTACCTTAACTCTGGCTACTCTGGCTTCTGCCCTCCCAGCTACATCCAGTTTCTCCCCAAGAAGCCCAGGTCCCAGAGTGCTGTGCAGCCCCTGGAGACTCTCCTGCCCTCTCTGGGCCTTAAGTTTCTCATCTGAGGAACGTGTGGGATGGGAGGGTGTGCGGCCTCACAGTCAGATCGTGGGCTCTGGCTTCAAATCTCATGTCATTATTTCCTCGCAGTGTGATCTCGGCCTCTGAGCCGAGTGGGGATGGTAGGAGATCTCCCCTCGGGGCTGTTGGGAAAGTCGGTGGTGAGGCAATGCTTGTAGAGAGAGGCAGGCTGGTTGTTTCTGTGTTGTTGTTGTTTTAGGATTAGTTTTAAATTCCTCTACCCTCACCTACCCCGGGATCTGTGAATGGCTCCCGGAACCCTTCGGACGCGGCGCTCTCTCTGCTTCTACCCTGTTCTCTACTCCTCAAAAAGAGTACAAGATGCGGGCACGGGCCCAGACTAGGTGTCCTGCGGAGGCTCCTCAGCCTGGGGGCTTCTCCAGGTGGTCTTGGCCTCTGCTGTCTTCTGAAATGAGCAGATGAGGGGCAGTGAGGAGCCAGGGACTCTCAGCCCCTCGTCCCACTCACTGTGGGCCTCGCTGTGCCCTGCCCCTCATCTGCCTAAAGCCCCAGGACAGCCCTGTGGACAGCCCTTCACCTCCAGCACATCCAGGACCTCCTTAAAGGATCGGGGGTGGGGGGTGAGCATGGGAACAGCGGCAGCAGTGGCCACCCCCTCCCCACCCTACCCTAACCCGCAGCATTTGAAAGTCCCTAACCCTTGATGTCTAAAGCTCTTACCACTGCCTCACTGATAGACAGGAATGAGTCTCAGACATTAAGTGACCCAGCAGGGATTTGCCCCAGGCCTGGGCCTCCCTTGAGCGCTTGCTCCTAACCGCGGGTGATACGGCGACCCCTCTTGATACAGCTCCTAGTCACCCTGCAAGACTGCAGCCTTTATTGTCCCATTTTACAGGAGGGGAAGTGGAGGCTGTGACCCGCTAAGTTCACACAGCTCAGACAGAAGCCCTACCTGAGCTCCACGATAGGCCCCCAGGCCACCCTGCCTTTCTCCCACCTCCCCCCACATTCTAGCTTGATAACACTCTCTTCCTCTAGGTCATCAGAGAAAGATCCTCGAAGCTCTTTAGGGCCTGGTTTTATAGGATCGAAGGCACTGGTGTGCTGGCGAATAATGAACAGCCGAGTGGGGGGTGGGGTGGGGTAACGTTTGTCAATATCCACGGTGTAAATGTTCCCACAGGGCTGATTTCAAGCTATCAACTCAGCAGACTCAGAGTTGGGGCGGGTGCACAGTAATAAACCTTTATCTACTATTTCCACCACACAGATATTACA
Source organism: Balaenoptera acutorostrata (assembly GCF_949987535.1). NCBI lineage: Eukaryota > Metazoa > Chordata > Mammalia > Artiodactyla > Balaenopteridae > Balaenoptera > Balaenoptera acutorostrata. The sequence continues at coordinate 117,680,043 of NC_080069.1, read as the reverse complement.
GACGTAGATAACCTCAAGAGCACAGATAATACAAAAGGGAATAAAATAATTAGGGAGTAATGAGTTTTGATATTTATTAACTTTTAAATATATATAATTTATTTAATTGTAAGCTTATAAAATTTAATTTTTAATAATGGCTGTGTTTAAGAGCCAACTGGAAAAACTCCTGAAAATGTATCAATCTGCTTCTGTGAGCAGGTACTAGCACCCAGTGATCATAGGGCTCAAGGGCATGCCAAAGCATCCAGCCCAGCTCATCTTCAGTCTGGGAAACTGAGGCCCATGGAGGGCAGATGGGGACCAGGGCCAGGGTGTGGAAGCCAGATCTCCACGCCAGGGGAAGGGTGGGAGTGCTAGTGACCCAGGCATCCTTGTTCAAGCTGGGGGGGCGGGTCAAAATGGGATGAAAACATGTCCCAAATGAGTCCAGCCTTCTGGGAACACAGCTTGGCAGAATCTTTCAAAACCATAACTTGTGTAACAGACTTACCTTCAGAAGTCAACCCCATGGAGTTACTTGACCAACTCTGTAAAGATGTGTGGTCTGTAGGTACCTGTAGCAAAAACCGCACAACTGGAAACCACCCAGTGTCTGCCAGCCTGGGCCCTATGAAGTGGTTGACTATGCAGTGGAACCCTACACAGCCGTTACCGAGAAAAAGCTAGCTACAGATCTACATTGCTGTGGACGTATGTCTGGGACACACTGTCAGGTGTCCAAACATCAATGACTCCATTTCTGTAAGAATAAAATAGTAATAACACACAATATGCACAAAGAAAATCCCCATGTCACTGTTCTTTAGCACTGGGTTCCTCTAGAGGATTTTCATTTTCTAAGACACACATTTTTGTCATGTTGGAATTTTTTTTTTAATTGAAGTATACTTGATTTACATGAATTTTTTTAAGAACAAATATGTAGAGATTTTTAAAAAGTAATTTAGCCATATATTCGCTTTAGTCCACTCCTCAAAGGAAACAGAAAAGAGGGGAAAAAATGACCTCCCCGGCTCCTTTATTAGTATGGGTACTGTGAGCATGCTGGTGGATTGCTTACTAGTTTTTGTCTAGCTTTTTAAGGCAATTTTAATGCAGGTGGATCAAATTTGGAAATCTTGTGTACCCTTCTCATGTCCCAGAAGTTTTCTGTGTTGTCACGTGGACTCCATAACCATCCCATTGTGGTTCTAGAATAGTCTCTGCCTCAAACGTGCCATCTCATCGTTTGCCTAATGAATTCTTTATTGTTGAATACTTAGGTGGTTTCCCCTTTGGGGCTAGTTATAAATATCACTTCCATGCACGTTTTTGGTACATGCATCTTTTCCTGTATTTTGGAGTATTTCACTTGGATAGAGTCCCAGAAGTGGAGGTGCAGGGGATCGTGGCCCATGTTGGGTGGCTGGGATCAAAGAGTGTCTCCTCAGTGTGGATGAGCGTTCGCTGGAGGATGGGGTAGAGGTGAGACTTGGAGTCCCCTGTACTGCTGGCCACATGTGTGAGGGTCTGGGACTCCCTGGAAAGGGGGGCAGGACATGTCCTGCTAGGGGTGCAGGACACAGACCACAAATATCCATCTCTTAGAGCCTGCATTGGGGCAGCTTCCCATTTGTCCGGAGGAAAGGGAGGTTGAAGCAGGAGCTGTGTGAACCAGGAGACAGTGGGTCCCTGGGGACGGTGGGGGCATGACCATTAAGGTTCTCACTTCAGCCAGACAGACGGTGACACTAAGACCCAGAGGGAGAGAAAGAATTGCTGTCTCTCTCATGCGCACAGATGGGTCAGTGATGGGCCCTCTGAGGACAGGCCTGGTCTATTTATTTGCTTGAGGACCTGATGAGGGATCTGGGCAAGAGGGAGGGACCACCTCTTCTGTGTCCCCAGTGCATCAGGCAGCCCTTTGTCTCTATACCCAGGTTACAGACGAAGAAATCAAGCCTCGGGACAAGTGACAGGTCCAGGCTTCTTTTCTTCAACCCAGGTTCTTTTCTCTGCATCTTTGGTGGCCTGGGTGGGTGTGGAAGGCTTGGAGCGCTGATTGCCCTGGCTCCGGAGCAACCTCCCCCTTCTAGCTCCAGCTTTGGGGCCTCAGCCCTGGAGGCTGAACACGACCCTCATCCAAGGCTGAGCTGACTTCAATACCTGTGACGGGGTGGGGGTGAATGCCAGACACTGCTCTAGGCTTGTTTTGTGTACCATCAGACTTAACCTTCACAACAGCCCAATGAAACTGACACTCCTGTTACCCCCATTTTAAAGCTGAGGAGACTGGGGCACTGACAGGTGGAGGAATTTGCCTGAGTAACACAGCTCAGAAATGAGCAGCTGGGGCTCAGGCCCTGGACCTAACCATACACCGCAGTGCCTTAGGGAAGACGTTGAGGCTCTCTCTGTTGCCAACTCCTCTCACCCCACGCATTAGGTTTCTTTCCTACACCTGCAGTGGCCCTCCCACCTAGAGCACAACTGGATGGGTTCTTTTGTTTTTTAAGATTTTTTTGATGTGGACCTTTTTTAAAGTCTTTATTGAATTTGTTACAATATTGCTTCTGTTTTACGTTTTGGTTTTTTGGCCACGAGGCATGTGGGATCTTAGCTCCCCGACCAAGGATCGAATGCACACCACCTGCATTGGAAGGCGAAGTCTTAACCGCTGGACCACCAGGGAAGTCCCTGGATGGGTTCTGATGAGAAGATTTTCACAACAGGGTTTTAAAGGATGAATAGGAATTGAAGAGAAGTGGTCAAATAAAGGAAGACTATAAGTCTGGGAAAGGGCATGGCAAGGGCAAGGATCAAGGTGTGTTTGAAGGAAAATTTCACTTCTCCCCACTGCTGGACATAAATAACCGTGACGGCGGTTGCCAGCTCCTCACACATCAGGACCCTGCTTGGCCCTGTGCATGTGTCAATTTACCAATATTCTCACCAATTCGTTGAGGAAGGTATTTTGATTATCACCATACCCATTTTACAGATAATAGTACTGAGGCATGGAAAGGAAGCTGGCAGGTAGCAGAATCAGGATCTGAACCTTCAGCATCTATCAGATCCCTGCACTTTTTAACTCCACTCCAGGTTGTGGAGTATGGCCTTAGCCCGCAGACATCGGGCAGCCGGAGACAGACTAGGGAAAGGAGTGTTGAGGCCTCACTGGTGGCCAGGCCCAGGGGCAGTGGTTGGGCTGGACACAGGGAAATCTCTGAGGCCACGATTGGCCCCTGAAAGGAGCAAAGGGTGGCTGGGTAGAGGAAGAGGAAAAGCAGAAAAGATCCTTGTCAAAGAGGATTGGCCCTGGTTTCATGAAATAATCACAGCTACTGTGTCCAGAACACTTACTGGTACCAAGCTCTGTACATGGGTTACCTCATGCAGCTGATACATAGCCTGCAAAGTGGGTGCTGGGCGCTAAAGCTGGATTGTCTGGGTTCCAATGGGGCCCTGCCACTTAACAGCTGCGTGCCCTCAGGCAAATTCTCGCACCTCCCTAATCTTCAGTTCCCCCTTGTGTCAAATGGTTATAATAACTGCACCTACCTTGTAGGGCTGCTATGAGCATCAAATGAATGAACCCACATAAAGCCACAAAACAGTACCTGGAGCCCAGTAAGCATGATGGAAGCTGTTTTGCAAATGGGGAAACTGAGGCTCAGAGAAGTTAGGCTTTTGCTCAAGGTGACCAGCTTTTTTTTTTTTTTTTTAATTATTTATTTATTTTTGGCTGCGTTGGGTCTTCGTTGCCGCGCGCGGGCTTTTTCCTAGTTGCAGCGAGCGGGGGCTACTCTCCGTTGTGGTGCAAGGGCTTCTCATTGTGGCGGTTTCTCTTGTTGCGGAGCACGGGCTCTAGGCGCGTGGGCTTCAGTAGTTGTGGCTCGTGGGCTCTAGAGCGTAGGCTCAGCAGTTGTGGTGCACGGGCTTAGTTGCTCCGCAGCCTGTGGGATCTTCCGGGACCAGGGCTCGAACCCGTGTCCCCTGCATTGGCAGGCGGATTCTTAACCACTGAGCCACCAGGGAAGCCCCAAGGTGACCAGCTTTTTTAAGAGGCAGAGCTGGGATTTCACTCAGACCATCCAGCTCCAGAGCTGGCTTTGCTTGACCATCATCCTCTTGGCCACCCAAGGTGCTGGGGGTGGCCATTTGGAAAGCCCCCAAGGTGGCTCTGTGCTTGTGGGTGGGGGAGGATAGGAAGGCGACAGAGGTGGAGAGGTGGCTTCCCAGTTGGTAGGTCTCTCACTCACCCGGTCACCCAGGGCCCCAGCGGCGCCTCCTCCAACCCAGGTCCCAGGAGCCCCAGAGTTTCCCTTGGTGCCAGGGGATTGTTTTCAGCTCTGTCTGGGCCCGCCTCTGGCTCCGGGAGACAGGCCCTGGGCGTCACACTCCCTCCTGTCTCCCCATTCTCGTCTGCGGAGTGGGGGCGGCCAGGACTCGAAAAGGCCCCAAAATAAATGGACCTCTTATCTGATCTCCCAGCCTGGCCTGTTATCTGATCATTACATAATGGCTAGGCCTGTGGCCTCTCCCGCTGGCTGACGCGCTGACGGCATGGAGGAGGTGGCCCCAGGCGGCCCCAGCAATCCGGGAGGAACTGGGGTTCCTGGAAGTCTGGGGAGGGGGCAGGGAAAGTCCGAAGGGAAGGAGGAAAGCGCTGCACTAATCTGCAAGCCAGACCCTGGGTCGCGTGGGGAGAGGTAGGTCCGAGCCCGGCCCGGTCAGCCACGTGTGCTGTGAATCTGGTACATCGCGTGTCTCCGGGCCTCGGTCTCCCCATCTGTACAGGAGGACTAAGTAACAGCCAAGAAGTCTGTCTTCACTATCAGGGACAGGGAGAGCGTGAGGGGCTTGGTGGGTCCCAAGGGGGTGGGGGGAATCAGCAGCAGATGGAGCCAGCCCTGAGTCTAGCTGAGCCTGAGACATCAGTGACTTCCCTCACAGAGGCCCCTCACCTGCAGGCCACCCTTTCCCACCACATCACCACCCCCCAGAACAGTCAATTCTTCTCCCGTGGCTGAAGCCAATCAAAGAACTGTGATAAAAAGGACTGCCATACACCCTATCTCACCTCTGTGGGTTGTGTGGGTTCTATTCTTACTGTCCTTTTACTGACGAGGAAAGCAAAGCCCAAAGTGAAATAGTTCGCCAAAGCAGCATCAGTTAGTAAGTGTTGGGCCTGAGATTCAAACCCAGGTCGGCCTGGCTCCAGGGACCTTGCTTTTAATGAAAATGCCCTATAATGCAGGCACTCTGGCGTCCCTGGCACATAGGACGGGGCCAGGGTGAGGACTTATAAGCCAAGTGTCCTTGTCCCAGATTTATCCTTCCCAAGGTGTTGCCGGCGGGTGGTGTGGCTATGGCTGGGGTGGCCGTCTGCCGTCCTTCTCTGACCCCTGGGGGTCCTGAGCCAACGAGGCGGTGGAAGGAGGCCGGGTTAGGCCAAAGACAGCCCAATGGCCGGGGATTCAGAAGAAGCCTCCCTCCCCCCTCCTCTGAGCTGGCGTCGGCTGGACGTGCGGCCAGGCCCTCCGCGCCCATCTTTGATCTCCAAGAAAACAGGAAGTGAGCGCGACAAGATGGAGACACAAACTTCCAAACAGTCTCCCCTTCTCTGTCCTCCTTCCCTCCTCCGGAGCCCCCCCTTCCCCGGCACATTCCTCAGGACGAGGTGTAGGGGCCTCATTTCCTCTTCCTCCTCTGCTGGGTCAGGGTGAAATTCCATTCCCTTCCCTCAGGACCTGCGCTTCCGGGCAGCAGGCTCTGCAGCCTACTCCGGCAGCTGCCCTCTGAACCTGGGCTCACTCTGTCCATCGGGGCCAGCAGACTCTCAACCCTCCTTGGCCCGTTCCTCCCGGCCTCCTTGAGGCATAAGAGGGGAATTTTTGTCTCCTGATCCTTTGGAGTGGACCAGCCCAGAGGCTTGGATGTGGGCACAGGTGGATCCTGCCACACATTTAGGGTTGCCAGATGTAGCAAATGAAAATTGAGGATGCCCAGTTTAAATTTTAATTTCGGATAAACCGTGAAAAATTTTTTAGTATAAGTATATCCCACGCAAAGTTTGGGATATACTTATTCTTTAAAAAATATTCATGTTTTTATTTATTCAGATTTAACTGGGTGTCTTGCATTTTATCTCTCAACCCTACACCTACTAGCACTGTGACCTCAGGCAAGAGACTTTGCATTTCTGAGGTTCAGTTTCTTCATCTGTGGAATGGGTATAATGATATCCACCTTGCAGGGTAGCTCTGAAGATGCAATAAAGCCCTTCACCAGTGCCAAGCACCCAGTAGGCATTTGGAAAGTGGGAGCAATTGTCACCACGTTGCTCTTAACTGGCCCACTCTCTGGCTGTGCTTTCCCAACAGGTCTTGCAGAAACAGTCTACTGCGACCTACAGCCTGTGGACCCACAGGTGACATACATCACAAGCCAGGTTTCTGAGGGCTGCGTGGCTCAGAGCCCCAATGCTACCCTGGAAGTCCACATCCTCTTCTTGGAGTTCCTAAAGGTGAGTGCCTGATGGCAGGGTCAGGTGGGGACCCAGCAGATGGCCCAGAGCTGATGAGATGAGGGGAACCTTTCCTTGTGGCTGTCCCTGGGACAGTGGACTGAGCCCTCACCAGGGCCCCTGCCAGGAGTGTGACATCGGCATCTCATCTCACAGGGCCTGTAAGGGGTGGCATTTCTGGGGCAATCTTCTGGATGCCCGCACAAGACCCTGGTGGAAAGGGCTGTGTTTGGCCGGCAGTGGAGTGGAGAAGAGCCGGGAGAGCTGTCATTCATGTACCTCCGTGATGGGGAGCTCACTGTTTCTCAGTGACACGGCTCTGCTCTAGGCAGCTTTGACTTTGAGACAGTGCTTCCCTCAGTTGAGCGCAAATCTCCCTCCCTGGAATGTCACTCATCGAACATCTGTGGCCCGGCCAGGCAGCCCCCCAGAGACTGGAAGCCGGTGATGTCGCCTCGGAGACCATTCTCCCCACACCAAGAAGGTCCATCATGAGTTTGTCTAAGTCCCTCTTGATAATAATAACACGTTTATTGAGCACTTACTATGTGCTAGGTACTGTGCTAGGCCTGCTAAGTACCAGGAACAGAGCTAAGCACTTTTCGTGTATTAAACCTCCTGAGGGCCCATCTGTCAGGGTCTGTTTCCCCACTTTTCGGAGGAGAGACCTGTGGCAGGCTGAGAGAGGTGAAGCGACATGCCCGAGGCCAGAGTTCACTAGATCCCCGAGACTCCAAGCTAGGCCGTCACCTGGGTCTCCAGTGGTTCTCAGTGTTCAGCCAAAGCCTGGCCTGCCCGGGCTGGCAACCACACCTGGCCAACGCGGCCTCAGGTCCTGATAGCGATTTAGTGGTGTCAGCTCAGGATGAACTTGTGGCCCCCGAAACTGTTAGGTTGCCCTGCATTTGTGCAGTGATAAGACAGTGCCAAGACCACCAATATCGGGGGGGCCTGCTCCCCACCACCCTGCCTGCCACCAGGACTGTGGGTCTCGATAATCCCCAAGCTGAAGATAGCGCCAAACACACGTTGTGTGGTTTCCATAGCCATTGTAATTTTTTTCAAGTTTGGTAATGATATGTAAAGTGAGATTGCCCTCTGTAAGTTCATTATGTGTGTTAAGATGTTCAGGTCTCTGTGCCTCGCCTGGGTGGCACTGGGACGCCCCCAGCCCCAATCACTCAACAGTGGGCCAGTGTCAGAGAAGGCTCCTGGCCAAGCACCCAGGTCTATTGGACACAGATATGTAGACAGACAGCCAGGACCCAGATGATTGGTGCTTTCTCGGGGAGCGCAGGGCAGGGGTAGGCCAGCTGCTATGGGATTAGGCCGGGCTTCGTGGAGGAAGCAGGAACACTAAGAACGGCCAGAGTTCACGGAACGAAGGAGGCCATGGGGAAGAGCAGAAGATAGGGTGAACGCACTGGCAGGAAAGTGGGACTCAGTTGAGGCCAGCGTGTGATTCACTGCGTCGTGAGCTTACAGTTCACCTCGGGGCAGGGCTGGGGAGATGGACAAACCCCCGTCGCCGTAGTAAGGGGTTCGGTCTTTATCCTGTGGGCAGTGACTGTCATTGGAGGGTTTTTAGGGGCATGACAGGGTGCTGCTGTAATATGTCATCCTAGAGCTCATGACCACAGAATCTCCCTGTCACACTCTGCCTCTTCCAGAGAACTCAGTCCATGGAGTGTCCGGCTTTTAACTCAAGGAGTCAGGCTGCAGGCTCCAGGACCGCTGGGCCTGTTTGTTTGGGGGGGTGATGGAGAGAGCTGGGGTTCAGGAGATGGGGGCTCCAGTCCTGGACCCGTCACTGGCCAGCACCTCGTATCATGCCTGGCATGCAGAAGGGACTCCTTCACCCCACGCTCCGATAGACACACACTTCTTGGGCTAAGGGACCCACCAAAGAATCACGGAGTAGCAGAAGCTGGCCCAGGGCCTGGAGGATACCAACGACTGTTTGTTGAATGTATGAATGAATGAATGAATGAATGCACTGCCATGTGACCTTGAGGCCAGGGTTAAGAGCATGGGCTCTGGAGCCAGACAGTCTTCGAATTGAACCTTACCCCCCACCACTTACAGGGGCACGACCTTGGGCCACCTCTCCAAGCCTTGGTTTTCCCTGGGAAACATGGAGATGATAATCATACCTAGCTCACAGGGGGCTTTGAGAATCCAGTGGGGTCGCACAGGCAAAATACTGAGCTCGGGCCTGCCCAGAGCCACTCTCGATGTTCAGTAGCTCTGCCTGTTGTTATTATAACGTCTCCTCTGTGGGCTCCGTGTCTCCCCCGTCAATACCCTCATTTGGCTGAGCACGCTACAGTGTGCAGCACATCTTCACGTCAGTCAACTAATTTGATCCTTATAGGTTGTTGCTACGAGGCGGCTGAAACAGGGACTGTGAATCCATTTGCAAAGGGGGCAGCTGAGGTCTAGCCTGACGGAGCTGGGTGCTCCTGGCCTTCTGGCCCCAAGGGTCGAGCCCATGATCCCACCAGATCTACTACCGTGACAGCGAAAGACCCGTGGCTCCCCTGGGAGACATCTTCCTCCCCAGGCGGCCCCCAAGAAGGGGGTCTACAGCCCAACAGTCCTCGCCAGGTGCCTGCTCTCTGCCCAGGCTGTGTTGGGCATTGAAGGTGTAGAGAGAAAGCAGATCTGGTCCTTGCCCTTGAGCCACTCGCAGGGGAGGCAGAGGTGGGCATGGGCATCCCTGGCACCAAGTGATGGACTCGGCAGCTGGGGAAGGGGATGCAGGTGCCTGCGGGCCCCGGGGGCATGAGCACTGAGTGTGGAGGGAAGGAGGCATTAGGGAAACGGCTCCCAGTGTCTAGCCAGACCCAGAGGGGAGTCACGGGCATTCCAGGCAGAAGGCACCGTGTGAGCAAAGGCCTAGAGGCAAGAAACACGAGCGGGCAGCGGTGGCGTGGGTGGCGACTGTCTCAGCAACCGGCCCAATCCCTCCCAACCTATGGCTGCCGCCTTCAAACCCTGGCACAGAGAAACAGCTTTCCCCTGCATCCCCGCGTGGCCTCTGAAGCCTCAGATTTCCTGTGGGTGGGCGGCAGATGAGTTGTGGCAGCCAAGAGCCTCGGGGAAGAGAGGTTCGGGGAGGGTGTGTGTGTGTTGGGAGGGTTTGCAGACAGACGAGGGGGCCGCTGGGCAGGGGCTCTATCTTGCTGGGTCCCCGAAGGGCAGGCTGGAGCCTGGATTCCGGGAGGGGGCCCAGGGTCACATCCTGACCTGCGGAGACAGGAAACCGGCCTGGTGTCTCAGCAGTTCCCGTCAGGCCGACTACACTGATCTGCTGTCCTCCTAACAAACCCCAGGCAGCCAGAGCTGAGACAGCCGCTGATTCACCCCACTTCTGGGCAAACTCAGGGAACTGACGATGCCTTGCCCACCCCCAAGCACACGAACTCACGGGGCTCTGGCACCGACTCTTTCCTGGGGAGAGGGGCAGACAAGGCTGCTCGGGCAGAGGGAGGGCAGGGGGGCCACGGGTTCCCCCAGACCATCCTGGGAGGCTGTGAAGGGCTGTGGAAGGCAGTGCCACCCTCAGACCTGGGCAAGGGGCCTCTGCCTGGGACCCACAATTTGCAGCCCCTCTCTGGCCCTTTTCCAGTTGCATCTCCCCTGCCCCGGGTGGGGAATCTGCCGAAGGGACCTGCATCCCTCCCCTAGTCCCTACCCTGGGAACCCAAGACTCCAGAATTCCCTGCCCAAATGCGCTGGGCCTCCTCCCAGGGTTGGATGGGGCTCTTTCTTGTCCTTTCCTCTAGAAGGGGCACTGCATGGCTGGCGTCAGCTCCCTTAGACCTGAAGGCTGGGTGAGGTGACTAAGGGTGGACATTGATGGTGCAGAGAGAAAGCAGACCTGGCCCCTGCCCTGGAGCCACTCCTGGGGGAGGCAGAGGTGGGCGTCAGCAGCCCTGGTACTGAGTGATGGACTCAGCAATGGGGGGCGCAGGGAGCTGGGAGGAGTGAGCCTGGCAGAGCTTGGGCATCCAGGCTGGTTTTCCACACGTGTCCATGTGAAGAGAAGCAAGGTGGGCTGGGGCCAGGGGCTGTCATATATGTTCTTGTCCCAGGCCTTGCAGATATTAGGGGCAAGCTTGGTGGAGGGGCATGGGCTGGGGGTCAGACAGACTGGACAGGGATTGCGTCTGCTCTCTCAGTGCTGCATCCCCAGTGTTCAGCTCAGGGTCAGTCCAGGTATTGGATGGATGGATGGATGGATGGATGGATGGATCGGTGGGTGAATAATGGAAGGAAGGGGAAATATACATGTGTATAAGCATTTGCTGATTGTCCATCCCCAAGAGGTTAGTGGTGTCACTGACTGTTTGGGGGTGTTACTCTTGTTCTCTGCCAAGCTCCTTGATGACAGGGTTGTGCCTTCTTTCCTGACCCCCTCTGACAGCATAGAAGCCCCAGGCTGGGCCCAGTGGTGGTCTCTCAGACAAATGAACTGCGGATGTGGGGAGAACATGGGCTGACCAGGGACCCTCAGCAGGGGAGAGGAGCATGCCTCTCCTGGGTGTTCTGGAAGTCCACTCTGTAGCCACCTGGCTGGAGACCATGACTCCCAGGTGCCAAACACTGGGAGCCCCAGGAGGCCGGATGGAATGTAGGGGCCACACAATACTAGAACATCACTGAGCCCAGCTCCTCCCCGCACAGATGGGGAGACTGAGGCCCAGAGAGGGGAAGCTGCAGGGTGGCGTGGCTGAAGTAGGTCCCAATTCCAGCTAACTGCTGCCCAGCTCTAACGCCAACCTCCTCAGCCCCCAAACCATGGCACTCCTCTGGATGAGCGGGCAGGGAGGGAACCGGCGGCAGTGAAAGCCAATCTATCAATACTACCATGTATTTAGCTGGGCACTGGACAACCCGCTTTGCAGGCAGAATCTCACTGAATCCTCACAAGTCTATGAAGTGGGTATATTGTTCAGCCCATTTTCCAGATCAGGAAGCCGAGGCCCAGAGAGAGGAAGTAACTGCCCAGGGTCACAAGCGAATGACTGAGCCCGGGTTTGAATTCAGGTCAGTCTGGCTTTGACCCCCTTCACCCGTTACCCTGCCTGCATGTGCCGTCTGAGTCTGCTGGGGTGTACAGAGGACGGCTGGCTCCAATCTGGCCGGCTCCAGTCTGGCCCTCGGAGTGGGGGGGCTGCAGGCAGCCCCGAGGCTCCACTCCTAGAAGAATTGCTGGAAGCGACTTTCTATAAGTGGCTACTAGCACTCAGGACCTCCTCACCGAAATCTCCCCTTCCCGCCACTGACTGCTGGGCCAACAATGGCATCTGTAGGACATGGGCACAAAAATAGAAACATGGTCTCCCGCCCACTGGCTCAGGGAGGGGGCCGGGGCAGGCCCAGGCCGGCCCAGGTTGCAGAGCTGGGGGAGAGGGCTTGGCTGGCCTGCCCGCCTCGGCTGGGCTCCCAGAATTCCCAGGATGACATTGGGAAGACTGGAAGCTTGGGGTGGGGGGCAAGGCAGGCCCCTTTCTTTGCCTTTGGGCTCCAGGCTGGGAGGGAAGAGGGAAGTCGGTGTGTGAGTGGCCACGCTGATGAGTCAGGGCCATGGGATGGAAATGTTTGCTGTGGAAACCCTGACTGGGTTTTTCTGGTAACCAGCTGGCCTTCGGCTCGGCCCAGGGGCTCAGAGACCCCACGGAGCCCAGCCAGCCGAGTTTCCACATGGCTCGCTTGCTGTGTGGCCCTGGCCCCTGCCTGCCCCTCTTTGGGCCCCAGCCCCCAACTCTACAGGGAGGGACTTGGTGACAACTGAGTGGGGGGATTGGTATGTGAGCCCTGGGAGCACAGCCAGATGTCATGACAAACGTCACCAAGCTCCAGTCTCCTAACCCCCTCACCCTCAGCATGACCCGACCCTGACCTCTACTTCTCTTTTTTAACTTCCTTTATCCCCAGCCCCACCTGGTTTTGGTTCCCAACCCTGTCTTACTCCCATTTCACAGATGGGGAAACTGAGGCACAGAGAAACTGGGACAGTTGCAGAGCGGCAGCAGGAATGGATGTTCACAGGGCTCTTTCCTCCCAGCTCAGGGGCTGCGCTCCCAGTCGCTCTGTCACCTGTAGTGCTCTCGGCCTGCGGGTGTCCACCCAAGGGCAGAGGAGGGATCTCCTTGTCTGCAGCAGCCGTGGCACCTCCAAACCATGGGGCCCATCTATTCACCATGTATGGGCCTCAAGGTCTACTCCTCTGTGGGAGGACAGACAGATGGGGCTGGACAGGGATGAACTGTGGGGCAGTCTGGGGAGCGGCAGGGTTGAGAGGGAGGACACGGTCCAGGTGAGCTATCCAGGGGTCCAGGCACCCGCTCTGGCACCAGGCTGACATGCACTGGGCGCCTGACTTCATCACTCACCTTGGCATGTGACCTCCCTGTCCCCGACGGCTGCATCTGTGAAATGGGAGAGTACCTGACCCTGCTTCATGAGAGCATGCACAACTTTCACAGCACAGGATCGGGCACAGATTAGGTTGAACCACATGAAATTACTGATATTTGGTTGTTGTTTCTTTAATAGCTTTATCGTGAAAACATTTGCCTGTTTAAAGTGTACAGTTGAGTGGTTTTTATCATATACACAGAGTTGTGCAATCATATTCGATTGTTCAAGCTAATAATACATAGGCAACTAAGGTAAGGAAGCTGGGGTGGGTGCCTTCTCGATGGTTCAGACAGGTCAGCAGTGCCCGGGCCTTTCCTGACACCGCCAAGGTGGGTCTCCCTTCACTCTGGTTAATTTCGAGTACTGATCACAATCCTGGAACAAAATGTCAGTTCTGACCTTTAGGTTGGTATTTCATATTTTACCAGAATATGATATTAAATCCAGTATTCAATTCTTCAAGTGTTTAGAATGCATAATATTTTTAAAAATTGATGAAACAAGATATTTCAAAATCCAAAAGTTATAAACCCATTAGAAAACATAGGGGAGGGGGTGGGGTGAGATGTGACAGGGTAAGAGAGTGTCATGGACATATATACACTACCAAATGTAAAATAGATAACTAGTGGGAAGCAGCCGCATAGCACAGGGAGATCAACTCGGTGCTTTGTGACCACCCAGAGGGGTGGGATGGGGAGGGTGGGAGGGAGGGAGATGCAAGAGGGAAGAGAAATGGGAACATATTGTATATGGATAACTGATTCACTTTGTTAAAAAGCAGAAGCTAACACACTATTGTAAGGCAATTATACTTCAATAAAGATGTTTAAAAAAAAAAAAAAAAGAAATGAAAAAAAAAAACATAAATTAATCAAAAATGTGAACTTACACAAACATAAATTTGAGACACATCATTCTACTATAAATTAGCATAAAAGTGATTATTCAAAAAATAAGCAACCTAAATAGCTCACTAAAATGAAAATAATTATTTATGAAACATTGAAAATGAAACATTATTTGCTTTTGTGTTGTTGTTTCAAAGAGCAAACTTACAAAGAGTGATTATGGTGTCATTATTAGGTAACGGAAATATTTCTGGCAGATTTTTCCAGCAGCTGAAACACTCTCTGGCTCTGTGACATCAGTTGGGGAAATGGCCAGGAGATAATTAGAAGTTAAATCTAAAAACTTTCCACTGATGTCTTCATCTTGAAATATCTGTCTCCTTTTTGATAAGTTTGAGGAGACTTGGGGAGGGTCAGCTTTTTGTCTGTTTGGAGAGACTGCCAGCTTTTGAGAGCCTCTGGAGTTTGTGTTTCAGTCAAGTGTTTCCATTTGTCTTTGTCCTCGTGAGGGCGGGGCTTCTGAGGCCTACACCTGTCTCAGTTTCAGGAGTCACAGGTTCATACTCCATTGGTTCAGAGAGTCTTTGAGCAGAGCGGGGGTTCTTCTTCCGATAGAAGCTTTGCCTTGTGGATCGCTGTGTTCTTTTTCTTCTTGAGAATAAGGAGGTATAGAAAAACGTGATGGGGCAGGATAGCGGTTGCCCAGGTCCAGATCCTAGCTCCATACTTACTTGCTGTGTGATCATGGCCAAATGACTTCACCTCTTTGTGCCCCACTTCCTCATCTGTAAATGAGAATAACAATGGTACCTACCTCTTCGGGTTGTCGTGGTGATTAAGTGAGTCAATGTGTAAAGCACTTAGAATAGTCCAAGCACTTAGTAAGCACTATATAAGTGTGAGGTATTAATTATTGTTGTTGTCGTTGTTATGAAAGCATTCTAAATGCATACACCATGATCAATTAAATTTTTTAATGCAGTCGGTACCTCTCCAGACATAAATGATTTCAACTTCACATTTCTTATAAAATATCAAAATAATGGTATTACTCAACAAAATATGAGTATTTAGTACTTTAAAATAGTAAAGCAAACAGGAATACTGCGAACTGGGGAGGGTTTGATGCCTCAGCGCTGCTGCATAGGGACAGAGAAAGGGCACAGGGTACTCTCTAAGTCACACAGGCGTTTGCAGGCCTGGTACACAGCAGGTGCTCTGTGGAAGTAATAAACCTCAACTGACTACTGGATAAAGTTCAGGCTCATTGAATTTATTTATTTATTTTCATGGAAAGGCATTTTATTTTAACTATAGCAGTGTGTACATGTCAATCCCAAACTCCCAATCTATCCCTCTCCTCTACCCTTAAAAAAACATCTCCTTGGATTTGCTGGGACTCATCTCCTTCATTCGTTCAGCAAATATTTTCTGGGTACCTCCTGAGGGCCAGGCACTGGGCTGGGCTCTGGGAGACAGGAGTGGACAAGCTGGGCAGGGAGAATGGAGTGGAAGCTTACAGTAAATGAGTCGTCACTACTGATCTGGTGGCACAGCCTGTGCAATCTGACTGGTCTATGTATGTGTCTCTCCCCTGCCCCCCTTCCAGGAGGTGTCAGTGCTGGAGCTGACTCTCCAGACATCCAAGCAAAATGGCACGCTGCCCCGAGAGGTGCTCCTGATCCTCAGCACTAACAAGACCATCTTCCTGAAGTTGCAGGCTCCAGGAATCCCACTCCACCTGGCCTACGTGAGTGTGGTACCTCCAACCCCAGCCTCAGGCACGGGCCGTGGGAGGCTCCTGCTGTCCGCCTCTGTGGGCCAGGGTCCCCTGCTTCTCTTTTTCATTCTGACATTATTCACCAGGGCCCTGCCTGGTGAATCCCATGGGGCCCTGACAGAGAGAACGCAAAGGGCAACAGAACCTGGGATAAAGAGCCCAAACCTGGAGGTGGGAATCAGGTTGATGTGCAACCCTGGCCAACTCCAATCCTCTCTCATCGCCTCAGTTTTCCCATATGTCCAGTGGGAGAACTGAGGATAGTCTCATAAAATAACCTTGTCACTGTCTTTGAAAAAGTTACAAGATATAAATTTGAAAATATTTAAGTGCAGACGAAAAAGGCCAGGAAGAAACCTAACAATGATGGACTTCCCTGGCCGTCCAGTGGTTAAGACTCCATGCTTCCAATGCAGGGGGCACGGGTTTGATCCCTGGTCGGGGAACTAAGATTCTGCATGCTGCACGGAGTGGCCCAAAAACCAAAACCAAAACCAAAACAAAACAAAAGAAACCTAACAATGCGTTAACAGTAGTTATGGGGAATTCCCTGGTGAAAAACCAAACAAAACAGTAGTTATGGCTGGGGAGTGGGATTTGGAGAGATATCTGTTTTGTTCTTTAAACTTTGTTGAATTTGCAAGATTTGCTATAATAAGCATGGCCTAAGTTGGAGAAAAATTATTTTTAAAAAATTCAGATATTAAGTGTCAGACACATCCACCGGAGAGAGGAGGTCCACTGTCTGGGACCCGCAGTGAGGAAGCTCAGGGCTGGAGGAGGTGGGGCGGACCAGGGCACTGCCCCCTCCCCATGGAAGGCCCTGGGAGGTGGTCCCCAGATGCGAGCAGCTGTTGTTTACAGCCAGAGAAAGCAGAGGGGAGGGAGGCAGAGCCCGGGGGAGAGCAAAGATAACAAGTGGGAGAGAGACACAGAAAGAAAAAAGGCAACGGAAAGAGGGCGGGCCTGTTGTGAGAGGAATAGACAGAGTCTCCGAGAGACCACAGAGTTCCAGGAGCGGGAGAGAGGAGCTGGGGACCTGAAGAGAGGCCCAGATCCAGGGCTGCCTGGGAGACGGGCCCAGGGAGAAGTTGAGGGGGTGCGGGACTGGTGGCAGGGGCAGCACAGAGGCGGACGGAGCTGGCCAGCCCGGACGCCCCTGGGAGGGAAGTTGCAAGCCTAACGAAGCCAACCAGGAGGGCAGAGCCGACCGGCCCCACGCGGCGCATCCGTCGGCTCCCAGTGCGGGAAAGCGAGATCCTGCCACGGCTCCTCCTCCCTCTCGACTCTCCCTTTTCCCCTTCCCATTCCCGGACGCCCTGGCGGCCCAACCCCGGGATCTAGGCCCGGCGGCGGGGCTCCGGGTGACGCAAGGCACATGAAAAGCGCCCGCCCGCCGGGCCGGAAGGTCGCAGCAGCCGCCGGCTCCGACCTCCGCCAAGCCTTCCTTCCCCCCTCCCCCCACCCACGCTAAGAACACACGGCCGGGGGGCCGGGCGGGGGGCACCTCCGGAGCCGCGCGCGGCCTCGGCCCGCAATTTCCGGAGCCGGGCCCCCGCAGCCGGAGCCGGGACGCTGCTGGAGGGACAAAGAGCCTCACGGGGGCGCAGGCCTCTGTGCCAGACCCAGCGCCAGGAGACTGACAAACGCCTTGCCCTTTAATCCCTATTACATCCCCATTTTACAGAGCTGACCCTGAGGGTCAGATGGGTAAAAGTCCCCCCACCCACAAACTCTCCAGCTCTAACCCACTGCCCCAGCCCTTCCATGCGGGTGGGCGCTGGGTTCCTCACCCAGGTGCTCATCACTTTGCCCCCTTGTTACAGCCCTGCTCCATTCCAGGTGGACCATGCTATGGTGTCTTGCCTATTGCCACTGTCAGGCAGTCCCCCCTAGTATCTAGCCTGAAGCCCTTATGCTGCTGCTGCTTCAGTGCAGTGCCTCTGGCTTTGGAGATAGATGGAAAAGGAACTCTCTTGAGTCTGTGGCCCCAACAGCTTCCTCTGAACCCTTTGACTTCAACAGAGTACCTACACCAGGAAGTCTTTCCTATTTCCTTCCCCAGCCCACCAGAGGCTCTTCTGAGGCGTGGGCAGTGGAGGCAGTGAGGTGCTGGGGCCACCCAGATTCTCATCCCTGCCCATCCAGGGGACCTGTCTTGCTCCTTTGTTTCTTATTAAATAATATCCTCTGTCTTCTGTTGTTTCAAATGACTTGAGGCGTGACTAGTTTCTGGATGGTAAGATCCCCCAGAGCAGGGACCACCCCTGTTTGTCTTTCATTCATTCATATATTCGTCCATTTCTTCTCTCTTGCCTTCTGCCTTCCCACGTGCAGGGAGCACCTGCCATGTGCCAGGCATCAGGGAGAAGCTGCCATGTCAGGATCCCCAGTGCTGGGCCCAGGGCCCGGCAGGAAGCTAGACAAATATTTCTCAGTGCCTACTATGTGTCAAGTCCCATGCAGGGGTGGGCGAGGCAGGCATTGTCCTTCGCAGACCTTAGAGTGGGGGGGAAACAGACAGTAACCACAGATGTCGTAAGTGTGGGCTGAATGAGGATGCCTATGGAAGGGTGTGAGGGTGATGTTTGGACAGGTGGAGGCACGTGGATATCTGTCCATCCAGCTCCCTAGGTGTAGAAAGGAGATGGGCAGATCCGGCTCTGGGGGAGCCCTAGTTAGGGGACTGTGAGCTGACTTCAGGTCCACCAGCCTCAGCACCCTCAGGCCTGGCCTCCTCTGCTCAGCTAAACAGCTGCCTCCTCAGATTATCTCCTGACCTCCTGCATGGGACAGAGGGGACTCGGGCCCAGGAACAGCACCCTGAGCCTTCACGTGTCTCCCCAGAACCCCAACCTGGTCATCTTCCAAGAGCCCACAGAGGTCAACAGCACACAGCTGCCACACTTCGCTACCAAGGGTGAGCTCCTCAACTGGGCGGACACAAAGGGTCCCATCACCTCTGCTGCTGAGCTGAACAATCCCCAAAGCATCCTCCTCCGTCTGGACCAAGGTCAGCTTCCCCAACAGCCTCTCTGGGTTCGGGACTCGGCTCTGGAGGAATGTGAATTCCTCTGGCTCACTCCTCGGATGTGGACACTAAGGCACTGAGAGGGGATGTGATTTGCCCCAAGTCACACATAGCAAGTCAGTGCACTCTTAGGATGGTGATTACCCCTTCACCAAATATTAGATTGAACCATGTGAAATTGCTGCTATTTGTCAGTTTCTTGAACTACAAAAACAGCACTTTCCTATTGTTTATTGTGTACCTACTAGGCACCAAGCCCTATGCTAGGCATTTGGGGACTCTGTGGGGACAGACCCAGACCCTGCCCTCCTGGAGCTGGCACTGTGGTGGGGAGATGATAATAAATATGTACACAAACAAATTCTATAATTTCAGGTCATGGTAAATTCTATAAGAAAGATAAAAGGGGGATGATATGCCGGTGGTTGCAGGGCTGCATCCCTAGCATATGCCATGAGTTCATACCTTAACTTAACCCTGTGTTGACGGATGAGGAAACAGAGGCCAGGGACCTCCCCTGGGTCCCTCTGCTGTAAGTGGTGGAGGGGTGATTTGAACCCCGGTCCTCCCATGCCCCCCACTCTTTGCTGCTCCATCCTGCCTGCCCCACCGTTTCTGTGGCTGAGGATGGGCCTCTGTATTAGATGCCAGGCTGCTCGAGGAGGAGACATAAGTGCGCTTGTCTCCGCAGCCCCGAGGTCACCGTCTTCCTGCAGTCTGGAACCCCACAAGGACATGGGCCACACGCTCGAATGGAGCCCTAACGCCCAGGCCTCCGTCCGTGGCTGCCGCTTGGAAGGTGTGGCTGGCCACAAAGAGGCACACATCCTGAGGGTCCTGCCGGGCCCAGAGGCCTGGTAAGGGTGCCCGCCCCGCCCCGCCAGCCCCACCCCCTATAAAGTCCCGCCTCTGTCCAAGCCTCAGCCCCGCCCCTGGCCTGGTCAGAGTACTGTCACCCCCACCTATCTCAGGGTCCTGCCCGTTTCCTCGTCCACCCCACGGACCCACGACCAACCAGATTAAGAGCGCAGCCACTGCCCACCCGACCCCAGGTCTTGTCCATGCCCCGCAAGTTCGGGTCAAGAACCAACCCCCCACACCCCGTCCCCTGCACCCCACACTACCGCCCGCTCTGATGTGGGGGTCTGTCTCCCCACAGGCCCCGGACAGTGACCGTGAAGGTGGAGCTGAGCTGTGCTTCGAGGGATCCCGACGCCGCCGTGCTCATCCTTCAGGGTCCACCCTACGTGTCCTGGCTCATCGATGCCAACCACAACATGCAGATCTGGGTGAGACCCCGTTCAGGCCTCCCCAAGGCTCCCCAGAGAAAAACACCAAACTCCCTGCACCATCACCCCAGCCCTGAGCCTTTATACATGATGATCCTTCTGCCCCCAACCTCTCCTTCTGTGCACTACCTATTCTTCCTTCAGACCTTCACCTAGATGTTACCTCCTCCAGGAAGCCTTCCATGATCCCTTAGGGAGGCCCCTAACCCAGCCCACAGGGTCAGGGAGGTTTCCTGGAGAGGTGAACTCCAAGCTGAGTTGAAAGACGAACAGGAACCAGTAGATGAGGGGAGGTGGCCCAGGCAGGGGAAATAGCAGGAGCAAAGGAGAGAGCAGGATTGAGGCCTGGCAGACCCTGAATGGCCTGCAGGTGCCCCCGCCAGGCTGTGTGCCCCCTGACTGTGTCTGTAGCTCCCTGCTCTGCCTCTCTCCCTGTCATTAGACCACTGGCGAATACTCCTTCAAGATCTTTCCGGAGAAGAACATCCGTGGCTTCCACCTCCCAAACACAACCCAAGGCCTGCTGGGGGAGGCCCGGAGGCTCAACGCCAGTGTAGTAGCGTCCTTTGTGGAGCTCCCTCTGGCCAGTGTCGTCTCTCTGAGGGCACCCAGCTGTGGTGAGCACCCGGCTCCCTCCCTCGCCCCCCTCCCTTCCCTTGCCCTCTCCTTGGATCTGTAGCCACGCCCAGCTGCTGTGTGTGTGTGTGTGTGTGCGTGTGTGTGTGTGTGTGTGTGTGTGTGTGTGTGTGCTGGGCAAGTTGCATCAGCTGGTCGGAGCCCCATTTTCCTCATCTGCATCTCAGGGACACTGAGAGTACCTAGCTATAGAAGTGCTTAGCGCTTAAGAGCACAGCGAGCCCGCAGTGACTGTCTGCTGGCTGGCTCTGCTGCCCTGCAGGCAGTGGGCTGCAGCCCTCACCCACACCGGTCCAGACCACCCCTCCCAAGGAGGGCTGCAACCAGGAGCTGCTCCTGTCCCTGATCCAGCCCAAGTGCTCCGATGACGTCATGACTCTGGTACTCAACAAAGATCTCATCTCGGTAAGGGAACTCCTGGCCTCCGGCCCAGCTGACATGGGCATCTGGTCCTTCCTCTAGCCCAAGAATCTTGGGGTCCTAATCCAGGCAGGAGGACAAATCATATCCCTCTGCAAGCGTCAGTTTTTCCACTTGTAAAATGGGGTTGATAATGGTCCTTACCATGTGGTGAGAATTACATGAGGTCTGACGACCCAGCCAGATGTGGAACAGTAAGTGCTCAGTAAATAGATACTAGGTAGTCGTCATTATTAATCCTAAATGGAGGCTGAGCTGAGTGGCCACTTAGAATATCTATACAATATGATCTCTGCCTAATTGAAGAACAAAGATGTTTATTATAAAAATAACACAGGCTTTTTTAAATGTGGAAAAAATTAGAAGAAAATCTCAATCAATCACCCCATCCAAAGACAATGGCTACCAACAATTTGGTGGATTTCTTTCTGGAATGTTTTCTCTGTGTATTTCTTATACAGTGTAATCATATTGGATGCAATTGTCTGTTTCCTGCTATATTCATTTAATGTATTTTTAAAACTTTGATATATGTACTTAACAATATCACTTTTTTATTATTTTTTTAATATTGATTTATTTATCTGGCTGCGCTGGGTCTCAGTTGCGGCAGGCGGGCTCTTAGTTGCGGCATGTGGGATCTTTAGTTGAAGCTTGCATGCGGGATCTAGTTCCCTGACCGGGGACTGAACCCGGGCCCCTGGAATTGGGAGCACGGACTATTAACCTCTGGGCCACCAGGGAAGCCCCAATAACATCACTTTAAAAGCACATCCAATCCCATGATACTGACATGCCATAATTAACTCCTCCTCCCTCGTTAGACATTTGGGTTGTTTCCAATTCTGTAATATTATAAATATACAGAAAGTGTCATTGTGCATATGAAATTTTTCTTTAAATAGGATTATTTTCTTAGGATAGGTTTCCACATTAGTGAGGTTGCTGGGTCAAAATGAGTGAACATTCTGGAAGTTTTGATACATGTTGCCAACCGGCTTTCCAGTAGATGATTCCAATTTTCACTGCTGATTAATGAGAACACTTTGACTCTCTCTCCAAATTATTATTTTTTGTCTAAAAAACTTTTTGCTGATGTGAGAGTGGGAACACTGTGTCCTATTCTTGTTTGAATTTCTACTTCTTTGCTTAGTAGTGAGTTTGGGCTTGGCTTCGTGCGACTGATAATAACCAAAGTGTCTGTGTGCGTTGTAACTTGGTATTTTTCTTGATGATTTTTATTAGCTTTTTACATGAAGAAAGACATTTGTGGCCCTTTGTCCATCATTCTTATTGAAATAATCTCTCCCGGTTTGTTAGAGTTCTTTAAATTTTGGCCAGAGTGTTTTTTAATTTTTTGGACATTTGAAAACGTTGGGCCATCCTAGCTGGTCATCTTTTCCTTTGTGATTTTTTTTCTAGTCTTTCCGAGGCAGGAAATCTCTCTGCCAGAGCCTTGACAAGTCATGCATGTTCTCAGGGATTTTTAGAATGACGTTTAACTGTACGTCCATGTGGAAGTGTTTTGGGGTGTGGGGTATCGGGGCCTAGGTGAAGCTCCACCTGTCTGCGGCCCATCTCCCCCTCCTCCCTTGCCTCTGCCTGGCCAGACAGATGTCTGGGAGGTGGAGGAGGGGGTGCAGGGACCAGCGATGGCTGGCATTACTGCCGTCCTGTCCCAAGAGGTCTGGATGCATACACTGTAATCCATCGATCTTTGGAACATTACACTCCAGTTAAGAATGTTCTAGATCTATAATATAAACATAGAAAGATGTCTGTTATTTATTGTTCAGTGAGAAAACTAAGCTAAAGCATGAAGGACGGTATGATGTCATTTGTTAAAAATGAGGGGAAAAAAGGGACTTCCTCGGCGGTCCAGTGGTTAAGATTCTGAGCTTCCCCTGCAGGGGGAACTAAGATCCCCCATGCCGGGCAGCACGGCCAAATAAAAAGGAAAAAAGAAACCAACAAAGCCACACAATTTCTCTGAGTATATATGTCTGTAGAGAAGAAAACACTCATGATGTCACAGATCTTATTGCTAAGTACAGAAGTGTTTGTCAAGTTCAGGAAAAGTAGTCTTAAATGGTGTGGGATGATGAGAACTAACAAAAATGGGGAAGGGAGCAGAGGCATGGCTGTGATTTGGGACCCCTGGGGGGTGGTCAGTCCTTGGTGCTGGGGTGTGATGGACAGGCCCCCGGGAGCCCCGTGCCTCCTGACGGTGCCCCCACCCCCAACCCTGGCCCAGACTCTGAGGTGCACCATCACGAGCCTGACCTTCTGGGACTCCAGCTGCCAGGCTGAGGACAGAGATGACCAGTTTGTCTTGCGCAGCGGCTACTCCAGCTGTGGCATGACAGTGACAGAAAATGTGATCAGTAACGAGGTAAGAGCTGTGGTGGGAAAGGTATCAGGGCCGGCTTAATTGGTGCCCCCTGGATCTTCCAGGCTGAGGGGCGTTTGGGAGAGCGGATGTGACGCTCAGTAGGAAGACAACTTTAGCCATTGGTTGGCTCAGTCTCCCCATCCAAAAAAATGGGTGTGTTGGGTGGGATACCCTCTGGGCTCCTTTCTGGCTCTGACCAGCTCCTTGGCTCTGTTCCTGCAGGTGATCGTCAACCTCCTGTCAAGCTCATCACCACAGCAGGTGAGCTGGATGACCACCGTGCTAACCCATCTGGTCCAGGGTCCTGGGGTCCATTCCTGGCCTGGGAGGGAGCAGGCCTCGGGAAATTCAGGCCCTGATCCTGGCAAGCCAACGTGTCTCCAGCATGCCTCAGTCTCCCCTTCCGTGCAATGGGAGCAGTACTGCTTAGGGTTATGTTCTCAGCCTCTCAAGTCAGAGGGTTCATGCACATATTGGCTGTGTGGCCTTGGGCAAATCATATAAGCTTTCTGGGCCCAAAGGTCCCGTTAATAGTGGCATAGGAAAGGATCCCCATACGGGATGAGCCATCACTGAGATGATGCATGGAAAGCACTTCACACAGGTCTCGTGCAGAGCAAGTTCTTGATCAATATCAGTTTTGGGTGGGGGGTGGTTTAAGGTGATGATGAAGGTCAGGCAACAACTCTGGACCGTGACTCCTGCTCCCACCCCTTACCTTCCTGGCTGGGTGCCTCCCCGACTGACCAAGCCTCCCTCCCATCTCCCACAGAAAAAGGTGCAGTGCATCAACATGGACAGCCTCTCCTTCCAGCTGGGCCTCTACCTCAGCCCGCACTTCCTCCAGGCCTCCAACACCATCGAGCTGGGGCAGCAGGGCTTTGTGCAGGTACTGGACTTGACCTCTTAGGCCTGCCAACTCCTGGGATTTCTCAGAGCCTTTCTTTCCACCCAATGGAACTTGACTTCCCAGAGGGAGGAGGGAGCCCCCATGGTGCTTGGTGGAGGGGAGAGAGAGCAAAGGCAGAGCTCAGACACTGGTTGGAATGTCCCCTCTTCTTCCTCATTTGCTCCAGGCAGGCCCACGACTGTCCTTCCACAGTCAAGGTTCTGGAGCAGGAACTCTAGAATGAATCTAGCTTATTTCATGAGAACAGGTAGGGCGGAGAGTTAAGAGTAACTGACCGTGCCTCGTCCCCCTTCCTACCCATGCAGGTGAGCGTGTCCCCATCGATCCCTGAGCTCACGATCCAGCTGGACAGCTGCCAACTGAATTTGGGGCCTGACATGGAAATCGTGGAACTCATCCAGAGCCAGGCAGCCAAGAGCAGCTGTGTGAGCCTGCTGTCCCCGAGCCCTGGTGGTGACATGCGCTTCAGCTTCCTCCTCCGTGGCTACATGGTGCCCATGCCCACGACTGGCATCCTCAGCTGCACTGTAGCCCTGCGTCTCAGCACTTGGTCCCTGGTGAGTAGGGGCTGGGCTAAGCCCAGCTTCAAGGGTGGCTTCCGGGTCTGGAGTTTTCAGGAAGGGATGTGACAGACCATGAGGATGTGGGACCAGTGGGCGAAAGACACAGCCACAGGCAGGCGTGTGGCCTCTGCGTACCAGGGGCACTCTTTCTGCCACCCTACAGCCTTCTGATGGCTGTGTCTTGGACATTGGTAGGATATGCAGCTGCAACCATTAGCTAGCTATCCATCCATCCATCCATCCCACCCAGTCATCTATCCATCTTCCCACTATCCCATCCAGTCATCCATTTATCAGTTGCTACTTCTCACCATCCCACCCAGTCATTCATCCACAGTCCTTCCATCAGCCCAGTCACCCAGCCAGCCAGCCATCCTTCTACGATCCCACCCAGTCATACATCAATCCATCCACCCAGGAATCCATCCGCCCACCCATCTATCCATGTAGTATGATCACCAATGTAATCTCAACAAACAGGAGACCTCGGGGAAGAGGGTTAGTACAAAGGACACAAAATTCTGATTTTCTGCTCTTACTGGTCACGTTTCACCATCCAGTGGATACCTGTTCTCGGACACTCAGCCCTGGACACACTCACACAGTCATCCCCAGGCCCTTGCACTCACAAGGGTCTCCAGGATTAAAAGCCTCTCTGGTTGTATGAAGCTGGAGAAGCCTCTGGGGCTGCTCCTGAGTGGGCCTCTCCCCCAGCCACAGTGAGCCTGGGCCTCTGGGCTGACCTGGCTCCCCTCACCCAGGCGTTCACAAGGGTGATGGATACAGTGCCCTCGTAATCCTAGTGGGAGTTGGGGCCCTCTCAGGAACTCACAGGAACCATTCCAGTAGCAGCCAATGATCGTCCGGGCGACACCCTCCCACAGCACAGAACTGCCAGCACTTGCCCAAAGGCTGCCAGCCAGAAGGTGGTGGAGAGGGGGCTCAAAGTCAAGGCCCCAGGGGGGTGCTGTGACAGGCCAGGGTCACAGAGGCAGGGAGTAAGCCTGGAAGCTGCTCCCGAAGGCTGTGTCACACACTGTGTACTCTTCCTCCCCCAGGACGTCCAGAGGACTGTCTCCACACGCCTGAACATTGTCAGCCCTGGCCTGCATGGTGAGTTCTCTCTAAGTCTCTCCAGGGTTCCAGGGGCTGAGGTCAGAGTGGGGCACGATGCACGGCCCAGAGGGATGGGTCTAGGCACACAGCAGGGAGGACCCCAGAGAGTAGGGTCCACAGCTGCATCTTCCAGATGGAGAGCCTTTGTTCGTGACCACCCCGTGGGACCGGATTCCAGGCCTTTGGCTCTTCCTGATCCCCAAGGTTGCTGGCTGACCTTGCTGGGGGGCGGGGGACGGGGCCTCCTAGGAGGAGACTTGGGGCAGCACTGGCCTCACCTTCCTTAAGGCCCCTATTGTGGAGGGTACCCCTCAGCCCTCAGCCCAGCTCCCTCCAGCCTGGGCAGAAGAGTCCCTGACACTGAAGGCAGAGGTGGGAGAGGCATCTGCCTCTTTGCCGTCCCACCTGGGTCCGGAT
Organism: Balaenoptera acutorostrata; assembly: GCF_949987535.1. NCBI lineage: Eukaryota > Metazoa > Chordata > Mammalia > Artiodactyla > Balaenopteridae > Balaenoptera > Balaenoptera acutorostrata. The sequence continues at coordinate 117,653,698 of NC_080069.1, read as the reverse complement.
GGAGCCCCTACACCCAGCCTGCAACCACGAGGGCAGGCTAATGACCCCACTGCAGGGATGGAACTCAGAGGCCTAAGGGGAGGCTGCCTGGCCCATAGTCACACAGGAATCGGGGGTGTGGAAAGAGTGAAGCTTGGGAAAACCCAAGAGCAGAGCTGAAGAGCCCTCAGAGGTGCTCTGGCTTATCCCTACCATGGTATAGGGCTCAGAGAGGGGCAGGGACTGACTTCAGGGCACACAGCGGGACTCTGGACTCTCCGGCCCCACTCACACTTTGCTCAGATTATACCATGCATCCTTCCTAAAAATGCATCTCTACTGGCCTTGGGAGGCAGAGGCATGGCCCAAAAGGCCTGGCTGGGCCCTCTGGGTGGACGGTCATAGCAGCCACGGCTTAGTGTCAGGCATGGGTGTGATGAACCCATTTGCTAGGTGAGGAAACAGGGGTTCAGAGAAGTCAGGGTCAGTGGCTGAGCTGAGACTGGCACCGAAACCTGTGCTCCTGGCCAGCACAACAGGGTAGGGGGGGCAGGGAGGAGGCAGCAGTGCTGACCACAGCTGTCCTGCCCTCGGTTGTGCAGACAAAGGCCTCGTCCTGCCCGCCGTGCTGGGCATCACCTTTGGCGCCTTCCTCATTGGGGCCCTGCTCACCGCCGCGCTCTGGTACATCTACTTGCACACGCGTGAGTATCCCAGGCCCCCACGATGAGTGCTCAGGACACCTCCACCACCACCTGGGGGAGCCCGGCGAAGCCTCTGGGGGAGTGGGGAGCCCTGGCCGGGGCCCTGACCTCCGCCCCTGCCCCCAGGTCACCCCGGCAAGCGGGAGCCCGTGGTGGCGGTGGCTGCCCCGGCCTCCTCGGAGAGCAGTAGCACCAACCACAGCATCGGGAGCACCCAGAGCACCCCCTGCTCCACCAGCAGCATGGCGTAGTGCCCAGCCCGGAGTCCTGGGGGCCACCCCGCCAGCCCTCGCCCAACAGGAGAGACTGAGCAGCCACCAGCTGGGAACCAATGGCCATGAGCTTATCCTGGGACCCCAACCCCTCCACTCGAGCAAGGATGGACAAGGCCCTCTGTGCCCGCCCCTCCTGCCTCCCTCTCCAAGGCCTGCTGCCAGTGGGGGCACCAGCTTGGAACACCTTGGGGTCCCCCCACCCCACCACGAACCTTCAAACCCAGTGGGCCTGGGGTACGGCTGCCCAGGACCACGGAGAGAGAGTCCGCTGCGCTATATGTCCACATTGCTGTAGAAACCCAAGTCCCTGTAATTTTAACCTGGATCCAGTACTCGGTGACGTGGGCTGGGCAGGAGTTGAGAACTCCAAAACGGACTCAGCCCAGCCCACCCAGGCTGACAGCGCCTCCTCCATGGAAACAGAGCCAGCCCAGAGCCACCTGGACCTGCTCCCATCGGCCTCTACATCTGGACTGGCCCAACTTTGGCGGGGGAAACAGAAGCCTAGCGGCGCCCAGCCTGGAAGTGAGTGGGGGAGCCTAGCCCCTCCCTGCGACTGTCACACAGAGACACCCCGCCCCGGGCAGCCAGGCTGCCTGTCCTGGGCCCCCCCCTATATACTCACCACCAATAAATCAGACCATGAAACCAGTGCTGGGCTGGGCTGAGAGAAGGAGAGTGGCACCTAAACTGGGGTTGGGGGGGTGGTGACAGTTCTGGGTTCAAATCCTGGACCTGCCACTTACTGGCTGTGTGACTGTAGGCAGGTTCCATGGCTTCTTTAAGCCAGGCACAGTTCCCTTATCTGTAAAATGGGTGTGAGAATTTGCGATCACAAGGTCTCTGCGAGGAGGTCTGCAAAGTCATGCATGGCACGTGGTCAAGGACATCAATCCATTCTTCTCATTTCACAGACAGGCCACCTGAGGCTCAGAGGGAGGGGGGGCACTTGTCCCAGGCCACAAAGCCCAGGCTCCTACACAACCCAGTTCCTGTACCAGCTGTAGCCCCCATCCCCCTATTGTCTGCTGAGGGAGCTAGAGGTCAAGAGTCAATCAAATGTTCAGCCAATGCTTTTTTAAAAAAAAAAACAGTTAAAGGCTTTAAATCACTCCGGCCACCCTCTGCCCCCAGGGGGCCCCAGGCAAAGACCCTCTCCTCTCCCAGAAGGCCACTGGGAGGAGGAAATCTATCAACCAGCAGCCGGTATCCGGCAGGACCCCAGGCTAGGTCAGGCAGCTTACACGATAAGCTGCGCCTGAGGCAGGAAGCAGACAGGGTGGGAGGGGAGATGGGCTGGAGGGTCAGGTCTACTACAACAACCAGAGAACTAGGAAGGAGAGGACAAGGGCACCTGAGGTTCAGAGACAGATCTCAGCTTCCTGCCCCCAGCCCTCTATTTCACCGCCCAGAGCCCAAGTCCCTGGGGCCAGTCTAGACAGAATCAGGAAGGCACGAAAAGCACGTAATTTAGTTCATGGCGAAATGCAGGGCAGGTGTGGGGGAACCCCACCTCCAACCCCACTGCCTCGGCTACTGGGACAGGGAGGGCTCCAGCAGCTTCAGCACGCCGCCCACCAGGTGCAGGCTGCCTGTGACCAGCACGTGGATGGCAGCAGCCTCCTGGAGGACGATGGCCCCACTGCCTGCCACAGGGTGGGCAAAGAGGACCCGTGGGGGACTGGTTGGCTGAAAGACAGGGTCCCGGCCTTGGCTGATCCACTGCAAGGCGTGGGAAATGCAGCTGAAGACGAGGGAGCTGGTGCTGTGGGTGTGGGCTGGGCGGGGTGCCAGCAGCAGGGGTGCAGGCCCACCAGGCTCCGGGCTGGCCTGGTCCTCGTGCAGGCGGCTCCAGTGTTGCTGGTGCGCAAGGCAGCGGAGCAGCACCTGGTCCAGGGTCACTGTGAAGTTCTGTTGGTCTGCGGGGCACAGGGACGGGCGCATCAGCGAGGCAGCCGAGGGTTGGGGAGGGGGAAGCACGCTGTGAGCACCTGCACAATGCCAGGCTTTATACAAGTATCATCCGTCCTTACAGTGGGTGCTATGAGGAAACTGGGGCTCAGGAAGTTCAGTGAATGTCCATCGTCACAGAGCCGGTGAGGAACAGGGCCAGGCAGTTTAGCTTCAAAGCTGGGGCTTCTGCCTACCAAGCACATCTTTCTGCCCTAGCCTTATTGCCTTCATCTGTAAAACGGACAGGGCCCATCACCAGGTGGGCATAAGTACTTCCACAATGCAGACTCCCGGACTGTCCCCAGACAGTCTGATGTGGGGCCTGGGGATCTGTATTTTTTAGATTATGTCAAAAAAACTTTTAACATGATCCACAGTAAAAAATACATTTTACAGTGGCAACCCAGTACTCACATACATGCACATATATGTTTGGAACAGAATCTTCATCAAATAATACCTACCCTTAACTTTGTGCAAGACACACTGACACTCTTTTCTCTATTCTATTTAAAATTTAAAATGCTGGTTGAGACCCACTAAACTGATTTCAAGAACCATCACTGGGTTGTAACCTGCATTTTGAAAAATAGTTTCACCAACAATTCTTTTTTCAGTATTGCAGTCACATGCAAAATTCAAAATGTAGCAAAGGGTATTTATTTATACGATAAAACAAATCTAGTTCCTACCCAAGACCTCCAGTTCAAAAGCTCTCACCGTCACCAACAAAGCAATCCACCTCAGGGCCCTCCGCCCCCTGCCCACCGGAGGGACCATGCCTGTCACCTCTCACCTGCATTGTCCGTGGATGACACCTCTGTCAGGTTAGGGCAGAAAATGGTATAGTCAAACTGGCAGGGCTAGAAGGCCAAGGGGAGAAGCTCAGTGTCAGAGCCCTGAGAGGATGCCCCCCATCCCAACTTCCACACAGCAACCCCGGAGTCCACATACACGTCCCCATCTCTGGAGATGCCCCCCCACCAGCTGAAGTGGAGTGATGCTGCATAAACCCAGCCACAACACTTCCATGCCCCCCATCTACCTCACTATACCCTGCCTGGCCTGTGGCCTGGGCAGCATGGCCCAACACAGATGGAGAGACAGAGGCTGGAGCGGGGGGCTGCATTTGCTTAAGGTGACCCAGCTACTGAGCACAAAGGATCGAGGTTCTGGATATGAAGAACAGCCTCAGCATCCTGGTCTGTGAAATGGGAAACGATCACTAGGAACCATTTCAGCCCTGACAGTCTAGGGCAGGTTCAGTTTCCTTGGGCAGAGAAGGGCCCCTCCCGATATGCTTTATAGCCCAGTGACTCCTTAAACGAAACTTTAGAAGCAGGTATCCTAGTAGCAGCCCTGTTCTATGGAGAGGCAAATTGAGGCTTGGGGAAATGCCATCTCTTATCCAGGGTCATATGCTAGCAGCTGAAAGGGCCTGACAAGTGAATCCAGAGCCTGCACCTTACACCACTTACCTGGTCCTCACTGTAATCCTGGGCTTGAGTGTGACCATGGAGGAGAATGAGGACAATGACCTGTGACTTTACTTCCCTGTGCCCAGTGCTTTCACATTTAATCCTCAGTACAATTCAGGGGGGAGAGGAAAAATCACTCCCATTCTACAGTTGAGGAAACAGAGGCTCAGGGATGAAGGCACCGCTGCTGGGGGTCAAAGCCAGAACCAGGGCTGGGTTGCCTGCTGTCCATCCCCCAGCCAGCCCCTCACCTGCAGCAGCTTCAGCAGGGCCGCGGAATCCCGGTCCCCAGTGGAGTTGAAGAGCAAGACACGCACCTCAGACCCGCTGTGTGAGTGGTGAGGAGCGGGAGAAGGGAGGGTCAGAGCCGCGCCTTCCACCCCTTCTCCGCGGGCCCCGCCCCATCCTTCCTCCAAAAACTTCCCTCCTCCCTACTGTCCCAGTCCGACCCCGTCCCTGCGTCCCGCCCCATCCTTCCCCGAGGCCCCGCCCCTCCCCACTGGCCCAGTCCTGCCCGGGGCCCCGCTCCACCCTTCCTCAAGGTTCCTCCCCTCTCCACTGGCCAAGTCCCGCCCCCGTAACCGGGTCCCGCCCCATCCTTACCCGAGGTCCCGCCCCAGCCCCGCCTCTGTCCGCAGCTCACCCGCCCGGCCTCTCGCGGCTGTGCAGCGCCTGGCGGAACCAGCGCACGCAGGCCTGCATGCTGCTGGTGGTGTGCGCGCCGTCCAGGTACCAAGTGAGGGGCCCCCGCCGCAGCAACTGCGTCCGGCCCGGCCACTCCGTGTCCCGAAGCCCTGGGGGAGGGGAGCAAGGCAGTCCTCCAGCGGCAGCCGCGAGGCTGCCCTTCTACATCCTCCCACTCCAGTCCTCAACTCGCACACACTACCCGCACACACTACCTGCCCGTAGAGCCCCCGCTGCTGGCCGCTCTGACAGCCCAGGAGCGTCTTACTGGGCACTAGCCACTGGGATCAGCTCTTTGGCTGCCTCATCTGGTGGAATCATCCAGGCGGCCCTGAGAGGGGGCTGCTATCATATATCAGTCCCAAGTTTCAGGCAGAGAACCCTTAGAGAGATTAGGTCACAGAGCAAGTGACACTTGGGGCTGGGATGTAATCCACCTAGCTCCAGGACTGTGTCATGGCCCTGACACGGGGCCTGGCACACAGTGGGCACACTGGAACCAACTGCTGAAGGGGCTTAACAGCCACGAGGACCTACTGTGTGCTGAAGGCTTTGGGGGCAAGCAAGAAGCCTGACAATATCACCATCCTCAAGAACCTCATGGTCTTATGATGATGACGACAAGGATGGTAGTTTGGCAGCTACCAGTGGCTGGGCACTTTATCCCATATCTGCCAGGCTCTGGACTCAGTCCCTTAGTGATGTCACCTCACAGTGGGCCCTATCATCATCTCATTTGGCAGGTGGGGAAACGGGCTCAGACAGAGTTCATGAACTCAAGGTGTGGGAAGCTTACTGACTTCAGTCCTTTCTCTTAAGGCACCATCTTGAATTGCCCCCACCTCTCAAACAGGAGACCAAAAGAAACATCTGAAGCAGCCGGGCTGGGCAGGAAGGTCCAACTCACCATGCTGCATGTGGGACGTGGGCTGGAACACAGGTGCCAGGGGCAGCTGCCCCGGGAGGCTTGGCCTGGATGCCTTCAGCTCTCCAGTATCTGGGCAGGGGAGGGGAGGGAAGGGAGAGGGAGGGCTGTGTGGGACTCAGTGTGCTCAGGCCTCACCTAAGGGCCCTCAGAGGCAGGTTCCACATGTCCCCTGCCCACCCACTCACCTGCCCACTTACCCTGGTAGCCCTTTTGCTGCAGCCAGCAGCGAGCCAGCTGCAAGGCCAAGGCGGCATTGGACTGCTGGTGCTCCCCCTCCAGGCCCAGGGTCAGCAGTGGCCCCCCTTCCTCCAGGGCTTCTAGTGGTGGGCACAGGTAGAGGGGACACTGCAGAGGGGATGGGCAGCAGCTGGTCAGGGGAGCTGCTGCTGCCTCCTCTGCCAGCAGGCCCTCCCTGATGCCATCAGCCCTTCCATCTTTCCCCATCAACCACAACCCACCAAGTCCTGTTCCTAGAACCGAGATGTCCTCCAGCTGGACGAGCACAGATGAGCAAACTGAGGCCCCAAAGGATAAAGTACCTCCCCAGTCAGCCACGTCCCCACCCAGCTGTTCCAATCAGACTCACTGAGATCTGCTGAGCGCGGTCCCTCAGCACTGCCAGGGGCCCGTCAGGCTGGAGCACGGTGAAGGCGGGGATGCCACACTGTGGAAGACACGGAGGGTGAGCCCAGGGTCCTCCATCTCCCATCACTGGCCCCCACATCCCTGGTTCTGGGTGGCCCACTCAGCCTTCACCCCATCAAACCTTTGGGAACCCCTCGATGGGGAAACTAAGGCCAGAGATGGGGCTTAACTTGTTCCAGTCCCATGCAGGGCTGGGACGAGAACCCAGACCCCACTGATGCCCAAGACCTCGTCCTGAGTCAGGAGGATGCAAATGACCCTGCCACACCCGCCCCCACTTCCCTGAATCTTGGGGCCCAGGCTATCCATGTACCTCCCTCCCCATGACTGCCTGGTCACCTTAAAAATACCCCCTTTCTGCCATGCGATCTTCTCCATCGTGTCCCCCAGAAGGCCAGTGTGGTCGATGCCAAGAGAGGAGACCCCACACACCACAGGCTTCCTGGGGGAAATGAAAGAGCCATGATGCCCCTGCCCCCGGCCACCGGGCTCCCGGCCACCATCCCTCTCCTCAAGCCGCTCCCCCTCACTTGACGATGTTGGTGCAGTCGTAAGCCCCGCCGATGCCCACTTCCATCACTGCCAGGTCCACCTGAAGAGGATCAGAGGGCATGGCAGGGGGTACAGGGGCTCCCGAATGCCACACCGGAGCCCCTAGCCTGCTGAGATTCCCCTTCCCAAGGCCTGGAACACAGGGTTCTGGGGAGTGGCGGGCACACACACCTTCTCTTGGAGGAAGACATGGAAGGCCATGAGTGTGAGGAAGCGGAAGTAGCCAGGCATGGAGACACAGCTGCTGTCATCCTGTGGACAGGGTCACATCAGAGCTCGGGGCCCCTGCAGCCTCTGCCCTGGGGAAGACGGTGTCCTGGGATGTGCAGTGCCCTCTGGGTCTACCCACCCACTCCGGGCCCCTTACCCTGCCCACCCACCAGCCCTCCGGCATGGGCACCTTGGTCTCCTCCAGCCGGTGGTAGAGGCGCCAGAAGTACTTGGTGAAGAGCTCGGGGCTTATGGGCTGCCCATTGATTCGGATCCGCTCACGCACCTGCACCAGGTGGGGAGAGCTGCCGAGAGACCTAGGGTCATCAGGACTCCCTTCCCAAGACCCCCAGGCTGTCCCCCTCCCCACAGTCAGACCTGTCTTTCAGAAAAACAAATCTAACTATGTCACTGCCCTGCTGAAAACCCTTCTGTCGCTTCCCCCTGCCCTTTAGAGTCCCAGCTCCTCATCTCAGCCTACCAGGCCCCGGTGGGTCTGATGCCACTGGCCTCACCTCTCAAACATCCCTTGGTAGTTCCCTGTGCCCCAGCCCCTCTGGACTATTATTAGTTCCTCCAGCTCCCCCCACCACCACCAAATTTCCTATCTCCAGGCCTATACACAGGTCCACTCCACAGGTCTCAACTAAGACGGCTCCTCCAAAAAAGAGAAAGGACCCCGCCCCACCAGACTGCTCAGGCATGCTCTCTGGGCTCCCACAGCTCCCCATGCTTCCCCCATCCCACATCGATCAGTTACTCGGCCAACATCTGCCCCCATAATGTCTGTCTTCCTGCCCTTGAGGGCAAGGCCCCATCTGCTGTGTTCAAGCTGCATCCCCAGACTGGCCCATGAGGCCACATGGGCCCAAGTCAAAGGCTGGGTTTTTACCCCAAACATTATTTTGGAAGAGATTGTTGGCTTATATTTAAATCCTCAAAGGCCCTCTGGTATTATGAATCCACTCCATTTCTTTAATTTGAATGAAGAACTATTGAGGGAAAACACATTGTTCTGAAATGACCTCACTCAGCAGGTTTCAGATGCTTACAGAGGTCACTTGATGGAACTGGTAAAATAAAAGGAGGCAAAAATCTTGAACGCCCCATCCTGAGCAATCTACCATCATGTGAATCCCACTGCTCTACCAGTGACAGGCTTAAGAAGGCATGTACAGCTCCAGGGAAGAGAGACCCATGTCTAACCACCCTGAGCCCCCATCCTCTGGTGTGAGTTTAGATGCCTGAATGCAACCAAGAAGGGGTGCTGCCTGGAGGGCAAAGCAGCAGCTGAGGCTGGCACAGCGGAAGGGCTCCCTTCCTCTGCCCACCTGGGAGGTCTCAACAGAGTTGTCATAAACTACGCTTATTGTTTAAGCCCTTACTAGCCTGGTTTTCTGCTCCTTATGGCAAAGATGCCCTAGTTGATAAATATTTCTATGTGATTTAAAAGCTGTATAAAAATAAATAAATAAAATAAATAAAAACTGTATAAGGAATTTAAGTTAATAAAAGGATATCTGAGGGACTTCCTTGGTGGTCCAGTGGTTAAGACTCTGCACTTCTAAAGCAGGGGGCACGGGTTCGATCCCTGGTTGGGAAATTAAGATCCCGCGTGCCGCTAAGCGTGGCCAAATAAATAAATAAATAAATAAAAAGATATCTGACTATTCCAACTGTGTATTTCGTTTATCCATTCAAGTTGCTGCCCCCCTCCCCAATTTCTTTCCGTTATGAAAATTAAAGATTGCCATAAACTTGGCCTAACTGGTAAATGCTAATTGAATGTTTGTTGAATGAATGAACACTAGGCAGAGAGACATGCAGCTGAGCAGCTGGCGGTGACCCTGGCCCTGAGGTGCTGGCTGGTTCCAGAGCCCCCCAGAGAGCTAGGAGACACCACATCCCTCTGTACCTCAGTACCTAAAGAATCCCGTCTTCAGGCCATAGCTTCGGAGGATACGTTCAGTGAAGGCACAGGTGGAGCCCTAGAAGAAAAGGTCTTGTCTGGGCAGGTCCCCCCCCACCCCACCCCACCAAGTGCACGTCCTACCCCTGGGTCCTGTGGCTCACCTTCCCCTTGGTCCCAGTGATGTGGATGATGTTCAGTTGGTCCAAGTCCTCCACCTAGGACAGACGGACAAGGTCCCCGCCTCAGCCACAGGACTCACAGACAGATGGGAATGGGGGGGTGGTCAGAGGCCCTCCCCACCTTACCTGCAGCCCACTCCGTGCCAAGTACAACTTCATGGCTTCCAGTTGTGTCTGGGGGTCACCCCGCTGGCGCTTCACCTGCTCCAGGTAGTTGGCATTGGTCTGCAGGGTGTTGAGTGTGCGCACAGCATCCTGGCAATGAGTCCCCAGGTAGTAGGTTAAGGCTCATTAGGGGTCCATAGGGACAGAGGAACCCAGCATACCAGTGGCCAGGGCCAGGGTCCAGGCCTGCCATGCCAGCCCTGTTTCCCCAGCCTAGAGGTTAGGCACCAGTGAGAAAGAAGTGGCATCTTTCCAGTTCTAGCAGAAATGGGAGCCTGGGGCAGTTCAGACCCACCCAGGGAGTGCCAGGCAAAGCAGGCAAAATGACTAACGGGCTATCCTTGCTTCCTGTTTGGCCTCTCTAGGCTTCACTCTCAGGCTTTTGCCCTCATTCTCTCCATGGTCCACCAGTATATTGGGCCCCTCTTAGGGCAGGGCCAGAATTACAGAAGGCTGGGGTCTTAGAACTGAAGGAATTAGAACTAGGAATTCCTGGAGGCTTCCATGCCCAGGATTGGGCATGAGGATTGGGGTTCCACATCTGACCCAGAGAAGAGTTGCTTGAAGCAACCAGATGGGGAAGAGGAGTCTCAGGGGGAGGAAGGGTGTGCCAGGGTCACTCAGACAAGAAGGCAAGTAGGTATAGCCTCAGGACTATACTATACTTCCACTTGGGGGGGTGGTGGGGTGGAAGTGGGGGTGATGTTTATTTCCCCTCAGGGCCTCAGTGGCTGGTTGGAGGACCCACTCTCATCACACTGGTGTCACCTGCCTGGCCAGCATCAGGTTCTGGTCTCTGGCAACTGGCCCCTGGCACAGAGCCAGGAGGAAGCTTTCTGTTTTCCAGATTCTTGCACTACCCCCACTGCTCCGAGTCCTGCCTGCTCCCCAATTCCAGGCACTTGGATCTTCATCTCCTGAATCCTAGAGACGCCAACCCAGACCTATACTCTGGATCTCCCAAGTCTGGACTCCTGAATCCCTTTCCCCTCCCCCACCCCAACTGCTGGTTCTGAGTCCGGAGACACTGGAACTCCAGGACCTCAGCTGAGCCACTGGATCCCTTGGTCCTATCACACGGCGTCCCTTCCCATTCTCTAACGCGGTACACTTCAGCCTCAGACTTCCCAAATCCGGTACCCCAGGTCCAACTTCCTGGTGCCTGTCCCCACCTCCGGAATCCAGGATGGCCCCGCCCCCCCGAGTCCCCCAGTCCCAGGCTCCGGGCCCCTCTCTCAGCTGGCGGAGGCCAGATGCCAAGCGCCTCAGGCCCGGCTCACGTGTCATTGCAGGACCTCCCTCCAATACCTGATACTCCATGCCGGGCTCCTGTGGCGCAGGCCACGCGCTCAATACTCGCCTCGCTGCGACCCCGGTTGTTGCACCACGCGAAGAAACCGCTGCCAGGAAGAGAGCCGCGCGCAGGTGGCAGCGTGCCCGCGACATAGTAGAGATGCAAGCGGCGGCACGCTAGGCCCGGACCGAATACTCCACGCCCCTCGCCTGGCTCCGCCCCCGACTCGCCTCCGCCCTCCGCCACTCAGCGTTTCCCAACAAGCCCACCGGCACCAATAAGAATCTGCGGGACGCCATCCTTGTGAGGGGCAGGCCCCGGGGCGGGGCGGAGAGCTTCATTCATGTTTATGAGGGGCACGGTCCCGAGCGAGTCCTCTGCCTTAGAGAAATACGCGCTCCTTTTCGTCATCATCCTCTCAAGGATCTGGCCGCGCCCCCCAAATTAGCCAGTCCCAGTCAGCAGCCCTGCTCCAGGCCAGAACCAGCTTCGAGCCGGGATAGAATGACAGAACTGGCGGACAGCTTAGGGAGGTCGCTGAATCCTGGCCCCAAAACGTCCCGACCCAGCGCAGAGACCCCGGGCGGCGGGGATGCGGCCTCTGCTCTGTCGAATCTGGGAGCTCGATTGTGGGGCAATAGGCCAAAAACCAGGCACCTACGCTACTGGGGACCCTAACCGTTCCTGGGCAGCCTGGGAAGGCTTCCTGGAAGAGGCGACATCCTGGCCTCATGAGGCCTGGAGATGGAGCGCAGTCAGAGAGCCCTGGGGTGACAGGATGCCAGATCCAGCAGGACCTTGTAGCCTTATAAGAAATTGGATTACATTTAGATGACAATAAAATGGTTCTAAGGAGGGATGACAAGATCAGATTTGCCCTTTGGAAGATTTGCTGTTTGGGGAATGGATGGGAGAGCCACCCACGGAGGGGGCAATAATCTGTCCTACCTGTGGATGGAAGACTCCCATTTGTCCTGGAGTTTTCAGAACTTTTTCTGTCTATGACCTTCTTAGCCCCAACTGCTAGCATGGAAAAAAGTAGTATGGAGATTCCCTTTCTACAGCTGAGATCTGGAAAGGTGTGTGTGTTTGGGGGGGTGGGGGGGGTGGGGGGGGAATTGCTGCAAAAACCCTCCAGGGAAGTTTCCTCAGATAAAAGGCAGTCCCTTAACAACTGATGGGGTTTCAGTACCAGTAGCCCCTCCCTCTTTCCTGCAGGCATTGGGGATAAATATTTATCAGAGATTGTTTGATTTTGAAATAAACAAATATGTTGAGAAGACTCTGTCATTGGCTGGACTTCCGCTTTTCATATCACTGCAGGGTGCCCCACCCCTGCCGCATGGGAGACAGAGAAATCCTTTTCTGTCTTAGTGTTCTTTTTTTTAATCATTGAAACTTTCTTTATACATTATAATTTAATAACTGAATAAAAAATAATCATAAAGAGGCTTTAAATGATTTTTCTTTTGCTTAACCCTCGCCCCCAACCCCCAACCCCTGTTCTCCTTTGGTAATTCTTATTGACAGCCAAGTGTGTGTCTCACGGTTGTCTATGCTCATGAAATCCCAGACACACCTAGACATATATAAGGCCTTGATCTTTTTTGTTTTTGGTTTTGGTTTTAGTTTTTGGGGTTTTTTTGGTGGTGGGGGGAGGTGGCATGCCCCACCTGGTTTCCAGGATCTCAGTTCCTAGACCAGGGATTGAACCTAGGCCACGGCAGTGAAAGCACGGAATCCTAACCAGCAGACCACCAGGGAACTCCTTATAGGGCCTTGTTGATGCAGACAACAAGATTTTTGGCATCTTAACTTTCTTACTCAACAATAAGCTCATAGGGATCCCTCTAAGACATTTACTTAACAAATAGTTAAGTAGCACCTTTCTGGGCCAGGCACTGTTTTAAACACATTCTACATAGTTGCTCATTTAATCAACAAAACTCTATGAAACAGGTGCTAGTATTATATCCTGTTTCACAAGTGAGGAAACTGAGACACAAAGGAATAAAGACACATGCTCAAGTCACAAACTCAAGCTTTGAACTCTGGCCCCGGAGTCCTTATTCCTAGCCTCTGTACCTCCTTCCTGCCGCCCTCCCCCACTGTGGGTGAGGGGGCGCTGCTAACTCAGCAGCAGTGGCTGTACCCTAATGCATCCCCCACTTGCCTGCAGTGTTCTGCCGCAGTGGATAGCATCTACACCAGGGGCTTATATTTCTGCGGGTGAGATTGCACGGAGGGGGACAGTTGGGTCCAGGGGTGTTTGCATTCCTTCCCGCCAACACTTGTAAACATTGCAGCCCACCAGCTGTGTAGTGTGAGGAGAGCCCCCTTCTTCCAGAATGTCGCCCAGACGACTGGGTGTAGAGTACCCTGTCATTCGTACTCTGCATTTCCCTGGCTGCAGTGAAATTGAGCATCTTTCCAGGCATTTATTTTAGTAAACTGCCTCTCACTCTTCCTTGGCCTATATATATTTCCAACGTCTGTTCAGCACCTTATTGTCAATTATAAAGCACTTTGGGTATCACAGATGTGAGTCCTCAGTTCTGTCCTCTCTATGGGAAGTATTTTTTTCTTAATCTATTAGTGGTGGCCCCAGTTGATTCATTTGTAACAGCGGGTATTGGAGGTCTCGGCCATTCTTCCAAGAATAAGATCCCAGGGAAAATGAGACCCCAGGAGGGAGACTCCCTCCTCATTTGGATGATTTGGAAGCAAGTCTTCCAAAGTGCAAATCTGACCTTTTCATCCCTCCTTAGAACCATTTTATTGTCTTCTAAAGGTAATTCAATTTCTTATTGGAAAATCCCATTGCCTACTTTCCTGAATCTTAACTGATTTCTTTCCCTTTGTTCTGAGCAAAGCAGTCCTGTCAGTTCTCCCCTCTGGCCTGATACAGCCCTTCTCTAGGGTGGGGTGGACTCATAGTCCTAAAAAATCGTTGAACTACACACCTCAGCTCCAGCTGGAAACAGAAATAGATGTAGAGACACAGAAGGCAAGAAACAGCACAGAAAATTCCAGGGATCCTATCTGGTATCATCCCAGTTGTGCAGGAAATTATAACTGGTGACTGGAGCCTTGGCAAAGTCACCCAGTGGCCTTAGGCATGTCACCTGTCCCCTGGACCTCTGCTTCCTCCATGGTCTCCAAGGGAAAAATTTTTTTTGGCCGTGCCGCGTGACCTGCAGGATCTTGGCAGTGAAGGTGCTGAGTCCTAACCACTGGACCACCAGGGAATTCCCTCCAACGACAATTTTCATAGCCAGTGACGTCAGGAAATTTAAAAGGGGAGGGGATAGAATAGGTTTATTTTCTTTTCCTTATTCAAACTTTTCCTTACTTTTTATTTTGTTTTTAAATTCTAAATTTTTTTTTTTTTTTTGGATGGATGATACATCATATCATTCAAATAGTCAGAGGTACAAAAAGGAACACAGAGAAAAGCTTCCCTCCCACCCCAGGTCTTAGCATCCTTATTCCCCTCCCCAAAAGCAAAGCTATGTTTCTTGTGATCTTTCCAGAGACATTTTAAGCATTTATAAGCAAATACAAATATATTTTGATTTCCTTTTTATACTCAGAGATAGCAGCAGACTATCTGCTATACATGAGTCTGCATTGTACTTTTTCTACATACCTTTATATCCTGGACCTTATTCTGGACTGTGTTGGCACATAATAGCTGCCCCATTGGCTAATTTGTTTTTTCAAAGCTGCATAGTACTCCTTGCTGAAGAAGTACTGTTGTGTATTTGGCCAGTCTCCTACTGATGGACATTTAGGTTTTCAATATTTTGCCATCACAAGCAATGCTACAATGGGTAACATCATTTCTTCCATGTGTGAGCACATCTGATGGATAAATTCCAGGAAGCGCAATGGCTAGGTCAAAGGTGATTTGCATTTGACACTTTCATACAGATTGCCACGTTGCCCTCCAGAGGGACAGGACTGGTTTCCACCCCCATGCCCCTGCAGGGCATGAGCCAGCTGCTTCCTCACCAACATACACTGTTAGCCAACTCTGATCTTGCCAATTGCATCGGTGGAAAAATGGATTCTCAGGGTAGTTAGCATTTGCATTTATTTTATTGTGAAGGAGGGTGAGCATTTTTCTTGTGTTTAAAAGTCATTTGTATTTCTTTAGCGGTCCACTCCTCTCCTTTGCATCATTGCTTTTAATTTGAAAAGCCACAGATGTTTGTAGAAGAAAATAGAGAAATGTATAAAGGAGAAAATCAAAGGCATCTTAATAGGGCACCTGGAGAGCCGCTGTTGGCCTTTTGGTGCCACCACGGAGGTGTTCTCAGTCTCCATAAAGAACAGTAGAAACAAAGGCATTGTCTGGAGAGCAAAGAAAAGAAAACAAGGGCACAGAGAAACTGGCAAGCAGGCCAGTGTCCACCCACGGTGAGGCAGGTCTGCAGGCATGTGTGGAGGGTTAAGTGAGGGGCCAGGGCTCCTGCTTCAACCCACGCCCTCCCAAAGGGAAAAGATGTGAATCCATCCATTCCCTCATTCATTTGATGAGAAATTGTCTCTATGCCAGACCTGGGCTGGGTGCTGGGGACACTGGGTTCTGGGGACAGATGACAAGGCTCTGCTCTTGGAGTGCCCTGTCCAGGGGGCAAGAGAATAGTAAAGAATGAACCTTGCGAAGAACGAATATTTGCAACCCCTGATTAGAGGCTGTAGGGGCAGGAGTCTGAGGCCCAGAGAGGGACAGAGACAGCTCGGGGCCACACAACAGGTCAGCAAAGGCACCATGCTGGGCTTTCTAAATTCAGATCTGCCTGAGTTACTGCCCCCTCTCCTGCCTCATCATGACAGCTGGAAAGGACTTCAGAAATTGGCCTTGGCCTCTTCCACCTCCACCCAACACCCTTCCCCTAAGCTCTTCCTCTTTGCTTTTTTGGGTGGGTTCTTTTAGCTATTATTAAGCACTTATCCCTGTACTTGGCATTGCAATCTCTCTCTTTCTTTAATAAATTTATTTATTTTATTTATTTATTTTTGGCTGCGTTGGGTCTTCCTCGCTGTGCATGGGCTTTCTCTAATTGCCGCGAGCAGGGGCTACTCTTCGTTGTGGTGCGCGGGCTTCTCATTACGGTGGCTTCTCTTGTTGCAGAGCACGGACTCTAGGCGTGCGGGCTTCGGTAGTTGTGGCTCACGGGCCTAGTTGCTCCGCGGCATGTGGGATCTTCCCGGACCAGGGCTCGAACCTATGTCTCCTGCATTGGCAGAAGGATTCTTAACCACTACGCCACCAGGGAAGCCCTGCAATCTCTTTTTAGTCCTCACAAGAATTGTATGAATTAGAGATTATCCCCAGTTTACGGGTAGTGAAATGGTGGCTCAGAGGGTAAGCAACTCACTCAGGGTGACACAGCCAGTATGCTGCAGAGCCAAGATACAAACCCAGATTTCCTGGCTCTAACACGTGCCCCTACTCTCTACCACTTGTCTGGTCAATCTCTGCTGTCAATGCGCTGTGTGACCTTGGGCAATTCGCTTCCTCTCTCTGATCCTGACTCTCAGTCTCCTCCTTAGTAGAACAAGGGTTGAAATGAGTTCTGTCCCAGGTCATAATTTCTAGGGGGGTCTTGCTGAGGACAAGAGCCTCCAAAGGCCACCGCACTCCAGAGAGCCTGGACTAGAGGAGTCCTGCTGCCCCTTCGCCGCCCCCATCCAGGGTTCTGTGGAGACCAAAGGAGGTTCAAGCTCATAGGCAGGTTTACGCAGAAGCCTAGCATTCAGAAGGGAGGTACATTTCTGATGGCCACACCAGGGTTCTGTCCCTCCGATATACATAAGGACTTCCCCACCTCTGAATATCAATTCATATCCAGTGACCTACAAGAAAACACTTTTCTGTCACTGGGTGAAAAGAAACTTGCCTTAAACAGAATTCCATACCCTCAGCGGCACAGCCTCTCCTTACCCTCGCCCCGACTCTGGCTACAGAGGTGTTTAATGGATTTAGTTTATTAGGAGGGCAGCGAACCTTAAAAATGGGCCTCCCTTTGACCCTGCAATTCTACTATTTCTAAAAATGACCCTGAGGAAACAAACAATTGGAACTGTGCTCAGAGCCCCACGTGCTGTTTATCACTCTCCAGTGGCAGGTGACACGGTTGGTGACCTGACAACGCCCTCCTTCCTGAAACCCTTTGTTCTCTGGGCTTCCCCGACACCTCCCTCCCCCATTCTCCTTCTTCCTTGCTGGGTGTGCCTTGCTGGCCCTGCCTTCTCCCTTCCAATCTCCTCACCTTGGCGGCCAGGGGCTCACGCCTCTCTCCAAGGTGGTCCCTGCTGTCCTGGCTCTATGATGATGTCTGACTTTCAAATGTCCCTCTTCGCTGAGCTACCAGACATGAGCATCTGGTGACCTGATGCCTGCAGGCATTTCTGCCTTAAAACCTGCTGCTCCCCAGGACTTCCCAGCACGGAACAGCTCCACCATCCACCTAGGGGCTCAAGTCTAAAGCTGGGCCTCACCCTGGGTTTCCCTCCCCGTCACCCCCGAGCCCCCCCCCCAGCCTCTCCAGCAGCCATTCCCATCCCTCCAGTGGCATCTCAGGCTGCCACTGCAGGTCTACCCTACAGCCTCCTTGCTGCTGTTCCTCTCTACCCTTACAACCATAACCATTCTCCATCATTTTTAAAGAAACCCAGATCTCGTCTCTCCTGCTTCAAATCTTCCAGTGGATTCCCACTGCACTTAGGATGAGGTCCAAACTTCTGATCTTACCTTCTTTAACCATTGCCCCCCCCCCCAGCCCTACTGTCCTCCTCTGATTCGCAACCATGCCAAGCTCATGCCCACCTTTGTGAAAGTCCGCACCTAGTGAGCACCTAGCATTAAAAGTATGCATTTAGGGCTTCCCTGGTGGCGCAGTGGTTGAGAGTCTGCCTGCCAATGCAGGGAACACGGGTTCGAGTCCTGGTTTGGGAGGATCCCACATGCTGCGGAGCGGCTAGGCCCGTGAGCCACAATTACTGAGCCTGCGCGTCTGGAGCCTGTGCCCCGCAACAAGAGAGGCCGCGATAGTGGGAGGCCCGCGCACCACGATGAACAGTGGCCCCCACTTGCCGCAACTAGAGAAAGCCCTCGCACAGAAACGAAGACCCAACACAGCCAAAAATAAATAAATAAATAAGCCTACACTTAAAAAAAAAAAAAAAAGTATGCATTTAATCCTCCCAACAGCTTTAGGAGTACCGTGATTATCCTCCTTATGAAGATGGGAAACTGAGGCACAGACGGGTTAAGCAGCCAGCCAAAGGTCACACAGAGTGAACGCATGACAGAGCCTCAGGGCCTTCGCACTGGGGTTCCTTCTGCCTGGAATGTTCTTCCCCTCAAAGTTCACATGACCGACTCATGATCATTCCAGGTCTCTGCTCAAACGGCACCTTCTTGCCACATTCTTTTCACCATCTACCCTTTTGTACCTTTTGAATTTTGAACCACGTGATTGTATTAGCATTTCAAAATAAACGTTTTCTAAAAGAGTGTTATAAATCTCGATCTAAGAAGACTCTTACGGGAACAAACCTGTTGATGAGACAGTATGGACAGTGGGATCCCATTTTTGTTAAAATAATTATAATTTAGAAAACAGCCTGGGTGTAATTTCCCCAAATGGTAACTGTAATGAGCTCTGAGCGGTGAGGCTAGAGGTGCTTTTTTAATATATACATGTATATTTTTTCTTTTTAAAAAATTTTATTTAGAGGTGACTTTATTTTTTTGGCCGTACCGCACGGCTTATAGGATCTTAGTTCCCCAACTAGGGATTGAACCTGGGCCACGGCCCTGAAAGCTCCGAGTCCTAACCACTGGGAAGCCAGGGAATTCCCTAGAGGTGACTTTTACCTTCCTTTTACTTGTATGTGTCTTATAATTTTTCCCCTGGGAACATGCATAAGTGGGAAGAAGAATGAATGATTTCTTCCACACTGGGTGGCTGGCACTTCAGAGCTCTTCTTGACCAACCATCTCGGTCAGCAGTTGGGGACACTGAGGCCAGCATGGGGCCCGAATTGATCTGGAAGCAGGTGTGGCTCCTGGATGCTCCTGGGATGTTCCTGGGGTCCCCACTCATGGCCAAGAAGGCCCTTTGGAGGGCACCGGACATGTGGCCTGGGGCCTTGAGGTGGGCCAGGTCACAGAAAGGTTGGTTTCAGTTCTGTCACCTCTCCAAGGGGTCTGAATGCTCTCCGAGCTGGTCGAGCCCTTCTCTGCTCAAACTTGAGAGCAGGTGTCTTACCAATTTTCAGAGGGAAAAAAAAGTGTGGAATATTTTTTCTCAATTTTTTATCACACTCTGAAATCACAATTGTCCTCAGCACCTGCTCCCTGGGGTATAAGATTTACTGAGCCTCCTCCTTGCCATTTAACAGGTGAGGAAACTGAGGACAAGAGGAGAGGAATCACCTGTGAAGGTCACCAACTAGCAAGTTGGTTCAAAGATTCAGCTCAGTTCCAGCTCCTTTTGAGTCCACATTTAGCCCCTCTGATCAAGCTGGGAATCCCTGGCTTTTTTTTTTTTTCTTGTAATATGGATTTTCTTAAATAACAGTTTATGTGAGTCCTTTCTAGACAGCAGTGCTGTGCGAAGACATTTACACGCATATATTTCGTTTGATCATCACACTCACCCTGTGAGGAAGGTTCTGTTCTGGGCAGGACCCATTTCTCAGGGGAGGCAACAAAGGCCTAACGGGGGAAGTGGCTTAGTCATTCACAGGCGTCTGTAACACCAAGCCCCACGCTGCACCCCGGGCACCCATGGACCCCGCCCCCACCTGCCCTCTGCCCTTGGACGTGCCTGGTCATCTGGTCAACTGGGCTCTGGCTTTGAGCCGGCTCTCAGTTCAGAGGGTGGCCCTGCTGGTGATGAGGAGCCCTGTGAAAGGCCAATCCTCCCCAGCTCCTGGGGCCACCCTCAGTTCTTTCCCCCCGGTGAGGGGACCACACCGTGTGACAGGTCACCTCACCTCTCTAGGGTCCTGGCCTCTAGAGTGAGGGGGCCTGGATGACCTTGCAGAGGCCATAGTTCCCAAACCCTGGCTTCTGGGGCTGCCCTTCCTCTGCTGCTGGGCAGCAGGCTCTGTTTGTCACGAGGTCTGGGGAGAAGTGGCCCGCCTGGCATGCGGCCCCTGGGAACGCCGGCTGAGTGCTGCAGGGCCTCGGACGGCCATCCCGAGAGGGAGGGAGGCACTGTCTCGTGGTGCCCATTCTACAGAGGAGGAAACCGAGGCTTGGTGAGCCTAAGAAACTTGTCTAGTGTCTGACAGAACCTACACTCTTGTAGCCCAGCCCGGGGTTCCCATCTCCAGCTCTGGCCGGTCTCCGCCAGGGACTGGCTCTGCAGCTTCCCAGCTGGTGGACCTCAGCCTCGGCCAGTCTCCTCGTCCCCTGAAGCCCTGTTTCCTCATCTGTAAAGCAGGTGGACACAGTCCTTCCAGCCTCAGAGGGCCGGAGGAGGTGAATGAGGTAGGGCTGGGCCCAGAGCACAGAGCAAGGTCTCCACACATGAGCAAGGTTAGGAATCTTTAACAGGCCGAGTCCTTAAATGCTCTTAACCGCACCTTCCACATCTATGAAATGCAGATAATAATGGTCTCAGATCCATAAAACGCAGACAACAATGGGCACAGGGCCCAGCAGGTAGTAAGCACTTTGATCAATGTTGCCATTATTATTATTTTTATTATTATCATCAAAATGGAGCTAACAGCCCTTCCTCACAGATCAGTCCGGAGAGTTAAATCAGAAGAAAACCAGTCTGTAAACGGGGCCTGGCACGCAGGAGGACCCTTGAGACTGCCTCTGCCACCTCCCAAGCCTGCCGCGGGGTCTCCCCTAGAGACCTCCCTCCAGGGCTTCCCATGCCCACACTGGGTGGGAGCTTCTGTGGCGCCTCCAGCTGGGCGGAAGGGGGGCTATGAGGCCTGTGGGGAGGGGTGGGGGCGGCCCTTGAGCACCCCAGGCCTTCAGAACGAGGCTTATGATGACAAGATTTTTCCCTTGGGGCCCCGCAAAGTGCGGGGTTACTATCATCACTAATGGCCTTGGATCCCTGGGGGCTATTTACACCCTTTGTACAAAGGAAGAGTTTAGAGAGGCAGGCCCGCTGTCCAAGGTCACCGTGTTTTCCTACCTGGAAGGAGGCAGCTTTAGCCGAGAGAGGACCCCCGCATGGGCCCGGCTGCTCCATGGGTGCTTCCCACCAGAGCTTCTCAGACACTGGCCAGGAGGTAGCCAGGGACCTGGCACCTCTCATCCCTGGGCTTCCCGCTCCCTGACCGGCTGGGGCACGAAGTGACTCACAGGTGTGGGTACCCCTGCCAAGCCTGCCCTGGGCTGGGCCAGAGAGGGGAGGGGGAAGTTGGGGGGATTCCCAAGACCTCGTAGCCTTCTCCCACCCTGATGTCGGGTGAGGGGGGGTGGGGAGTGTGCTGGGAGGCAGGTCTTCCCTGATAGGTCTCTGCTCTCATCCTGGGATCAGCCCAGGGATCTCGGCCTCCCCGGCTGTTTTCCGAGCGCAGGACTAGTCAGGATCTCCCTGTGAGTTAAATAACAACCGGCGGAGGTTAAAGGTGAGCAGGCAGAACGGGGTGTGTAGGGAGGGGGCACTTGGGAGACTTCCGGACCTTGGGGCTGGGCTTCCTGCCCAGTGGGGCTGGCTTTATCTGGCCTCTCTTATCACAGCCCACCCCTCTCCTTACCTCCCCTTACCGTTACGGCCGTTTCCCTGGCCCTGCCAGGCTGCGATCCCTGGAGAGGGGGGATAGGACACGGGGTGCCCTTGACCTAAGGCGTCCAAGCCTGCCAGGGGGAGGGCTGTGTCACCAAATCATTTGATCAAAAAGATGCCAGGACACAGACCCAGTCCTCGGCCTGCAGGGTGACATCGAGGGCCTGTCCAGACGAGCTGGCAAAGGCCGTTCCCAGTTCCACAGCCTTTCCAGCCGTCCGCTTGACCGCTGGCTGACTCACTCCTGCATTTGGGAGACTCCCAGGTGCCAGGCTGCCTCCGGATGATGCCTCCACAAGGCCCTGCCCCCTGGGAGCATTTATTCCTGGCTCCGCACCTCCCTCCACAGATGGGCATGACACCACATCACCCCAGGGTTCAAGGCTGAAGGGGTCAGACCCACATCTGCCCGGCTAGTCCCAGCCTCCTCTCTGGGGTGTTCTATGGGGAGATGGGGAGGTGGGGAGAGCTCAGAGCCAGAAGCTCCAGGGTTTAGGGCCTGTTTTGGTTGTTTTAAAATACAGTTTAGGGCTTCCCTGGTGGCGCAGTGGTTAAGAATCCTCCTGCCAATGCAGGGGACACTGGTTCGAGCCCTGGTCCGGGAAGATCCCGCATGCCGCGGAGCAACTAAGCCCACGCGCCACAACTACTGAGCCTGCGCTCTAGAGCCCGCGAGACACAACTACTGAGCCCGCGTGCCACAACTACTGAAGCCCGCGCGCCTAGAGCCCGTGCTGCGCAACAAGAGAAGCCACCGCGATGAGAAGCCTGCACGCCGCAACAAAGAGTAGCCCCCGCTCGCCGCAACCAGAGAAAGCCCGCGCGCAGCAACAAAGACCCAACGCAGCCAAAAATAAAAATTAAATTAAAAAAATAAAATTAAAACAATTAAAAAATAATAATAATAAAATACAGTTTAATTGCATGAGTAAAAATATTAATTCAGGAAATATGAGAAAACACAGAGAACCATAAAGGACAGAACCACTCCAAATAACAATGGGTAATGTTTTACTGTGATTGCTTCCATCACACTCCTGCAGAAGCAGGAGATACTTTGTAACCTGCTCTTTCCACCTGTTGTCTTTGTGTTGTTGTTGTTTTTTTAATATTTATTTTATTTATTTGGCTGTGCCGGGTCTTAGTTGTGATACACAGGATTTTTAGTTGCTGCGTGTGGGATCTAGTTCCCTGACCAGGGATTGAACCCAGATCCCCTGAATCGGGAGCGTGGAGTCTTAGCCACTGGACCACCAGGGAAGTCCCAATCCACCTGTTGTTTTTGGAACGTCTTTCTGTCATAGTGTATATACTTCGTCCTTTCACGTGGCGGCCCAGCATCCCATCATAGGGCCGTGCTCTACCTGCGCCGCCCAGATCCTGGCCAGCAAGGCAGCATCGCCCGTCAGCTTGTTAGAGGTGCCCCACCCAGACCTGTGAGTCAGGGATCGGATGTGCAGTGACTCTGCATGCTCTAACTTATTGAAGCTGATGGAGGTTTATGCTTTTCCACCTTTTCCACAAGCAAGGCTGCCCTGAACATGATGGACACACTGGGTGGAGGTAGCAGAGAACAGGGTTGGAGCGTGGCCTTTGAGGTTCTAGTCCTGGTGTGGCCACTGTACAGTGGGCCACGTGGCTCTTCTGTGTACAGGACAAGAGTCAACACGTGCCCTCTCTAGTGGGTCATTCCATGATGTGCTGGCTCCCGTCTTAGAATATACAAAACCAGCTCCTTCCCTAATCCTCCTTTACAGTAGATTGTTGCTACTTCTTGTCTTTGGTCCCCTTCCTCCTGTTCTCCAGTGATCCTACTCCTCCCGGCAGGGTTTCATCCAAAGCAATCCACCCAGTGGCTCTTGCCAAGGTCATCACTGAGGTCAGTGTGGCTAAACCTGATGGTCAGTCTTCACCCCCATCTTCTTGGCCCATCAAGAGCACTTGTCTAGGCGATCACTCCCATGTCTCAAAAACACCCTCTGTCTCTTAGCTTCTGGAACTCACTCTTCCTATGGTCTCTCTCTCTCTCTTTTTTTTCTTTTTGGCTGTGCTGCGCGGCTTGTGGGATCTTAGTTCCCTGACCAGGGATCGAATCCGGGGCCCCGGTAGTGAAAGTGAGGAGTCCCAAATACTGGACCGCCAGGGAATTCCCTCAGTGGTCTCTGACTTCATCAGGTGTTGTCCTCAACTCCCTGACGACATTGAACACTGGAGTGTCCCAGTGGACCACGTCTCCCTACTCCGCTCTTCACATGTGATCTCATCCTGCATTGGGACTTTAAAAACCACCAGGCTGGCAACTCCCAAAGGTGTGTTTAGACTCTGGGGGGCTCTGAACTATATATATAGTTCAGGTATATACCTGCCAACTCAACCTGGATGTCCATCTGTCAACCTCCAATTTACAATTGAAAAACCATGCTCCAGGGACTTCCTCAGTGGTCCAGTGGTTAAGACTCCGCCTTTCACTGCAGAGGGCACAGGTTCGATCCCTGGCCGGGGAACTAAGATCCCACATGCATGTGGCGTGGCCAAAAGAAAAACAAAAACCGCCCGAAAACCTTGCTCCAGCCTGACCTGCTGCAGCCTTCTCTGTCTCAAGGATGGCAGCTCCGTCCTCCTTCCAGCCAAAGCCTAGGACTCTCAACTTCTCATTCATTCAAACTCACATCCAACCTGAATGATTTGCCCTCACAGTAGCCTATACATCCAAGCACTCCTCACCACCAGCTTCATGACCAGCTTGGTCCAAGCCACCATCATCTTCTGCCCAGATTATTACAATAGCCCTAACCAATCTCTCTGCTTCCATCTTTACCTCCTTAGTTTTTCTCAACATAGTCACTGTGAGTTTTTTTATTTTTTATTGGTATTGTTTTATTTTTTATTTTTTAAATTTATTTTTTATTGAAGTATAGTTGAATCACAATGCTGTATTAATTACTGCTGTACAGCAAAGTGACGCAGTTATACATATATATGTATGTATGTATATATATATATATATACCCATACATATATATATATATATACACATACATATATATATATATATATATATATATATACACATACATACATTCTTTTTCATATTCTTTTCCATTATGGTTGATCACAGGGTACTGAATATAGTTCCCTGTGCTATACAGTAGGACCTTGTTGTCTATCCATTCTGTATATACTAGTTTGCATCTGCTAATCCCAAACTCCCAATCCAACCCTCTCCCACCCCCCGCCCCCTTGGCAACCACCAGTCTATTCTCTACGTCCCTGATTCTTTTTGTTTCATAGATAATTTGTCTTCTTTTAGATTCTACATATAAGTGATAACATATGTGTCTTTCTCTTCCTGACTTACTTCACGTAGTATGATAATCTCTAGTTGCATCCATGTTGTTGCAGATGGCATTTTGTTTTTTTATGGCTGAGTAGTATTCCACTGTAGATACGTACATCTTTATCCATTCATCTGTTGATGGACATTTAGATTGTTTCCGTGTCTTGGCTATTGTGAATAGTGCTGCTATGAACATAGGGGTGCATATATCTTTTTGAATTATAGTTTTGTCTGGATATACATCCAGGAGTGGGATTGCTGGATCATATGGTAATTCTATTTTTAGTTTTGAGGAATCTCCATACTGTTTTCCACCGTGAGTTTTTAAAAATCATCAGTGTGTCCCCCTCTGTACAGAGCTCTCTGAAGGCTTCCTAGGCTCAGGGCTAGAATAGATTCTCCCTCAGAGCCTCCAGAAGGAAACAACCCTGCCGATGACACCTACAGATTTCAGAAATTCACCTCCAGATCTGAGAAAATAAGTTTGTTATTTTAAGCCACCATGTTTGGCAGCCCCAAGAAACAAATATACTAGTCAAGAATTTTTTTTACTTTCACTGGCCTTCTGTGAAGCTGTGATCTAAGTTAATACCTACAAGCAAAGGACAGTTGCGCTAAAAGGTTTTAGCAATGTTCCTTCCCAGGTCCCTCTAAGAGGACTCCCACCCGACAGAATGTAGAATTTGCCTCATACGTTGGCTGTCCCCAACTTCAGACTCGCAGGAAATGTATCCCCCAGAATGAGCTGCTCCTCCAAGGGTCCCAGCTCTGAGCCATCACGATCCTATCTTCCACTAACTATTCTCTGTCCTCCTGCCCACTGGCCACCCTAATCCAGGCTACTGCCACCTCCCCAAGCCCCTGGAGATCCTTCAGCTTCTCTGGTCATTTCCTCTCTTGTACCCTCTATTCAGCAGCCTGAGAAGTTTTGCAAGTTACAGGTTTGACTATTGTCCTTCCACTGATTAGGAGCCTCTGCAGCCTCCCGTGCTCACGGGTCAAGTCTGAACACGTGTCAGCCGCAGCGGACTGTGCCTCCACCCCCACAGCCCCGCCCCGGGTCACCCCCCGGGTCACCGCTGCAGATGTAGCTCACAGCAGGCCACCTCCAGTTCCCTCGTCAGCAGACTGAGCCCCATTTCTCATGTCTCCCCACTTCCTCTGAGTGGAGAGGAGGAGCAAGGGAGCATCATGGTACCTGCCCAGTGGGGAGCATGATGGCAAATGTTCTGGAAGGTACTCAAGAGAAAAACAGAAAAGACAAAGTCCTCTGAAGGTATGTCACAGGACATGAACTGGGTCAAAGAAAAGAACCAAGACTTGACAGATCAAATCTCAATGGTCAGCTACAGCGTTAAGAGCTGGGGGTCTGAACATAGCACAGAACACACGGTCATTTACTGAAAAAGAGTCAACTTTAATTGTAACTGACCAAACTGCATCCAGGAATGTCTCTGAACAATTGAACAAAGAAACACGATAAAATTGTCCTACTGAAGAAACCAAGAGTTTCCACCAGCCCCAGAGCTTCTGAGGGTTAGGCCAAGAGCAGCCCATTCCCAAGGCCGGTTCTGTCCCCCACGCCAGCTTCTCATCCCATGAGGAGGGCTGGGGATGGGTGAGGGACCTGTCCCCTCCTCCCAGCACGCTGGGATCTCTTAGAAAGTCACCAGTGGGGTGTGCCTTTCCTCTCATCTCATTCCTGTCCTAACGTAAATGGAGACCCTCTGGGAATCACCCCAAAAGCCAGGAAACAAGGTGAGGCAGCCCAAGTGCCTTCCTGGACTCTCAGCCAAAGCTGTATTCCAGTCTGCTCGGTTGTTTCCTGATGCCCAGGGTGGGGATTAAATAAAATATGCACTAGAGAAAAAACTCAAATGCCCCCAAATCTCAACAACACAAGTCACAGAGCAGAAGAAAAAATAAAACAACTGCCCTAATGAGAAGCAACAGCGGCCGGCCCTCAGAAGACACGTTCAAACTCCGTCTGGTTGGTAGTGGCGGGATTGCGGCTCTGGTTGGTGGACTGCTGGGTGATCTGGCTGCCCTTCCGGCGCGGTGGTGCGAGGTACTCAAACATGGACGTCAGGTGGGTGGACAGCATGCCCTTGAGGTCCGAGGGCATGGGGTCGGACCAGAAGAAGTCGTGGTTCAGGGCGTCATCACTGTCGATGCGCTGGGCGGGATCCAGCACCAGCAACTTGTCGATGAGGTCCAGTGCGTAGGGGTCACGCACATAGGCCTTCAGCCTGTCCTTCACCTTCCGCTTCTGGCCCTTGACCAGGTCCAGTTTCTCAAAGAGCTCGTACTTGTCCACATTTGGCCACACCTGGGGTGGGAGGCATGGAAAAGAGAATGTAGTCAGTTCAGGGGGTACGTGGCTGGTCCACCGGTCAAGCACTTGAAGGGACTAAACATTCTCCGTTCAGAGGCTCCCAGACGGCCCCTAGAGGGCAAACTTGACCCCTCCAAGGTGAAAGCAGCAGGGACCACATATTTGGCAAACACCAAGTACGGGGCCCTTTGACACAAGTTGTCCGGCGTACGTGCACCGAGCCTGCTGCAACCACAGTTGTCTCACAGCAGAGCAGCTCAGCTCTGAATTGAGGGGCTCAGACGCCCTCCCCAAAGCCACAGAACTAAAGGGAAGCAGCCGAGACTTGAACAGTCCGCGTGGCTCTAAACAGCAGACCCCAACCACCCACCAGCAACCTCTCCGGAACGGAGCTTTTCCTCTACTCAGCACCCAGCCCTCCCCTGCCAGGCAGGCTCCTCGGCGGCCCGACTGCGCACCTCAGGGGTGATGGAGCCACAGAGCTGGCTGATGAGGGCAAGCTGGTGCTGCTCTGTGTTGCCCTGCATGATAGGGCTGCGGGTCCACATCTCTGCCATGATGCACCCAGCACCCCACAGGTCAATGGGGGGGCCGTAGTCCCGCTCCCCTGAGAAGAAGAGCACAGCAGGAGGGCCCCTTGAGCCCGACAGCCTCCTGAGAGGCAATGCCCCCGGGCCGGGGGCTCAAGAAGCCCTGGCAGTGGGGAGCTGAGGCCAGGTAAGTGCCCAGCCCCTGCTTCCCTCTGCCAGCTCGGGAGAGTCCTCACCGAGCAACAGCTCCGGGGGCCGGTACCAGAGCGTCACCACACGGTTGGTGTAGCGGTTGGGCTGGCTGTTCTTGGCCAGGCTGAAGGCCCGGGCCAGCCCAAAGTCTGCCAGCTTCAGAACTCCATCACGGGTGATGAGCACATTAGCCGCCTTCATGTCCCTGTGAAGGATCTGCAGGAAGCACACAGGTGAGGGTTCCCGAGGGTCCTTCAGCCACACCCACCCCACAGTGAGAGCAAAGGCCAGCCCCAGCCTTGGTCTCTCCTCCCCTACTCTGGCCCCCACCTTGTTCCTGTGGATGTAGTAGAGACCATTGAGCAACATCTGCATGACCCTCTTGATCTCAGACAGTGTGAACTTGACTAAGACGTTGCTCAGCAGCCCGGCAAGATCATGCTCGCAGAAGTCAAACACCAGGTATATACTGCCTTTGCAGCGGTTATAGGGGGAAGCTGAGACCGGAAGAATGAGGGGGAGAGAGAGGGACAAGAAAAAAAATCAAAAATCTCATATGCAACTCACTTTCCCACAAGCAGCTCCTACCCTCTCTAACCTATGGACCCCTGGATATCCAGGTGCGAATTCCTTCACAGGTAAAATATTTTCTGAGCGCCTTCTCTGGGCTGGGTACTGTGGCAGGCCCCGAGGAGGCACCTGCTCTGATGAAAAGGCCAGAGAAAGCAGTCACACTTGGTATGTCTGGGTTAAGAAGAGGCAATGTAAGTGTGTCCACTTCCAACTTTTGCAAACAAAACCTTAGGCAATAAGCCTCATTTTCTCAATCTGAAAATGGGGATGAGATCCGAACAACTTACCTTTGGTTCGACAGATCTCAATCAAGTTGACCACATTCTCGTGTTTTAGAAGCTGGAGGATCTTGATTTCCCGCAAGGCTGTAATGGGGAACTGGGTGGGAAAAAGACAGGAGAAGGTCAAAAGTGGGTGAGCGCACCACAGACCAAGGAACTGGCCAGAGAGTCCACAGGAAGGGTCAAAGGTTGGGAGACAGAGTAAGAGCGTAGGCTCTGAAATTAGCTGTCTCAAATGCCATATTTGTAAAATGGGTGTAATAGTATGTAGCCCTCAAGGAGCTGGTTTCAGACAATGAATTGAAATAATGATACTTCACACAAATGCTCTATTACTAGTTATTAAATGCTCCACAGTTTCTTCAACCTTGTAAGTTTTAGCTCTATGCCTGTGTTTAACTGTTAGGTCGTTAACAAATACAAAAATAAAGAAGCAAGTCTCTTGAAAGCTCGACTAGAGCTAAGATCAGGCGGGGGGTGGAAGGCACTGTTGTTTTTCAAGTGAATACCAGTCACCCTTTTAAAGTCATTGCATATAACTTATTATTATTTTACATTCAACAAAATTAAACTCTAAAGAAAAAGTGCTCAAAGACTTCCTAACTTCAGGAACCAAGGTGCACTCAGTGCAAGCATGAGCTCCCCCTCCTGGCACCAACCATCTTCACCTAACAATGAACTATGAAGCGCTTTAAAACATTTGAATTAAAAGATTTAACTTGGAAGTCAAATTCCCTGGAATATGGAAATTTCCAAACACGTAAACTGAATCTATACGTTAAGAGTCCCAAAAGCAGCAGGGTGGAAACCCAACCTCATGCCCAAGGGAGCTGGCCGACCTGCCCACCCCACCCATACTCACCCCCTCCTTCTCGTTCTCCATCAGTACCTTCTTCAGAGCCACTTTTTGGCCGGTCTTGCGATGCTTTGCCTTAAACACCTCCCTGCAGGCCGAGAGGGGGACCCAAGAGGACTCTTTAGGCCATTTCCGCAGGGCCCGCCCCTCCCCCACCAGAGGAGAACAGGAAGGGGAATCCGGGCGGGGCTGGGCCGGGTACCCAGGGCACTCGGCTACCCCACCACGCGGTGTCTTCGGTTCCTCTCCGAGCCTCTACCTCCTTCCCTCTGCCCCTTCTCCCCACCCGGCAGTCTCGCGGAGAGATCCCGCACCACTCACATGCTCCTCTCTGCAACCCCTCCCTGCCCCTCATCAAGGGCCTCAAGCTCCTCCCCGCCAGCCGGCTCTGTCAGGCCCGGGCGGGCTGCGACGCGGCCTAGCGAGACCAGGGGACAAGTCTGTGGCTAAATGGCTTCCCGACCAACTGGGCCCGGGCCTGGGCGTCCCGACGTCGGCCCGGAGGGGTGCAGGCTCAGGGCTCCCGGTCCCTGGGGGCCAAGACTTACCCGAAGGTGCCTTGGCCGATTTTAGCGAGCTTCTCGTATTTGGACACCTCATCACAAAAGGGGCATTCCACCGAGTCGTACTGCTTTGCCATGGCCGCCTCCAGTGCGCCGCCGCCACCTCCAGCCGCCGCCGCCGTCGCTGCTCCCGCTCCAGGTCCCGCCGCCGTGCTCCAGGCCCCTCCGCGGCCGCGCCACTTCCGCCTCCACGGCCACTTCCGGCCTCGCGGCGCCGACCCCACCTCTTCCGTCCGCCGCCCGCCGCCAGGCCCCCTGGGACTTGTAGTTCCCGAGAGGCCAGGAGGAGCCGGAGCTGCAGAGGCGCCTCCGCCACCGCCGCTGCCCCCGCCTCTGCCGCCGCCACTGCTGGCGGCGGCCCCGATCGGGGGCGCGGGGAGTCGGGGCGCCGGGGCTGGGGCTCGGGGTGGTGCGTCCCGCTGCATCGGCTCGGGCCGCCGCCGCTGCCGAAGCCGCTGCCGCTCTGGCGCCCGATCCGGGGCCAGCCGCAGTGCCCTGCTCCTCCTCCTCCGACGGCGCCGCCTCCGCCAGGCTGCGCTGGGCGCGGGGCGGGGGGGCGGCCCCCGAGCCGCGGCCTGGGGGCTCCCTGGCCGGGCCCGGGCCCGGGGCGGCCGGGCGAGGGGGCCGGACGGGAAGAGCCGATGAGGAGGCGGCCCGAGAGCCCGGGAGGGGGCGCGTTATAAAGGGGGAGGTGCCCCAGCCTCGCCCTCCCCTCCCCCTCCTCCCGCCCCCTCACTCCTCCCTCCCACCCTTCGCGGCCGCACCTGCCGCCGCCGCCGCCGCCGCCGCCGCCGCCGCCGCCGCCCGCCCGCTCGTTCGCCCGCTCCCTGTCCGCCCGCCGCCCTCGGCGCGTCACCGCCCGCGGCCCCTCCTCCGCCTTCGGAGGTGGGGCCCCGCGCTCTACACCTGGCTGCGGGGCGACTCGCCGCGTGCCTCAGTTTACCTACACGTGCTAGCTGCCGCGGGGAGCCCCTTCCTCCCCAGCTCGGGGTGCACCCCCTCACAGGCGAAGGCGGGAGGTGCCGAGGGAGCGGCCTCCGGCCTGGGTAGGAGAGAACGGCCCCCACCGCCGCCTCCCCGGGCCCCTGCCACCCGCCGTTGATATGGCAACTGACAGCCGCCAGGGGGCGAGGCGACATTGGTGGCGGCGAGCGAGCAAAGCCCAGGCTTTCCAGCCCTGGACCCCCTGTTTCCGGGAGGCAGGGATGAAACCCACAGGACCCCCGTCCCCGCTGAGCTGCGCCCGAGCTGGTCGCGCCCCGGGTCAGTAGTCACAAAAGTAGCTAGCATTTACTCTGCACCCTTGTGTGCTCAGGAAGTGCTGGGCGTTCCTGCTGAATCCTTAATCAACAGCCCCATAGTCAGGATCACTAACCAATTTTACAGAAGAGCACATTGAGGCTCAGAGAGGTGAGGTCATTTGCTCAAGGTCACACGGTGACAAAGCTGGGACTCGAACCTTGTCTGTCTGAAACTGAAGAGGATTCTCTTGACTCAGGCTATTTACAGTCTGTCCAGGAGGACAGCAGTCATGCTGTTTGAGGCCTGTTGTCCTTATGTGCCAGGCACCAAGCCCACCATTCACCCATCTCCTTCTCTGGTCCTGTGCCCCCTTTCCCTACCCTGGCCCTTCCCCAGCATCTTTCTGATACCTTTCTGGCTCCAGGAGCCTCCTCTTTCTTCCTCCAGCCCTACTCAAAAACTAGCCCCCAACAAGGCTGTCTTTCCAACTCCTCTGCACCTCTTCTATCTGCCCCTCCTCTCCAGTCCTCTGCCAATGGATCCTGAGTCCTGTCCTCCCCAGTCTGCCCTCTCCATCTGTCCCCCTTGGAGCACCCGCCAGATCATTCTGAAGTGGAGTCTGTATGTATTTCCCTCCACTGTCTTCAGGAAAACCCAAATTGTGACATTTGAGGCTCTTTCCATCTTCCCTCGCAGGCTGTGGCCACACTGTTTCCTGCCCCCTGGGCCTCCTTGCCTTCAGGGCTGTGCTCTCTGATTGCACCCCAGTACCTTTTCTACCTGCAGGAAGCCCCGCGCACCGGTTGCTCTCCACCTCTTAGCTTACATGGCTTGGCCTTGAAGCTTCCTTGTAGGAGCAGTCAGGAATGGGTCTGGTGATCCTGGTGTCCCAAGAGACCCTGTTCTGCCATGGGGGACCCTGCCAGGGAAGGTCTTGAGGGTCAGGTGAGGAGCAGAGAGCACTCTCCTGAAGGCAGTGTAGACCAGCAGGGGTTTGAGGCATGTCAGGGAGTGATCTGGGGTCAGCTTCTTGGGCACACTATTAGAAGCAGAGTGGCCATTGGCTAAACTGGGGGTGGGGAGGGCAAGGAGGGAGAAAATAACAATTGTAGGGCTTCCCTGGTGGCGCAGTGGTTGAGAATCCGCCTGCCAATGCAAGGGACACGGGTTCGAGCCCTGGTCTGGGAAGATCCCACATGCCGCAGAGCAGCTGGGCCCGTGAGCCACAATTACTGAGCCTGCGCGTCTGGAGCCTGTGCTCTGCAACAAGAGAGGCTGCCATAGTGAAAGGCTCGTGCACCGCGATGAAGAGTGGCCCCCGCTTGCCACAACTAGAGAAAGCCCTCGCACAGAAACGAAGACCCAACACAGCCATAAATAAATAAATTAATTAATTTAAAAAAAACCCAATTGTAGTAAGTACAATTTATCAAGGGAAAATAAATGGTCCAAGCTGTACGCTTTGCACTTCATGGGAATTATCTCAATTCTCACTCAGCAATATTATACTATTATTACCTCTATTGTACTCAGAAGGACTGAAATTCAGAAGTGCCATCATTGGCCAGGGTCAAATGGCTGGCCAGTTGCTGGTATTTGAACCAGGTCAGTCTGGTGCCAACCCCAAGCAATTACCCGTGTCAGGACCCCACCCATCTGGGCTGAGGGTGGAGTTAGGGCACAGTCATGTCACAGCACCACTGGCTGGGTGCCTTGGATGCCGGTGGGAGGTGTGGGAGGGGATAGTAGCATTGGAGGGGGTAGCTCTGCCGTGGGCTTGTGTGGCTTCCACCATCAGACTCCCAGGCTGGGGCCCCTACTTGTTTCTCACGAGCCCTCCCTAAGTCACATCCTGTGGGCAGAGGCCTCAGCAAAAGTTCCGGTGGTGTCACCTCCTCCACCCCACCATCCCTGGCCTGAACCCTGACATCGCCAGTCACTTCCCCTCAGGGCCTCAGGCCCTCAGCCCTCCCTTGGGGAGGAAGGCAGGCAGGAGCAGTCAGAAGCCCTTCAGAAGGCTGCCCAGGTGAAAGTGAGAAGAAATTAGGTCCTAGCCAGAAACAATTTCTCACTGACTTTGACTTCTGATTTGCTGGTTTGAGGGAAATGTTTCCTGTTTCCATGGATCAGCTAAGCTGGCAAAGCAGGGCATGTGGCCAATACTCAGGAATGTTTGCCGATTGACTGACCAGGCTCTGAGAGAGCCTCTGGTCCTGCTGCCATTTAGCAGTTAGGGAAACTGAGGCACAGAGTAGGAAAGGGAGCCACTGGCCAGCTGTTTGACCCTGGCCTGGACCCTCTGTTTTCCTCCCCCGAGTAGGAACAGGGTACGGAGCATATTGAGAGAAGAAGAAAGGCTCGTGGGGTGGGGTGCTCTTGGCTGCCGGTCTGTCTGGGGAGACAAGGGGTCACTGGATAGGGGGATACAGGACAGAGAGTGGCTGTGTGATGCCCACAGCCCTGCAATCCCATGGACATTCTGCCCACACCGGCTGGGTACTGACTGTGCCCGGCCCCATGTTGTTATGTGTCAGACCCCTAGAACTTTATAGCACCCCTCTTAGGAAGTTGCTATTATGGGGCCAAAGTTACAGAAGAAGAAACTGAGGTTAGGAGTGGTGAAGTGGCCTGCCCAAGGCCACGCAGCGAGGGAGCTATGGAGCTGGGATTCAAAGCCAGGTCTCTTTGTCCCCCAATATAAGACAACTGAGTCAAGCTGGGGAAAGGTATCTACTGAGTGCTACAGTATAGCAGGTCTGAGGCCAATATGGATGCATGAGGCCAGTTCTTCTCTCAACGGAGCATGAGGTCTGTTTGGAACATGCATATAAAGACAAAAGTGAATGTAATACAGATGATAACTCTCAGCGTAAACGTGTTATTTCGTTGCCACAGGATATTGTGAGGGATGTTGTATTTGTCCAATTTTACTGATGAGAAAAATGAAGCTCAGAGAGTTGATGTGACTTGCCCGAGGTGGGGTCTGAACTCAGGTTTGCCTGGGTCCAACGCCTTTGACTATGACATTGAAAGCCTCCAATCCCTGATAGCACCTGGTCAGATTGCAGACAACGGTGTCATAGACTTGGGGGGAGGAGGGCAAGGAGGGAGGGGACAGAAATCAGAGCAGGGTTCCTGGGGCACTATGGCTCAATCAGACCTCAGGGACTCAGTGGAGGCAAAAGGTAGAGCCAGTGGAGGGACAAGTGGCATTCTGAGTGCGGGTCTGGCCCAAGCAAAGGCATGGAGGTGAGAAAGTGCTGTGTGTTCAGCGCTGCAGAGTGGGGCTGGGCTGGCCTCCAGCACCGGCTGAGGAGGGCCTGGGGGACAGCCACCCGCCAGCAGGTCCCCAGCCACACTCCCAACGGCCACTCGAGGCAGCACAAAGAGGGCTCTGAGCTCAGCGGAGCCGCCACACTGAGCCACCACACTGAGCCCCATTCATCCTCTCAGGGATGCAGCAACTGACCTGGCACCTGGGCCAACGGCAGGGCTAGCCTGGCGCTGACAAGGCCCCTCCACCATGGCAACAGAGCCTCGTCGTGGCTGGGACTCCCAGGTTTCACACCACGTGCCTGCCCTGGGGTTTTCCTGGCCTGCGCCAGTCTGCCCCTGGCCTGAACCACCCCCATCCCTCAGCAACAACCACCAGGGTTTGCTGAGGCCACAGTGTACTGGCCTGGGTCATCATTTGCTCCTTTCGTCTTCCCAACAACTCCAGGAAGTGGAGGCTACTGTAACCCCATTTCACAGATGAGGAAACTGAGACTCAGAGAGGTAAAGTCTCTTATGGAGGATCACACGGCAAGTTGGGAGTGGGCCTGGCCAGGAAGCCAGCACTGGCTGATGCCACAGCCTCAGCATTTAGCCCAAATCACTGTGACTGCCTCTTGGAAGAGAAGTTGGGGGACCCACCCTCCACCTCCCACCAGGAAGACCCCCAGCTACCACCAGGCCACAGGCCCCTCTCCCTTTTCTGACAACAACCCAGAGATGGGAAGGGACACTGGCCTGGGAGTTAGAACACCCGGGTATCTGTCTGTCTAGTCTCTGCTCCTCTTTAGCCTCAGTTCCCTCATCTGTGAAATGGGACAGTACCAGGATCATCTCACAGGGCTGTGACGATCTGTAGGGGCTTCCAGCTCCATGCCTGGCTCATGGTCAGTGCTCAGTAGAGGGAGCTGGAGTTGTACCCCTCCTTATCCTCCTAAGGCCATGGTCCAGAAATCCCATCCTTTCATTTGAACTTTGAACACCTGTCCCATCCAGGCCTGTTTGCTGCCTCTGTCTCACAGGCTGTGTCCCTTTTCCCTCCAGGGCCTCAGGTTCCCCCTCATCCCATCGAGAAGGTTCAGCAGACCTTTCCCCCGCCAAGGTCTATCATCCAGCTGCCAGAGGGTGGCGGGAGTTATGAGTGTGGAAGTTAGGACCTCAGGCTCCACAGCTGGACAGGCAGATCCCAATTCCAGGTAACTTGACTTTGGTGGGGTGGGGCTCAGTTTCCACATCAGTAGAATGAGGACAAGAGAAACAACATTTGCCTCTTAGGGCAGAAGAACTGAGCCCTGTGGCTGCACATACTAAGTGACCAGAAAACATTAGTCGTTAGTAGTCATTATTTTTATGGAGGATGCAGGATGGGCCCCATCTGACCTTGAACTTCCCCTATCACAGCCCCAGTTGCCAGCCCTGGGGCCAGGATAATAATGTCCAATCATGCTGGAGCCTCTGGGGGTTGACTGCATACCTTGCACTTGTGCCTATTCTAGAGATTAGGTGACTGAGGCTTCAGAGGCAGAAGTAACTTGTCAGCAGCACTCAGAGCCAGGATTTGAAGCTCCTGGTCTTTCAGCTGCACCGCCCCAGCAGCTGCTGAAAGCCTCCACAGGTGTCAGGGACAACCTGTGTAGGAGA
This sequence comes from Balaenoptera acutorostrata, assembly GCF_949987535.1. Lineage (NCBI taxonomy): Eukaryota > Metazoa > Chordata > Mammalia > Artiodactyla > Balaenopteridae > Balaenoptera > Balaenoptera acutorostrata. The sequence continues at coordinate 117,617,139 of NC_080069.1, read as the reverse complement.
GGTTTCGTTTCCTCATCTCTGTCCTGTCCACGTGAGCGCGCGCGCGCGCACACACACACACACACACACACACACATGGGGGTTGTAGGGTGGAAAAACACCAGGCTGTGGGTTAAGGGGCCTGAAAGGGCAAGTTGTAACCCAGTCTGTGCCACCAACCCACTGTATGACCTGGGGCAATCCTTCTGCCTGTCTGTGCCTCGGTTTTCCTATCTTTGTACAATGGGGTGGTGGACTAAATTATCGCCATGTCCCTGCTAGCTTGAAAAGGAGTATAGTGGGCACTGATTCTGTGCCAGGCTTTGCACCAAGCACTGGACTCTGTGAGGTGGGCATTGCAAATACCCCCTACTCACAGAGAGGAAACTGAGGCTCTGGGAGGTGAGTTCCCTAGTCCAGGATCACACAGTGACAAAGTGGCCAGCCAAGACTTGAATTTGGGTCTGGGTGGTCCCAGAGCCCACAGGCCAAACCATGGCACTCTCCTATCCACCGCAGCCAGTGCATCCCCCAGCACTGAGGCTTAGAATAAACCCCCCTGCCCTCAGGCCTGACTCCCTGCACCCTCCCAGCCTGCTGGCCAGACCCCCTGACAGCTGTTGGCAGGTCCCCAGAGGCCCCCAGCCCAGTGGGCTCTGTTCCCAGAGTCTGTGGTTTATTTCCCAGACCTTCCAGATCTCACGCGCTTGCGGTCTGTCCCCTGCCTCCCCGAGGCCGAGGCCAAGGAGGAGGCCCACAGGGGCCGGGACTGGGGGAGGCCCCTGCCTCCGCCCCCTGCAGAGAGGATGGGGAGGGTGGGGCTGTGGGAGTTTCACTGGTTTAAAAATACACAGAGGAAGCGAGTGAGAGGGCGCGAGAAAGGGGAAGGGGAGGTGAGGGAGGCATCTCAACGTTGATGTCCAGAGTTTCGAGTGGCCACTGCCTTCCAGCGGGGGCTTTGCACGACTTGCGAAGATGACGGAGGGGACGAAGAAGGCCAGCAAAAAGTTCAGTGAGTGCAGGGTGCCGTTTGCACTGTCCTTCATCCCTCTGTCTGTCCGTCCATCTCAGCCTCTCTGTATTTGCTTCTTCATCACTCTACCTCGTTTCTGTTTTTCTTTCTGTCCATCTCTGTCTCTCTCCAGAGGCCTCTGTTTCTGAGTTTCCAGTCGCCATCTCTCCATCACTGGCCCGGTGTCTCTCTCTCTCCAGCTGGTTAGGCTCTCCATCTCTGTTCTTCTCTGGTCTGTCTCTGCCCGGCTCTACTTCTCTGTCTCTCCCCACCCCAACTCTCAGTCTCTCCATTCGTCTGCGTGTCCTCTGGCTCCCTTTGACCTCATGGCTGGGCCAGGGAAGACCTCCACACAGCCCACCCCCTGCCTCTGGGCCTGGTTCACATGGGGTCTCAGGCTGGGAGTTGCTGTGGCTGAGGCGGGGGGAGGGGTGTGTGCCATGAGATCCTGTCCCATGTCCCCATCAGCAGTGACGCTGGGACCCAGAGCAACTCAGTGAGGGGCCACACCCACCCATCACTTCTCCCCCAGGTTGGCGATCCCTTCCTGGTTCCAGCAAACTTCGGTTTCCCCTGATTCTTCTGATCTGACAGCACAGGAGGAGGGTAGACTGGGCAAGGATTATGACTATATTCCACAGATGAAAAGACTGAGACCAAGACACTTGCCTGAGGTCATATGGGGCTACAGAGCAGGGCTCGATCTCAAGTTCCTGGACTCTGGGCCTCAGTTTCCCTCCCTGCCCCACTACTGTTTCCTCCAGACCCCCAGTCCCCAGGGGACAAAACAAGTGGTGCTGAGAAAGAAGGCAGTCGTTGGCACAATTTCTGCCCCATGGCATAGCTTTCTAAGAGCAGAGCCTCAGCATCTTCTGACAGCATTTGTCAGGAGACAGAGAATAAGACCAAGTGAGGGGGTGGGCAGGACTGGGAGGAAAGCCCCAGAACACTGACCCCAGCAATCCAGAGCCCTGGGCCCTTGTCCAGGCTCAGCCTTGCTTTGTGACCCTGGGCAAATTCCTTCCCCTCTCTGGGCCCGTTTTCTGTCTGGTCAGATGGGGGCATCCCACCTATATATTCCATCATGGTTGTGAAGACCTGAGGAGGCACAGGATGCCGAGGAAGTGGAAAATGCCAGGGTTTTTCCTTTTTGCTTATCTGGAGGCTGTAGTGAAGTCAGTCAGATGGTGGTGGCTGCGAGGAGGGGCAGTCTCACAGCTGGGGACAGGGAGGAGGGAACTCTCATGCACCCCTGCGGAAACGAGGAGATGGTATCACCCGAGCACTGCTGCCTGAGTCCCAACACCAGGCTCAGCTGACAGGAAGGACAGAACCGCAGGGAGTGGGACCCTCAGGCTCCCGACAACCCCCTTCTCATTTCATCCTCACCTCAGGGGCACAGAGCTTCATTCAAACGCCCCCTCCCCACCCCAACACACACGTCACACACACACACACACACACATATACATGCTTCACCTCCCGCTGTGTGACCCCGGGCAGCTCATGTCACAGCTCTGAACCTCAATTTCCTCATCTGGAAAATGGGGGATTAAACTTGTGTCATGGAGTTGTGTTGAGAATTCAGTGAAGTAATTAATGCATGCAGCATGTCTGACAAATGCAGAGGCATTTATTGTGATCACCATCATCATCTTCATTACTTCTTATGGAGGTTATTCTGTGTGTCAGGTACCGTGTTAAGCATGTTATTTACATGCTGAGTTCATGCTTTTCTTCAGTTCTCCCATTGCCCATAGGAGATGGGTACTATAATCTCTATTTGACTGATGTGGAGAATGGGGCTCAGAGAGGTCAAGTGACTTGCCTAAGGTCACACAGCTAGGATGTGGAATTCAAGGGATTCAAGCCCAGGGCTATGCGATTCCAGAGCTGCCATATTATACCATAACAGTTAGAGGGGGTGTCAGTGAAACTCCTAACCCTCCTTGGACCGTCAATGAGTGGAACTGCACAAATGTTTGTTAGTATTATTAGTGCTGGCAATATCATTAACTTCTTTCCCTCCCCTTCCCCCTGCCAGAGTTCTTCAAGTTCAAGGGCTTTGGGAGTCTCTCCAACCTTCCTCGGTCCTTCACTCTGAGACGATCTTTGGCCTCCACCAGCATCCGGCCCCATCTGGAGGCTGACACCTTTGACGCCACACAGGATGACATGGTGACAGTCCCCAAGAGCCCCCCAGCCTATGCCCGCTCCAGCGACATGTACAGCCACATGGGCACCATGCCTCGCCCCAGTATCAAGAAGGTTCGGGACCAACAGGCCACCCAGGAGGCCCCGGAGGTTGGCCCTGAGCCCCATGTGGTGCCCCGAGGGCTGCCTGACCCCCCAGGCTTGGAGGCAGCCAAGAAGGTGGTGGTGGGGACCAATGCCCCCGTGGAGGACACCCCAGCAGTGGGACCCAACCCTTCAGCAGTGGAAGTGGGCACCATGAGAAAACCTGAGGAGCCCAGGGCAGACACAGAAGAGGAGCGAGACCCCAGGAAAGTGCTCTCAGAAAGGTAGGTGCCCATCAGGGGAGGGTGAGGGCAGGACCTGCGGGGATGGTGTCTCCAGCCTCCTATGAGTAGATCCCGGAGAGGACCCCTGCAACACACACATCTGAGTAGAAACAAAACAAAACACACACACACAAACATACCTACACATTAACCAAGTGCTTACTATAGACCAGGCACTGTACTTAGCCCTTCACTTGTAATTAATTCTCAGGAAAAAAACAAAAACAAAAACAAACAGGGAAAAAAAAAAACACACCCGGGGAGAAGATACTGTTATTTCCATATGACAGAAGAGGAAACTGAGATTCAGAGAGGGAATGTCATCTGCCCCAGTCAGGGTGCACATCTAGCAAATGACAAACTTAGGACTTGAACTAAGACCCGCCCCCGCCCCCCATGCCCACTCCGCGACTCCAAAGCCCTAGGCAGCCTCCAGCATGGGCCCTCAGCTACTGGGTGGATCCAAGCCCAATCAATGGATCCCTGCCCTGGGGTCCACACCCGAATCGCCACCTTTAATTCTGCTGGACAACATTGCTCCCCTTGATCTAGAAGACCATTTGTTAACTAACTTGGTTACAGGGTGTGTTGAGTTGATGCAAAAATACAAATAGTGATGATATGACCATAGCTCTCATTTAGTCAGTACCCATTTTACTGGGTGTCAAAACAAATGTTACTCACTGAAAACTCTGTAAAAGATTGTACTGTTACCCCCCCACCCCCACCCCCACCACCCCCCCCGGCCAATCTTACAGATGGGGAAACTGAGACTCAGCCAAGGTTGCAGAGCTGGGATTTGAGCAGGAATCTGCCTGTCTCCAGTGGCTGCACACTCATCCACCACATTGTACCCACCATCTTCTAAGCCCTACAGCCATGTACTTCATGCCCTTGGGAGACCCCCTCAGCCCCCACCAAAGGAGTCCCTGGCTTTTCTTTTCTTTTTTTCCAGTTTATTTCTTTTTTTTAATCTATTTTTTTATACAGCAGGTTCTTATTAGTTATCTATTTTATACATATTAGTGTATATATGTTAATCCTAATCTCCCAATTCATCCCACCACCACCCCCGCACCCCCAGTCCCTTGCTTTTCAACCCTCAGAGCCTTTGTCTAAACCATACTGGTCAGATGTACCTACTGAAATAAAGAGGGGGAAAAGTAACTCTAGGGTTGGTTCTGGAACCTCTCTTGAGTGACTTTGCCCTGAGACACCAAGCACAGCTTCTGTGTGCTGGGGTAATTGGTCCTTCAGTGGGGAGCAGGACCTTGTAAAGCTGCAGAGTGAATCCAGTCCAGACGCTGCCTCTTACTGACTGCATGACCTTGGACAAGTCTGTTCCCTTCTCCGAGCCTCACTTTTCTCATCTGATAAATGGGCACAACGATAGCATCTACCTTGTAGGGTTGTGGTGAGAATTCAAGAGTAACATACTTGTAAAATCTTAGCACAGCGCCTGACACACCACAAACAACTCGGTAAATGGGAGTGCTTACGTTTATGATGAATAAAACTAATGCTTTTCCACCATCTCTGGCTGCTCCAGGCTGCCTTCTCTGGCCATCCCCTCTTAAATTCGGCCTCATTCGGGTGTGGAGCAAGGATTGTATGCAGGGTAGCGGGCCTCATAGTTCCGGGGGCGTTCTGAGGTAACCAAAGTCGGAGAAGCGCGCTGAGGGTTTGCGGAAGCGGGGCGGGGCGTGGCGTGGCGTGGTGAATGGGCGTGTGCAGGGGGCGTGGCCCTCCCATGCGGCGCGGGGACTGTTGGGGAAGGTGGCCTCGGAGTGGGGCGGGGCGAGGCGGAGGGGGTGTGCTCGGGGGCGTGGCCTTTCCTCCGACCTGACAGATGGGGAGAGGGCGGAGCGAGACAGTAGGCGGAGGGCGTGTCCGAGGCGGGGCGTGTCCTTCCCGGAAGGAGGAGTAGGCGGTGGAGCGCGCCCAGGGAGGGCAGAGGGGCGTGTCCGAGGCGTGGCCTACAGGCCAGGCTCCTCCCCAGGAGTCCTGCTGTAAGCTCCGCAGCTCCGTATCCTGAGAAAGGCGGGAGCCGTCGAGCAGAGGAGGTCCCCGGGCTGCAGGCCGCGACGACAGGGAACTATGACTGCGGTGGGCCGAAGGTGCCCCGCACTGGGACCCAGAGGGTGAGTGACCGAGCTGGGACCGAGGAGGGCCGCCGCCGGGGAACGGGAGTTGTCTAAGAGGGAAATCCGTGCCCCTGGGGCAGCTGACAAACCTGGGTGTGAGTTTAGCATCAGGGACTTTTAAACTTTCTTTTGGTGTAACTCTATCCCCAGCCTCTCCCGGCACAGGTTGGGCATCTTCTGGTCACAACAGTACCAGGAGAGAGGCACTATTACTATCTCCAGTTTTCAGATGAGGAAAGAGAGGTTTACTTGCCCAGTTTGACACAACTAGTGAAAGTCAGAGCTAGGGTTTAACTCCACCTTCCTGGACCAGGCCCTCAACGACTAGGCAACCCATTCCCCTCCAGCAGGTCTTGAGACACCTTGAGAATGCCAAGTCTAGGACCCAGCCTTCCTCCCCTGTGGGCAGAGATGGTCCTGGCAGTGCCTCTGGCATCAGGCCTGGCTTAGAGCTAACAGAGGAAATAGGGAGACTCTCCCTTCCCCCCCTAATCATCTGGAGTGTCCAGGGGTCCTGAGAGGGGTGGGGTGAGCAGATCAGATTGAGCCCTTTCCTGGTGCCCTGGGACCCAGTGTCCCACCTGCTCTCCAGGCCAAGTAGGAGTCCAGGAATTGTTGAACATTTCTTCTAGGAGCCTGTGAAGCCCAGATCTGTGCTGGAGTCAGGCGACCTGCTTTGCCTGTGTGATCTCAGGCTTGTCCTGCCCTACTATGGGCCTCAATCTCCCCAACAGCCAAGATGGGCCTGGGATGGTCTCTGAGGATCCATCCAGCTTGGGAACAAGGGTATTTGAGAACTGCCACTGAGTAAGACTGGGAGCCTCATTCCTGAGTGTCCCAAGGGGGTCATCCCAGTGGCCGTTCAGGGAGCAGCGTAAGCTGGGGAAGACGTGTCCCTCCCCTACCCCCTGGGAAGCAGGTTGCACCTGGAGCAAAAGGAAGGAAGGGGAAGAGGTGAGGCTGCAGGAGTTTCCTGGTGCCCTGTTCCCTGCTGAGATCATGGGGGATGCAGAGGAAGGAGGGAGGAGGGGCCAATAGAACGGGAATGAAGGGCCTTTAGCTCCCAAAAAGGAGAGCACCAGCCCAGTCTCCCCCCATCCCCCAGCACCCTCAGCCTTCTGCAGGGAAATAGTGGGTCCAGAGAGCACTGACACTCTACCTTCAGTCCATGTTATAGAGGAGGAAGCAGAGTCTCAGAGAGGGAAGGGAGGTCCCCCAACACCCCACACCCACACACGCACAGAGGAATTGTCAGGCCAGGGTCCCACCAGAGGACAACTGGCCGGCCCCGCCTGGAACACTCAATGGGTGCCATCTACCACATTTTACCAGCGAGGAGACTGAGGTTCAGAGAGAGAAAGGGACTTTCCTGGGGTCACAGAGAGATTAAGTGTCAGAGCCTAGATTTGATTCTGTCCTGACCAACTCCCAAGCCCAAGCACTTAACCACTAGGCCACATTTCACCTCCTGCAAGTAAAAATCTCAGAGCTGTTTCTACCATTACTTCAAATGACTTCCCATACCCCCCTGAAAAGGCGGTAATAGGAGCCCATTTTACAGATGAAGACATCGAGGTTTTGTGAGGTTAACAACTTGCTCGAGATGACACAGTTGAGTTGGAATTTCATTCATTTTAATAGTTACTGAGATGCAACTATCCCTAGACATTCTTCTAGGTCCTGGGGAGACAGCAGTGAGCACAGCAGGCAAAACCCTGCTCTCAAGGAGCCCCCATTCTAGTGTGGGGGAGACAGATGATAAACAAGATAATGAGTTACCCAGTCAGCCAGAAGAGAAAAGCACTATGGAGAAAGATTCAAATCAAGTAGGGGAACTGGTCTTGGAGGGTAGTGGCTGGTGGTGGCAATTTAGGAAGGTTAGCCAGGAAAAAAGTCTCAGTGAGAAACTGATGTTTGAGCAAAGGAGATGAGGGAACAGACCCTCTGTTTTTTTTTTTTTAGTTGAAATATAGTTGATATGCAATATTATATTAGTTTCCGGTGTACTGGGAACAAACCATCTTGATATCTGGGGAAGGGTATACTAGGCCGAAGGAATAGCAGGTACGAAGGCCCTGAGGTGGGAGCATCCTTGGCATGTTTGAGGAGCAGCAGAGAGCAAGATGGGGGCTGGGGAGAGGAGTGGTGGAAATGAGGCCAGAAAGGAAATGGGTTCAGATAAGTAAGGCCTGGGAGGCCCGGCAAGGACCTGGCTTTGACTCTGAGCAAGTTGCAGCCGTTGCTGGCCTCAAGCAGAGGAAGGCCCCACTCTGACTTACGTTTTACGAGGACTTCTCCTTTAAGGAGGATTTGACCGCAGTCCTACTCATTCTAAAGTGTCTCACCTGAATATCCTTTCCTGCCTCCCAGAGACCCAGGTCCCTCCACTCCACTTCCAGGGCTGTTCAGAAGGAAACTGAGATGTGGAGAAGGAAGCACCCCGGCCGGGGGCACCCTGTGTTGCCCGTGCCCCAGCCCTGGTGCCAGGCATTGAGAACAGGCCAAGACCCCCGTCCCCACCCCCCCACCATTTCCTTTCGGAATGTTGATTCTGGTCCAAGAATTCCCAACACTCCCCAGAGTCCCACGACCCTCTCGGCCCTGCAAAGTGACGTCAGCTGCCGGGCATCTGGTAGTGATTACCCACCGGGGGAGGGGGCTGTGGTGGGCTCAGCCCATTCAGCCTTCTCAGACTCTGGGCGGCTGGTCCTTGTCTTCCAAAGGGGCCCAGCTGCTCCTGGCTCTCATTTCCTGTGGAGACTTTCTCACAGCCCTTGAGACCCCCAGACGCCTGAGGCTGTGGGAACTGCGCTGGCTCGGGAAGGATGGACGGTCCCCCCCCCAACCCCAGCTGGAGGCACATCCCCTCAAACCCTTAGGGGACTCTGTTTACAGAATGCTGGACGTATGTGGCGTGAGAGCTGGGGAAGAAAGGGGTCGGCTACATCAGCGGCTCAGAGGCCCACTGACTGTCTTTACAACATTGAGAAACCCCCTTCCCTTCTCTGACCCTCAGTTTCCCCATCTGTAAATTGGGGACAATAACAGCACCTGCTTCACAGGGTCATCGTGAGGACTAGACAAAGTAAAGCATTTATCCTGGACCTGGCCCGAGGAAGTACCGGTACACAGGATGCTCAGGCGATTACCACACCCATTTATAGAAGAGGAAACTGAGGCCCAACGAGGGGGATTCGCCCAGGGTCACACAGCCTCCTCCCTCCCAGCTGAGGGCCCTCTCCAGAGCCCCCGAGGGTCTTTCCTCTGTCCATGCCCACTCCATTTCCTCTTCCTGATGTTGATTCTGGGCTCCTGATCTGGTCAAAATATTCTTTTTCTTCACTTTCCCCTCCCCAGTGTCCCCCATCTCCATCCAGGAGCAGTCCCCATCATCTGGGGGAGCCTGCCTCGGGCAAGGAATAAAGCAGAGCCAACCCAGGTCTCGTCTGAGCAGCTCTGCGCCCTTCTATAAGGTGGGGCTTCCACACAGGCATTCAGTCGTCTTCCCCATTTGCTCTTCTCCAGCAGCTGTTAAGTCTCAGCAGCTCTTGGGACTGACTCCTCAGCTCTGCCCTGGGATGAGCGGCCCCTGATCTGTCCTCTCCTCACAGAGCTGGGACCCTTTCTGAAGCTCTGCTGGGGAGCTCACCCCTGTCAAGAAGACTGAGGGCGCAGAATGGTGGAGAGGAGGAAGGACGTCTCCAGGACGGTGGTGGCCCATCGTACAGGAAAGGGGGCAGGGCAGAGGCTAAAGCCAAGGGCCTTCCTGGCAGGGAATCCCAAAGGCCCCTTGGCTGGGTGTCCCCAGAGAGATGGGGCTTTCCACCCCAGCTCTTTCTGCTCAGGGCCTTTAAGGACTAAGGAGCATAGAGCAGGGTTGCCTCTCTGCCCCGGGTGAGTGAAAGTCGGAGTGAAGGAGGGAGAGTATCTTCAACCCCCCAGGAGGAGCAGGATGGGAGATTTCATTTGGGGGTGGTGGTGCTGGGGCGACGAGAGGAACCACAGAGGCTAAGGAACCTCCCACCTTTCCTTCTCATAGGATCCTTGCAGCCCCTCTGGGAAGACAGTTAAAATATGCCCATTTCACAGATGAGGAAGTTGAAGCTCAGAGAGGGGAGGGCAGGGGGAAAGCTGGGACGCATGAGGCAGACGTTGGGGAAATCTCCACTCAAGGCCATATGACCACACCCCAGGGAGCAAAGTGGGGGACAGACAGAGGGCAGGGAGGCTGCAGGGCTCTGCAGGGCAAGGCTGCCCATGGTGAGGGAGGGCCAAGGTGGAACAGGGTGGCAGCCTCTCCTCCAGGGTCCCTGGGGGAGCCTCGCCCTTCCCTCCTGGCCAGGATGGAGACCCTGAAGGTAAAGCTCAGACCAAAACCTGCACTGGGGAAATAAAAGATAATGGACTCTAATGACTGGTCATTAATTCAATTAATTAAGCTAATGTATGCAATGAGTGGTACTAGTTATAAGAACAAATCAGCTAATACAGGCAATTAAAGGGGTTGGTTATTTAAATAATTAATGCAGCTGATTAATGGAACTGATTTAGCTCAGTTGTCACTATTATTTATTAATTGATTTCGCCACTAATATTAGAGGGGAAGTGCCTTTTAAATCCATAAAATAAGAAATTAATTAATTGATTAATTAATTAATGGAGCTGAGTTTTATTTTTAAATTTTTTTTAAAATACGGTATTTCAGTTTCATTTTATTATTTTTATTTTTAAATATTTATTTATTTATTTATTTTTGGCTGCGTTGGGTCTTCGTTGCTGTGTGCGGGCTTTCTCTAGTTGCTGTGAGCAGGGGGTACTCTTCATTGCGCGGGCTTCTCATTGCAGTGGCTTCTCTATTGCGAAGCACGGGCTCTAGGCGCACGGGCTCAGTAGTTGTGCCTCGCGGGCTCAGTAGTTGTGGCTCACGGGCTCTAGAGTGCAGGCTCAGCAGCTGTGGCGCACGGGCTTAGTTTCTCCGCAGCATGTGGGATCTTCCCGGACCAGGGCTCGAACCTGTGTCCCCTGCATTGGCAGGTGGATTCTTAACCACTGCGCCACCAGGGAAGTCCCCAGGACTTCAGCTCTTACTCTGAGTGAAACTAGGGGTCACTCCAGTGGGTTGGAGCAGAGGAAAGTCGTAAGCTGACTTTCATTTTAACAGGATTGCTCTGGCTGCTGGGGTGAGAACAAGTCAGAGGGACACAGATGCAGGCTGGGAGGCAGTGATGAGGTGGTGGCCATAGTCTGGGCAAATGATGGCAGTGGGTGGTGAGCCAACATGGTCACCTTATGTCTTAGGAATCCTGGAGTGTTGTAGGGGGGGCTGGTGGTGGCTCCAGGCCCTCAGCTTCCCGGGCCTGGGCCTCTGCCTGAGCACCCCCACTGGCTTTGGCCACCTCAGCCCACCTGCTCCCTGGGGCAGGCGCCCCCTCCCCAAGGCTCTGCTCCTGCCCAGAGCGTGAGGGGAAGTGACCAGGAAACAGGAGGAAGTGCTAGGCGATCCCAGTGTCCTGGCCAAGCTGTTCCCAGCAGTGGGAGGATTTCCGGTCCTGAATGGCCGGAAACACTGGGATGGGACACCTCACCCAGGAAGAGCAGGGTGGTGAGAAGGGGAGGGGTCTGTACTCCGCCCCACTCCCAGCTCGACTGGACAGAGAGAACCCAAACACCTTTGGGAGCCTGCTGGGGCCAGGCTGCAGCTTGAGGGACTATGGTTAGAGATCAGGAAGGAAGGCTAGCACCAGGGACTCTGGAATGTCACAACAGGGAGGACTGTCAGACAGCTTCTCAAGGAGGAGCCCCCGGCCTCAGGAGCTGGGGGAAGCCCTGCATGGAATTCTGCCCTGGAAACGTATACTTCACCCACAGTTTTTGTTTTGTCTTGTTTTTAGCTCAGCTGTTTTTGTTTTAAATTTATTTTATTAGATTTATCACATTTAAATTTAAATTTGGTGCTTCTGCATTTGAGGAAGCAGTTCCCTGATGTTTGACTTTCCTCCCTATTTTGCAGATGGCAATACTGAGGCCTGTGCCAGCCAGAGAACCAGGGCCCAGCCTGACAGAATTAATAATAATAGTGATGAATACTGGCTGAGAGAATTAATAATAACAACAGTGATGAATACTGGTTGAGGGTTTACTGTTCATACATTCCTTAACCAATAAAGAGTTCTTGAGCTCCTACCATGTGCCAGGCACCGTGGTGGGGGCTCACCTGTGAGCGATACAACGTCAGTGCCCCGGTGGAGGTGTCAGGTAACTGAGTCAACAAATAAACGTAAAGTGATTGTTTCAGGCAGAGATTGAGGAAAAGAAAGCAGGGTTGAGGACAGAGAGTGAGGGACAAGGGACTATTCTTGGCAGGGTGGTCAGGGAAGGCTTCTCTGGGTTGGGGACATTAAGCAGAGCTCTAAATAAAGTAGGGGGAGGGGCAAGCTGTGTGATGATGTGGGGTGGGGCGGAGAGCATTCCAGGCAAGGGAACAGCAAGTGCAAAGGCCCTGTGGCAAGAACGAGCTTGGCAAGGAGGCCGATGTGGCCGGGGCAGAATGAGGGACAGAATGAGGGAGGGAGGCATATTTTGGGGGTGGGAACTGATGAGGTGGGCAGTCAGATACCACCAGGGCGACGCAGGGCGTTGTAGGTTGGGGAACACATGAGCCTGTTTACACTTGTTTTTCTGTCATGAAAATGGCACCCTCTTTACTCTCACAAGGGAAGAAAAGTCTTGGTTTAGTTGATAAATTACATGGCCAGCCATTTGCAGACCATGGAGTGGGATTTAGATTTTGTTCTTTGAGAGGTGGGAGGCTTGGGGATGGTTTGTGCACCGCGATCTGCTTAGCTTTTCACTTGAGCGCCGCCTGGGTGTCGGAGGGCTGTGAGGACAGACACAGCAAGAAGGCTGCTGTGTGCTCCACAGAGGACACAGAGGGCGTCCCAGATGGGGCAGGGTTGACACACGGAGAGAAGTGGTCAGGATCTATTTTGGAAGTAGAGCCACAGGATTTCCTGATGGATTGGGCGTGGAGTGTGAGTGAGAGAGGAGGTGCAGAGGACCGCAGGGTTTTGGGCCAAACAAAGCAACAAGAAGGATGAAGCTGACATCAACTGAGATGGGAATCGGATGTGGGGAGCAGGGGCGTGGCGGGGGGGCAGATCAGCAGTCCTGCTTTGGATACGAAAGTCAAAATGACTTCAGACACCTGAGAGGAGATGCTGAGGAGACAGTTGGGTTTCTGAGTCTGGTGTTGAAGGGGCAGGTCCAGGCTGCATCGGAGAAGGGAGGGCATTTAAAGCCAAGGACTGGGGGAAGTGGCTCACGGAAGCCCTCACAAGGAAGGGTGATATCTATTTGGCACCTGGGAAAAACAGCCACCCCCAGCCTGTGGCCTCTCCAGACCCCATCCTGACCACCTCTTAGGGGAGGGGATCAATTCCGCAGCCAAATGTCACCAGCAATGGCGTCATGATGTACCCCTGGGTGGGTCACTCTGCACTAGGGAATGAGGGTCGGGCGGGAGGAAAGGAGGCTGAGGCCCAGCCTGGGGCCGCCAACTGTGGAGTGAGGGAGGAGGTGGGAAGCGAACACCAGGAGAGTGCAGCATCCTGAAGCTGGTTGAAGATAGCAATTCAGGAGCAGGCCCCGTGTTAAGCATGTAACCTTCACCAGCTCCCAGAGTCCTCGAGACAACCCGATGAAACAGAGGCTATCATTACCCTGATTTACAGACAGGAAACAGGCTCAGAGAGGTGATGGGACTTGCCCAGGGTCGCACAGCTGGAGAGTGGAGGAGTAGCCCAGCCAACAGATTCCAGCAAGTGCTGTCAGCTGCAGTGCCCCCTCCTGCCTGCAGGTGGGCAGAGACTGGCAGCTGGGGAGCCAGGCAGGGCTGGGAACACTCACTTTTCTTCTCTCCTTCCAGGGCCACTGGAGAGCTGGAGGCTGGCGGGGACTATGTGAAGGTAAGAGGGGCTGGGAGGGGACACTGGAGGGCCCAGAGTCTGTTCCAGGAAGGGCAGAGTCCTTTTCTGGCCTTGTTAGGAGCCAGATCTCACCGACTGTTCCCAGCAGGAGAAGGTCTAGGAGTCAGGGCAGCGTGTGGGGTCTGCTTTCAATCCCAGCATCTTCTTCCCATGCCTTCCATCATTCTTTCCTGGCCCCAAACTCAGGACTTCCCAATGTTTGTTACTACCAGACTCCATCCAGCTGCCAGCTGGACAGGGCCCTAAGGGCGCCTCCATGCGAAGACCGGCTCTAATCCCACTTGGTCTCTGAGCGTGTGCTGGTGCCGGGAGGTGGCAGCAGGAAAGGATGACTCAGTTCCTCATCACAGATAATGGGCACAGTCACATCGATCATAAGCTTAATTTGTCCTGGGCACTGAGAATGTTGAAAATGCAGTTTTGAAATAATAACGATAACAACAATAACACGACAGAACATTTTGAGTGCCTATTGTGTGCAGAGCCCTGTGCTGGCTGCTAGCTCTGGGAGTCAGTTCTGAGCTCTTTACATGAATGAGGTCTGTGACTTCTTCCCTCATCACTGGGCAGTGAGGGCTTTCTTGTGCCCATTTACAGATGGGAAATTTGAGGCCCAGAGAAGTGCAGTGACTTGCCCACAACCACACAGCTACTGCAGGGCAGAACTGGGATTGCTGTCCAAGTTTATTTGATGCCAAGACCATGGACAGAGCCCTTGGCCTTCCACATCCCGGAGCACCCACCCTGAGCCAGGTCCCCTGCCGAGTATGGAGCACACAGCAGAGGGCAAGGAGCACCAGGCCCTGTGTTCCAAGGGCTCCTGGCCCATGTGGGGACCAGGGCAGAACCACACAATGGTTTGGGCTTGTGTTTTGTAATTTAGCAGACCCAGATTTTAGTCCCAGATCTGCCACTTATTTGCCACATGACTTTGGGTGTGTGTGTCACCTCTCTGAGCCTCAGTGTTCACCTGTGTGAAATGAGGTAACAGTGGTGCTTCCAAACCAGGGTTGCTATGGGCTCAATGAGTCCATGCCCATGAAGGGGAGATCTGGGCCTGGAACAGAGCAGGCCAGGCTGGTTCCTGACCCCAGGACATTCCATCACCCAAGATGCTGCCTGTCAAGCTCCGTGTAAGTGACTAGTAATGAGCTCTGTGGGAAGTGCTCACATTGCTGTCCCCCACCATCCCCAGAAGGCTCAGATAAGAAGCCATTGGAGCTCCAGAGGTAGGGGATGACTTTCAGCTCAGGAGCTGGGGATGGGGAGATCAAGGAAGGCTTTCTGGAGGAGGAGGCATTGAAGCCAAGCCATTGCAGTTGACCAGGAATATTCACCAACATCCTCTCTCCAAACAGAAAGCTGGAAAGGAGATAAAGATAAGCAGAGATGGGTGGTAGAGTGATCCAGGCAGAGTTAAGAGTGTGGGCGCGGTCAGAAAGCAAGCTTGAGTGAGCCCAGGAATTGCAGCCCGGGGCTGCAGCAAGTTGAGCAGGAGCTGCTCCTGGGGTTTGGGCCCTGGCTCCTCATCCCGAGCCCTGACACCACAGGGGAACAGAGGCCTCAGGTAGAACCAGCACCAAAGCCAGTGGTGGACAACACAGGGGCATATTTCAGCACCCCGTAAGTCCCAGCTGCCTGGCAATGTAATGAGAGCCCCATCATTGATGGTAGTGAGATCCCTGTGAGGATTAGCTTTGTATTTTTCCCTTAGTTTACTGGGCTGAAAAATGTAATTTAAAAATGCTATAAAAGAAATAATACCTGCTCACTGGAGCTGAGCTGAGACCTGCTATTCACTGCATGTATCATTGCCTCTGTGCTGACCTTGTGTCCAAGTCTTTGGCTGAAGAGATGGTATATGACTATTTAGTGTTCTCTTTCACACAACTTGGTTTTCAAATAAATATAATAAGATCTTCAGATAGAAAAACAAAAAACAAAAAAAACAAACAAAAAAAACCAATCCCTTGAAGGATGAACTCAAAAGAATGTTAGTTGTAGCGTCAAGCCTCAGAAGAGGGTGGAATCAATAGTCGGTTACCAAAAGTCCATTCCTGACCTTACGTACTCAGCTTCCAGACTCCAGGGTTTCTTAGACCGTGATGTGAGCACTTTGATTCTAAGGCAAGGATTCTAAACTTCCAAGACCATAAAATTCCAAGCTCCATGATCAGAGCTTCAGATGTATTTACAGAAAATAATCAAATATCTGAGACCCAGAGAGGTGGACTCACCTGCCTAAGGCCTGTCAAAAGGATTTGAACTCCAGGCCTGACTGATGCAGAGTCAGTGATGACCCCCTTTGTGCTGAAGAGCCTATGATTCTAGGACCAAAAGTCCAGATTCTAAGACACTAAGCTTGAAAACAATAGCAGGCATTTATTGAGCACTTATTTTATGTCTGGCAACTTACATGCATCAGCTCAGCCAATGCTAACAAGAGTTCTGTGAGGTCAGCACAGGTATGTTTTCCAAATGAGTAAATCTGGGCTCCAGGAGAAGGGACTGGTTGGGTGGAGGTGGGGCATCGCTAGTTGAACCCAGGTTGATTCCCAAACCATTGAGCCTTACTGAGTCTCTGCCCTCCCCACCCCCCCAAGTCTGTCAGTGGAATATCCCGCAATTCCCAGCAGGGTCCCTGATTCCAGATCAGAGATGAGAAATCCTGGGCTCTGGGAGATTTCCTGAGGCCACAAAGGACTTGGTCAAACATATAGAGGGATTTTTCCAGCTTTAGATATGATTTAATTCAAAGTCTCTGCCCGCTCCGGGTCAGTGAGGGGTGAGACGAGTGGGGGCGGCAGGACCCCCCCCCTCCCTTGCCGGCCCAGGGGTCCCCACCCCATCCTTCTGCCCCCCGTGAAGCCCCCCTTGGCTGGTCCCCCGTTCAGCATCCCCGGACTACAGGCTGCCGGGGCGCGCGGGGCTGGAGCTCTGGGGGCTAGGGGCGGGGAGCCGGGGGCGGGCGGAGGGAGGAACAATGGCCCCCTCCCCTCCCGGGGCCGGCTGGAGGGTGGGGTCTCCCCGCCCCGCCTCCCCGCTCCTCCCCCGACAAGGCGATGAGGTAATCGCGCCGCCGAGAGGCAAGCGCAGCCGGTGCCCAGCCCGGTCGGTCCCGCGCCCCTGCCCCGCCGGCAGCCGTTCCCCGCACCGTCCCGGCCCTGGCCGCCCGGCCCCACCATGACCGAGCGGTGCAGCCTGTGGAGCGCCCTGTCGGCCGCCGCCTGCTGCTTCTACCGCGGCTCCTTCGTGCAGGTGCAGGTGAGGGGGCGGCTCGGCCCCCGCCAGGCGCTCCGGGCTGGGACCCCTGGCCGCTCGCCCCCGGAGCCAGGGAGCCGCAGCCCGTGACGCCGCGCAGGGTCCGGCCGGGCAGGGGCTGCGGGCTGCAGGCTGAGGGCTGCGGGAGGGGGCGGGGTCTCCCCAACCTCACCTCTGGGCGCCCAGACGCTCCGCAGGGTGAGGGTCCAGCTGCCACTCCCGAAACTCGGGGCTGCGGAGGCTGCCGTTCCGGTCCTGCCTCCTCTGCAGGATGGAGCTGAGCTGGGGCGTTGGGTACCTGGAGATGGGGTCGCCGGCGTCCTGCCGGTCCTCCAGCGAGCACTCCGGCCCCTGCGGCTGACCCGGGCAGCCTGACTCCCCATTGTACCGGGGGCGCTGGGCTGGGGTCCAAAGGCTGAGTGAGGGGTGGGAAGCTGAGGGGATGCTGCGGGTGCCGAGGCTGGGGCCAGAGCGCCTGCAACCCTCCTGCCCTCTAGGTGGGCTCGGGCGTGCTCCGGGCGCGGGTCTCCTAGCCCAGCTGGCCGGTCAGTGCGGGACGGCGCTGTGACGGTGAAAGGGTTAAACGGAAGGGGGTGGAGGGGAGGACCCGGACCCCGCCTCTCTGCGGAGCATCATCTGGGGATGGCTTTGCTTAGGGTTGCGAGACTGAAGGGAGCTAAAGGGGGCTTGCTGGGCACCGGCTGGTGAGAAGGGGTTAAGACCCTGACCCGGGGTCTCCGCGCTTTTGCCTCCCGAGCCCCCTGGGGGACGCGGGGCGCATCACCTCTGCGCTCCCCCAGGCTCACACACGCTCCGAGCCCGCCTGAATGACTGCCCCGCCGGCGGCTGAGCGCAGCATCCCTGCACCCGCCAATCAGGCGCTCGCAGGCCGGGAGGCGGTGAGATCATCTCTGGCCAATAGCAGTGCACCGGGAGCAGGGATGCTGCATTCGCGCCCCAGCACCCACCCTCCTTGGGAGCTAGGGACCCCCGGGTCGAAGGTGAGGAAGCACAGGGACCCTAGGGTTCCCTAACCTCAGGTGTGTGGGAGGACCAAGTTTGTCCCTCCAGATTCTCCCTGACCACTGATTATGGTTGGAAAAGTGGAGCCCAATCTCCCACCCCCCATTTACAGATGAAGCTACCCAGGCCCAGAAAGGGAAAGTGATTGGCTCAAGGTCACACAGTGGCAGGCAGAGTCTCGAGGCCAGGTTCTTTACCACACAGCCCCCTCCCCTTCTTTGCCCCCTGTCCCTCTTGCTCCAGCTGTGGAACTGGGGCAACTTCTCAATTGCATGCTCTTTGTCAAGGAGAAGGAGTCTCCCCTGTGACTTCCACTCTTCCCTCTCCAGGGTGTGGTGTGGTATAGGAGAGGGGCCAGGACCCTGAAGAATAGGGAACCCCATGGAAGAGTGTAGGTATCTGAGTTAGCTAATCTCAGTTCACCCCGGACCTCCCTGCCTTTCTGGGGTATTGGTTTCTACCCTGGGCGGGGGATGTACAGAATCCCCATCCTCAGGCCCTGCCTTTCCCTGAGCACTCATCTCCATCACCCACTCCCACCATCTGTCCCCAGAGCCCTACAGGTACCTCAAAGCCCAAATTTTTATGGGCCCATCCCCAAGCTGCTCCTGCCCCAGCCTTGCCCATCTTGCAGAGTGTCTCACTGTCCTCACAGGCTCTCTACCTGGAATCCTCTCTGACCCCCGCGCTCTTCCCCACACCTGATCAATGGTTGTGTAAACACCCTTCCCCCAGTTCCCATCCCCACGCCCCACCCTTCCCTGCCATTGCCTGGAAAACACTAGGCCATCTCCACGCAGTGGATGGAACCTGCCCCAACACTTTAAAAACCTTCTGCAGCTCTGCTGTGGCCTCTGGGTAAACCCCAGCTCCCCAAGGCAGCCTCACAGCCCTGACGTGCCTGCCCTTGTCACCCCCAGCCCTTTCGAAGCTTCTCCTCCCGCCCCCAGGGCCTTGGCTCTGCCTACAGGGCCCTGACTCTGCCACTGTCTTCCCAGAGCTCTTTCCTGCCCACCTGCCTGTCCCCACCCTGACGCTTTTGCTTGGCTCAATCAGGTCTCAGTGGAGACGTCACCTCTTCAGGGACTCCCTGACCAGATGAGGAGGGACATGCTCATCTGCTCCTGGAGCTCCCTGTGCATCTCTGAACATCCAGAGACCCTGGGGTTGCTTGTCAGTATCTGTGTGGCTCCCCCAGGACAGAGGCCACCTGTCCTGATGACCTTGAGCTCAGCCCCGGGCACAGGACCTGTCCCAGAGTAGGGGTTCAGTGTTGAAAAAATGGAGTCAGAGACTCTAGATATCTCTGAAGCTGGGAACCAAGATGTCTTGGCAGCAGTGTAGACTGAGGTAAATCAAGGCAGTGGGAGCAGAGGGGTGGAGAATGGAGCATCAGGGTTAGGCTCTGAGAACTGTGAAAGGTCAGAGGAGGCAGGGAGCAGACTGGAGGACGCGGGACCCTGGTGAGGAGCGGGTCCTGGGGAGAGATTGCCCTTTAGTGCCCCTCTTCATCTGTCCCGCTGCCTGGCCAGGTCTGGGCCATATCTATCTGTCCTGGACCAGCCATCATTGTGGCCTGGAAATGGGGAAAGGGAGAGGAAGCAATGTCACATGTTCTGGCAGTGACAAGGACATCTGTGGGCTAGTTGCAGTGCTCTGGAGTATTGTCTCCTTCATCCTTGCAATCCTGTGAAGCAGGTTCTGCAATTGTTCCCATTTTACAGAGGAAGAAACTGAGGCCCGGGGAACTCACACAAGACAGCCAGGATTGGGCTGGGCTTCATGGTGGGGGCACACCTGGCAGCAGGGGCTCCCCTTCCCCTGTTCTTAGGCCTCCAACCCCAGGCCACAGTAACCAGGAAACCAGGAATCTCCCCCTTGGGCAGGTGGAAGGGGGGATCCTGAGCATTATCTCCAGTGAGTGACCTCAGACTTCCCTGCTGGGCTGCAGTTTCCCCATCTAGCAAGGATTGCTTGAGACAGCAAGGAAGAAAGGGCTTTGGGAACTGTAGAGGACATCACAGGTGTCTTTAGGCAGTGGGGTGCTCTGCTACCCTGTTTGTAGCTGCCTCCTCGACGCCTGTATGAGTCACTGTCCCAGAATGTATCCTCGTACATTCAGCCCTGTTTTTGTCCATGCTTTTGCCTGGGTACCTGCTGTGTTATATACTTGTAGAAATCCTCCCTCCCTCCACTTCAAGATCAGTTTGGTGTCTTTGGTGCAGAATGAGTGTTTGTGATTGCCGTATCCTCCAGGAAGTCTTCCTGGACCACTCCACCTGGCCTAGACTTCATCTCCTCCCTTTGAAAAGCTACTCGGCTCTTTGCCGCTGTCCAGTGTTGTGGTGCTGACCTCAAATGTTCATGTCGCTTTTTAAAAAAAATTTTTTTAAAATATTTATTTGGCTGCATCAGACCTTAGTTGCAGCGCACAGGATTCTCTCTAGTTGTGGCATACGGGCTCAGTAGTTGCAGTGCACAGGCTCTCTTGTTGTGGCACGCAAGCTCTAAAGCGCGCTCTTAGTTGCCCCGCGGCATGTGGGATCTTAGTTCCCTGACCAGGGATCAAACCTGTGTCCTCTGCATTGGAAGGCGGATTCTTAACCACTTGACCACCAGGGAAGTCCCTCAAATGCTGATGTCCCTTTTGCCTCCCCTCTTAGACTAGGAGCTTCCTTGAGGACAGGTTTATTTATTGACTTATCTACCCTGGCACATAGTTCAGAGCCTAGAACACAGTAGGCACTTTTTGGTGGATTTAATTGAGATTCCGTTACTCCTGCTGGGATAGGGACTCATGCGTGAGGATCTGTGCCTAAGTGTTCCCAGGGTCCCAGGATGGAATGAGTTCCCCTGGGGTGGGGGAGGTTGGGAGGGAAGGAGGAAGGGGCTTCAGTTTGGATGCCAACTTTTGCTGTCTCCTGCCCAGTTCTCCAAGGAGAAGTACATCCTGGACTCATCGCCTGAGAAATTGCACAAGGAGTTGGAGGAAGAGCTCAAACTCAGCAGCACAGATCTCCGCAGCCACGCCTGGTACCATGGCCGCATCCCCCGTGAGGTGAGCGGGCCCTGAGCGGGGACCTCAACTCTAGACCCACCGCCTTGGCCAGCCCCAGCCCAGAGAAGCTCTGACTATTGTTTGGTGGGCTCAATCAGAGTAGCCTGGGATGAGGTCTAGTTCTGCCATCTACTGACTGTGTGACCTTGAACAAGTCACTTCACCTCTCTGAGCCCCAGTTTCCTTATCTATAAGATGGAGGATAATAATAGTGCCTACCTTAAAGGTTGGTTGTGAGAATTAAATGAACTAATGCATGTGAAGTTCTTAACACGATGTCTGACATGCAGTGAACTCAATGAACATTGTCCTTTATGGTGGTGGTGGTTATTATTACTACGATTATTTTTACTGTTATTGTTATAGGTCTATACATCAGCCTCTTGTGTGTTTGGTCAGTGCGTATCAGTCCTTAGGCTACTCAGTTCTGACAAAGTTGAATTTCTGGGCTGAGGCTAATAGTCACCTGTTCCCTTTTACATTCGTGCTGTAAATCTTTGTCAAGCATCAGCTCTGTCAGGTCCTGTGCTGGGCACCAAGGATGCAGAGATAAAATAGGTGGTGGCTTCCCTTGAGGGCTGGTATCCCAGGGTGGGGGTTGACAGGCAGGCAGACCGTCAGAGCCCAGTGGGAGAAGTGCAAGAATGGAGTACCCAGCAGGGAGTGTGGGCTGCCCCGGGGAAGGGGTGCTGAGGAGAGAGGCCATTGTGAGATGGATAGGAGTTCACCAGGTGGGCAGGACGGGAAGGATGTTCCAGGCAGAGAAAGTAGCTTGAGGTACAAAGGCCCAGAGATGTGCCAGAGCACTGGGTGTTTGGAGGAACGAGGACTGAGACTCCACTCTGCGCAACGTGAGACCTGAGAAGGAGTAGGTCTGAGACCTGAGGTTCAGATCATGGCGACCCCCATCCCAGGGTGTCATGTCCTCCCATGCCTGAGCCTCTGTTCCCCGGACCCAGGGCCTCTGGCTGAGTTGCACCCTCTGAATCTGGGTCAGAGGGTGCAACTCCCAAGCTTCAGAGATCTCTGTTCACTGTGTCCCCCAGATCCGGGGTCTGGCCCTCTCTGCCCCTGCCCTGCTCCAGCCTGACCCTTGCCTCTCGCAGGTCTCCGAGACCCTGGTGCAGCGCAATGGTGACTTCCTCATCCGGGACTCGCTCACCAGCCTGGGCGACTATGTGCTCACCTGCCGCTGGCGCAACCAGGCCTTGCACTTCAAGATCAACAAGGTGGTGGTGAAGGCGGGTGAGAGCTACACCCACATCCAGTACCTGTTCGAGCAGGAGAGCTTCGACCACGTGCCGGCCCTTGTGCGGTATCACGTGGGCAGCCGCAAGGCTGTGTCAGAGCAGAGTGGCGCCATCATCTACTGCCCCGTCAACCGCACCTTCCCGCTGCGCTACCTGGAGGCCTGCTACGGCCTGGGCCAGGGCAGTGGCAAGGCTACCAGCCCCGCCAGCCCCTCCGGCCCCAAGGGCAGCCACATGAAGCGGCGCAGCGTCACCATGACCGACGGGCTCACCGCCGACAAGGTCACCCGCAGTGATGGCTGCCCCACCAGGTGAGTGAGAACCTATGCTAGGCCTCAGGCTCCCCATCTGTCAAATGGGGGTGTTGGTAATGAGAGTGCTGGTGAGAAAGGGGAGGCCCAGTCACACGGGTCTGAGGTGCTATGACTGCCCTGGAGCCTTGGTGTGCGGGGAAGAACAGGAGGAAGCTCAGGCTGTGCTGAGTGGAGGTCTGGAGCGCAGGTTGCCATCCCAGCTCTGCTACAACTAGCTGTGCACCCTTGGCCCTGGCATTTCTCCTCTCTTGCCTCCACGTTCCTACCTATAAAAGGCCCTCACTCAGAAAGCCCCCTCTGGCCTAGGGGGAGCCCTGGGTGCTGTCCTGTCCCAGGCAGGGGCCTGGTCCTTGTTGCCAGCCCAACCCACCCCACCAAACTAGGCCAAGGTGGGCATCAGAGCAGAGGGCTTTGCAGGATGCAAGCCATTGCACAGGGAATGGAATGTTCTCAGCGACATTTTTGATGACACCCAGTTGTCTGGGGCTAGGTGACACCAGGCCCTGATCCCAGGAAAAGCCACAGCAGCCAATCATTCCTGAGGCCCTACTGTGTACCTGGCTCTCTCCTGGTGCTCTTGTGCCCAACTTCAGTGACTCCCACGTCCCCCTGGGAGGTGGCTTCTGTCCATGCCCCCACTTTGTAGATGAGGAAATAGGCTTGGAAAGGGGCAGCCACTTGCTAGAGAGTGGTAGGACCCAGATTCTAACCCAGGTCCTCAACTCCGAAGTCTGTGCCCCTAATTTCTATGGCCTCCCTGGCTGTTTGCAGCAAGACCTGCCATCCTGTGCCACCAGCACTTGGATAGGTCCCATCTCCCTGGGCCTGGGCTGGGTGCTGTCAGCCAAGGAATTGCTGGTTGGATACCCTGTGGGGAGTAGCCACTTGGCCTGTGGTTTGGAACCAGTGATCAAAACGGTGCTAGGATCCACAGGCCATGTGTGCCCAAGGCATCCTGGGTATAGTATGGGAGCAGTGAGGAGGGACCAGGCTGGTGGGCCTGGCTCCCTTGGCCTGCCCACTTTTCCTGCTAGCCCCTCTCCCCAGACTGTTCTGCAAGTTGGGGGCAAGGTTCCCAGGGAAGAGAACAGTTGTGCAGGTTGTGGACTGCACAAGCCTTTCCTCCTCTGGGCTTTAGTTTTTGTACCTGTCAGTTGGGAGGTTGGACTTGGTAATCTCCAAGCCTTTTCTGCCTTTGAAGTTGAGCAGATCTTGGATGGAGGCAGAGGTGGGGGTCCTAATGCTAGCTGAGGACCCTGACCTCTGGGCTCTCTGCTCATGAAGGTGTCTGCTCCACAGCACATCACTGCCCCACCCCCGGGAATCCATCCGCAACTGTGCGCTCAGCATGGACCAGATCCCAGACCTGCACTCTCCCGTGTCCCCCATCTCCGAGAGCCCCAGCTCCCCCGCCTATAGTACCGGTATGTCCAGCGGAGGGGGTAGGGGCAGGTGGGGGGATCTGGTGGGAGTAGCCTTGTGTGTGCACGTGTGCACTATCTTTGACTTCTGTTACAGTATGTGATCATGTGTGTTTCTACCTCTTTTCTGAGAGCAATGCCCTGCAAGAGTTGACACTAAAAACTTGCCAGCAGAACTATCGATGTTGACATGCAAAACATATCCATGGCTTGTTCGTTCTGCAACGACTCATTGAGTCCCTGTTGGGTACCAGGCACTGTGCATGTGGTTTCCAGTGCATTCTCCTGAATGTTACTGAATCCGGCTCCAATGCTGTGAAGTGCGTGTGGTCAGCAACACTCAGCCCCCATTGGTCAAGTGCCCCCGTGTGTGGTGCTCTGCCAGGCCCTGCATCGGCTGGGACTTAATGCGTCCCGGATTCCAAATGGTGGGCTCAAACCGGACTCGTCATGCTTGCTTTAGTCTTTTAAATAGACTTTTTCAGAAAAGTTCTAGATTCACAGCAAAATTGAGTAGGAAGCACAGAGCGCTGTGCTTTTTTTAAATACAAAGAAAATTTCTACTGTAGAAACATGCCGCTAGTTCATTTCTGGAAGAAAACAAGTGTTTTCAACAGGCCATACTGCATATTGTCCACCTGGCAGGAAAAGCTCGCAGGCAGAGGTGCATCCCGGGAGGAACCTTTGCTGGGAGACACTGTTGCCATGTTGCTGTCTATATGGGTAGTCGCAAATTCTTCTCTAAACACAGGCCTGCCAGCTTGTCATAACTGCCAACTTGCCTTCAAAACAATACCCTTGGGTGTAAATGTTAAAATGCCTTGCCACAAATTATTTATCGGACAATTTCTAAGCAACGCAGCTCAGGGAAGTACCCAGGAGTAAGGACTTAACACCTCGTTTTAAATCCCAGCTCTATGCCTTGCTGGCTGGGTGACCTCAGGCAGGTCAGCTGGCCTCTCTGAGCCTCAGTTTTCTCATCTGGAGAATGGGGATCATAAAAGTACTGACGCACAGGACGTTGAGAGGGTTAAACAGACTAATGTGCAGAGAAGGATCTCGCAGCCAGTAAAAGCTCAATAAACATCACCTCTAATTTTGGATGATGGTTACTGTTTTGACCGGTGTATCTCCAGCATGTCACCAGTTCCCAGGACACATGTACTCAATAAATCATTATTACTAATTCATTGAGAAATAATTCCACACGATGAACTCCAGCAAGTGCTTAGCTTCTCTGAATCACGGAAAGCTCCTTCAAGTAGCTCAGTCGTTCCCCAAGGCTACAGCAGCCTTAGGGTAGGAAAGTGAGACTCCTGGGGTCCAGGTAACTTCAGAGTACCACTGAGAGCTGGACAGTGTGCCAGAGTCTGCTGGGCTGGGCCTGGGTCCAGGGAGGTGGGGCTATCACCCATGTAGGGTGGATGGAGCCTGTCCTTTGGGAAGGGGGTGGGGGAACCTCACTGCGTGGGGAGTCATGGAAACTAGTCCTCTCTCTTTATCTCCCTGCAGTGACCCGTGTCCACGCCGCCCCTGCAGCCCCCTCAGCCACAGTGCTGCCTGCCTCCCCTGTCACCCGCCGCTCCAGTGAACCCCAGCTGTGTCCTGGAAGTGCCGGGGAGTCGGACAAGGGCCCTTACTCCAGCCCCTCCCACACCCGCTGCGAGGCCTCCCCATCACCGTCGCTCAGCAGCTACAGTGACCCGGACTCTGGCCATTACTGCCAGCTCCAGCCTCCTGTCCGTGGCAGCCGAGAATGGGCAGCAGCTGAGGCCTCCAGCCGCCAGGCCAGGAGCTATGGGGAGAGGCTTAAGGAACTGTCAGAAAATGGGGCCCCCGAAGGAGACTGGGGTAGGACCTTCACAGTCCCCATCGTGGAAGCCACCTCTTCCTTCAACCCGGCTACCTTCCAGTCACCACTGATCCCCAAAGATAACCGGCCACTGGAGATGGGCCTCCTGCGTAAGTTCAAGGAGCTGCTGGCAGAGGTCGATGCCCGGACGCTGGCCCAGCATGTCACCAAGGTTGACTGCCTGGTAGGTGCTGGGTGCGCACTGGGGCAGGAGCAGCACCTCCATCCTCTGGCTTGGGGACAGGGGTCAGGGTGGTGAGGAGCTGGCCCCAAATTCCCAAGTATAGCGAATGGGCCTGGATTCTGACTTCATGGCCGTCCTTCACTTGCTGTGTGACTCTGACTAATCACTTTACTTGGGCCCCAATTTTCTCCTTTAAAAAAAGCAAAACCCGAGATATTCTTGCTTCCTCCAGATGTCATTTTGGCACTGGAACCGAGGAGTCCTGAAAGCCAGTGGCGTCTGGCTCCCTGGGACATTTTTTGAGCCTGGGGAAAGTCAGTCTGGCTGGTCCAGGGAATACAAAAGGCCCGACTTCTCATCCCCACCCCCCCTAGTGGACAAAACTCATTGCCTAGGTCCATAAATTGTTAATGCCTGGGCCTTTGCTTTGAATGAATCTTGACCATCTAAGGACCCTGACTTGCTCTCTGTCTCAGTTTCCCTCTCTGAAGTTTGTGGCGGGAGGGCACTGACTGCTTGGTTGCACTGGTCTCTGAGCTCAAGAAGCAAGAAAAGAAACAGTGCTGAGATGTAGCTCTGTGAAGAGTGCTAGGCGTGAAGCGAGCAGCCCTGGGTTCTAGACCCACTGTGTGACCTTGGACAAGCCCTTTCCCCACCGGACCTCAGGTTTGCCTTCTGGAATAAGGGTGTCCTGGGCACCTCTGGCCCATGTCAGACACCTCTGGGCATTTTCCCATTTATCCCGCGTTTCACAGATGGGGAGAATGAGGCTCATTTTGCTCCATGTCGGAGGGTTAGCAGTAGAGCTGGAATTCAAACCCAGCCTCCCAGCCAGGCTGCCCTCCAAGATAAAGCTCCTTGCCTCCCAAATGGCTTGAGCTAGCCTTGACAGAAAATTAATCAGCCCTCTGGGCGTCCTTGTAGGTTGCTAGGATACTGGGCGTTACCAAGGAGATGCAGACCCTAATGGGAGTCCGCTGGGGCATGGAGCTGCTCACTCTCCCCCATGGCCGGCAGCTACGACTAGACCTGCTGGAAAGGTAAGGCGAGTACACAAGGGGACTTACGGGGAACCCCCTGGGCTACCGCGCGGCCCTTCGCTGTGGCCGGCTGGCCAATCACAGTCTCTCACCCCGGCTCCCAGGGGTTCTGGCCACGCCCCCTATCCCATTGACCAATCGCTCCTTCTCCATATCCAGCTCCAAGTAATCTTGGTTTCCCAAAGACCGAGTCCTTTATCTCCGAATTGACATTTTGCATCCTCTTGACCGATCACAATCCGTGAGCCTTGGCCCTCTCATCAGCTCTGGCTTCTCTCCTTTTCTTTCTTAGAACAGCTCTACCAGATGATTTCCGATGATTTCCGCTGATGGGTCACAAGCCTCTCAGCCTGGCCCTCTAGGGTCTCTGGCCCCGCCCCCTGACTTATACTAACCAATCAGAAGCCCTTAACTTTGCTTTTCCTCACTCTGGCCGCGCCCCCTAATCTCATTGACCCTTTACAATCTCTCGCTTTTGGCTCTGCCCTCCGCCCCTCGGCTCTCAACCACAAGGACCCCCAACCTTAGGTCCCTGGCCGCGCCCCTCTGACCTGGCTGCTCCGACAGGTTCCACACCATGTCCATCATGCTGGCCGTGGACATCCTGGGCTGCACGGGCTCCGCTGAGGAGCGGGCAGCTCTTCTGCACAAGACCATTCAGCTGGCGGCCGAGCTTCGGGGGACCATGGGCAACATGTTCAGCTTCGCTGCAGTCATGGGCGCCCTGGATATGGCCCAGGTACTGAGGGGCCTACGTAGAGCTGGGCATAAACTAGTCTCTGTCCGGAGGAGCCCTGGGATGTGTTCCTTTGGGATAGCTGTATACTGAATCAGGAAGAACTTTGTGACCTTCTAGGCAGCATTGGTGACAGGGTAACTGGGAGAACTGAGTCCTTTAAGTGCTGACCTGCTCCCAGACAAAGTCTTCCCTTTTCCCTGCTCTCAGTTTCCCTACCTGTAAAATGAATGAGGAGCATTATATGAGTGTAAAGAATAAATATAAAATGGCACTCATTTAGCAATCACTGACTATATGCTAGGTGCTACATCGAGTACTTTAGAAGCACCGATTCCTAAAAAAAAAAATCTCATGAAGGTAGTGCCTTTATTGTTCTCATTTCACTTATGGAGAAACTGAGGCAGAGCAGTACTTGCCTAAAGTCACATTCAGAGGCTGAAAAAGCTGGGATTCAAACTAGGTCTGTAATTTCACAGCCCGGACCTCATCCACACTACACTTCCTCTCCTTTGCCTCGTCAACAGTGACAGCAGGGTCCCAGAGCAGTGGCTCAACTCCCAGCTCTGCCACTTATTTTTGGAATGACCTTGGGCAAGTCATTCCCCTCTCTGAGCCTTAGTTCCTTCATCTGTAAAATGGGTTGTTGGGAGGGCTTCATGGGAGACATGTGAAAAGCAGTCAGCACTGTCCCAGATTCATGAATGGTGACTATACTAATAATTATTATCCCATATCTGGGTGTCCGCTTGGCAGAGTGGCCTGTGGCCCCAGCAGGCCCCTTCCCTGGCCGGTCACTCACAGTCTGGTCTCCCCAGATTGCCCGGCTGGAGCAGACATGGGTGACTCTGCGGCAGCGACACACAGAGGGAGCCATCCTCTACGAGAAGAAGCTCAAGCCATTTCTCAAGAGCCTCAATGAAGGCAAAGGTACCTCTCCCACCTTGCTATGTGACCTTGGACAGGTTCCAGCCCTCTCTGGGCCAGCAAAGACTCTCCCAGTGGGGAGGATGATGAGGGCTTGACTGAGCTTTGTGCAGGCTGTTCCCGCACTCACTTTCTGCCTCTGGCAACCGTGTATGCCACGTCCAGGTCCAGCCTCAGCCCCTGAGCTTGGCCAAGGCTGCAGTGGGTTCAGCTGGAGGAATCCGAAGGGTTTGTCTCAGGAGTCAGAATCTCTGGGGGCTCTCTCTGGGACCTCAGGCAGGCCCCTTCCTATAAAACATCCGCGGTGGATGGCTGGGCCCTCGGGGACCTCTAAGCGCCGTGTGTCCCTCCCTGCAGAAGGCCCGCCGCTGAGCAACACCACATTTCCTCACGTGCTGCCGCTCATCACTCTGCTGGAGTGTGACTCCGCCCCGGCCGAGGGCCCCGAGCCCTGGGGCAGCACAGAGCACGGCGTGGAGGTGGTGCTGGCCCACCTGGAGGCCGCCCGCACTGTGGCACACCACGGCGGCCTGTATCACACCAATGCCGAGGTCAAGCTGCAGGGTGAGTCATGGGTCGCAACTGGGGGCGATCCCGCCACTGATCCTGCCAGCCTGGGCCTCCCTCCTCATGACTTGCTCTCCCCTCTCCTCCAAACACCCCTTCGCATTTCTCCATCCCTCTTTCCTGCATGCTTCCCTGACTTCTTTTTCTCACCCCTTTTCTTCACTTATTCAGCAGTTTGACAA
Source organism: Balaenoptera acutorostrata (assembly GCF_949987535.1). Classification (NCBI taxonomy): domain Eukaryota; kingdom Metazoa; phylum Chordata; class Mammalia; order Artiodactyla; family Balaenopteridae; genus Balaenoptera; species Balaenoptera acutorostrata. The sequence continues at coordinate 117,587,682 of NC_080069.1, read as the reverse complement.
GCAGTTGTTAGTGGCAGGCACCAGGTTGGGCGCGGGGGACAAAGAGATGATTCAAAGAGCACCATAGCTGTGTATCTTAGCTTCTCTGAGCCTCAGCTTTCTCATCTGTGAAGTGGGCATCCTAACAGGCCTACTTTACAAGGTTGTTTACAAAGCACTCGGCCTGGGGCCCTGGGGCTGAGGCAGACCTGCCCTGCCTTCAAGGAGCTCACAGTCTAGTCAAAAAGTAGAACGCCTGGGCTTCCTTGGTGGCGCAGTAGTTAAGAATCTGCCTGCCAATGCACGGGACACAGGTTCGAGCCCTGGTCTGGGAAGATCCCACATGCCACAGAGTGACTAGGCCCGTGAGCCACAATTACTGAGCCTGTGCGTCTGGAGCCTGTGCTCCGCAACAAGAGAGGCTGCGATAGTGAGAGGCCCGCGCACCGCGATGAAGAGTGGCCCCCGCTTGCCACAACTAGAGAAAGCCCTCACACAGAAACGAAGACCCAACACAGCCATAAATAAATAAATAAATAAATAAATAAATAAATAAATAAATAAAATTAAAAAAAAAAAAAGAATCCACCTGCCAATGCAGGGAACACGGGTTCGAGCCCTGGTCCAGGAAGATCCCACGTGCCGCGGAGCAGCTAAGCTCGCGAGCCACAACTACTGACACCCGCACACCTAGAGCCCGTGCTCCACAACAAGAGAAGCCACCGCAATGAGAAGCCCGCACACCACAACGAAGAGTAGCCCCCGCTCACTGCAGCTAGAGAAAGCCCGCGCACAGCAACAAAGACCCAACACAGCCAAAAATAAATAAAATAAAATTAATTAATTAAAAAAAAAGTAGAACTCCTCCTTGTGGAAGGAGCAGAGAGATAATGTCTTCAGATAATCCACCTTTTACTTCTCTAGGCAGTATTTAAGTCACAAAAGTTCTCTGTAGACCAATTGGAAATAACAGCTGAGCAAAACCAAGATAAAACAAATCACCAACAGTTACCTGGAGGTAAATGCTGTGAGCATCTGGCATATGTCTTTCCTGCCTTTCTTCTTCAGAGAAGACAAAAAAGAAACTATTTTTTTGCATTTACTTACAAAATGTATATACATTTCTTAGGAAAAATTTTGGAATTTACAGAAAAATACAAAAGAGAAAAGAAAAATCTCGCCCCTCAAATTAATTTTAATATCTTATATTCTAGTCATTTTAAAATTATATGTTGCAAATAGTAGGACAAAGACTGGGTGCTAAACTGCTTGGTCATGTTCATCAGCGAACCTTGTGGGATCCCTGGTGGAGGTGGGGGGAGGTCCCTTGCTATGAGGCCCTGAGGCATGTGGTGGCTCCGAGCGGGAGTCCCAGCCTCCCCAGCTGGATGGTGGTTCCCTGACCCCTGTGCCCCACCCTGCAGGGTTCCAGGCCCAGCCAGAGCTCCTCGAGGTGTTCAGCACCGAGTTCCAGATGCGCCTCCTCTGGGGCAGCCAGGGCGCCAGCAGCAGCCAGGTCCGGCGCTATGAGAAGTTCGACAAGGTCCTCACTGCCCTGTCCCACAAACTGGAGCCTGCCGTCCGCTCCAGCGAGCTGTGACCCCCATGGACCCTTCCCCTCTGCAGCTGCGGGCAGCAACAGGGACAGAAGGGCACAGACCTTTCCCCAGAGCACCCCAGGGACACTGTGATCAGCCCGAGAACGTTCTGGGTTCAACTCCAGGATCTCCCTTGCACCTCCAGGGTCCTACGTGGACTCTGGGCTCCATCCCACCTGCTACTCACTCACCAAGTTTTCCTTCAGGAAGAACTGGAACCCCTGTTTCTCCCTCCAGCTTCTGCCTCTCCCCTTCCTGCTGAGGTGCCCTGTATTTGAGCCACGGGAGGCTTCTCACACCTCCTCACTGTTCTCCAGGTACCTGCCCCCGCCCCCTCACTGACACCAAGGCCTCCCTCTGGCTGTAAATACATCTGTCTGTTCTGTAAATAGATGTACAGAAGCCGTGTTCTTTCTTTCATATAATAAACTTTTATGACTCTTTCTTCTGTCTCTCAGGGGGCTTTGGGGTAGAAGGAAGCGTCTTTTCTCAGGTGAAAGGTGGAAAAATTCATTCAACAAATACTTATTTAGCACTTGAAACATTCCAGATTGTACCAGGAGCCAGAGTTACAGCCAATTCTTAAAACCCAGCCCCTGTCCTGGGGGAGCTCACAGACCAGAGGGGAGATAAACAGCTAATTCCAACCAGTAGGAGAAATGCTGACCTGCCCTGCTCCTTCCGCATTCCCTGCTCCAGGAACCACAGCAAAGCATCCCGCAAATGTACAACCCAGGATCCTAGATGTTTGGGTGGAAGGGCTTTATGAAATCTAAGATTCCAGCTCCCCTCAGGAAAACAGAACTGGAGGGAGAAGGGACTTGCCCTGGGTCACAGCAGCACAATCAGGAAGGCTGGAACCTGGGTGTCCTCACCTGGAGTTCTTTCCTTTTCTCAACAGTAGGAACTACTAATTTCTTTTCAAGTTTTGAAACGTGGCCCCAGAAGTCTTCGCGCGCGCGTGTGTGTGTGTGTGTGTGTGTGTGTGTGTGTCAGGTGGGTGAGGCAAGAAATCTTTGAGGAGGGCCATGAAGGCAGTTGTCTTGATTTCATGGGTAGGGGAGGTAGGCAATGTGGATCAGCATGATTCCAGGCTAGGCTGGAGGCCTGGGGAGCCTGTTCACTGAATTTGAAACGTCTGGGGTCCTTTACCTTATGCATCCTTTGACCAAGAGAGGATGGATACCACAGTGCATTAGATCTTTGGCAGCAGCCAGACTTGGGTTCAGTTTACTAGCTGGGTGGCATTGGATAAAGGGCTTAACCTGTTGGGCCCTAAGTTCCTCCTCAATAAAATGGGGACAGTAACAGAACTGACCCCTTTGGGTTGCTGTTAAAGCACTTAATGCATAGTAGCTGCTAGGTAAGGGACTGCCATGTTTCATACATAATGGATTTTTTTTTTTTTTTTTTGGTCGCGCCATGCGGCATGCGGGATCCTACTTCTCCGACCGGGGATCGAACCCGCGCCCCCTGCAGTGGAAGCGCAGAGTCTTAACCACTGGACCACCAGGGAAGTCCCATAATGCATTTTCAGTGATCATTTATTGATTACTTTGTGAAACAAAACACTTCACGTGCCTGTACCTCACTGAAATATCACCATTCCTCTATATGACAGGTACTGTTATCATAAGATATATAAGGCACCTAACGTTAACGGTACATAGTAGGTGCTCACCAAAAGCTATTAGCGCTCTTTTATCATATAAAAGAAAAAAAAAAGAGCACAGAAAAGGTGTTTTGCAAGGTGTAAGGTGCCGCACAAGTTTTTGCTACAATTATTACGTCACCCTTTGTGGTCATAATCCTTCATTTATTATTCTTTCGGAGCTACTGTGATGGTCCCCTAGTTACCGTGGCCATGGAAACTCAGCCCGCAGTCCTGGATTGGACGGTTCGCGGGCTCCCCCTGGAGGCCACCTTCCGGGCCTGCAGCGGGACGACCGGGCAGGCCTTTGAGAGGGGAGAGAAGGGAGCCGGGAGTTGTAGGCCACAGGCGATGGCTGCCGCGGAGCGATGCATTTTGGGAGTTGTAGTTCTCGGGAGAGGAGGTTGGCGGCCGCAGACCCAGCTCCGGTCTCACCCGGATGGCGACTGTGAGGTGCGGCTGTTGGCCGTGGGGCTCGCTCCTCGGGCTGCTCGGGCTGGTCTCGGCCGCGGCCGCCGCCTGGGACCTGACTTCGCTGCGATGCAACTTCGGCGCCTTCTGTGAATGTGACTTCCGGCCCGACTTCCAGGGTGAGCAGCCGCGGGCGCCCGGACCGGAGCGGCCGGCGGACCGGGGAGCCCTCGGACCCCGGGGGTGCGCCGGGGCCGGACCTGGAGAGTAGAACCGAGGGTGTGACCCCCAGACTTCCGGACGGCCAGGGCCGGAAGTGGGCCCGGCGTTGAGGGACCCTGAGAGCCTGGGGCACGGGACTTGGGGCGAGGGTTTGGGGATGCCTGTTTGGGGTCCAGGCAGAGCCCTGCCAGGATGGAGAGAGGCCTTTGACAGCAGGGCCTTGGGGGGAAGTTTAGACCTCCGCACTGGACTGGCCGTCAAGGAAGAAGCCTGCCTTGGAGATGGGCGGGAGTCTTGGGCAGACCCTCTTGACAGCTCGCGCCCACTTAGGGCTGAGCGCAATCCAGAGGGCCATCTGGTGGGGGCGCTGCTGAGCTGAGTCAGGCCTGAGGGTGACTCCTGAGGCCGAGACCCCAAGGGCCGCACTCCTTTCCGCAGACAGCCTGTAAAAACGTCCCAGAACGCGGATCCCCAGACCAGGTTCCAGACATGACTTCCCTCCTGGACCTCTTCCGTGGCGGGTGTGTCCTCAGCTCTGACACTGTCCTTCTTGTGGCCCTAGGTCTGGAGTGTGACCTGGCGCAGCACCTGGTGGGCCAGCATTTGGCCAGGGCGCTGGTGGTGAAGGCACTGAAGGCCTTCGTGCAGGATCCAGCCCCCACCAAGCCACTGGTCCTCTCTCTGCATGGCTGGACTGGCACCGGCAAGTCCTATGTCAGCTCCCTGCTGGCACACTACCTCTTCCGGGGTGGCCTCCGCAGCCCCCATGTGCACCACTTTTCCCCGGTCATCCACTTCCCCCACCCCGGCCACCTGGAGCGCTACAAGGTAGGCTGGTTTTGTCCTGGACCACCATCCACCAGCACTGTGGAGTGCTGGACCCTAGGGAAGGAGTGAATCCTGAGCCCAGAGAGGGGAATCACTTGCTCCAGGCCACACAGCCAGTTGAAGCCTCACCCTTCAGGACCCACCCTGAACAAAGCTTGGGGTGGTACCACCCGGCAGGGAGTTCTTGATTTAATTCCTGGGGGCCAGTAATGGCACCTACCTGCCAGGGTTGTTGTGAGGGATGTGGGATTATAGAATTGCAGGTGTTATTTATTGAGCATTTACCTTTGCCAGACAGTCTGCATTATCTTCTCTCTGTAAAGCCCTTAGCCCCAATTTGAGGCTCAGAGTAAGCACTCAGGAAATCCAATTAGCTCTTACTACTGTTGTTGTTGATTGCAAGGTACTTTCCAGGCTAATCTGTTTCAGTTGTCAACTCTGTTGGGAATGTTCAGGGAGCAGGAAGGAGCCATCCCCTTTTTTAGAAAGCAGTAGGTGTCGGGGAAGGAGCCCTGAAAAGGCAGGTGAGAGGCCTGGGTCTGAGTCCCTGTTTTCTTGCTGACTTGCTGTGTGAGCTTGGACAAGTCTCTGCCCCTCTGTGGGCCACAGTTTCACCATCAGTCCCATTAAGGGATTGGTACTCTCTGGGAGACCATATCTTCCTGGGAAGGAGATTAATTCTTGCTTTGGGAAGAAATCTGGGATTGGGGGAGCATCTCCAGGCCTCCTCATACCCTTGCCTTTCTCCCACAGAAGGACCTGAAGAGCTGGGTCCAGGGAAACCTCACCGCCTGCAGCCGCTCTCTCTTCCTCTTCGATGAGATGGACGAGCTGGCCCCAGGCCTGATAGAGGTCCTGAGACCTTTCCTGGGCCCCTCCTGGGTTGTCTATGGGACCAACTATCGCAAAGCCATCTTCATCTTCATCAGGTGGGGCCAGCTTTGCAGCGGGCAGGGTGCAGGGACACTCATCAGAGGTCTCAGCTCTCCAGTCTTGGCCTGTGGTCCCATAGCAGAATACTGTTCCCCCCGGGCCCACTGGGCTTTCCCAAAGTCCCCCACACCCTCACTGGTGACACTGTCATTCAAGGTGGTTGACTTCCCTTTGACATTCTGAAAGCCCATTCTGGGCTCAGTCTCTCTCTTTCTTAAATAAATAAATAAATAAATAATTTATTTATTTATTTTTGGCTGCGTTGGGTCTTTGTTGCTGCGCGCGGGCTTTCTCTATTTGTGGCGAGCGGGGGCTACTCTTTGTTGCGGTGTGCGGGCTTCTCATTGCCGTGGCTTCTCTTGTTGTGGAGCACAGACTCTAGGCGCGGGCTCAGTAGTTGCAGCTTGCGGGCTCTAGAGCGCAGGCTCAGCAATTGTGGCGCACGAGCTTAGCTGCTCCGCGGCATGTGGGATCTTCCCGGACCAGGGCTCAAACCCGTGTCCCCTGCATTGGCAGGCAGGTTCTTAACCACTGCCCAGTGTTCCCTGGGCTCAGTCTCTTAATCCTTATTTCTTTGCGGAACCCTGCTGGGTTAAGAGTTTTCCCTCCTTTGTGGCCAAGAGGACACAGGCCTGGGAAAAACAGGACTAGAGTTTCAGTCCCACCTCTAAGAGTCCTAGCTTTGTTTCCTCAGGCAAAATGCTTCACCTCTCTGAGCTCCCACCTCCTCTTCTGAACAACAGGGTCAATCTTAATGCCCCACTGTCCTCCTAGAGGCTGGGTGAGGGAAAGTCGGTAAGGGACCTAAAAGTGTTCTATAAACTGTAAAATGCATGACACATATAGCTGAACTTCCAGGGGTCATGGTTAAGGGCACAAGTTCCAGAGGGGGGAAGTGGTTCCCGGGATGTTTTGAGTGGCTTGGCTCCTGCCAGCACTGAGCTGGGCCCCCAGGCTCAGGTCACGTTAGGTGGCACGTGGGAAGCAAGGGCCACATCCTGTCCTCACTGTCTGCGTCCCCCGTGGATTTTAGCAACACTGGCGGTGCGCAGATCAACCAGGTGGTGCTGGAGGCATGGCGCAGCCGCCGGGAGCGCGAGGAGATTCGCCTGCAGGAGCTGGAGCCGGTTATCTCCCAGGCCGTGCTGGACAACCCAAACCGTGAGTTCGGCCAAGGACCCCACCCCAGGGTGGTTTCCAGGCTGAGGTCTCACGCCCAGATCACGTGGAGGGATGGGCTGGGCTCCCTGGGGTGGGCCAGGCTCTCCCAGGTCTGATGCTCTGCCCCCTGACCCGGTACTTCCCAGCCCAGGCTTTGGTGCTCTGGGCTGGCAGACAGCCTCCCCGAGCCCAGCACCTGGAAGGTGGCTGGGAGGATTAAGACCAGCCCCGTTCCTGCACTTCCTTCCTTTGGGGGTGGACAGGGCCCAGCTGATCCCCGTGAAGCACTGCCTCTTCCCACATCGCTCCTTCCTGCAGATGGCTTCTGGCGCTCGGGCATCATGGAAGAGCATCTCCTGGACGCCCTGGTGCCCTTCCTACCTCTCCAGAGGCACCATGTGCAGCACTGTGTGCTCAACGAGCTGGCCCAGCTAGGCCTGGAGCCAAGGGATGAGGTCGTCCAGGCTGTGCTGGACAGCACCACCTTCTTCCCTGAGGACGAGCAGCTCTTTTCCTCCAATGGCTGCAAGACTGTGGCTTCCCGAATCACCTTCTTCCTCTGACTCTCCAGGCAGCATCCTTGTCTTCCTCTACCTGGCCAGGCTGTGAAGGAACAGCCCTGGGGCCTCTGCCACAGGGTCCCTTGTCCTGTGCCTCCTGGGACCCAGAGCACAATAGGAAGATGAGGAGGGCTGTTGGCTAGGCCATGAAACAGAAGGCCAGGGCAGGCCCTGGCCTCTTCACTGGTCTGAGGGCCTCTTGGCCTTTGCTTCCTTCCTCAGGGAAACCGCTGGTCACCCCAGAACTTCAATGAGCCTTGACCTCACCCTCCAGCCTGAGCCTTCTTAAAATGTGAATTTTAACTCAGGGACGGTGGCTCGTGGCTGCTCCCTCCTTCTTTGGTCTCGGCCCTGGCTCAGGCACCACACCCCTACCCTCCACCCCACACCCTATGTCCCAGTATTGTAAAGCCAGGCTGAGACTTCTGTCTCTGGGAACAGAGGGACTCAAGTTGCCACTTGGGCTGGGCTTTTCAAGTTTTTAATTTTGTAAAAGAAGGGAACAAATACAATAAATTTAGCCATGGGACCAGAGGGATGTTGGCTGAGGTTCTGATTGCTCTGGAGGAGGCTGCTTTGCTGAGTGGCCAGTGGTGGGGGCAGAATCTCCCGCACCCCAGCAAGAAGTGAAGGGGCTGAGCGGCCCCTTCAGAGAGCAGCCTAACTGCCGGGGCTGGGGTTCTGTCTCAGGCCCTGGGTGGTCTGCGTGTTGCTGAGACTTGGGCTCAGTCCCCAGGTGATCTCGGTCTTGCCGGAACCTGGGCTTGTGCCCTGGCTCCAGCTCTGGGCAGCCTTGGACTGGCTGGGCCTCTGGCTGTGGCCCTGGCCCTCAGTGGCCTCAGTGTTGCAGGGGCTCCAACTTGGGTCATAAGTCTTGATCTTGCTGGGACTTTGGATCAGTCTCCAGCTCCAGTCCTGGGTGGCACCAGCCTTTCTGGGTCTCCAGCTCTGGCCATGGGCACCCTTGGCCTTTCTGAGCCTCTGCCTTGAGCCCTGGGTGGCCTTAGTCTTGTTGAGCTTTTGCCTTGGGCTCCAGGTGGCCTCGGTCCTGCTGGGTCTCTGGCTCTGGACCCGGATGGCCTCAGTCCTGCTGGGCCTCTGGCTCTGGACCCGGATGGCCTCGGTCCTGCTGGGCCTCTGGCTCTGGACCTGGTCGGCCTCGGTCCTGTTGGGCCTCTGGCTCTGGACCTGGATGGCCTCGGGCTCGCTGGGCCTCTGGCTGTGGCCTGGGGTGGACTTGGTTTTTCTGGGGCTGTAGCTCAGGCTTAGGTCTTCCCTCTTGTCCCCCAAGTCTGAGGATTGTGTCCTTAGCAGTGAAGAGTCAGAGAATGTCACAACAGTGGTCGAAGTGCTCCCGTATTCCTGGCAGACAGTGGATGTCTCCGTCTCTGAGGTGGACGTGGTCCTGACTGGAAAGGATATGTCAATAGAAGCTGTCAGGCCGCCTTCCCCAGACAGTGCCAGGAAAGGGAGACTTCTAGGCCTCACCCTTGCCTATGTCCCAGAGGACTTGCATGGCCAAGGGGAAGGCCTGCCAGCTCACGGCAACCCAGCCCTCCTGGCACCCTGAGCCCTGCAGGTGGGTCAGGGCCGTAAGATAAGGGGGAGATACGAAGGACCCCACTCGCCCAGCGCTGGCCTCCACTCTGCTGCCTGCCTCTTGCCCTCTGCGTTCCAGCCACAGCCAACAGCCTGCAGGGCCCTGGCCCCCTGCCTGCAGCAGTTCCCCCCGCTCCACCCTGCGCACACTTGGCTACCGCTCTTCCCCTGGGTCCTGGAAACCCTTCCTGACCCCCCAAAGGGAGCTAAATGCACTCAGAGCCCTCAGGACTCCCCTCCATAGTATGGCTACACTGTCCTGGTAGCTGTTTACCTGTGTGCCTTCTTCCCTTCAGGACCAAGAGCTCCCTGGGGCAACGACTGTGCCATTCATGCCTGTAACCAGCGTCCAGCACAGGCCTGGCCCTAGGACACTCAACGCACTTGCCGAATGGCAGGAAGGCGGCTGGCCGCTGCTACTCCCGTCCCTCCCTGGACTGCCCATGGCTGCCCCTGGGACCCAGAGCAGCATTCTTGCGTTTTTTACTTTTGTCCCCTCCACGCTGGCACCTTTCAGAATTGAGGGTAAAAGCCCCCTGGACGTGCACAGGCTTCGTGGGCTTATTTCAGGGGAGAGGCCAAGGGGGCAGAGAGAAGAGAGACAGGCCTGAGCGGGGAATGAGGGTGGAGCAGGCAGCAACTGTGAGGCGCCTCGCGGTGAGAGCCGGCCTCGCAGGCTGTGTGCTGGGCATCGCTGAGGGCTCCCTGTGCCCCCCGCAAAGCTGGGATGAGTCCTGCCACTCCACACTCACACAGCTGTGACAGCAGCGCCCAAATTCACACTCAGGCCTGGGAGTCCCTGACCCCTGACCTTTGCCCTCCCTGCTGCGTCGGCTCACTCAGGTCTGGCAGGAGCAGGGGGACTTACAGCCCAAGATGGAGCCTGAAGAGGTCTGGCTGATGTAGCTGTCGGTCAGGGACCTCTCCTTGCTGGGACCCGGCTCCAGCTTCTCCTAGGGCAAGAGACAGGCTGCATGATCACTGGCTGCACGGTCACAGTGGCCGCAGCTCTGTAAGTCCAGCCGCTTAGAGCTCCTCGAGGGTCGCAGGTTAGGGCTGGATGGGGACATGGAGAGGTTGACTGGACAAGAAGGGGCGTGGCCAGGTTAGACAGGTGTGGCCACGTGAGAAAAGCAGTGTCAAGAGGCTCTTGGGCCTCATCTCTCTATCTGCAAAATGCAAATTAGTTCAATTGTGGGATAGGCTTCTGTGAACTGTGAAGTGCTGTGTCCGGGGAATGGCTAGTGAGAAACTGAGGACCTTCTCCGTGTTTCATCTCCCTGCGCATCTGGGAGGGAACTCGCCTGCCATTACCATTTCCCGGACCAGGAAACGCCTAAGCAGCTGCCCTGGGCACTCGGCTAAGAGGCAGAGAAGCAGGGCTGGAATCCAAGTCAGGGGGACTCTGCGGCCAGGCTCTTGGCCCGGCTCTCGGCTGCTGGTCGCACTTGCAGGCCGCGGGAAATGTGCGGGAGTGAGATGCGATGCGGGAGCGGGCAGGGCTGCGGAGCACTCAGCGGGGACGCCACGATGACTTCAGGGCGTACACAGACCCAAGTTCTGTATTTTTGTATCCTAACGTGAGCTAGGAAAATGTAGAGCTTGCCTTTCCCATTTCTGGCAAGGGATGCTGGCACTCCGTTTACTTCGATGGTTAAAGTCTCCCTTGAACACAATTTACTTGCTGTCCATCAGCAGTCGAGTGGATAAATAAATGGCAGGATATTCGCAGGATGGCACTGTCTCCAGCGATGAGAAGGAGCAGTCAACTTGGATGCATCTCACAGACTTGGACGCTCGGTGAAAGGAGCCAGAGGCAAAGGGCCATGCGCCACGTTTGTCCTCTGTTGCGAAGGACAGGCACGCTCGTCTGCGGTGTTAGGAACCAGGACAGCCTTGTGGGGTGTGCTGGGCTGAGGGAGGGGCCTGGAAGGGGGCACGAGGGGCTTCTGGGGAACTGGGAATGTGTTCTTTCTTGGTCTGGAGAATGGTGCCATGGGGGTATTCAGTTTGTGAAAATCCATCAAACAGTTCACTTAAGAGTCATGTACTTTTCTATATGTTCCATTCAGTGAAAAGATTTTAGAAATGAATTTAAGAATTAAGAAAATTCTGGTACAAGTGGCCAGTCCACACAGCGGAATTTATGAAGGTGGGTGTGGACAAAGTGTGGGAAGCTTCTCTCTGTGAGGGGCCCACATCCTCACGCACCCTCCTTCAGGTGTACCCCTTACTGGTACCTTCTCTGTCTCACAGCGAGATGTCCCCAGCCCAAGTCACACATCTGAGTGGTGGCAGAGCCAGGCCCAGAAGCCAGCCTCTAGCCAGCGTGCATCCCTCAGCCCTGACTTGGGGTACATTCCACCTTGGACCTCAAGGACCTCCGGCCCCGGCGTACAGCCCACTTACCTCCTTCTCCCCAGGGGCCTCGGCCTCTTCCTCTGGGCCTTCTGGCTTTGCCTGCAGGGACTGGCGAGTATCCTCTAGCTCTTTGGAGGTCTTGAACAAAGGCTGCTCCAGCTTCCACGAAAGCTGCAGGGCCCGGGCCCTCTGGCGCTCTAGTTCCTGCTCCTTGAGCTGCCTGACAAGCCGTGACCCCAGAGCACTGGGTAGGCCTCCCTGACTCACCCCACCATCCCCAGGACTGGACAGCGGCCTGAGAAGGCGATTAGGGCCAGAGGTGCCTTGAGCCCCAACCGTCCCCCGACTCTGGGCCCGCGGGCCCTCCTGGAGAAACTTACCCCACGATATCCTGAGGGGTGCCGGCCTGCAGGCTGTGCTCCACCACCCGCTCCAGCTGCAGCCTGGCCAGGTGGGCCACCTGGCTGTTAAGCACCTCCTCCACTGACATGCCGGGGAAGAGGGTGGTCATCAGTGGCAGCAGCTGCCAGGAAAGAGGGTGACCATTGTCAGGTGTGGGCCAGGACGGGGCAGATGGTGTGGTGCTGCCCTGGCAGAGCAAGGGTTTACAGATTGTTGTTTTTTAAAGGGCTGGACCTTTTTGCCCCAGAACTATCAGGACATCTTGAGAAAGGAACTATTCGGTGAGGGAGTGCTGATGGTGAGTCTGACCAGTGGTTCTGCAGCCAGCCAGATAAGAGTGTGACCTCCAAGCTCCATGACCTGGGCCAAGGGAACTGACTTCTCTGAGCCTTACCCTCTTCCCTCTATGAATTGTGGGGTGATGATAATGTTACTTGTCTCGTAGGTACCGAAGAGGGTTAAATGGGGTGATGTAAGCTGAACTGGTTAGAACAGTGCCTGGCACGTAGTAAATGCTCCAGCATTAGCAGCTGTTATTACTGCTAGGAAACCAGGTTTCTTTTAGGGACAGGGAGTATCTTTAGGTGGCCAGAGGTACTGACTCTGGAGACCACCCTCCTGGCCCAGCAGGCACACACCTTCGGTTGTTTGGGGTCAAGAAGCAGGACAGTGGCAACATCCTGGCGGGCCCCAAAAATGTTCTGCATGAGCTGCCGGCTTCTGGCGCGGTACAGGTAGTACTGGGGCTTCTGGGGATTGTGCTGGATGGCCATTGAGAAGCGGTTCTCTGCCTTCTGGAACTGCCTGCAGGACACAGCAGGCCACAGGGTGCTCTGAGCTGGGCCACCTGGAGGATACGGAGGCTTCTGGACCCCAGTGGGGAGTTTGGGGAAAATCAGGCTGGTCTCTGCTCCCTGCCACCACGTCCCTCTTGATGGACCCAACACTTAAATGTTAGTGTAAAATCCCAACATAAGTGGACATTTTTATGGTCCTGGAGTAGGAAAGGCCTTTCTGAGATGTCATAAACCCAGCAGCTAAAAATGAAAAAATTAATTTGACTATGGTTAAATCCCATTATTGAGTAGCAAAAACACCACAAAAGAAAGCAGTAAATAGTGAAGAATATTTTGCCATAGAAGGCAGATGATAAGCTAATTTTCCAGCCTACAAAGAACACATAACCAAAAAAATTTTTTAATGAACAATTTAAGAGCAAATGGGCGAATGATTTGGGCAGGCCATAATGGCCAATAAACGCACGAAAGATGCTGTCCTGCACTCACAATTTAAACATGCAAAGTCAGTCCGCTGCGAGAGAGCCTTTTTTTGCCTACCCGATTAGCAAAGTTGAAAAATAGTCTTAATACCCTGGGCTAGGGAGGTTTGGGGAAACCAAGACTTTCCTTTACTGGGGGAAGTTTATATTGGTTCATTGTTTTTGGAGAACAATTGGGTATTATCTTTTAAAATGTTAAATTTTAACACTTTTTAACCCAACAATTTAACTTCCAGCAATCTAACTACAGAATTACTAGTATGAATGCATGAAAACATATGTCTTGGGTCTCATTACTGCATTATTTATAATAAAAAACTGAAAACAGCCCAAATACTCATCAGCATACTACTGTCTAAAGAAATTAATTGTGGTACCTCCACAGAATGGAATACTTTGCAAGCAATAAAAGAAAATGAGGTCGTCCTATATGTAATTGCCATGCGGAGTAAAAAAGCAAGTCAAAAATCAGCTTAGTGGACTTCCCTGGTGGCGCAGTGGTTAAGAATCCACCTGCTAAGGCAGGGCACACGGGTTCGAGCCCTGGTCCAGGAAGATCCCACATGCTGCAGAGCAACTAAGCCCGTGCACCACAACTACTGAGCCCTTGCACCACAACTACTGAAGCCCATGCGCCCAGACCCTGTGCTCCACAACAAGAGAAGCCACCGCAATGAGAAGCCGGTGCACCGCAACAAAGAGTAGCCCCACTCGCCGCAACTAGAGAAAGCCCACGCACAGCAACAAAGACCCAACACAGCCAAAAATAAATAAATGAATAAATAAGCTTATTAAAAAAAAATCAGCTTAGCATGATCTCACTTTTGTAAAATGATAACAATTGTTAACATATGCATAGAAATCAATCTGGAGGACTCTTTACCAAACTTACAGGGGAAGGGGAGGCGTTGGGAGGTAGATATTAGAAGGAACTTTCATGTTCTAAGTTATGTTACTGAATACTTAAGTTTTTTTAATAAAAAGTCTAATTACCATAACAATATTCGCAGAAAAAATGAAGGAGTTTTAGAGAAAACTTGAAAAATAAAATAGATATTTAGGAGACAACTGGGAGAGCAAAGGCATCTCGACCCCAGGATCCCAGCCGACCGGCTTCACTCCAGACTCTTCGGCCCCGCCCGCCGCCCGGTCCGCCCCGCCCACAGCCCCGCCCACAGCCCCCGCCCCACCCACAGTCAGCGCGCACCTGCTCCTCTGCTCGCAGAAGCCCAACTTCTCCTGCAGCAGGCCCATGCGCAGGTGGGCGCCCTCGTCCTTCGGACTCAGCGCCAGCGCCTGCTGGTAGTCCGCCTCAGCGAAGGTCAGGTTGCCCAGTTGGAAGAAGCAATCTGGAGACCAGGGGCCGGGGGGTGGGGGCTGAGTGAGCCCCGCAAACCCAGGGCCCAGGAGCCCCAGCCCAGCTGGCTCCACCCCCAGGGGGCGGGGCCTGCAACGGGTGGTGGATGACACCTGCAGAGGTCTTCCGTGCCTCCGGCCACCTTCTTCCAGCTGCCTGATGCCGAGCATTTTGAAGGGCTGTAGCCAGATTGTCTAAGGCAACGTTTCCCAAAGTGTGTCCGTGGGACCCTGAGACTCCTCTTTCCCTCCTTCCCTCCTCCCTCCCTCAGGGCCCTCAAGCGCCCAGCCCAGGCCTTGGAGGGGCAAGGGGCTCACACTGGGCTGCCCGGCCCCCACTCACCACCGCGGTTGATGTAGAGGCCTTTCTCCCGCTGCTCGCCCTTGAGCGCCTTGCTGAGCAGCAGCACCCCCTCCTGGTAGGCGCCCTGCATGTAGCAGTGCACCGCGAAGTCGTTGTAGGCCAACAGCAGTTGGCGCTGCGCCTGCTGCACCAGGTCCTGCTGGTGCTCGGTCATCATGTCCAACGCCTTCAGGAAGTCCTCCACGGCGGAGTCAAACTCCCGGAGCCGTCGGTACATGATGCCCCTACGAGGGAGGGACGTGAGGGCCAAAGTGCCCCACCGACCAGGGGTGTCCCAGAGAGAGGCTGCGGCTCTGGGCCCTCTGACCTGGGGGGAGGGCCTCCCAGCTCTTGCACTGAGTTTGGCCTGTGGGGCTCCTGGATTGCTACTTAGATAGCCAGCTAGTCACTGGTAATTTCACTTTTCTTTAAAAATAGCTTCCCTCTTTCTTTTTGGGAGCTGTGTGTGTGCCAGCCTCTATGCTAAGGCCTTTTTGTACACAGGACATTTTACCTCCACTGCTCAAATGAGAAAACCCAGGCTCAAGGAAGTGAAATGGCCCAGAATGAGGTGGTGGGTCCTCATGGGGTGGCCCAGATTCAAACCCAAGCCTCGTCCACTGAGCTGGGCTGAGCCTGCCAGTGTAAACTGCTCAGCAGGCCCGGGGGTCCAGGATTCCAGGCTCAACAGGCTGCTGCCTGTCCCTCCTCCAGAGGCAGTAGCAGAGACCACCTCCCATGATCCCTTGACCCCGATGGGGAGTAGGGAAAGATTGTTAGAGGCTGGATGGGGAAACTGAGGCCTGGGGAGGGTCAAGGGCTCTCCTGAGATCACACAGCACATCTGAGGCAAGGCAGGGCCTGGGACCCAAGACCAGCATCTCCCCACTCAGTACCGGAAGAGGAAGAGGCTGGGGTCCAGAGGGTTGTTCTCGATGGCACGGTTGATACACTGCAGCGCATGTTGCAGCTTGCCCTGCACGGCCAGGATCCCGGCATCTTGGCGTGCCTCTTGGGCCTGGCCCACCATCACCTTGAGCAGCACCTTGGCCTGTGGGTGCTTGGGATCCAGTAGCAAGGCACTGTGTAGGTCTCGATGGCAGAGGCTGGGCTGCAGCGGGGGGGCCAGGGATGGCATCGGGGTGCAGGCCAAGCTGAACCCTGCCCTGTTCAGTGTGGGGAGGCAGACCTCCAGGCCTGTAGGGGCCTTTCTCTGGGCAGGCCAGCACCATGCCACCCATCTTCAGTGGCTCTGCATTGCTTTGTGGGAAAACCTCATCTGAGGCTCCATCCCTACTGGCCCCTTTCTAGATACAACCTCAGGTGAGCCAGGTCCACCTCAGTGGTTTCTGCTGTAGAATGGGGTTACAGATGCCTCCTCCTTGCAGGACTTCTGCAAGGCTCACTTGAGGAGGGGGGAGGGTGCGGTCTCCTGACTGTGATTGTCGTGTCCTCCCTATACTCCCCTGTACACCCTCCCCGACGCCCCTGACCTTTAAGCCCAAGACAACTCTAACGAAGAACAGATTCAGCCCTGGGCATGAGCAGAAAACATCCCTAGGCAAATACCTTCCACTGGGTGAGCAGGTCTGTCAGTCAGTCAACAAACAGTTTTAGCAAGCACCCCATGTCCTATAGGGTAATTGGTTGGAGGGTGAGTGAGGCAGTGTAGACACCAGGTGTGAGTGGAAGTCGGGAGGGGGAAGATGGCCGAGGCTGGGGCAGGGCTTTGGAATAGATGGACTTGAGTTCAAGGGGAGCACCACTGTGACCTTGGGCAAGTTACCCAGACCATCTGGACCTGTTTCCTCATCTGTGAAAAGAGGGCAATGGGTTGTGTCTACCTCAAAGGGTTACTGCCAGCCTTAGAGATAAACATGAGTAAAGTGCTTAGAATGTGCTTAGGCATCGCAGGGAGCAGCTGAAATCCCAACCATCAGAAATAATTATCAATAATTACTAGTCTCGGGACTTCCCTGGTGGTGCAGTGGTTAAGAATCCGTCTCCCAATGCAGGGGACACGGGTTTGAGCCCTGGTCTGGGAAGATCCCACATGCCGCGGAGCAACTAAGCCCGTGCGCCACAGCTCCTGAGCCTGAGCTCTAGAGCCCACGAGCCACAACTACTGAGCCCACATGCTACAACTACTGAAGCCTGCATGCCTAGAGCCCGTGCTCCACAACGAGAGAAGCCACCGCAATGAGAATCCCGCGCACCGCAACAAAGAGTAGCCCCTGCTCACCGCAACTAGAGAAAGCTCGTGATTAACAACGAAGACCCAACGCAGCCAAAAATAAATAAATAAATAAATAAATAAATAAATAAATAAATGTATATAAATTAAAAAAAGAGCAATAGGAGCATCTTTTTAAAAAAAAAAAATTACTAGTCTCCTACCTTTGAAGGAGACTCTCCCACTGACTCACCTGTGGGACACAGGAGCCCAGCCCCCAGCATAGGGAGGCTCATGGTTCCAACACCCCCAGGACACTCCGCCCAATCCGGCCCATCCCATTTACCCCCTCCTGAGGTTCCCCCCACCCCACCCCCAAGCACCCAGGCCAAGCTGGAACACCAAGCATTGTTCTGGATGCCTCCCTTTCCCTCATGTTCACCGCGCCCCCCCCCTACCAAGTCAGTCTCGGGTCCTGCTTCCAAAGGTCTGTGGAACTTGCCCCCTCCTTGCCACCCTCATGGCCATCCTCCTCGAGCCCCACTCCTATCCAGATGGATGGTACCCGGCTTCCAGCCTCCAGGCTTGCCCCTCCCCCCAGCCCACATGCCCCCTGGCAGCCAGAAGGCTCTTTCTAAGGCCCACTGCCCCAGGGAGCACCCTTTTGAGGCTCCTGCTGCCCCCCAGGAAGAAGTCAGAGTCCCCTGGATTCACAAGACCCTGCCCATTGCTCTCTCATCCCTGCAGTCCCTCCTCCCTTGTGACCCCAAGTCTCATATCTAAGGGAAGCCTGGGTGCCCCTGATGGTGCTTCACACAATTGGGAAATCATCCTTTGTGTAATTATTTGCTTGGGGACGTGTCCCCTGGCCTGTGAGTTCCGTGAGGGCAGGGATGGCAAAGGCCTCTCACCTTGTGGTTTCCGGGGGCTGGCGCAGGCCTGGCACAGAGCCAGGGCTGAGTGAGGATGGAACAACTACCCGACTGGGCCAGTGCCGGTTGGGGCCTCTGCCTGGGGAGGACAGGGCCCCCACTACACTGGGGGAGGTGGCTTCGGGGCTGGCGGACAGCCCAGCCGCCTCCTGTCATCTCAGCATCCAGACAAGGAGGAGGTCCACCCCCCTGCCCTGCCCTCCCTGCTCTACCTTCTGGAAGAAGTTGTAGAGCCTGGCCCGGAGGATGTAGACATCGGCATTGGTGGTGCCATGCTTCACCTCCTTGGTGACGAATGAGAGGCATTCACGATGCCGCTTGAGGGCCAGGAGACAGGCCATGCTGAGGGCAGAGGGCAAAGGTGCTCTGTCTACCGGGTGAGAGGGGAAGGAAGGGGACGCCAGGGGGGGCAAAGGCCAGCCAGGGCGCTCACCATCGATAACGGAAGCAGAATTTCTCAGGCTGGAGCTCAGAGGCTTGAGAGAAGACGTTCAGGGCATCCAGAAAGGCGCGTCGCTCGAAAAGGCACTGGCCCTGAGGACACAGAGGGCAGTCACTTCTGCTTGTGACCCCGGCCTAGCAGCACCCACGAGTTGAGGGATGGCCAGCACTGGGGTGGAATGACAAGGGACAGGGACAGAGCCCTTTAGATCTGGGAGAGACTTTAAGAGATAGAGACACAGATGGAGAGAGATCCAGAGCTGGGGAGACAGAAATATACAGTTGACGACAGAGAGACAGCAATACACACAAAGGAACAAGGAAAAATAGAGAAAATCTGGGAGGTGGACCAGAACAGCAGATCTAACAGTAACAGGCTCCCACCTGGCCTAGGGCTCCAGGTGCCAAGCCCTGTATTAAGAACTCGAACTTAGGGAATTCCCTGGTGGTCCAGTGGTTAGGATTCAGCACTTTCACTGCCGAGGATGTGGGTCGGGGAACGAAGATCCCGCAAGCTGCCCAGGTGCAGCCAAAAAAAAAAAAAAAAAATCCCCAAAAAACAGAAAACCTGAACTTATCTCACTGGGACTAGCTAACATTCCCCTTTTAGATGAAAGAACTGAGGCTCAGAGAGGTGAAGTGACCTTTCCAAAGTCACACAGAAAGAGCAGGACTGGACTCAGGACCCCAACATTCTGGTTTTAAGAATGTTTCTTTTTCAGAATTGAATAATTATTGACATTAAAAACAAAGGCATTCAATTTGTCAAAATGGAAAAAAAAATCAGGACTTTGTTGGGATTTTATGGTTTAATATCGTCTTTATTTCGCATTGCAAATGGGGGGCACTCTTACCTTTTTAGTGCTTAGAGCCTGTGGACTGCAGGCCTGTGCTGCCCCATGCAATAGCCACCTGCTTCCCGTGGCTATGTAATTTCAAATCAATTCAAATTAAATACAATTTCAAAATTAGTTCCTCAGTCACGCTCGCCACACTTCAAGGGCTCAACAGTTCCACGTGGCTAGTGGCTACCAGATGGGACAGTAATCATTGTCACTACTGCAGAAAGTTCTACTGGACAAAGCTGCAAAACCGTACCCAGCCCTGGTGGTAAACCAACACGGGAGGCGGGAGAGGTCATTACCGGGGCAGCAGATGGGGACATAGACACAGGGACACGAAGGTCCCCAGGGAGTCAGGGCTGGTCTCAGGAACCAGGACAGCCCACGTAGCTGGAGGGAGAGTCAGCAGGCCGGGGTGTGAGGTGGGGCCTTGTGTGGGCCTGGGGCAGCCCCAGGCACCTTCAGGTAAAGCACCAAGGTGAGCCGCTCCAGGTAGTCCGTGTTCTCCGGCTGGGAGGAGTAGGCCTTTCGAAGGTTCTGGGCGGCCGAGGAAAAGTCGCAGAGCTGGATGTAGGCCTCGGCTCTCAAGGCATAGAATTCTACCTGTGGGAGAGGGGACCCAGGCTGCCGTTCCCCTCCTCACAATCCTCCTTGAGGCTTGACACTCAGCTACCACAGGGACTTGGTGGCCCTGAGAGAAGGGGCCAGGCAGGTGCGACAGTGAGGGGTGAGCGCGGGGCCAGCAACTGCCTGTGCCCACCCAGGCCATCCCCCTCACCAGCTGGGAGTCCAGGTGGAGGCCGCGGGAGAAGAACAGCACCGCCACCTCCCAGTCTTCTTGCTCCAAGCACTGATGGCCTCGATGGTAGCTGCAGGGCCAGGGGGCACAGGCGGAGGGGCTGGCCCTGACTTGGGACCAGTCCAGAGCATACAGCTGGGGCTTCGGGAATGGGTTGGGAGGAGGGGGACTTGGGTAGGGAGACAAGAGGGGTAGACAGAGACCCAGGGAGAGGAGGCTGACATTCCTGGAGCTCATCCGGGCCAGCAGCCTTTTATCTGCTGAGGTGGAAGAGCCCTGTTATACAGTTGAGCTCGCTGAAGCTCAGGCAGGGAGAGTAACTGGCCCAAGCCTGCACAGCATGTCAGTGGCTGTGCAGGGTAGGAACCTGGGACCCCATGGCAAGGTAATCACTCACTACTCCCTGACTTTGAGGGGCACCGTTAACCCCGCAGCCTTTGGTTTTATATCATCAAAGTTCCGGAACACCTGGCTGGTCCCAAAGATGCGCTGTAGGGTCCCCTTTGGCACTGGAATCACCCATGGCTTTGGGATGTGCTGTGAGGGAGCCTGGTCAAGCCCCAGAGCATTCTGGAACCAAGCGACAGCAAGCTGGAGCAGGCCTCCAGAGACAGTCCCCACTCCGCTTACACACTCTCCTCAGGTATTTTACAGGATGGAGGAGGGGTAGAAATGAGGCCTGGTAAGATGCACAATCTGGGGTCTGGTGGCACTCCCACCCCTATTTCCCTAACCTCTCTCCAATCCTGCCTCTGTCACCTATGGTCAAGGTCTCACGCTCACACTGGCCTCTGCTCTCCTCCTGGTCCCCCTCAGCTCCTACCTCTAGCTACTGACACCCAAAACTCTGCAGCTCAGGCCCTGCCCCAAGCCACAGGCCCTGGGGGTCCAGCAGCTTCTTGCATATCCTGTGGGACCCTCACACTCAGCAGGCCAAACTGAGCACCTCACCTGACTTCTGCCCCAGGTTTTCCCACAGTGGTGAGTCCACCTTCCTCTGCCAACCACCCAAGCCAAAGATCTATGTCCCATCAGTCCTTAAGTCCTGTCTATCCCACTTCCTAAAGATCTCTTAGATCCCTCCTCTTCTCTCATCCTCTCATCTTGGCCAATGCCATCTCTGCTATACGCCAGCTCCGGCCACCCCTCTGACCTCCCCACCAGCCACAGGTCCTAAGACCTCTGTTCTCTGCACAAGCAGCCAGGGACTTTATTGAATCGCACAAATGATCTTGCCTCTCCCGTACTTAAAACCTTTCCTGTGAACCCAGACGTGGTCTCTTCTCCCCCGACCCTCTGCCTTTGCCTTAGCCTTCTCCCGCACCTCTCTGGACTCTGTCATGAGGCCCCTTGCAGGAAGACCTCCGGGCCTGGGCGGGCTCCCTCGCGGCCCTCACTTGCCTCCCGGCACCCACCCCTGACGTTGCTAGGCATCATCTCCAGGACGCCCACAGGCTCCGCCCCTCTAGCCATGCCCCCGGAATCCAAGGACTCCACTCGCTGGAATCCAATTTCAAACAGAGCCGGAAGGAGGTTAGCAAGTTTTTATCAGCTAGGGAGGCCGAGGTGTACAGCGGGGAAAAGACTTGCCGGGTTTCCAAAGCGAGGCAGGGCCACAGCGGGGGCCAGAATACGGCTCCCTCCTCCCAATCCGGAGGTCAAGCAAGGGCTCCGCGAGCCCCACGACAAACCCCTCGGACACGGTGACGCGCCACGGGCAACTCGCGGGGGCGCCCCGCCCCGCCACTTCCGCCCCTCAGAAACATGGCGGCCGCGTGGCCCGCCCCGGATTGGACGCTAATGGCCTCCCCTGGATAGGTGGCGGCCGCAATTGGCCGAGGGCTGGCTGACGTCAGGGGGCGGGGTCTGGGCCATTGACTGGGGCAACATGGGGTCGTTTGGCCTCTCGCGCGGAGGGCTGTGGTTGAGTCTGGCCGCGAGCCGGTGTGTTTTGGAACCCCGGCCCCCGGGGAAGCGGTGGCTGGTGAGTAGAGTGAGGGACGGCAGCGTAGGGTAGCTAGTGTCTCCTGGGCAAAGCCCCCCCCCCCCCCAGTTCCTTGTCATAGTTTTAGTATCAGAAATGGGTCCGATGCTCGGATGGGCTCCAAACTTCCAGGAATTCCTCTCCTGCACTGGGGTGCCCTGCCCGCCCACCCCGGGGGCGCCCGTTTCCACTCGGCCTTCTGAAGTCTCCGGGGTTTCTTGGGCTCCTCTTCGTACCCCTAACCCACTCTGGCCCAGTTTTCCGTTTACCTTCCCCTGCTTTGGGTCCCGGAGGGCGCTGTGAGAAGGCGGATGGGGAGAGTTGTCGGGCCTCGGTTTCCCCGCTGTCGCCCGCAGGTGGCCGGCCTGGGGAACCCTGGACTGCCCGGCACGCGGCACAGCGTGGGCATGGCGGTGCTGGGGCAGCTGGCACGGCGGCTAGGTGTGGCGGAGAGCTGGGAGCGCGACCGGCGCTGTGCCGCCGACCTCGCCCTGGCCTCGCTCGGGGATGCGCATCTGGTCCTTCTCCGGCCACGGCGGCTCATGAACGTCAACGGGCGCAGCGTGTGAGTTGAGGTCCCCAGGGGTGGGCCGCCCGGGAGGGCGCAGGGGCCAGCGAGGGGATTCTGGGCTGCGGCAGATCAGTTCACCTGGAGCTCCAGGTGCCTGTTGAGCTCCAATTGCTGCCTGGCCTTGGGTGATTGTGAGAGCCTCAGTTTCTTCATACGTGAAGTGGGGTTAATTGCGGCCCCTCCTCATGGAAGCCTTGAGTCGGGACAACCCCCCTGGGCAGGTCAGCGGTAACCAGGGCCACCGTTTCCCTGTGCAAGCGGAGCTGTTTGGACTGACGCTGAGGAGGTCTGCCTGGTGCACGATGAGCTCCACAAGCCGCTGGGGAAACTGGCTCTGAAGTTGGGAGGAAGTGCCAGGTGAGGCCCTGAGCTGGTCAGGATGGGGATAGGCAAGCTGGCCTCCCAGCTGGAGTGGGGTAGGGGTGCCGACCCCAGTCTTGGCAGGGGATGGGGTAAAGTGTGCTGACCCAAGACAGCACTAACTGCTCCTCTCGTATCCCTTGAAGGGGCCACAATGGAGTCCGTTCCTGTTTTAGCTGCCTCAACTCTAACATGAGTCCTGCACTGGGTCAGGTGGGCTGGCGCAGGGCCCCCGACACTCCTCACCAAAGCTCCCTGGGCCCCTCTGGCTCGCCCACAGGCAATGCCACGGCTGCGGGTGGGCATCGGGCGCCCGACACACCCGGACACAGTGCAGGGCTACGTGCTGGGCCACTTCTCCCCAGCTGAGCAGGAGCTGCTGCCTCCATTGCTGAGCGCCACCGACCTGCTCCTGGACCACATCCGTGAGCGAAGCCAGAGGCCTTCGTCAGGGCTGTGACGCCAGTGGACTTGGCTGCTTGCCTGACTGTCGTGCCCACACACCCAGCCACGTCCACAGAGGTGCCACGCCAACCTGTGGTATCTGTTTTTTATATAACTCTTCTCTGGGCTGCCCCAGGCTGCCTGTGGACGGAAGCGGGGACTGTGGCCGGAACGGTCCATTTTTGGGATAGGAGGTTGGTCTTCTGTGTCCTACTTAGAAAGTAGGGAAACTTCAGGAAGCCTAAACTTTTTGAACCTTTTTGGAGAACCAGAGGTATGGATCTGTAAGAATAAAGATGCCAGCTTGGAAGCTGAGGCCTGCTCGGGGGGTTCCCACCTCTCCCCTGCCGGCAGAGGAGGGGGCCACAGGGCCTAGCAAGCCCCCCTCCCAGGGGATGTGTGGGCATGTCTTAGCCCACTGAGGGCTTGCCACACCTTTCTTCAGCCCATTTTACAGATGAGGAAATGGAGGCTTAGAGAGGTCTAGCCACCTCCCCAGGGCCACACAGCTGCAGCGTGGCAGAGCCATGATCTGCACCCAGGGCTGGCTGCCATCCTGCTGTCCCCAGGGCCCCTGGCACCCTCACCTCAGGGCTGCTGTGTGCCCATAAGTTTCCCACACGGGTGGTATGTGAGAGCAGCCTGAGGTCCTCAGGGTTGGGTGGGATGTGGATCCGTCGAGGCACCAGGCCCAGGCCCCCTAGCTGGTAGGGTGTGACGCTGGACAGCTGCTGCAGCAGAGGCCCTGTCTTGAGAGGCTGGGTGCTGCACCGCCTGTGGGGAGAGGGCTGGTGTCATCACCTCCATTTCATAGATGAGGAAGCTGAGATTCAGACAGGCTCTTGGGAGCCAGGTTTCGGGCCCAGGCTCAGCTGAGGACAGCCCTTGGACTAGTCCCGTAGCTCCTTCCTCTGAGGTCACACAGGGTCACTCACTCACCGGTCCTTTGGTGGGCCACAGGACTGGCTCTCCCGGCGGGGGGACACGGCCATCTGGCGGCTCAGGGCCATGGCCGAGCTGAGCATGACCAGCAGGTGCTTCAGCATCTTGTTGCGCTGCAGCTGGAACACTACATCGAAGTCACCGTCCTCCTCGTCGGGCTGCATCTGCCGGTAGGGGTGTGGGCGGGCCCACGAGGTCAGGCCCTTCATGGCCCCAGCACCCACCTCTGGGAAACTCCAACCCCAGTGCCTGTTTTCTCAGTGTTCCCTGGCTGTGGTGGGATACCCATTCTCCAAATGGGAAGACTGAGACCCGAGGCCTTCCAGGGCCTCAGAGGACTCCATCCAGCTCCTTTGAGACCTCGAAGGGGTCTTTGAAGTGCAGAATCAGAAAAGGACAGACTTGCCAGGAATCTCACAGGGAGCAGGTGGGGCGCCTGGCCTGGCCATCTCCGATGGTCCAGTTATCTCCGAGCAGTTTCTGTCCTTGGCTCCATCCCCCGCCCCCCACTTTCACCCACTTCCAGTTTACCTGCACAATGTCCTGTAGGAAGGAGGTGGCCTGGGCCAGGGCTGTCTCCAGGCTCGCCCGAACCTTCTGCTGTTCGGCCAGCTCCTGCTGTAGCCGCTGCCCCTCGGCCTGCTGACGCTCCAGCTGCAGGTTCAGCTGTTCTCTCTGGCTCCTGGGCCCGGGACCAGGACAAGTCAGCCTCCTCCCCATTCTAGGGTGAGGGGCCCTGCCTTTTCTCTCCAGCCCACAGGGGCCCTCGGCCAGCCCCGGGCCTCAGCCTGTTTGACAGATGAAGCCTCAGGGCCCCTCTAGAGAGGGGGAGTCGCTGGCCCGTGTCACGTGGCCACAAAGGGAGGGGTTCCCACCTGCTCCCGCCGCTTGCCCTTCTGCGGGCCGCACCTCAGTGCTTGGTGGTCCTTCTGCAGCTGCATGAGGCTCTGCTCCAGCTGGCTCAGCAGGAGGCGCAGCTGCTTGGCCTCTGCCCTGCCCTGCTGCTGCTCGCGGCACTTCTCCGTCAGCATGAGGATGATCTGCAGTGTGGGCAGGTGGCCATGCCCTGGGCCCACCACAGGCCCTCAGCCAGCTCCGCTCCCCCGGGGAGGCCAGCCGAGGCCCTGGGAGCCCGGCACCCTCTCTAGATAGCAGCTGGGTCCCCAGGGTTGGGTTCGACTTCAACCGGTTACGGGGGCTTTAAACCAAATACAAACCAGAGATGGGGCCAGAGCCCGCACAAGAAGGGCCCCATCGCCTCACAGCTACCTCCCTCGAGATTTGGCCCCTGGGGTCCACCCGTGAGGGGCTGTATTTGCCCTGAGGACAGGGCCCCTAGGGTTCCTTCCTGTTCTCCGTGCCAAACACCCCATGATGAGGGCCTGGAGGGCACACCTTCTGGTGGCCTCTGCTGTGCCTGGCCATGACCTTCTGGGAGTTCTCCAGCAGCTCCAGCTGTTTGCACAGGTTGTCCTGGTTGCCCCTGAGCTGCTCGTTCTCCTGCAGCAGCTGCATGCCTTGCCGGGATATCTTGGCCAGCTGCAGGGTCACGGTGTTGTTCTCCATGATGGCCCGCTTGGTCGTGTCCCACATCTGGCTCGTGGCCACCTTGCGGAACTCAGTGGCCACCATGTTCACGCGCTGGATGATCTCCTTCTTCAATCTAACAGGAGGGGTGGGAGTGAGGGGGTCAGGCAGAGTGGGCACAGGCACTTCCTGCCTACGCGGGGGTCCCCAGAGCGCCTAGATCCCTACATTGTCTCCCCCAGGAGGGGACAGGGCCACAGGCAGGAGACTTTTTACTGTAGACCCTTTGTACCATTTTGAACTTTATCCATGTAAATATTATTCATTATTAAATAAATATAAGTTAAGTCACAGAAGGTGGCAAAAGGAAGTCCAGGGATTCTTCAGCACCGGCGTGAGAACTGGGAACCTTTTTTCCCCTCCACCATAACTCAGCCAGGATTGTGAGGAGCAGCGGGTCGGGGCATCTAGGAGCTAGTGCAGTGCCCCCAGTTAGAAGCCGAGGCTGTCAAAGGTCTGAGGACCGGGCTGTGCTCAGCCCCGGCCTGCCCACCTGTCCTTGTCCAGCACCGACTTCTTCTCCAGGTTATGCACGTAGTCCTTGTATTCGTTCTCCTGCTTCCGCAGCTGGTCCTCCAGCAACATGAACTTCTCCATGAGCTCCTCTTTCTGCAGCCGGAACTCCTCCAGGGCTGCCAGCTTCCCCCCTGTCCCGCCGCAGGGCACAGGCCTGGTGAGGGGCCGCCTCGGGAGGGCAGGGTCCCGGGGGTCTGGAGCGATGATGCCCCTAAACGTCCCGATCCAGTAGGGCCAGTCCCCTGTCCCCCCACGTGCCCTGCATGGTCCTGCCCACCTTTATGGCTTCGTCTGGAATGCTCTTCTCCTCCTCCACTAGTCTTACAAAGCCTGGGGTTCAAGGAGCCTCCCTTGACACTCTCCTCTACTCCCTTCTCATGAAAGTGACAGTGACAACAGTCACTGAATTTGAACACCTCTGGATCAGGTGCTCATGCTGTCATTGAAACTCATAACCACCCTTGCCAGCTGGGTGACCTTGGGCAAGACACTCCCCCTTGAAGTGCTTCCTCACCTACAAAGTGGCCGGTGGTGAAGGGATTTCCTGCCTCAGGATTGCTTGGACAACTACCATGGAGGATACATGTGGGAAGCAGCACGTAACTGTTGTTCCTCAAGGTAGACGTATTATCCCCATTTCCCAGGTGAGAAAACAGGGTCAGAGAGAAGTGCTAGCCCAAGGTCACAAAGATAGTCCTTGGGAGAGCTAGGGTTTGAGACCAAAGAAACAGAGCCTTGGATTCCCCACCCCCATGGCGTGTGCCCCCAGGCTCGCTGGCCAGTGCCCCTCACCAAGGATGATGTTCTCAGTGGTGAGCTGGTCCTTGGTCTCCTGGAACTCGTGGCGCACCTGGGCTAGCTGTGCCTCGAAGGCGTCCTTCTCCATCTCCTTGGCCAGCTGCAGGCTTTGGAGCTGCTCGTTGAGGTCGGTGATCTCATCCACCCGCTGGTTGAGCGTGTGCTTGAGGAAGGCCACGATCTCCTTCTTGTTGTTGGCCAGCTGCTCAAACTCCTGGCGAAACAGCTTCTCCTGCACAGCCAGCTCATCCCACTTCTGCTGGTACCTGAGGCAGGTGCAGGGCAGAGGTCCAGGGAGCTGGACAAGCCAGCCCTCCATGCAGCTAGGCTGCTCCCTGGACCCTCCCATATCAGGGCATTTGAGGTTCCAGCCTCATCTCCCACTGTGCCCCCTGATCAATGCTTGCGACCAAGCCAATGCCTGTGCTCAGCACTTTACGTTCATTACATCACTAGAATGTAAGGTCCGTGAGGGCGGAGCCTCTGTCTGTTACATTCACAGCTGTGTCCCCAACACCGAGGACAGTGCCTGGTACGCAGTAGGTACTCTGTATTTGTTGAATCCACAATAACCTGTAAGGAAGTAGGTACTATGATGATTATACCCATTTCACAGGTGAAGAAACTGAGACGCAGAGGGATGAAGCATCTCTGAGTTAGTAAAGGGCAAAACCAGAACTTGAACCCAAGTCAGTCTGACCCCAAAGCCGAGGCTTTCAACCATAATGCTTGCTGCTGGCTCTGCGCCCTCCTTAACTTCAGGACTTTGCGATCCCAAGCCTTTGCACCTGTGATCTTCCTTACCCTCCTCCACTGAGTGAACCCCTGTGTTGCCGCCTCAGTGGAGTCTTCTTGGCCCTTAGCAGCATTTGTGGCCCTTTCTTTGGTGCCCTCCTGTAGGTTGACCCTTGTCCCACTGGGAAGTCAAGACCTGACCTCCTCCATCTCTGTATTTTGGTGGCCTGGCAGAGGAGCTTGGCAAATAATAAGTACCTAATAAACATCTCCCAAATACATTCCATCTGGTGTCTCAGCTTGAGGGAAGTTTGTGAATTTTTAAGAGTGTCACATAAACAATTTTCTGGTTTCCAATGGAATAATTGATAGAAGTTATTTGGAAAGATGTTTTACTTCACAATTGACTCAACCAGCATCTTTTTTTTTTTTTAAGCCACGCTGCGCGGCTTGCAGGATCTTAGTTCCCTGACCAGGGATTGAACACGCGCCCTCGGCAGTCAAAGTGCAGAGTCCTAACCACTGGACTGCCAGGGAATTCCCACAACCAACATCTTTTGTATGGCTACTGCACACAGGGCAGTGCAAGGTACAAAGCTGAATGACCTGATCTGTGGAGCAAGGAGGCAGCCTGGCGTGGCAAAGTCAGGGGCCAGGGTTCGCATTCTGGAGCCTCTTCTTTGGGGTGCCTTCCTCTCCCTGAGCCTCAGTCTCCCCACCTCTATAATGGGGATGACATGAGGGCCTCTCTCGTGGGACCATTTTAAGGACGCGGTGAGCGCCAGCACAGGAAGGTCTCAACATTAGCTGTGAGTATCTGCAACATCACCTGGGGAAGACCCTCTGCCTGCTTGTCACCAAAGGGGTGTGTCTTTTAAGTGTCACCCTGAGACTGAGCTAATGCATCCTAACTGAGAGGAAACCAGTGTAAAAATAAGAAAAGTGGGCAAGTGAACGTGTCTCAGAAGGGTTAGAGAATCCCCCCTCCACACAACCCATGTCTCACAACCCTCCTCATTTACATTTGGGGAAACTGAGGCCCAGCATGGCCGAGTGGGCTCAGCAGCTGGGGAAGCCGGTGGGGCCCACAGATCAGGGAATCACGGTACAGGCTGGGGGGAGGGGGCAGGCAGAAGGAGGGACACGTGGTCACCCGCCTGCCAGGGGGCTGCCATTTCCAATTCATCCCACTGATTGAACTCTGCCGTCTTATAAAATGCATGGTCCCACTGGGCAGCGGTGAGGCACGAGGGAGTGGTGCTTGCCTGGGGTGGGCTCGCACTGAGACCCTGGAACTCTGGGGGCTGAGATGGAGCGGGGACATCCATTTTGCCTCAAAGTGTTACCTAGGAGGAAACTGAGGCTGGGGTAGGGTGGGGTCTGGACATCCCATGGGAGTCCAGAACATAGGTCTAGGACCCCCTGGCTGAGACCGCACAGCGGCCAGCGCTGA
Source organism: Balaenoptera acutorostrata (assembly GCF_949987535.1). Lineage (NCBI taxonomy): Eukaryota > Metazoa > Chordata > Mammalia > Artiodactyla > Balaenopteridae > Balaenoptera > Balaenoptera acutorostrata. The sequence goes on along the minus strand of NC_080069.1, from coordinate 117,558,422 downwards.
CCCAGCAGGACCACCCTACCCGCCCACCCACCGGGCCAGCCTGTCCTCCAGGTCGCGGATCTGGATGTGGTAGAACTCCCGGATCTCCTCGCTTATGGGCGTTTCCATGGGCTTGTTGGCTGGGCTGGGATCCTTCTTCCCACCTTTCTTCTTCTTGACCTCGGGTTCCTTGGGCCCCTTGCCTGCCTTCTTTTTGGGAGCCATGGCTGGGTGGTAACCACTACTCCAGGGCCCCTTTAGGAGGCCAGGTGGTTGCTAAGGAAGTTGTTCCCATACATAGCAACAAGCTGAGGATGTGAGGCAGGGCTTAAAGGGACCTTCCTTCTTCCTGGCGAGGCTGGGCTTCAGAGACCAGCCTCCTGCTCCGAGGCCAATGGCGTCACAGGGGCCCTAGGCCTGGGTGTCCCAGGCCATGGCATCTCAGAGATCAGGACGCCAGGCTCACAGGACGTTCTTTTGGGCTCTCGGGAGACCCCTCCTTCCCTCAAGTGGAAATAAGTGACATGGGAATATTAGAGTGAGTCAGAGCCCTAGAAATCACCACCCTGCCCCTTTGTGCCCATTGGGAATGGGAGGGACTTCTACAGAGCTCCCCCCACCCCCACCCCGCTCCCGCGTCAAGAAGCCCCTCCCTCTGAGCCCAGCTTTTTCATTCTTTGGTGATGCAGCTACACAGCAAAATCATTCTCTCGGTTCACCCAAAGCCGGGTGGAGAGGCAGTATGGTAAGGAATGGATGTTTTCTATCAGAGGCTCCCATGCTGGGGTCCCAAGATGCCCCAGTCCAGAGGCTGGTTCAATTTTCCGCAAAGCTCAGGGGAAGTGCTCCATCTGCCCCATGCTGACCCCGGCAAACAGAAGCCCATTCTGTAGCTTTGGTCTGGGGTGGCAGCATCCTGGGTCAGGAGGGCAGTCGGTGACTGGTTGGCAGGTGCCCTAGCTGGCAGCCGTGTGCCCCAACCAGGCTCTGGCCCCTTCATGCTCCTTCTCCTGGCCCTCATCTCCAGCCAGCCACGCCTGCATGCCTGCTGTGTCCACCCAGCGCTTGTGAGCCGAGGCACTCCCAGGGACAGTGGCCGGGTCCTATCTATCCCTGTTGTCCCAGGGCTCGGCAAAGGCTCAGCACTTAGCAAGAGATGGCTGCTGTCCCTCCCTAAAAGTCTGATGGCTGGACAAGGGGCAGCTCAGTGTTACTTCAGCAACTGGGGTTGGTTTGAGCAGCCGGATCTTGTAAACAGTGGGATCCTCGGGATGGGTGCAGGGAGACGCGGAGGTGGGTGTTTGGCAATGAGGCAGGTTGCAGCGGCGGTTGGTTAAAGCAGGCTCCAGTTTGGGTACAGTTTCTCACATCCCATGGAAGAGACATCTTACATCTTGGCCCAGTGGCCTGACCTCACTGAGCTGTAAAATAGGGAGACCATGTTGTGGACTGAAAGTGACCTTGTATGTGAAGTCCATGGTGCAGGGATCTGGCGCAGGGATGCAGTAGGCACTTAGTAAGCGGCAGCTGATGTTGCCATCCGCGGAGCAGGTGGGCGAGGCCCCAGCCTGCTCTGTGTTGAGCAGCCTCTGGGATTTCCAGCATCCCAGTACCCCCAGCCTGTGATGGTCCGTCTTTCCCAGAATATCTGTTCCCTGCAGGCTGGGGCAGCCCTGGGAGGGCCGCCACACTTGTGCACGGGCTTCAGCCTTTGCACAGGCTCACAACAGTGCAGTGAGTCCTAGGACTGCAGACGGGGCGACACCGAAGCCCCAGAGAGAGACTGACTTGGCCCAGCGCCCGAGACCTGGGGCCAGCAGGGGGGCTGCCCCTCTAGCCCAAAGCAATGCCCCCAACTCCGGCTGGACACCGCCCTACCCCCACCTGAGCATGGCATGGGGGGCCCCAGAGGAGCCCAGCCCAGGCAAAGCTTCTCCATGGTGCCACCCCAGTGCCCTTCCTCGTCACGCCTCTCAGGTTTCTTCCTTCTTTTACCTGAAGCACATCTCAGGAGGTAGCTCTGGGTGCCCAGCCCAGTGGGGCAGCATGACCAGCAGCCCCCTCAGGCTGCCTGGAGCCCACAGAAGGCATCAGCTTTGTACCCCCTTAAGGCAAGTCTCACCAGACAATAGCCTGGTTGTGGAGATGCACCTTCCACCAACTGGCCCTGACTTGTTGGATTTCTTAACAGTATGAGGGAGATCAGAATTTGAATGAGAGGGTGACTGGGGACAAAAGGGTAGAAACGGAAGTTCCTACAAAGAACCCCACACCCCTGCGCCCAGTATTCTAGCAGGTTTCCAGTATGACCCCAACACTAACTTAAGGGTCCCCTCCCCACTGGGACCAAACTCATCACAGTCTCTCCAGGTCACCAACAGGCTTCATAACCAGCAGGATAAGCTTTTCAGATCTGGAAATAAGCTCATCGGAAGGCTAGATGGTGTGGCAGCAGGAATGGAGGAGGACAGCAGTAACACAGATAAAATGACCTCATCACGTGCCCGAAATGCACGGGCACCACATGCTCGAGTAGGGCGCCACCTGCCAAGACAGAGCCCTGCTGTCTCTGCGATAGAGAGACATTCTACATACAGAGACACAGGACGATGGAAGAACTGCCTGGTCTCAGGCAGTGTAGTACACACTTCATGGATCATCTCCAGACGCCAGGTAGCTCTAGATCCTAATGCAAGTAACAGTGAATGGATCCAGAAGGCTCCGAGCCACAGCCAGGGGTGGCTGGGCTCCTCCCCAGTGGACCATTGACAAAGCCTTTCTCCTTCCGCTCCCCAAAGTAAAACCAGGCCGCGAGTCACCCTGGACACCGTGAATGGGCGCTGATTTATTTATTTATTAGACTCAAGTGCTTTAGTACAGAACAGTACAGAGATGATACATGTTTGTGCTTCAATACTTTCAAACACTGAGATTCTGATAATTTCAAGGTGAACAAGTTTCAAGACAGACTAGCTTTTTTTTTTAAATATCCTTTTGATAAATTATTTTTATATAAATAACAGAGAAAGGAAAACCAACATGTCGGACAAACAAGGTCCTGAAGCATGAGCATCGATCGTTTGGTCAAGGGCAGGGGACAAAACAAGCAGTAACGAGAAGAAACAAACCAAGGCAGGTCCCTACAGTCTGTCCTAAGGAAATAAGATCTTGTAACGGGGGGAAGGGAGACAGACCTGAAAACTAATCTGAGTGCAAAGGGGAGATTTCAAAGCCTTGAGAAGAGAATGCCACGATGCATCTAATGGGGCGGGTGAGGAGTATATTCTGAAAGGGAAGTGAGGGCCGCGGAGAACTAGCACACACCACGTTTGCAATGACGATGCCACAAGACAGTAATATACACACACGGTTTGCAGGGGTTAAGGGGGTGGGTGGGGGTGGGCGCGGGACATTTTTGTGACTTCCACTGTCATTATAGTTCACAACAGCAGCAGAACAAATAGTGCGCTCCCTTCCGGAGAACGAGCTGCTGAGTCCTGAGGGCGACGAGACATCCTTCCTGCATTTGCTTCTTCGATTTCTGCATTAGAGCTAAGTTTTATACAGCTACGTTTTTATACAGAGAATAAAATGATCGTTTTCTCTTACAAGCACGATGACATATGACCCCACACTACACAAAATAAAGTATTAGGAAGTATCTTAAACGGAGGATAACCTGAGTGGGATCAGGGTCTGGATAAATCCACCGGGCTACTCTTCAGGTGGTTTGGAGTGTCAGGGGCACACACAGTGCTCTACACTGTCTACAGAAAGGGACCTCTGACCAGGAGCCTGCGGAACTCGCTCTGCTCTGGTTCGCTCCTGTCCCGTGAGCGCTACCCAGGCTGACCCTGCTGAGAAAGGGCAGCTCTGTCGGGGGTGATGCCTGGGGAAAGATGGGGTCTGGTCTGAAGGACCAGGTCTAACTGCTTCTCCAAGGGACCCAGGTCCCCGGTGGGAGTTTGCTCCCCACTTGTCTGGGGACAGTGACAGACCACAGAACAGGATCACAGCGCCGCGGCAGCGGCCAGGGAGCGAGCCATGACAGGCACCCAGCCTGACTTCCTGTGGACGCCCCCAGCCCCTACCTCCAGCACGGGGGAGGGGGGGAATGAGCCCCCCTGGGGAGAGCAGAGGTCGACTCCAGCTCAAACCTCTCGAGATGTCACCTGAGCTTCACTTCCAAGCTTATCTGCATGAGAGCTGGCACTGAGGGGTAGGAACTGGAGTGAAGATAACAGATTAATCCTCAGTTTAAAATACTCCAAGAACGGACATCTCAGTGATTCCCAACAAGAACAGGAACAATCCCAAACGGGTTTTCAAAAACACCCAAACGTCTACCTTCCCATACGCAAGCAACGTGCACATGTCACGCTGGGTTATGTACAAGGTCCTAAGATCATGACTGATGGGGAGGAGGTGTCCATTCATCATCCTACACAGTTCAGAAACCCTCCAGCAGCACGTCCCTCCCACCGAACGTCTCCTCCAGGATACATCTAGAAGGTACTCTTTTTTTTAAAAAACACAATGCATTATTTTGTTTCAAACGAGAAGAGGGCATCACCAAACACGAGAACGCAGCTGGCGACAGTGCCGGCCGGGCGTGCAGAGCTGGGGCAGGCGATGGAGGGAGAAGGGGGTCAGCAAAGGAACCGAGGCGGTCAGCGGTGGTCAGGGCTGCGAGCACTTTGGGAAGAGGGTTCGTTTTTTGGAGGCGTGGCTTATTTTTTAACTGCTTATTTCTTCATCTGTTTTATTCAGTTTCTTCAGCGTGTCCAGCAGTTTCTGTGGGGTGAGAATGTGCGTGGATCCTGGAGGAAGGCAGAAAAGACCGTGAGCTTGCCAGCTCCGGTTTCGAACACTTTCCCCTTTCCTGCCCTGTTCTATCCCCAGAGCTGTAGCTGTTCCCCCTCCCCCACCCCGCGCAGGGAAGGGTTGGGGACTGGGGTTTGGGGCCTTGTCACAGTAGGCCTGGGAGACATGTGAGGGCTGTGGATACACAGAACACACCCTCTGGCTTGGGCAGGGTCCCGGGCTGTACCAAGGAAGGAGCCCGCCTCTCCATCAGTGCTCAGCGCTGCCCTCTGCCAGGGGACAGGGCAGCTGCACTTCTAATTCTCTCCTGAACTCAAGGTGAAGCCAGGGAGAGAAGTTCCAAACCACACGGCCGGGGAAGAGGCTGGGAATGGGGCAGGGGTTAGCAGGGGGGACTGTGTGTGGTAAGAGTGGTGCAGGTAGGGAGGAAGAAGTGGACGGGCGGAGCGCCTGGGGGAAGCCACTGCCTTCCCGGAGCCCGCTGGCTGGGACCACGTGGTGGGAGGGACCTCAGGTGTGAAGGGGGAAGGGCCGGGGTACCTGAGGCCTTACCTTGCAGAGACCGCGCATTGTAAGAGGTTAGAAATGCTTGCAAAAATTTAAGCTAATGGAATTAGATATACTTCTACTGCAAAAAGAAAAAAGAAAAAAGGAAAAAAAAATGAAGTCCTTTTTCATAAGGAGAGAGAAAGAGATCTCGTAAGTGCAGTAAAAAAAGATGCATGGATTGTGTGGTTTGGACATGGACTTAAACAGAACAGGAGTGACTGGCGTGTGAGCGTGAGGCCTGCACGCATGCAGCAGTAGGCTTCAAACAAAGAGATCCCGGTGCGAGAGGAGAACTGAACAAAAGAGACCCGTACTTGAAAATGTGCCTCCCTGGAGATGCGGCCAAGTGAGTGGGCCTTCACATGAGGAGGGGACCAGAAACCACGGGATGCCAGATTTCCACCCTGAGGGCAGGCAAAAGAAGGCTTTGGCTGGCTTGTTGGGAGTGATTCCAAATACCAGGGTCCCTGTGCCTTTGACCGCTACTTGCTCAGCTGACCTGTGACTGCTGGCACTGCAGCCTGGAGCCTTCCTGGTCAGTCCAGACCAGGAGAACACTGGTGAAGCCCTCTCTGGTGTGAGAGCCTTCTCAACATCCCGTTCTCTGCAGCTCAAGCCTCAGCCCCCCCAGGGCCTGCTGAGTGAGGAAGCAGTCCGCAGCTACTTCCCTGAGGTACAGAGTGGATGCCCTGAGGGTGCAGCCTGCGCCAGCCCCTGCGCCCAAAGCTGACTCATTCTGCAGACCCGAGGCTCCTCTGGCAAGTGTGACACCGGTTTCAGCAGTGTGTCCCCCTCTCCCCCGAAAACACTCATTTCTGTGACCTTATCAATCTTCCTACTAGTCCTAAAGGTCAAAGGCTGCTCCACAAATGAGGAAACGGGGATAAACGTTACCAAATTCTGACCAGAACCACTGGCAGAATGAAAGCCTTCCAAATCTCAACTCGATGCAGCAGTTTGAGTGTCTATACCTGAAAGACAGCTGCTGGGATCTCCGTGCGGGGGATTAGCTTGGGGGCTACCTAGGTTAAGGCAATGCACATGCCAGAGAGACTGTCCCTAACGTCCTCCCTCGCAGCCAAAAGGCCTCTGAGCAAATGCCTATCCCAAGGTGTCCCCTACCTTTGCTTATGTGCAGATTCAGGACTTGGAGGGAGGCCAGAAAGAGGTGAAGGAATCCACGCTTCAGAACTTCCGGATATTGTCTGATTGCTGACCATCATTGACACCCAAAGATTGGGTGTTCCCAATCTTTGACTGAAGGCAGAAAACTTCCAGCACCAACAGTATCAGGCAACAGTTACGTTCCTGGGCCCTAACTATCCATACCTGGTCTCTTTAAAGGATGCAGACCAGCTGGTGTTAATCCGTATCACCTGAGGGCCAATTCTTGCCACGCAATCAGCTGTATCGCTTTAATACCCTGGTCAAGCTTTTCACCACCACAAACATTGCCAATGCTCTCACTTGAACCCACAGGTGGCTGACCATGTCGGCCCTCTAGAACAGCAAGTGGGTTCTACTGCTCTGAGGGTCCCTCTTATTCTACATAACTGCAACACTGAAACGTGAACGGTGGTCTCCAAAATAAAGTCATCCAAAGACTGTCAAAGCTGGGGGCCAGACACAGTGACCTCTGCCAGGACAAAATCCTTCTTTCTTCACGGACGGCACCTGAAAACCACAGGAGTTCTGACAGATCAGCTGGTCTAGCTGTTCCTGGATTTGGCTGAAACAGTCCTGCTGACTCAGACTATTGAGGGCAGTACCGGTGAACGATAGGTTTAAATTGTATATTTAAGAGCAGCCCAGGTGAGTTTGATGATCTGCCAGATGTGGAAGGCAGTGGTCTTGCCCACCCACATCCAAGACGCCCAGGGTGGTGAGGCGTGTTGGTGGCACAGCCAGGCCCAGAAGCCATGCCACTGCTCTCAATTCTGGGGGCCCTGTGGCTTCCTGCCCCAGGAGGGGATGTGTAAGGGAACGCTGAAAAAGCGGCTGGGCATTGGATCGGCTCTGCGTTCAGATTCAAATCTGAGTCCCACTGAAAAATGAAACTTATCTGACCCCGATCTAGAATAAAGCAAAGTACGCAACATAGTAAAACAAATACATACTCTCCCGTGTTAAGTGCTCTGTAATAGGTCTAAGCCAGCCTTTCGGCCCCCTTTCATCAGCTCCTCAGGCCTCCTGGACATTCCCTAATGGTCAGTACTTTTAACATAAGCCACCTAGAGCACCGAGGTGAAGATCTAATCAAAAGATTTCATTTCTTAGACAGTTGAGAGGAATGATGGATTGATTAGTGGGGACTGAGCCAAGGCTTGGTGGCATCTGTGCACTTCAGTTATCCATGCCCACTCCCTTCAGCCCAGCCCTGGGGAGCCAGCCTTGGCTCCAGGACAGAGAGGGGCCGGGAGGACGGAGCACAGCACCGGCACCCGCACAGGGCCCGCCGCAGAGGCTCGTTCACTGCTAAGCAGGGGAAACCCATCCCTTAAAAGCTAAGTTCCTGCAAACACCAATGTGGGGGAGGAGACCACTCAGCCTCTCTAACGCCCTGCACTGTCCTCGGCTTTGGTCACCTGGACAATCGCAACAGACGTGGGCAAGTCGGAAGGCTCAGCTGCTTTCTGACCTCCCTGGTATGAGGGCTCTGTACCTCACTTTTCCCTAACTGAACTCTCTAAAATCCAACACTGTTCAACAAAGCATTTCAGAAGCCAGGAACAAACAGCCAGAGTCTGTTCGTGCTCGCTCTGCTCTGATGGCAGCTGAGACCTCTCTGCTGATTGAACATAAAACAGAGGAAGCAGTGTGCAAAGAAGAGGCATCTTCCAAAGCAGGGAATCCCAGAATGAATCCTAGCAGGAGCCCCTGGGATCTGGGTTTGAGATTCTTTCTGACTCTGCAAGTGGTCTGTCATTGCTCATTTGTCCTTTGAGAAGCCTCGAAATACATCTTGCAGCAAATGCCGTCCACCTACCTGCCATCTGCACAAGAACCAGATGTCTCTGATTACCAACCTACCAAGGTGCCGCTGAACAATGGCTGTTTTTTTAGTTGCTTTTATTGACCACCCACTGGCCTCGCTTTCTAGGGTGAAGGCAGCCTGGGCAGGATGGCAGGTAGCCCAGGGCCACAGCCAGCCCCGATGTCCTGGCTCACAACCACTTGCTGCTTCTCATCTCCCTACTGCCCTGGGGCAGCTGTCTCCGGCTCACGCGAAGAAAGAGGAGCTAAACAGCACAGCCTCCGGTGCAGACCTTTAGAGCAAGCCTTTCGTGGATGGAGCTTATTCTCTTTAAAAAAACAAGCACACTTCTGATGTCACCCAGCCAGGGTTCTGATGTCCAGTCCCCCAAAGGTCGCCAGAGAGTGTGCCAGAGCGCGTAGGGCTGCCTGGTTTAAGCCACCAACTGAACGACTGCATTACAGACGGTCAGAGCCCGAGCCGCCTCGGGCCCTGCCATCCAGCCTCCCTCTGTTCTGTGTACTGTGACCCAGTGGGAACGACCTCCCCCAGTCACACAGGTGCTTGTGGCCAAGCTGAGGCTAGAGTCCATGCCTGTCTGCGGCTCACTCACGGGTGACTCACGCTCTGTAACTCACACCGGGCCACGTTTCAGCCCGGGGTGGGGGTGGGGACATTTCTAGGGTGCATCCTCAACAGAGTAGACGAAGTCAGGTACACAAGACGTGGCCTCATCACAGAATGTGTAATGAAACTAAAGAATGACTAATGGTGCAGTGAGGTCTTCAGGGTCAGTCTGCCATCCGAACAGGTCAGGGGAGATTTCCAGCACAAAAGAAGGGTGGAAAGAGAGAGGAAGGAATGAGGACAAGAATAAAACCTGGGTAATCTGCCAAACTGACAACGGGTTCCCGGGTAACTGACATAAAGGCACGAGCATGGTGGGAGAGAAGACGCTCTTTAAAAACAGCACATAGCGTGGAGAACAGATTTCTACCCAAAGGCTCTCAATCTGACCAAGAGACTCCAATGGGAGAGAGGGATATGATTCTCAACTCTCGAAAGGATCCACAGGAGAATTAAAACAAAAGCAATTACTGAAAGAGCAAATGACTGTTAAGTGCTGTTTTTCCCCAGAGGAACAGGAGACATGAGCTCTTTCCACCAGTGGCTGGAGTTCACCATGTACGAGGTGGCTTATGACCCCATCACCCCTTAGAAATTGTTCCTCAGGATAAATGTCCGTCCTGGCAAAAAGGTATTGACACATCTAACTACCACTGACTGGGAGTCTACCCTGACACCCTCTGCCAAGCACTCCTCATGATCGTGTGCCCACTGGCATCTCCACTGGAGTTCTGCCTTGGACAGGACTGTCCCCTGAACACCTGCTGGTCTCACTCTCAAGTTCCCACACCACATCACAAGCCGGAGGCTGCCTGGTGTTCTCTGCCTTGTGGCCACAAATTCACCCCGCGGCCAGCAGGCTGCGGCACCATGCCTGTGGCATCCCTGCACGTCCAGCTCCCCCTGGAGGACTGTACACAGCAGTTGTGATCGCTTCTGGTCTAAAGCCCACAGGGCTGCAGCTGTCTGACTGAGCGACAGGTAACCCGAGGCATGAGCGAGCTGGCAAGCTGAAGCCCAGTGGGGCTCAGGGTAGGGTTGGTGAGGGCAGCATCGGACACATTTTCAATCGGTGTTAAGAACTGCAAGCATTTTCTCGTTAAAAGAAAATCAAATAAATAATAAACGGGAAAGGGAAAAATAAAGAAAAAGAGTGACGGAATAAATCAAAGAAAACCCTTCAGAGTGGAAGAGTTTCTTTTCTGTAATAAGCTGCTTTTACTTTGTTTCTTTGGCTCTCACTCCATTGTTGGAGCCTGATCCTCAAAAGATACCCTAGAGGACTCCCGGAAGTCGGGGTGTCTCAGGTCCATGAGAAATTTGGTGGGAGTGAGAATATGAGTAGAACCTGCGGGAGAACAGAGGCCGGCTGACTGCTTGAACAAAGGTACGTTACCGGAACATGCCAACTTAGGCCTACGTTTTATGCAGCCAATGAGGTGCGAGAGAGCGAGACGCACGCGCACGCGCGGAGCACACGCCGTGCACACGCGGCGCATGCGCACATGGGCCGCGAGGACACCCAGCATGCACAGAGCGGGCGGGGCCACACAGCGGGCATCAGTGGTCTGCACCAGGCCTCTCCCCCGATCTGCAGGGGCGACCCTGTCTCCCCGGGGTCTCCGCCTCCCAACAGGGAACCTCAGGTCGGGCCAGCGTGGAAGAGGGGGTTACAGCGAAGCCTGGCTGTGACGGCTGCTGCCCAGGAAAGCTGTGTTTGAGCAGAGTTAGCCAACACGCTCATGCAACACGTACGCAAGCAGGGAACACCGAGAGCTCTGGCACGGGGTCCTACGTAACCAAAAAGGAAAGAACACAGGGAGAAACAGTGACCAGACAGGGGAGGCTTCAGGGAGTGGGGAGGGGAGGGGGGTGTGCGAGCTCCCCAGTGAATGGTGGTATCTGGAAGGCGGGTTGTGAAGACAGTGCCAGCTCCATCTTGATACACCCAGGAACGGCCATATGGACTGGTCTGCAGAACCTGCTCACTCTGAAAGCCTGGGGGGCACTGCGCCTTGGTCCCCCCAAAGTGGAGGTATAAAACTGACACATCTTATTGAGATCAGGGCAAGGGCAGGGCCCAGCCAGGGCGGTAGGTGCTGATCACCTCTTGCCAATCAATGTTAAGAGGTACTCTGGGCAGGTGCAACTCCATTTTGTTAAGGGCAAGATGGGACAAAAGGAAGGCATCTGGAGAAAGCAAGATTTTTCTCAGCTCACTCTTCCTCTTCCAGCCGAGAAATTGGAGAAGCTCCTGTAGGCATGAAAAAGGAGAAAAATCTTCTCCTGCTGCCTTAAGTCAGCTCTTATAAGTTACTTCCTTTCTTCTGGAAAACCAGCAGGAAATAACCAGAAGGAGTATGACAGACCCTGAAGTAGTAGGAACTGGCTGGGGGAACCCTCAGCAGAGCCCAGAAGTCAGGCCAATATGTTTCAGGCAGTATCTGCTCTCCCTCCTCGTCTGTGCATCTCCAGCTGACAGGTAAAGGAGCCGGTAATCATTTACCTTCCGTTCACTGTGTGTCTTCTGGATGTGAGGCTGGAGGCCAGGAAACTGACACCACCCTACCCTACTAGGCCAGCACCAGGCCTAGTTCAGGCTGTAAGTGGGTGCTCTTAACCTTATTTTCGTGGATAAGGAAATAACAGCATGGAGAGGGGAGGCACTTTCGAGGTGACCCACGTGGCAGTGGCAGAGCAGGAATATCAGCCTGGGTCTGTTGGAGCCCGTGACCAGGCTCTTCCCACCACATGGGGCTGCCACTCGTCAAGAGACACAGTGCAGACATGAGGAAGGAACCCTTCGCTTGTCAGCGTCTGCTGTCCACAAACGTGTCTAGAGACTTAAGTTTTTCAGGGGCAACAGAGAACCGAAGACAGAATGAAACACCAAAGCATGGAATGGAGTCCAAGTGCAGTGAAGCGGCCCCTTCCCTCTAGAAAACATACCCCACTCACCTATGAGCACTTCCCACTTTCCATTGGCTTGGGTCACCTCGTAAGCACAACGCATCTCATTCAGGCTCACGCCCCCCAGGATGAAGATGATGAGGCGAGGACCACTGCGGTACTCCCCTGGGGCCTTATTCTTATGCCAGTGCCCATAGCGGGCGCTGGGGCAGGAGAGAGGGGGAGGGAGAGGGAGAGAGAAAGATATTAATCATGTTTATCTGCATTCACAGCATTTATACTTCATACCTCCATGATGTGTTACACACTTGTTCTGTACACCAGTGACCGAAACAGAGTAGACGATTAGCGACTGAACTGCAGTGCAAATTATCAAGCGCTTTGGCTGCCGGGAGAAGAATCACTATGAGCGCCTGTGCTGTGACCCCGTCATGCAGGCAACAGACGGGTTCAGGTCGGCTTTAAAGCTGGACATTCAGCGCTTCACCCGCATGATGTCGGTCCCGGTGTCTCCCCCCAGTTGTACAGTTCTGGGCTTGTCTGGGACACTCTGCTGGAGGGAGCAGTGACCACAGAGTCCGGGGCCTGTGTGTAGCCGGCACACTGATTCACTGGACAGATGTGCACCGGGCGCCTCACTGGGCGGGGGCCGCCCCAGCACCGAGGAGCTGACCTGAGTGAGATGTGGCTCTTGCCAACCAAGAGCTCAGGCTTAACTGGGGCGGGCGGGGCGAGGAGGGTGGCGGGAGGATGGGGGTCTGCATCGCGCCCCAAGGAGAGGAGCTCAGTGCCGTGGGAACAAACACGGGGGAGGGCCTTCTAGTGCCGACCGGGCATCACTGGGGAAGGCTTCCTGGAGGAGGTGACACCGAGCTGCCTCCTGAACGACAGGCATCTCAGTGGCAGGACAGTTCCCCAGGTGCCCCCCCACTCCCGGCCCTGGCTTCCCTCAATGGGCCTTCACCTTGTCCTCGGAAACAATGAGAAATTGGTTGGTTCCAGGCTAAGAAAATGGGGAAAACAAAACAAAAATCAAAACAAAATGAGGGGCCATCTCTTAAGATCATATATATTTTTTCTTGCGTGGAGAATTACGTTGAGGATTTTAAAGTGTTAAATCAGCCTTGCATTCCTCAAACAAACCCTTCAGCAAGATGCATTGCTCCTTGTATATGCCACTGGGTTTAGTTTGCTAATATTTTATCTATAACATTTGCCTCTCTGTGCTTGAGGGAAGTTTTATTTAATGCCATTTTCAGATTTGCTTTTAGGATCATGTACTCCTCATAAAATAAGTGGGAAAGTTTCTTCTCTCTTTCTATTATCTGCAAATGTGTTAACGTTGAGTGGTTTCTTCATAAAATACCAGAAGAATTCACCATTGCATCCATTGGGTTGGGATTTCTTTTGTGGAAGTTTTAAAAATAACTAAAAAGTTAATAGGGGTCACTGAGTTTCTATTTTTTAATTGTCAATTTTTGTAATTTGTAAAATGCATTTGTCCGTGTCATCTAAATTTTCAATTAAATTAGGATAAATTTGAAACAGAACGAGGAGAGCAAGGCTTCTCTGAACAGTGGAATCTTTACCCTTCTTCCTGACTTAGGACAGCATTAAAGCCACTTTCCACATCGCGAAGGCCAGCCCAGAGGACCTCACAGTCACTTTTTTTTGCCTGTGCAATCATTTGTTTGTCTGCCGTTGTCAGCCAGCCTGGCTGTGGCACTGTGTGGGATTTTGTATTTCACTCCAACGCTGGCAATAAACATTTGGCCTCCACTGGCATCATGCAGGCCTGAGAGTGACGACAGAAGGGGGGCACGGTGGAGAGAGAAGACGGGCGGGCAAAGTACGAGTAGAGGCACATGTATTGAAAAGTGTTACTCTGGGAGCCCGGGCCACACACAAGAGTGAGGCAGAGAAGATATTCTGGAGGCAAAATGTGTTCCTAGTGTTGAGAGTCCCAGGGACTGGCCGTGGAGATGTGGCCTGCAGAGCACAGCAGGAAAAGCTTCTGGATGAACATGGCAAGGTGGTGAACAAGAGGAAGAGCTTCCAAAAACATGCACAAGGCCTCATGGGCAGCCAAGAAAACACAGAGGGCTGGAGAACCCAGAGATGGAAGCATGGATTGCTGTCTGCTCACATCTCCAAACTGAGAAATGTCTGAACATCACCAGGTACGTGGCAGAAACCCAACATACCCAAGGCATCCACATTTCCATCATCTATGTTTCCATCAAGGATGAATCTGAGAAATGTGGCTCTATGCAGTTGATGTATTCATCCCTTTCTTAATTAATTACTAAAATTAACTAATGAATGAAAAGTGAAGACAGAACACACCAAGTGCCTACTACATGCCAGGCTCTGTTCTAGGCACTGAGGATAAAACAGACACGAATCCCTGCCCTCATGAGGCTGACATTCTAGTCGGGGGAGACTGGCAGTAAACAAGGTAAATATTAACAGCACACTAAGCGGTGGTATAATCTATGGAGAAAAAGCAGGGAAGGGAGACAGGAAGTTGAGGTGCTGTAATTTTTTCACTATTTTCTGTAATACTTTATTGAGAAATAATTCATGTATCATACAGTTCACTCATTTAAACTGTATAATTCAGTGGTGTTCAGTATAGTCACAGAATTGTGAGCCGTCACCACAATCAATTTTAGACCATTTTCATCAACCCCAAAAAGAAATTCTGTACCTATTAGCAGTCGCTCCCCATTCCCCAACCCTTACTCCCATCCCCAGTTCCGAGCAACCACCAATCTACTTTCTGTCTTGAGACTAGCCCGTTCTAGACATTTCATATAAATGGAATCATAGTGTATGTGGGCTTTAGTGATTGGCTTCTATTCACTTAGTATAATATTTTCAAGGTTTGTCCATGTTACAGCATGGATCAGTATTTCATTCCTATCTTTGGCTGAGCAATATTCCATTGTATGAATGTACCATATTTTTTTTATCCATTCATCAGCTGATAGACATTTAGGTCATCTCCACTTTTGAGCCATTAGAAATAATGCTGCTAGGAAGACTGGTGTACTGTAATTTTAAACAGGGTGGTTAGGGAAGATGGGAGAAGGTAACAATTTATTAAAGACCTGGAGAAGAAAAGAGGTGAGCCATGCAGAGATATCTGGGGACAGATCATTTCAGGTGGAGGGAAAAGCAAGTGCAAAGGTCCTGAGGCAGAAGCAAGCCTGGTGTGTTCGGGGTAGAGCAAGGAGGCTGGTGTGGCTGAAGTGGGGGAGGAGTAGGGAGTGAGGGAGGAACGGGAAGCCAGGGGCTGAAGGGCCTCATGGGCCGCTGCAAGGACTTGGCCTGCACCCTGGCTGTGACGAGAAGCAGTGGGAGGGTTCTCGAGGGTTGTGCAGCGTGACAGCAGGACTGCCGTGCGGCTGCCGCTTGCTCCCTGCTCGCTTGCTCAGGGACTTGCACTCACCTGACCGCGGTGGTGCTGAAGGAGGCAGAGGAGCGGGTGGAGATGTACGGGTAGTGCTTGGTGTCAAGTCTGTCTTCAATGGTGTCCTGGAAAGAAGAGACACAGTTATCGACCGGCCATCTCTTTGCAAAGGGCTGACGCAATCAAGGTAAGACAATTCGAAGAACAAGTCACTCAGCCAGAACCATGTCCAGCTTTGCAACAACCAGAGCTCCCCTGCCCGCTGCCCGCTACCGGGCGCCTCATGCTGTGCTCAGAGCGGGCGGACCAGATGCTTCGTAACCAGCGGATACAATGAGATAAGTTTGTAGGTCTGCTCTTGAAGAGAAGTTTTTTTTTTTTAATTTATTTATTTATTTATTTTTGGGTGTGTTGGGTCTTCGTTTCTGTGCGAGGGCTTTCTCCAGTTCCAGCGAGCGGGGGCCACTCTTCATCGCGGTGCGCGGGCCTCTCACTGTCGCGGCCTCTCTTGTTGCGGAGCACAGGCTCCAGACGCGCAGGCTCAGTAGTCGTGGCTCACGGGCCTAGCCGCTCTGCGGCATGTGGGATCCTCCCAGACCAGGGCTCGAACCCGTGTCCCCTGCATTGGCAGGCGGATTCTCAACCACTGCGCCACCAGGGAAGCCCCGAGAAGTTTTTTTTTAAAAACCTGCATTGGGCTTCCCTGGTGGCGCAGTGGTTAAGACTCTGCCTGCCAATGCAGGTGACATGGGTTCGAGCCCTGGTCCAAGAAGATCCCACATGCCGCGGAGCAGCTAAGCCCGTGTGCCACAACTGCTGAGCCTGCGCTCTAGGGCCCACGAGCCACAACTACTGAGCCCACGTGCCACAACTACTGAAGCCCGCACACCTAGAGCCCGTGCTCCACAAGAGAAGCCACCGCAATGAGAAGCCCGCGCACCGCAATGAAGAGTAGCCCCTGCTCGCCACAACTAGAGAAAGCCCACACGCAGCAACGAAGACCCAATGAAGCCAAAAACAATAAATAAATAAACTTAAAAAAAAACCCTGCATTAATTTTTCTTGCTTCTCTTCCACCCTTTTATGTTCCATGTGAGGTTATAAATGTCACATCCTGTCCAATAAACTCCTGACCCTTGTCATCCGTCTTGAAGACACTAGGCATGGGTAGTCTCTCAGGCAAGCTGAGGCCTTACAGCCTCAGTTACCCAAGGGCCTAATTATCTGGTGGGTGGATCCAGCTACCCACCCCCTGCTGCCAAGAAGTCTACACTCCTAACAGCTATCGTGTGAAGCCCACACATGTCTCTTTGGGGGACTGGGGTTGGGGGTGGGGAAGGAAAAGGGAGCAGAGAACAAAGGAGGGAATGAGACAGAGCGGTTGATCCACTCTGCCAAGCAAAGAAACGTAATTGGTTTCAAGATGTCTCATGTTCACCCATCTTTTTGGTTTGTGGGTTTTAAAAATAGGAAGCTGACTCACTATATATACTTAAAATATATTTATTTTAACGTACAATTCAGTGGGAACACATGCACTGCTATGAATTAGCAAAGGGATCCTGGCCAAGACCTTTCATTCTCTGGACCCCAGTCCTGTCCACCTGTCAAGGGCAGGAACTGGAAAGACCATCTCCAATTCCCACCCCAAAGCTCCCAGGGTGCATCAGGATTCTACACAGGGTTTCCTCGACCTCGAGCTACAAGAAGGGGAGGAAGGGGCACCGCTGGGCTACCTGACTTTCACAGATACGAAACACCTACTATGCGCAAGGCTCGGTGCCAGAGGACACGTCAGGTGAGGGCACAGGACCAAGGTCTAAAACGACGAGCCAACACAGCGAGCAGCACACACATGTAAAGAGCACCCTGACACATGCTGTGGGAGTCCAGGGAGGCCTCTGTGGTGCTGGGTGGGCAGACAGGTGGGCCGGTGTATGGGACTTGGCAGGAAGGCAGGGTTCAGGAGGTGCAAAGGAGGGTGAGAACTCCAGGCAAGGGAGAGGGTTGAACAGACACATGATCGGCAGGGTCTCTGGCTGACGTGAGGGCTGAAGGAGGGGAGCAGCGGGAGAGGAGGAGGATGCGCTGGGGTCTCTTTCCAGAGGCCCTCCCGCCCTGCTGCGTCCTTGGCGTGGCGCTCCTTACTCAGAGGAACTTCAGGTGCTGTGACAGGTTTGGTTCCTTCGGCTGCAGTACCATTGAGGGGTCTCTACTGTGGGGCTCAATCGTGTGGATCTGAGGATCCACATCTGACAGCCTCCTGGGGCTGCTCTGCACAAACCCTCCAAGGCCTGGGTGCAAGTCCCCGGGTGTCACCCCCACCCGAGGGCAGGTGAGGCTGAAGCCTCCGGGCCTCAGGTGCAGAGCCCTGGGCCCGGCTGCCCTTGTGCCCTCGTCTCGGCCCGCGCTGACCTCCATGATGTCTTTGATGATCGGGGTCCATCGTGAGAGCTGGTAGGTCTGCTCGCTGATGCGCTCCTTCCGCTCCGGTTTGCTCCTGCGACGCAGCGTGGACTGAAGGCAAACACACGATACGAGGCTCTGAGTCAGCGCCTGGGCCGGCAAGGCCTCGCTGACCCCTGGGCTCCCTGCCGGGAGTCAGCCCTGGCAAAGACTAAGAATTAGGGAGCTTTTCCTGCGAAAACCCGGACTATGCCCCGTGGGCTCCAGCCCAAGAACCTGGAGCAAACGTGGTTCTTCAAAGCCAGGAAAAATGGCAAACGTGGGTCAAACGGATAAGTGCCATTTCTTACAAATGCAGGGAGTTAAAAAAATTAGTTTGTTGTCAATTATAGGAGAAAATACTGCTTTGGTGTAGCTGATTTTGCTTCAACAGCACGGGATGCACTGAATGAATCATCTCTGTTCTCATTTGGTCCCTTTGTGAACAAGGGCCTGAAAACGCCAGATGGCCCCCAGTCACAGGTCTCTGGTCTGGTGGCTCTGGAACAAAGCTTTTGACTCTAAGATTCCAGAAGGAGCGCACCTACAACCCTGCTTTACCAGCACTGAGGCGTGAGCTGACTCCCTGCAGGAAGTGGGGTTCCTACAAGCAAGGTTCCTGGCGGGGGCTCTGAAGAGTCCTGGAGCCCCCCGCCCGGCCTCTTCCAGAGCTCATTGCTGGTCGGGCCCCCCACACCTGACCCCACTGGGTCCTAAGTCATCGTCAGAGAAGCAGACCGAAAGGTGGCAAGGCGGCGTGACACTAAGCGTTGTGTTCACAACCTCACAGAAGATGCTGAGTCTAAGTGTCCTACGGCAGAGCCAGGCTGACTCAAGACACGTGGGACAGAGCTGGTATGACTCCTGTTTGGGGCGGGTTCACAGACACAGCTCGGCTCTGTGACTATGTGTGCCTCCTTGATGTGCCCACCTGGGTTCCTGGCGCTACACCTTGATTTTATTTATACCTCTACCCCTGCATCCCTCTGATTTTATGTTTTCTCTTTCTCAGTGTTGAGTGTGTGTACTGTAAGCTGCCTTAAGTCAGTCAGGGGAGAAGAGATGAGAGCTGCTGTCTCCCCTCTGCCTCCCCCCGATGCGAGGCTGGTGCTCACATCCGTGACGATGGGCACCCCGAGGTGGGCCATGTTGGTGATGATCTCACTGTCCTCCGGGGGGATCTGGGCGTGCTGGATCAGCTTGTTCAGGTTTTCCTCGGTGATGCCTGCGAGAACAAAACCCCGATCGCCACGCCAGCCCCTGGACATCACACACTGAGAAGCAGAGCCTGGGGAACAGTGCCCCTTCTCCTCGGGATCAGTGGGAACTAATCCGCTCATGGCATCAGGTTTACTGTAAGACAAGACAAGATCAGGACTCCAATTCCACTCTAGCCTACGGGCTGTGACCATCAGCAGCTGCCCCTCATGGTCGGTATTTCCATCCGTCTCCTGCTTCTCAGCCGTCACCACCACCCCTGGCCCACATCACAGTCAGCTTGGACAGGAGAGCCTCTGTGTCCATCTTTGGCACAATGGACACCTATGGACACTTATGGGCAACATATGTGGGTAAAAATCAGTTATTTAAAGGCACAGATTACAAATGTGGGGCAAGTTAAAAGTATCTAGCAGAAACGCTCTAATAAACTGGCCATAAAGCCAATAGACTCTCCCAGCTGTCCCCACCCTATCCTCTTCGAATTATCCTGTCCCTTTGACTAACTCCAGAATCAATGGGGGATACTCAGCCTCTAGTTGCAACTGTTTTGCCTACATGACATTTCCCCAGATGTAAACAGCCCCTCAGATCTTATTAAACACCCCTTTCCTTCCCTTTTCCTTGTCTTTTACACTGTTTTCCACTTTATTCTCTCTCTCCCAGCTGCCTCATTTTCCCCAAGAAAGGGCCTCTCCCCTCCTCTATATCCCACCGTTCCTACCATTCTTCAAAAAGATGTAGAGAAGGATGATGCGGATTTTGTCGTAAGTGCTGACATTTGCGTCCAGCAGAATGGGGACAATGGCTCTCATGGGGTCCTTGATCTTCTCCCCTTCAGCATCCGTGCCCATCGCCAGGTCCTGCAGAAAACACACCATGTTGACCCCATTTCTGGCAACAGTCTGGACAAATGGTAACTATTAGAAAACTGGTTCTCCATAAACGTCTGGGATGTTTAGTTTGGTTGGGGGAAGGTCTTCAGCAGGTGCTTATGCTCTCAATTAATTAATCAGAACAGGGGTAATCAGCACTGGTATCTGCGGCATCAGTGAGAACCGAGGAAAGCCCCAGGCTTTGCTTTCCAAAACCAGGAACCACGCTGATTTGCCATCTTGTTTAAAGGCAGG
Source organism: Balaenoptera acutorostrata (assembly GCF_949987535.1). Classification (NCBI taxonomy): domain Eukaryota; kingdom Metazoa; phylum Chordata; class Mammalia; order Artiodactyla; family Balaenopteridae; genus Balaenoptera; species Balaenoptera acutorostrata. The sequence goes on along the minus strand of NC_080069.1, from coordinate 117,538,351 downwards.
CTGTTCCCTCCAGGTGAGTTCCAGTGTACGTGTGCCAATTCCTCGGGGAAAGCCTCAATCCTGGTAGGTCCTCAAGAGGGACGAAGCCCTACAGAGGGATCGGGGCTTAAGGGGATGCACTTCCCACATGTGAAAAGCTTCAATATTATAAGGTGCCTCCGCCTGGCTAGACTCTTCCTGCTCCACTCCCCTTGGCACGGAAGGCTGTGCCTGCTGAGTTTTAACTACTCCAAGATTTTAACCTCTGTTTTTAATCTTCCAACCACTTTTAGGGAGAGGAGAAAAAAACATGGGCTCCCTGCAAATCCCACTGAAGGAGATGAAGGGGGAGGGGGTGCTAACAGTGGGACTGAAGATAAAGAGTGAAGTGAGCACGGTCTATGGCCCCGCCCTCACAACTCAGGCAAGAGGCGGAACCATTCTCAACAGGCCCAAGAAAGCAGCACATCAGTCTCAGCAAACCAAGAACAATTTGGTCTTGTTCTGAGACCAGCGGCTGCAACTTTCTCTGGAGCTCTTACAGAGGTTGCCGGAAGGTTGCCTTTTTTCCCTCAAGATCCCAGGAGTCCGTAATGAGCATGATCTCAAGCTCGGGCCTCTGCCCAGCCTGGGCCAGAGGAAGGTGGGGCCCCTCTCCAAGGCCCTTTCCCAGCTCAGCGCAGCCTCAACAAACATCTGCTCAGCAGGACCTGGCTCTAATACTGCCTCAAAGTCAGATTTAATGTGACTACATAGCACAGGGAGATCAGCTTGGTGTTCTGTGACCACCTAGAAGGGTGGGATAGGGAGGGTGGGAGGGAGACGCAAGAGGGAGGAGATATGGGGATATATGTATACGTATGGCTGATTCACTTTGTTATAAAGCAGAAACTAACACACCATTGTAAAGCAATTATACTCCAATAAAGATGTTTAAAAAAATAATAAATAAATAAATTTAAAAAAATTTAATGTGACTAGTTCAACGAATACCACTGGGCACTTCTGGAAAAGTGCAGACTTCCAAGGATGAATCCCAACTGCATTTGTACCGTTCGCTCTAGGGATAACCTATCTTCTGGAGAGTCAAGTTCTTTTGGAGAGGACGCCTTGCGTTTGCAAACATCACCTATGAAACTGATGAATTTCAGCAGGGCTACTTCCCCGTAGGAGAGAGTCCATGAATCAGGGCTGGTCTTACAAACCTAGCCGAGCCTGTCACATCAAACCAGGAGATTTAAATCTTAGTCTCACACTGAGAACTTGAGTTCTTTTTTCTGTGAAGGGGGACCTTTGGCTGAGGCTTCGGCATCGTGGGATGACCTCCCCTCCTTTAGAAGCTGACCCCAGTTGAGAAATGTTATCATGTGTGAGGAATGTAGTGCCAGGATTAGTGACTCGACACGACACTCCTGGAAAATGTGGCAGCTTTGTTATGTCCCTTTGCAGACGAGGAAAAGAAAGCAGAGAGAAACAAGCACGTCAAACAAACCAGTGACAGGGACAGAACTCCGATCCCAATTGTGATCAGGGAGGCTGTGGGTGAATTTCTGACCTTCGGCTGCCCTACCCACTTTCAGCCTCTAGGTCTCCAAGCTGGTGTGGCTATGGCAGGAGGGAAAGACATTCAGGATACAACCTTCAGCCAGCCCTGTCAATGTAGGGCTCGGCGCTGCGTACACCTCTCTTCTGCCATTCCAGGGAGCCTCTGGAAAGTCAGACATGCAGAATCCAAACGGCATGGCATTCCAGACCAACCTAGTCCCTACCATTGAGCGTGGAACTGCACTGGCTCCAGAGAGTCGAGACAACACGATCTAGCAGGCTTTCCCATTTCTATTTCCTATGATTCTGCAGGGTGTTCAAGGTTAAGCAAATAAATGGGCCTGGCAGAAAGAGAAGGAAAAGGCCCTACCTGTTCCACCCGGCAGAGTTTGTCCACGGTGCCTTGGTAATGCTTCATGCAGTCCTCGGCAAGGTGCAGGTGGGTCGAATACTAGGACAAAGCAGAGAGCGTGTGGTCAAGGAATCACTCGCTGATTTGTGCAGCATCTAGTAAGCACCTGCTATGTATTGACACAGGGCTAGGCACCAAGGCGTCTCCAGCCTCATAAAGGAGATGAAATATGCATTCAAGCAGGTTCACAGACACCGCTGGGTAGAGAATTGTGTGTGTCAGGAAGAGGGACAGACCACCTTCTACAAGAGTCAAGAGGAAGGAGAAATCCTTTATGGAGGTGGGGTGGTGTGATGGTTTCACAGGCATCCACAAATCCTTTCATACTCCTCCCTCCAGCAGGTGGCGCTCAATCCCCCTTGCCTTCGTGTGGATTTAGTGACTCGCTTCTAAGGCGGAAGCGATGTGTGACTCCCAGATCATTGTGACTTTCTCTGAGCTCTCTCCCTCAGGCCCATGGGGTAAGGAATTGGAAGGATACAGAGAGAAAAAGATGAAAAGGAGAAAAGAAAATCATGGGAAATAACCTGTCTATCCCAACCTTTCATTTTTTTCTAATAAAAATTGAAGATGACTAAAAACCTGTGGATTTCTATGAATCAGCAAGGGTAGAGGAGCCTTTTTGCAGCTGTTTATACTCACGATGCGAATGGATCATTTTGGATCGTCATACCTTGCTGAGCTCTTTCTGGTACTGGGGCATTTTCTTCAGCATCTGGGACAGGTCCCGCATGGTGGTCTATGGGAAGAGGGAAGCACATGGTCTCACTCCAATGGCCCTGAGCTAAGAGGGTGGGCAAGGAGGGTGGGCACAGGACAGGACAGCAGCCAGCACCGGACTCCCAAGTGTACACTCTGTAACCCCCCCCCAAGTGCATCTGTTAAACACAAGATCACGTATGTTTAGATTTCCGCCTCTCTGGCTCAAAAAATTATTGATCCAAATACCGTGACTGTCTTATAGCTGGGGAACTGACCTCTGAAATCTAGCAATTATGTTTTATTTATTGGACTAGAAAGTTACTGAGAGCATAATTCTTGCCAGGAAAAAACAGTTTTTCCTCTGCATGCTGCTTTTCTGCATACTCAGCTCAAGCAGTCATGGAATCAATTCACATTTCATCTCCGCAGAAAGGCTGTAGTTGTGTAGACAGGTAGGAAGTAGGGAGAAGGGGAGAGAAGGCTGGAATCTGCATCCTGACAGGTGGAAGGGCTCTGCTGACTTTCTAATTGGGTGACCCACCTAATCCCACTCATGTACCTAAAGGAAATTTATTGAATGACTACTACATACCAGGCACTTTTAGGTGCTGGAGATACAAGGACAAAAAAAGAATTTCTGCCTTCATGGAGCTAACACTGAGCAGAGGAGCCATTCTAAGTGAGTGGATTAGCACCCTTGGAGGGAATCATGAATGTGGGTGCAGAGCAGAGACACCTCCCTAGTCTTGGCTCAGAGAAAACGATGCCTGAGCCAAAGGAAAGGGACCTCATACGGCAAGGCCGAGGCAAGGAACACAGGCATGGCTTGAGCAAGGCAATGGGGGCAAGGAGGAGGGAGGCAGAGATGAGAGTCTGTGGGGCCCGATGACCTGGGCACTGTAAGGCGTGTCCACAGTGGGGCTTAATTCTACTGGGATCAGGAAATCGCCTAATGATCCTAAGCCAGGGAGCAACACAGTCAGAGCGGCATTTCTCCTAAGAAGAGTAAAATACCTCTGATAAACAGTCAGGAGGAGGAGAGGCCCAGGTGAATCAGGATATAAATTCTAATGCTACCACAAGCTAAAAAAGGTTTTAGCAAGTTCTTCTGGCTTAAAGTGAACCATGATCCAAAACAGTAAACACTAATCTTCAGAGTAACAAGGAGAAGCTCTCTATAAATATCAAAAGGCAGGGGGTTCGGATCTCAATTCTGAATACAAAAATAAGACAAAATGGTAGAGGTGAAAAGAGGACCATGACCCCTCTCAGCCCCCAACTCACTAGCCCCGTGCTGAGGAGGCATCTTCCCCGCCCCCAGAGAGAAAGCAGGGATTTCGGCTTTCTCTGGAGCACTGGAGCATGAGTCCCGGTTTACCTTCTCTCCAGTATTCATTCTCTTGCTGGAAGAAAAATCCTTCAGAGAACGGGTGACTTCCCTGGAAGACAGAAGGACGCAGCTAAGCTTCAACGCGGCACCAAGTGTCTCTATATGATGCTATAGGAGTCATGCAAGATTCCTCCTTTAGGAATATGTGGCGGCTTTTCTTGCCCGTAATGCATACATCTAAAGTGATTTTCTAAGAGGAGAGACAGATACATCATTTTCCTAATATTCTAAGCCAGGGGTCTCCATAGTGGAGTGTGCGAGACAATTTGAGAGCAGAAAAGAAAATGTTAGGACATCTATTTATATAATTTTACTTCATCCTGTTCAAATTTATGTTTTTTGTATATGCTATAAAATATGCATATTAGTACAATAAAGCATATATTTAATGCATGAATAAATTACGTACTGGCAATGTGAATTAACATTTTTCTAAAGTTGAGTGATCCAAAAAGTTTGGAAACTACTTTTCTAAACAACAGAACTATCCCAGGCTGAAACAGTTTCTCACTCTTCCTTGTGAATTTCCTGCCGGATAGCACCAACTCAGCGTAGCAGAATGTGTCTTTCTGCAAAAGCAGGCTTGTTATCTACAGTTTAAAGGTCTTATTAAAAACTTTCCAGTGTTAGAAACATTTTGAAACACTTTCAGAGCAAGGTACTGGTTTAGCACATGTATCAGTAAATACATCAATGCTTGCTCAGAAATTTTAGGTATGTCAACAGGGAGGAAGGGGACACACCAGCTATATAAACGAAAACTGAACTGTATGTAGTGGAGTCCGGATCCTTCAACAGAATAAACTGGCTTCAAGTGTTTAGCGTTTATAAAGCATCTTACTGAGAGAGCTACAAATGCTTTCTAAAAATCCTAAAAGCAACCCTAACACAGAATGGATTTTCTAACTTCATGAAGTCGGTGTAGCCTGAGCTCAGATATCAGAAGGGGTTCATCATCACTGGTTAGCACGTTGGCGACTTAGTAGAAGCAACGAATTCATGCACTGGTGAGCTCTGGTCAAGCTGCCCAGAGAACGCACACCGGCAACCGGCAACTGTGATTGCCCATGTTGGTGGGGTGAGCTTTGGAGCCTGAGGCCGAGGCTAGGGGAAGGGCGCAGGGTGGGCTCTTACTGGGACACCTCCGCGATGTGCTTGTGGCGCAGCGCTATCCAGAGGTCGTCATCCTCGTCCAGGAGCACTTCCTTCACCCTCGCCTCTCCGATGCCGCTCGTCTCATACCTGGAGAGGAGACGTCCCACAAAATTCATCCAATCCCCCTGGTTTAAAACAGACAGATGGGGCTTCCCTGGTGGCGCAGTGGATAAGAATCCACCTGCCAGTGCAGGGGACACGGGTTCAAGCCCTGGTCCGGGAAGATCCCACATGCCGCGGAGCAACTAAGCTTGTGAGCCACAACTACTGAGCCTGCGCTCTAGAGCCCGCATGCCACAACTACTGAAACCCGTACCCCTGGAGCCTGTGCTCCGCAACAAGAGAAGCCACCGCAGTGAGAAGCCTGCGCACCACAACGAAGAGTAGCCCCCGCTCGTCGCAACTAGAGAAAGCCCGTGCACAGCAACAAAGACGCAACACAGCCAAAAATAAATAAAATAAAATTAATTAATTAAAAAAAAAAGTAGAACTCCTCCTTGTGGAAGGAGCAGAAAAAAACCCAAACAAACAACAAAAAATAACAGCCAGATGTTCACACGAATCTGTCTGAACATCAAGCAAGCACCCCAACCATCTGATGTGTCACTATCTGTGTCAGGTCTGCTGCATCTAAAAAAGCTAACGATTTCTTAGGCAGAGAGAGACCCAAAGATCTAATCAAAGTCAACTGACTTGAGGTCCTGGTTTAAAACCCCCAGGGTCAGTTGATATGAGCTCCATCAGAGCCACCTGGCTCAGGTGTGAAGTCAGGTTATAGGTGGGTTCAGAGGTACTTGAAAGGGAAAGGCGAGGATCACACTTGTTCCTGGTTGGAAACGGCCTGGGACACCAGCCTCAAATGTGTGGGACCTAAACAGCATTCTGCAGCTGCCTGCAACTGGCCCTCAGCAAATTTTCACATGTGAAATCATGAACATCTAAAGGAAAGCAAGAATTACAGGTACCAAAGGGGAAAAGCTGAGATTCAGTCATATTTTTAGAACCTTCATTTTGAAACAACTATCTTTACGGTTAATGTTATAAAATAAAGGACACGAGAACAATATAGCCTGTTCCCAAAGAAAGAAAAATAAGTTTTTAGAGACTGAGTTTCTGATGATTGCTGCCAAGAAAAATGTTGTTTATAATGAAGCAAACTGCAAATAAAATTCAGTAGGAAACTCCTGTTGATATATTTTATCATCATCATATTTCATGATCTGTAGTTAAGAAGTTTCAACTCTGAATAAGATATGCTCTTACACACACAAGTCAGCATATTAACACACCCAAGCCAGCTATGAACTGAGGTGACGTGAGCTGTGAAATAAAGATCTAAAGTTCTTCTTCTCTTTGAAAGGGGCAGGAGTTTCTGGCTGGTGGTGCAGCTGGACTTTGGGAACTCACAGAAAAGCTTGCGGGCTTATTAGCAAGACTGTATCAATGCACCAGATTTTCCTAGGATTAACGACATCCTTTTTCTTAAATTAGAGGTGTGTTTGGTTCATTTGCAAAGCTGCAGTCACACCGGGTCTGTGTACTTACTTGTATACATCGTTTTCAATAGGCAGCAGGTCGTAACTCATAGCCTGAAAAGTCAATTCATGAAGGACAGGGGAACTGGGGTCGAAACCGCGGTCCAGGATCAGGAGCTGGGAGCGTGCCTTGTCTGGGCCCTGAAGGAAGGACACAGGGAATGGTTTCATGAGCTGCCCCATACAACTCCCGCTTCTCCGACTAGCATAGCTACCCCTCCTGTAAAAAGTGGCAGCAGGATGTAAACTCTGACTCAAACAGCACTAAGTCCATTTACTGCTGGACAGGGACACCAGCACACACCATGTGAGAATCCAATGTGTCTATTTCATAATGAGGGCCCTTTGATGCAGATCCAAAACTGTGGCTGGGGTCTAAAGTGAGCTTACGAAGGGGAACATCACCTAGGTTCAGCTATAAAAAGGGTGACCCATCATCCAGCCGGCTTGGGACTGAGGGGGTCCCCAGAACCTGGGGCTGTCAGTTTTTAAATCAAGATAGTGACGGGATAGTTCTGTGTCTTGATCGCAGTGGTGGTTACATGTATCTACACATGTGATAAAATTGCACGGAACTGTGCACGCACGTGCGCGTGCACACACACACCCGAGCACATGTACTAACTAGTGAAATCTGAATAAGGGCTGGAGATTGTAGCAATGTCAATTTTCTGGTTTTGATACTGTTCCACTGAGGGGGTCCCCGGAGGCAGGGCTGTCCTGCTAACATTGAGAAAGTCCCAGCAAACAGAAACAAGTTGGTAGCTCAGCTACACTGAACACAATCTGTATCGCCTGCCCAAGGGCTTGAGCGTTTCGCTGGAGCTCACTGCACAGGAACAAGGGCGCTCGCACACGCTCTGTGAGCAAAGGAAGCCAGCTGTGCCCAGGCTGCCACGCGGACACTGTGGTCGCTTGGTGAGAGAAGCACGTGGGCCAAGTAAGACTTACCTCCCCCATTGTCGGATCATCGGCTTTGTACGCGTCGAGCTTGTCCTGGATTAGCTGAGCCAGCAAAGCATTGTCCTTGTATTCCCTGACAAAGGAGGAGGGACAGAGGGTGAACGGCCCTGCCCCAATCGATGACACTGTCTGCCCTCATGGCGGAAGGCAGGACAGTGCGGGAGGGTCAAGGGAGACACAAGCTTCATCTGTATTGTTCTTTTACAATGAGAATATACTCACATTAGATGTATAATTTAAATTAGATGTATAATTTAAAAGGACAAATAAAATACTTAGCTCGGTGCCTGGAACATAAATGATTTTCTAGTTTCCTTTAAAAAAACCAAACTATCCAAATGGAAACAGAGGTAGTATTTCCAAGCAGCTCCAGATAAACCACCACACTTCAGCAGAGGGTCCTAACCATCCATCCTTTTCCCATGATCAGGCTGTCTGAGTCTGACCCACCTGACTCTCACTTCCCTCAATTCAAATTCCCTTGGACCCTGTTTTGTTTCGTTGGAAGTGACATTTCTGCCAGCAGAGCCGGAAAGACACAAGTGAGAACCTGTGGACCTTCCGCCTTGTCTGAGCCGGGTGGCACTTCCTGGGCTCCTCCCGGCGATGTTTATCCTGTGGCTGCTGCCTGCCACCTGGCCACGCTCAGCGCAAAAGCAGCTCTGCTCCCAGCCCTATCCCTCCAACGAGTGAACCCCAAGACCCCATTTCTTATCTTCCACCAGGCTTCTGTCGGGGAGGACCCTAACGGAGGGGGGCGTTGTCCCACGGGTGCACGTCCCTGCGGACAGTGAGGTGATGAGGATCCTTGCACTTCCTGCTCAGACCCTCCGCTCCTCCTGCTGTGCCCCCCGCCCTTCTGCTTCTCCTCGTGGGGCTGTGACTCCCACTCGTGCTCCCAGCTTCACACTCCCACACCACTGCGTTCACTCCCCGTGCAAATCCCCCAGAGGCTACCCAGTGATGACCACTGAAGGGCATGATCCCAAACTTGGCATCCAAGGCCTCCAGAATTGGCTTCACCTCGCCCCACTGCCCACACATACACCGCGCTAGACCACCACCCCTACCCCAGCTCGCCCTTTGCTGTCCAACGTCATGCTTCTGCTCATCCCAACAAAATGCCCCCGGCTCCTCATCGGTCTACTGAGATCCGAACCTGTCCTCCGGGACTGGGCTCAGATGCCACCTCTGCTCTGAAGCTGTGCTCCTCTCAGCTCAAAGGGCCCTCTCCCTGCTCTGGATGCCCAAGCCTGTGGCCTACACTGTCCTAAGGCACTGGTCTCGCAGGCCTGCACAGTAGGTGTGCACATCCTACCTGCCCTCCCAGATCAGGGGTTTCTAAGGGCAGGGGCTGTGTCTTCAGGTTAAGTCCGCCTGCCTAGCACTTAGCACACAGCAGGTAAGTGCTAAGTGAATGACCTTATCAAATCTGAGAAATGTGTCCTTTGGAGAATTATTCTCCTTGTATTTTATCTTACTCTGAAACATCTTTTGCAAGGTGGGTATTTGATTTTTAAGGTTAGGAAGAGATGAAAAATTGTAGGAAACCTGAATTGTAGTTACAGGGGGTTCACATTTAGTTATTCACTGACTGAATATATGAATTTCATGCCCTTTTCTGTATGTATTGGTATATTCCACAATAAAATTTAGAAAAGAGCAAAAACACTGGAAAATAATTATAAATGGAGACGCTCAATCTTGACCCTCTGGAGACAACTGCCAGAGGAATGGCAAGGCCAGAGGAAGTTCCTTGCTCGGGGACACGTTGGGGGGGCCACCGAAGGCAGACTGGGGCGCAGCCTTACCCCCGATACCGCACGGCTGGGTACTCCTTCAGGGTGGCGCACAGAGTTGCGATCTGCTCCGCCAGGCGCTCCAGGATCGGATTCTTCATCTGAGCCTTGTGGGGACTGTAGAAGCTTTGGAAAGAGTCAGCAGAGTCCAAGGAATACACCTGAGACGGGGAAGAAATACATATATTTCCAGAACGGTGAACTGTCATATTCATCCAGAATGGTGAACCGTCAGAGTTTTTTTCCAAGCTAGTAGTGAGGCTGGGTGTCTCAGATTTTCATTTCTTCTACAAACACGGCTTGGGTGTCTGCTGGGTGCCAGGAACTGTGCTAACCACTTGGAACTGTTAGTGACCAAACCATGACTGCCCTCAAGGAGCGCGCAATCTTGCAGGAAGAGGCAGACAACAAACATAATGAAAAGTAAATTTTATGGTATTTGAGAAATGGGTACGTGTATGAGAACATAAGAAGCAGGGGAAGAATGCCCACAGGATGTACAGGGAGGACACGAGGCCTCCTTGAGGAGGGGATGTTTTGAGCCAGGGCTTGAAGGAGGTGCAGGGTTTCTGCCCAGCAGGGGGCTCCCTAAGGAACCGGCTGGTGCCAAGGCCCTGAGGCAGGCGTGTGCCTGCGTCTGATGAACAGCGAGGAGCCCAGGAGGAGAGCAGGGGGGGAGGTCTTGGCGCACCACACGGGCCGTTCATTGTAAGTTTAAATAAGTAAAGGACAGGCTAGAAATTGTGCTGTGACTGTAGCAAATAAAGGAGCTCTGTATGGATTTAATAATTTCCTATCCTCATAGTATGTTCTAAGTATTTTTCTTTTTTTTTCTTCTTCTTTTTTTTTTTTTTGGAGGGTTCTAGAAGACTGAACTTCCCTCTTAAACTACGAGGCTACCAGCTATCAGTATTCTCTCAGAATCTCTATGAGGTAAACTACCGTGATCTGGAAAACCTGAGGTTTTAAAAAAAGGTTATTACGTTTCAAAAATATACGAAATATAATATGGTTGAATATGCTAAAGTTGGATTGTGTTCAATCCAGGTGGTGACAGGGCTCACACAGAGGAAAAAAATTCCTGTGCTCAAGCTGAGATTAAGCTTTAGGCCAAGTAAGAGGGCAAAGAGACTGTCTTTTTAAAATATTCACACTCTATTTTTTCCATCTCTTCTTACCGAAGAATTGGTCACTTTCTGGCGTCTAGAAGCTGATCTATAAAGACCCGAAATGCCACAATCATCTCTTACGTCTACAAAATGCACAGAAGTTGTGTTATTTTTTGTTTCTTTGCAAGGAGGAGGCATTTTAACAAATCTTAAAATACTAAGGTAAAAATTTTGTATGTTCTCTCATGATCAGCTTCACCTTTACTGGTTTAACGACTTTGTTTTTTTCCAAGAGGAGAGGTTTTGGCACTTGAAGTGTTAACAGCTCATGACGAAGGCTACCATCTGTTCCTTCGGCACATGACAAGCTGAGGTTATCTCTACATAAAAACAGTCTCCTTTGCAGCAAACGGGTGTTGTCTGATCCCTTCCCCTCCCCTTCTCCCAAGCTCTTTCTGGATTGGCTACTTTTTGCTTATTCAAGGAGTCAGCCAATAGGCGTGAACAATGTGAGTGAGGATGAAATGAACACTAAGAAGGGCAGGATGGCTGCAGAAAGTCAGAAATAACTGGAGACTAACACGAGGGCATCTTGGGCAGACCCCTAAGGACTACTGTTGCCATTACGTAAACATCCACTCACAACACGTCATTCAGCAATCCCCTCCCCCACTCTCTTTATTGCACCCCTGCCCCACCCTCTCGCATGTGGCCAGAGTTCCTGAGAGAATAGCCAGGATGTGGATTTTCTATGCCCTCCCCCACGCAGTCTCACCTGGGATTCATATGGAAGAAATGCAATGTTGATTTCCGTCAGAGTTCTGATGACTTTGGCTGCTCGAGATTTTACTAGCTCGTTAAACAGGGCGTCTGGACAAGCTGCCAGAATGACAAAGACAGTAGGTTTTCCTGTCCATTTTCTGGTTCATTTCAACATTCACACATATCCAGGGAATTCTTTATTTTATTAGGATTTTAAAAAGGTAAATAGAAAGTTCATCCTACCCTACAACCTACTACCTCTAGGGTATAAAAGGAATAAAAGGAATACAAAACCACCTACAAGGCCCTCAATGTATAACAAAGAAACAAATGGCAATAAAGACTGAGATATTGAGAGCTAATAAAAACTATTTTCTGACATTAAGGAGAGGAAGAAAAAGAACCAAGAGAGATCAAGAAGGGATCAGGAAAAGGCCTGTAATATAAACAAACACCACACATCTGAGATACTTATGAAAAATAAGTAAAGAAAAATAAAATCGTTGGGAAATGTGATGCAGACATTTCCCCAGGCCCTCTAAGGAACTCTGCTGCACAGGAGTCCCACTTGGTGGGGGAACCACGATTTCTCATGACTCTTCTGGGCCAAACAAATAGTTTCAGGTCCCCAGAAATGTGTCATTGGTTTATTATTACTAATGCCATCTGCCTGCTTTCTTTGCCACCCGTCTTCAAAGAGTATAAAATTCTTCTTTGCAAGAACCCTCCCCCATCTGCTCAGTGGTGAGTTTTGTGGGGTTTTCCCCAGAGAGAACACAGGGTGAACTGTTATTATTGTGCACTCTGCACTAGGTTCCATGCACAAAACCTCCACAAAGCAACAAAACACATTCTAGGACAATGATACAGTTGTACCTGATACAAATACCACCAGATCAGAGTGTCTTTGTAGTTAAAAAGTAGATGGAAACACACTGCAGTTTATAGTGATATCTGGAAGTCTATACAATGAAACACCAAGGCTGGCATTGGAAAATTCTTCTGAGCATTAAACATGCTAGACCTTAGAAGAGGAGCTATTTTTTTAATCAGGAAGGGACTGCAGGACCTAGTAGGTTTGTATTTGTGGGCGTTTATTTTTATCTCTTATGCAATTTGTCTTCTGAAGAGAAAATAAAAGATCAGGACAAATGTGGGAACAACCCATTTCTTCCCTGTTGGCCTGGCTTGGTTGGGGTCAGTCTGGCTGTGCAGGAAGGCCGGGGCGGCAGCTGACAGCTGTACTCACAGTCAGTGAAGAAGACGTGTGCAGCCCGGTACTTGGCAGTTGGTGGGTCCTTAAAGTCACTGATGAGAGAGTGGACAGACTGTGGAAAGGGAAAAAAAGGGAACTGGATCCGATTCTAGAAGCAAATGGAACCTACATCTGAACAGAGTCAAATCCATGCTGGCTTCAAGCTACATGCATAAAATAGCAAGGGATTTCTGATGTATAATTCTAACTTATGTTCGGCCATAACTGAGTTCTGAGGATTTAAGATTAGGATTGTTTCAGAGTTTAGATGAACAAAAGCCTCCCCAGCTCATTCCAAAACGACAGCGTCCATGCTTTGGAGCCACCATAACTTGGGTTCCTAAGAAGAAACCCACAAGAGAGGAAAGTGGTCAGAAACCTGCCAGGAGACTCACTGCGATGAAGTTCTGGCAATTTAGTTGCATCTGCAGAAACTCACGCATAAGCCAGTTTTCAAAAATGAAAAGAAAACATGAAAACTGGGGGGAATTTACATTAAGACAACTAGCAACCAAAAGCAAGAAGGTGGGCCTTGCTTGGATACTGATTTGAACCAACCCCCCAAAATGATAGGACAGGTAAATTTGAACCCTAACTGGATATTGATGAAATAAATCTGGGAATTCCTTGGTGGTCCAGTGGTTAGGACCCCAAGATTCCACTGCAGGGGACCCAGGTTCAAACCCTGGTCGGGGGAACTAAGATTTTGCAAGCTGCGTGGCGAGGCCAAAAAAAAAAAAAGAGAGATCTGAAAGCATAAAATACCCAAGTTCTGGAGGCGGATCACTAGATAAAGTGATCTCCTACTTAGAAAGCGAACACAAGGGGGAATCGAGATTTGGTCCAGCCTGGCTTCTGGCAGAAAGCTTAATGAATGTACTCTTCACTCCTCACCGCACCCCCCCTTCCCCGCTGGTGCATTGCACGCTTAAACAGAGCAGGGTGTTAAATGCGTGCTTAACCCAGAACCATCAGACATGGTGCCACACAGACACCAAGCCAGCACGTGTAACCTCAGCCAAAGCTCTTCTGGGCAGGGCTTACCTTCTCAGAGGGAGTGATGAGATACACAGCTTCCAGGCTGGGGAGCGGCTCTCGGCGCTTGTTGATGTCTTCCACAACTAGACAACAAAACAGCGGCCCATGGTAAATAAGGAAACAGAACTGGTGATCATAAAACTAGAAGCCATAGAGAGAGGCCACCTTCAGACTGGCGCAATAAAAATCTACAGTGGGGGGAGGAAAGACTCAATGCCCCTTCCCCAGAGTTACCACGTTCCTCTGTCTCACGAGGCTCAGGTGGTAGAAAACCTGAAACCTTATCACACTAAATACTTCCTATTTCCCATTTCAGTTTAAGTAAATTCCTTGATCTAGTCTTTTGCCTCTTCCTTCTGTTTTTTCTCATCTGTCCTAGATAATCCCAATTCCTTTAGAATTTCCGTGTTGGGTTGGTTTTTCAACAATTAGATCGTTTTATCATTTTCCTTTGTATATCAAATGAAGACATTCCAAACATACCTTCTGTATAATACTGTTCCTCTCAATAGTTCAAAGACTAAACATCAAATTTTGTTAAAGCAAACCGTGGGTGTTTGGTTTGCTGGTTTCTTTTACAGTATGTCAGCTACTTCATCTGCTGGGGAAAGAAGACCTAAGTCATCATCTCTCTAGTCACCTGATAAAGCTTAGGATGCATCACCTACGCAACACTGTCCTCTGGTACAGAGCGAGCAGGAAATCGTACAGTGCCATTCTTCCTATGCAGGTGATGTAAGCAAATAAAAGCATCCCTTTAGAAGTATCCCTTGTAACATTTACAAAGACTTTTCACACCAAACAATGTTCAAATTAATACCAAAATCTCTCAACCATCTACTTTACCAGGGGTTGTAGATTTTTGAATTTCATAGGCCAGTAATACTTCCCCCCGCAAATATTTGGGGGTGGTTAACACAGGCTTGCTGACTTTTAAATTTTGCCAAGTAAGGACATTTAAAAAAAACTTCTGGGATAGGGAAGAGTCTGTGGGCAGGAGGGGAGAGCTGAACCCTCATCTACCACAGGAAGTCAACAGATAATGTCTAACACGATGAATCAAGAAATAATCCTATAAGCACTTATTTAGAAATAGCAAAAAGATAACCAGAAGAAAGAGCAGAGTGGCTGCCTCTGGGGTGATGGATCCTCGGGGATGGGGGAGGAAGAAGGAGGGCAGGACGGTGCTGCTTCTTTGTTAGAAGCTCATTAGCTACATTTGGCTTTTTTCCTGTATTTGCATTTTTTGCCTTGATAGAGGAAAAAAAAAGTTTTAAAAATTCAGTGAGGAAAATAACTTTGAAGCTCAAAACAGGGGCAAGTCTGGTCTTGGACCACTGAATGACGTAAAGTCACACCAATAATTATGTACTCCTATTTACAGGACTATGCTTTTGGTGATAGATAAACTAGATTTGGAAATATGTTTTTGTTTTATTTTATTTTAATTTCTTTTTTTTGTTTTCTTTTTTATCTTAAAAAAATTTTTTTTGCAGAAATGTGTTTTTAAAAATGATGAAATCACCAATCTTTAAATTACATTCATCTAGCTTAATGAAAACCTCAACCCTCCTTGCTCTCCCTCCCGTGATTGTGGTATGGTAGAATTTCAACAAAGACCGGCAGTAGTCTGTGGGCCACATACCATATAAAAGTTCTCTCCAGGGGAAAAAACTGGGAGCTGCGTTGCAACAGGTATGTTCCACCCGAAGTTTTTTAGGAGGAAAAACAAAGGTTAAGCTTCCTTGTTTGAAATAATACCTCAAAATAGACTGCTTTTCCATCAATGCTGTTTCACAGATTAAAATACATGATCTCTCCTGAAAGGGGCTCCTAAGTAAGACTTGAGCTGCACACAAATGTGAAAAGAGCTGGGGAGAGCAGCCAGGAGGTCTGTGTCCTAGTCTCAGGTGTGACACTGGCCAGTGACCTTGAGCAGGTGACTGAACTTATTTCAAAAACCTATTACTGTGAAATTCTAAAGCACATTCCAAAGAATGAATTAAACATAAATATACAAATAATTATAAAGCAAATGCTGCACAAGCACCACCCCAGTCAGGCAACAGAACCCATCAGCACTGCAGAAGTGCCCTCCTCCACCCTCCCTCATCACAATTTCCTCCCTTTTCCCCAAAGAGAACCACCATGGTGACATGAATGGTGATCACTTCTCTTTGTGGTTGTTTAAGACTCACTTGTCCCTGCATTTCAAAGCAGTAGAGCTTAGCTCTGCCTGTTTTTGAACATTACGTAAATTAAGGCATATTGTTAAGGATGTACCTTGCTTCTTTTGCTCAACATTGTTTATCAGATTCATTTACATTTTGGAATGAGCCAGTAGCCAGAGTTCGTTCCTCTTCTTTGCTATGTATCAATAGTATTCTGCTGTGTGACTATTCCACAATTTATTTTACCATTCTACTCCTGATGGACGTTTTGGTTGCTCCCACTTTGGGGCTACTATGAGTGACGCTCTGTGAGCATCCCGGGCGCACACACCTGGGTTACCTAGGACACACATCTAACTGCAGATGTGCTGGCTCATAGGATCTGCATGCCTCAACTCTCCTAGACTCTGCCAAGTGTTCTTCAAAGTAGCTGTACCAACTGACACGTGTCAGATCGGAGTTCCATTTTTCTATATCCTGCCACTTGGCATTATCATATTTTAAATACTCCAATCTGAGTACATAGCAGTATCTCACTCTGGTTTTAATTGCATTCCCCTGACCACTACTGAGGGGGCCAATTTTTCACGTATTTATTGGCCATTTGGATTTCTTCCTTTGTTAAGTGCCTGTTTAATTCTTTTGTCCATTTTTTTCTATTGGGTGGCCTGCCTTTTTTTTTTTCTTGATTGAGCCTTCCTCTGGCATCCTTTCACAGATACTTAACGGGCATCTAACACTGGACTGGATGCGGGGGATTCAGTGAAGAACAAGAAAGCCTGGGGTCTCTCTCAGGAACTTACGGTCCTACCACCCAGGTTGTTGGAAGATCTAAAGTCAAGCAAGATAGGGACTTCCCTGGTGGTCCAGTGGTTAAGAATCCACCTTCCAATGCAGGGGACGTGGGTTCGATCCCTGGTCAGGGAACTAAGGTCCCACATGCCGTGGAGCAACTAAGCCTGCGCACCACAGGAAGAACCCACAGGCCACAACAAAGACCCGACGCCTTCAAAAAAAAAAAAAAAAAAAAAGAATGTGGTTTCACGAATAGAAATTATATAAAAAAATAAAGTCAAGCAAGATAATAACAGATAGGGAGGAGAAAGAACACCCCAAGAGAAGGCTGAGTGTCACGGGAGGGCAGAGGGAAGGCCGCTCACTTGTTATCCCCTCGGTCATGATGTCCGTCATCTTACAGCAGGAGGAAAGCATCCTCATGCTCAGCTGATCCACCACCAGCACCTGCAAACAAAGGGAACAGTTTACAGCCTGACGGGCACCTGCTACGATTATCTCCTCCGTTGACCCAGTCAGACTTCAGAAAGAGCTTAGCAACGCAGAATTCTGAGTTATCAATGCTTCCTAGGGGCCAGAAGTTTGCCGAGATACATGCTAGCTTTTATTGCCTCACCAAACCTAAGCTTCTAGGAGAGTTTGCTCTCGCTGATGTGACTTAATATTTTAAACTTAAAAAAATTAAAGTTTTTTCCATGACAAAGAAAATACTCATAAAAATGCAACAAAAAAAAAAAAAGAAAGAAAGAAAGAAAAGAAAAAGAAAAAAATTCATCTACAGCATCCACACTCAGAGAAATCCATATTAGAGGGTATTTTTTCAGGGCGTAAACTTTTTCTTAATGGGAGAATGAACACTAGTGCCACATTTATGGGGTGGAAGGAGAGGACTTTGTTGCAGACATCATCAGGATGGACCAGCACACGTGTCATCCCGGGAGCGAACTCTATCTCAGTTCAGATGGGAAGAATAAGAACGTGCCGTCCTGGTCTAAAAGCTTCATACCTGCAATTCTTCAGCCAACCTTTCCTATCTCCATTCGGCCCAGAGTGGAGAGAGGAAGCTAAAACAAAGCTATTTCTCCTATCCTTCTTCAAAGATAGAAACCCAGGCAACAGGTGCTGGAAAAATGTGGGCCCGAAAGCATCTTGCTGTAGCACGAGGGCCAATCAGTTTTCATTTTATGAGGCAGCTTCCTCAAGGTTAGTTTAAAATTCACATGTCCACAGGTCCATTACTGATGGGAAGGGTAAGAGAGAAAGGCAGGCATAAAGAGTTCCCACCAGCTGGCCTCCCGCTCTGGGTATGAGGATGGATGCTTTGGCTAAAATGTAATCTCACGAGGCCAGGGTGAGACTTCAAAAGCCTCCTGGTACCAATCAGCTCTGCTGTTCCCAGGCCGGGTGAACTTCACTACAGGAAAACTCGGGAGCAAGAATGGTTGGCATAAGCCCTTCAACAACACACAGGGAAGTTCAAGTAAGATGGTGTGCTCTCCTGGTCACTGTAATGCCCGGCCCCAGACAACCAGATGGTCCTTCAAACACAGACTTCCTGGATGGAGGACAGCACGTTTCCGACTTGCATCACCCACTCCCGGAAGCGAGGCCATAATCAATTAGACTGACTTAAATACTTGTTTCAGGTACATGACAGTTTCCAGCACTGCTCTCAATGTTAAATGAATAAACAAGCTTAGTTGTTTTGTCTTATGTAGCTACGGGCAGACGGGATAGGTCAGATGAGGGCTTTTCGGACTGCTGTGTGGGCTCCACGGACACGCTTTAGGGCCACCAGAGGGGCAAGAAGGGTCCCCTCTTGTCTCCCATAGCAAGCAGAATAATTCCACCTTCTGCTTTATTCAGGTAAGATCTTGTTTGAATAAAAGAGTTCCACTTCTAGAATGCCTCACCAGGTGATCTTAAAGATAAGCTTTATGACCAAGACATTTCCTAACCAGGATCGTATAAAATGAGAGGCACGGCAGACTACCTTTCTCTAGTCCAGAAGCTTTGGGTATCCTCTGGGCACAGCAAAGGTCCTCATTCCCCGCCTACATGCCTCTCCCCAACTCTACTCCATTCTTGTTTTTCCCCATGAACTCACCTTTAAGGTCATTAATTGTGCTTTTCTACTTACCTTCCACTCTCCCTTCTTCTTTACCTTCTTTATCACATCATGCATGATCTCTAAAAAAGGAGAGAAAAAGGAAGGAAGGACAGAAGGAGGAAGGGAAGGGGAGAGGGAGGAAAGGAGAGAGGGAAGGAGGGGGGAGGTGGAAGAAAAAATCTAATGTAATTTCAAGGACTTCCAACCCCTGCCTATTAGACGAGGTCATTTTCCCTCCACAGGCTTAGGTTCTCCTGAGTCATGCAATTGAACCAATCTGTCTAGTGAGCCATAATCAATCCACCATAAAGACAGTTCTCTTCCTGCTTCCTTAATTCAGTAGTTCTCAAACTTTGTAGTCTCAGGACTCCTTTATACTCTTAAATATCGAGGACCCCAAAGAGTGCTTGTGTATGTGGGCAAATATGTACTGACATTTCCTGTATTAGAAGTTAAACTGAGAAATTTTTAAAATATGTGTTAATTCAATTACAGTAATAATAAACCCATTCTATAACATAGTTGCACTTCATTAAAATGCTATTTATGGGCTTCCCTGGTGGCGCAGTGGTTGAGAATCTGCCTGCCAATGCAGGGGACACGGGTTCGAGCCCTGGTCTGGGAAGATCCCACATGCCGCGGAGCAACTAGGCCCGTGAGCCACAATTACTGAGCCTGCGCGTCTGGAGCCTGTGCTCCGCAACAAGAGAGGCCGCGATAGTGAGAGGTCCGCGCACCGCGATGAAGAGTGGCCCCCACTCGCCACAACTGGAGAAAGCCCTCGCACAGAAGCGAAGACCCAACACAGCCAAAAAAATAAATAAATAAAATAAATAAAAGCTAGACTGTGTTGAACATCCTCACAGGCTCTGTCCAATAAAACTAAAAAAAAAAAAAAAAAAATGCTATTTATATTTTTGGTTTTTTGGCTGCGTTGTGCAACTTTTGGGATCTCAGCTCCCTGACCAGGGATTGAACCTGGGCCATGGCAGTGAAAGTGCTGAGTCCTAACCACTGGACCACCAGGGAATTCCCAAAATGCTATTTATATTTTCCATAATAAAACAATTTTAGTGAGAATATTGGCATTGTTTTACATCTTTGCAACTCTCCTTAATGTCTGGCTTCGTAGAAGACAGCTGGGTTCTGCTTCTTAAATAACCTGCTGTGAATCATATAGCATCTGGAAAACTTCACTGTACGTTTGTGACAGAATAAGAGTGAGAAGGCAGATAACATCTTAGTCTTATTATGAAGATAGTTTTGACCTCGAATTCCCAAAAGGGTCTGGGGTTTGAGAACCACTGACTTAAGTGGGTAAAATGCTATGACAATACCCCAGGGCACGTGAGCTCCCGTCAAGCTCCAAAAACAGATGTGAAGAGCAGTTGTGATATCTTTCCAACCCTGAGCACATCTGTGGGATGCTCTCACCCCAAAACAACACTTTTGTTAAGCCACAGTTTCTATAATGTCACACCACACACAAGTCTACCCGGTCACGGAGGATTCACAGGAAACAGCGCTCTGCTACTCTTTCTAAACCCAGATCATCCACAGGCCTGGAAGGACTCAAGGCTAAGAGCTGTCATTAGCAAGTGTGCTTCAAACATTGTAGGTCATTCTCCAGAGCACGATGGTTCCTGACTCTGCTTTTGACTAGCTACAATAATCTGATGTGTCATCAAAGTGTTCTAAAATTTTTAAGAGCTTCTTACCTGATTATAAAAAAATACACACTCATTGCAGTAAACTTGGAAAACACAGAAAAGCATAAAGAAGAAAATACCATGTATTACTTGTATACTTGAAAAAAATCAAAAAGAAAAATCATTTGTAATCCTGCCAACCCAAAATGCATAATTAACATTTTATTTCCTACTCGCTTTTCCCATGAACTTTTACATAGCTAAGATCATGTTGTATATATAATTTCGTATTATGCTTTTTTTCATTAAGAAAACTCATTTCTCCATGTTAATAAAAATGTTTCCTAGGATCTTAAATGCCTGCATAATAGTCCCTAGTTTAGTCAACAATTTTCCCAATAGCCATTTAGATTATTTCCCATGTTTCAGTGTAGTGAAAAACTGGGAACGTATATATTAAATAATAAGGCAGTGGTTAAGTCAATTAGGTTACATTTGTGCAATGGATACTATGTACCCATTAGAAATAATGATATGGAAAATACCCACTCATTCACTCAATACCACTGTTTGCCAGTCACTGGACCCAGCACCAGGGATGAACAACAGCAGACATGGCACTGCTCCCTCGGAGCTTACACTCTACTGACGGAAGCAGACAAAACAAAAGGGCAATCACGGCTTCTCACAAATGCTCTAAGGTAAATAAATAAGGGCCGTGGTAGAAAGGAAAATACCCAGTGTGGAGAGCTACCTTTAAGAGGGGATCAGAAGAAAAAAAGATGAAAAAAACCCAGAAAGCAAAAAACAAACAAAAAAACAGGAAAGAAAAAAAAAAAAAAACAGGACTTCCCTGGCAGTCCAGTTGTTAGGACTCCACACTTCCACTGCAGGGGGCGCAGGTTCGATCCCTGGTTGGGGAACTAAGATCCCCCATGTGGTGGACAAAAAAAAAGGAGGGCGGGCTCAGGCACGGCCTCTCTGAGGAATATGCCAGCCATTCAAAGGCTGGGAAAGGAGCATGGGGAGGCACAAAGGCTCGAGGTGGAAAAAGGAAAAAGAGCCTGACAGCTTCTTGGAACTGAAGCTGGTAGAAGCTGAGGCTGGAGGCCAGATCACAGGGGACCTTGATGGGAGGATGATTTTATCTGAAGGGCACTGGAAAGCCACCGAGGGTAGGGACGTCATCTGATGTGCTGTAGAGATGAGATTGGAGGGGGGCAAGAACTGAAGCAGGAGTACAGTCAGGACGCCTTCTCAAGGGCCCATCCATGGCTGGTGGCAGTGGACATGGTGAGAAGAGGGTGAATTGGATATCTATTTGGACGTATAGCCAACAGAGCTAGCTGCTGAATTGGGTGTGGGGGAAAAGTAAAGAAAGGAAACAGGTAACTCCTAGCTTTTTGGCTTAAACAAAGAAATTGATGTAGAGACACGAAAGATTTAGAGGGAGGAAAGAACTGATCTGTAGGAGAATACCGAAAATCCTTTTTTGATTAAAGATTGAGGTGGCTAAGAGACGTCTGAGGGGAGATACAGGGAGGGTAGCTGGAGCCTGAAAGACTGACCTTTAGCTACAGTTTAAAATCTGGGCATTATTACCACATAGAGGTAAGGTTGGAGAAAATCCCAAATGCTTGTAGGACCAGTAAGATGGGATGGAAACATGGTCTTTATTGACAAGCATTCTTGTGAAACAATAAGGATGAAGCCAGTTTAAAATGGGTGATGAGGAAGACAGACTATCTAGACAACTTTTTCAAGAGGTTTTCCTATAAGGTAGCAGAGAAAGTATGAAAGCTAGACAGGGTAGACAGAGAATGTGAAATCAAGGAAGGGTTTTTCTTTTTTTTTTTTGAAATGAAAGCTTTTCTTCAGTTATTTTTACTTAATACCAATTCTTTTTTAAAAAATTTATTTATTTTTTATTTATTTATTTTTGGCTGTGTTGGGTCTTCGTTGCCGCACGCGGACTTTCTCTAGTTGTGGCGAGCGGGGGCTACTCTTCGTTGCGGTGCGTGGGCTTCTCATTGCGGTGGCTTCTCTTGTTGCAGAGCACAGGCTCTAGGCACGTGGGCTTCAGTAGTTGTGGCTCGCGGGCTCCAGAGCGCAGGCTCAGTAGTTGTGGTGCACGGGCTTAGTTGCTACAAGGCATGTGGGATCTTCCCGGACCAGGGCCTGAACCCGTGTCCCCTGCATTGGCAGGCGGATTCTTAACCACTGTGCCACCAGGGAAGTCCTTTGTTTTTTTAAGATGTGAGAAATTAGACTATTTTTTTTTTTTTTTGGCCGTGCTGTGCGGCTTGTGGGATCTTTGTTCCCCAACCAGGGATCCAACCTGGGGCCCTGGCAGTGAGAGCATGGAGTCCTAACCACTGGACCACTGGGGGATTCCCAATTACAGCATTTTAAAAAAATGGTGTTGGTGATAAACCAAAAGAGAGGGGGAGATTGATGATGCAGGAGAGAGGACAGATCATTCAAAGACTGAGGTCCCTGAGGAGGAGGAAGGGGCTGGGGTCTGAGACACAGGAAGAGAGCCTGACCTGGGATAGGAGGCAGGGCACCAGGTCCACCCGGTGGGGAGAGGCAGGGGACCAATGGTGGGCTGAAAGAGTGGTGGCAGAGGGGAGAGACTTCCTCATTAGAAACGAGGTCACTGACTCAGAGTAGGGACAGTGGTGCTGTATATGGAAGGTTTGAAGAAAGACGGTATCACACATCTTCCCAAAGATTGGGAAAGTGGATATCCTTTTAGTTCCCTGACATACAGGGATCGAACCTGCTTCCCTGCAGTGGAAGCACAGTGTCTTAACCGAGGGATCACCAGGGAAGTCCCGAAAGGGGATTTCCTACAGAGATGTTTTAGCATTTCTCAACAGTTTTAAGGGCTAATTTGAGGTCCGTGACCATAAATTCAAAGTAAAACCAGGCAGCTCAGTTGTGTGATTTTCTTTTTTCTGCCCCAGTAATGTTTGATTGTCCAGGTGTACGCCAGAAAGGAAAGAAAAGTTGGTTTCAACTAGGGTTAGAGTTTCCCCAGGTGAATACAACAGAGGGAGAAAATATTCAAAATACATGGCTCTGGGAAAAAGGTATGCTACAACTATTTTTTAAAGGATAGGGCTTCCCTGGTGGCGCAGTGGTTAAGAATCCGCCTGCCAATGCAGGGGACACAGGTTCGAGCCCTGATCAGGGAAGATCCCACATGCCACGGAGCAACTAAGCCCGTGTGCCACAACTACTGAGCCTGTGCTCTAGAGCCCGTGAGCCACAACTACTGAGCTCGTGTGCCACAACTACTGAAGCCCATGTGCCTAGGGCCTGTGCTCTGCAACAAGAGAAGCCACCGCAATGAGAAGCCCATGCACTGCAACAAAGAGTAGCCCCCGCTCGCCGCAACTAGAGAAAAGCCCTTGCGCAGCAATGAAGACCCAACGCAGCCAAAAATAAATAAATAAATAAATAAATAAAACTAAAAAAAAAGGATATATGCATAGGAAAAAGCAGAAAATTTTAATCAAAATGCTATTTTTGTGTGGTAAGATTATGATCAATCTTTTAAGTGCCAATTTGTGCCTTCCTATGTCCCCCCAAGCTTTTTACATTGAGCATGTATTAGGTATTATAATAGGAAAAATGCTCTGAAAGTAATGTGTCAGTGAACATCTTTGTGCCCAGGGCTTTTCTTTGCGCAAATTATTCTGTTAGGAGAGCTTTCTGGGTATGGAATGAATAGGTAAAGAGTATAAATATGCTGGGCTCTTGGTAAATTCTGCTGAATTATTTTCCAAAAACACAATTTACACCCCCATCAGTACTCTGAGTGGCTCTCCAAAATAACATACTAACTGATAAAATAATACCTTGAGGTTTGTTTGCTAACATGACAGTGGAAAAATGGTATATTTCACTGTCTTTTTTGTATTACCGAGGAAGAACATGTTCCCTTTTATTTTTTTTTGCCACTACACACAATTAATTTAAATTCACTGACTTTAAATTCAAGTCACCTTTTGATAGGGGAAGACAGAGATATAATCAGAAAATCAAAACAAGGATCACAAGTCCTAAAGACTGGGAATACTGCTGCAGGTTCAAGCCTTCCTGCCTAGTGATTCCTGTTCCAAAATTCTCAGGGCCTGTATTTGTTGTGGGCATTGTTGTCAGCCAATTCTAATCCTGCCCTACATTTTCCTAATCCAATACCGAAAAGGAAACAAGGATTAGAGCTCATTTTAGCATTAAGAATCAAGTAGGTTGGGCTACTTCCTCACAAATAAGCCCTGACAATCACATTTCAACTCCCTTATAAGTCCTCTTTGTGTGGAGAGAAACAATAAAACCTTCTGAAGCTGGTGCAGCCAGAGGATCTTATTTCTGCATTCCAAGCCATGTATTTCTACAGCCAAAATGTCCGCTCCACCACCACCTAGCCTGTGTATATGGGGCAGCTTCAGCTTCTCTATAATCGTGAGGACTGTAGCCCTGGTGGACTCTGCTTCCCTCATGGCCAAAAGGCAAGAAAGCAGATTCCTTCTCAACCACATCCTGGGTAACTCCCAAACTCAACAAGTCCCTCCCAAGTCTTGAGAAACACAGCAGGTGGTCCAGATTATCTGGGACACCTTCAGATGCACCCAGTATACCAACTGGAGTCCCAAAGCGCAGGCTCTAGGGATAGCTGCAAAGCCCTCCCCCGCCCCCTGCCCCCCCGGGGAGCCCTGCCCTTACCGCCCTGGCACCCATGACTGCCCTCGGCAGTGACACATGTCAGGGAACCTAAGCCCATGGCATACCAGAACATCTGAAATAGCATAACTAATACTAGATGGGCTGGAAGCTTGGGAGAAGTGGGAGCGTCACCAAAGTCCTCAAAACCACAGGGGATTCCAGTATCCTGTGCTCTGTAGTCCCAGAGCTCCATGCTGCCCTGACACATGCACCAGGAGGAGTCTGGTGCCCAGACACCAGAATGAGAAGTGCCTCCGCTCTGCTGAGGGATTTAAGGGAGTGTGAACTCAGGCCACAACTGCCTTCCTCTTTGACTCAAATTCCCTTTCACAGCACAGGGAATTTCTAGTTATTCCAGCTCAATAGTGGCAGTTCTTCTGAAAGGCACCCTCTTAAATAAACCCCATTTGTGTGAGGGTATAAGGCTAGTTACTCAGGCAAAGGTCACTCCCACCCTCAAGATTAAGAAAAAATGCCAAGGGAAGCACTAAAGTTAGATAGACCAGGGAAAATCCAGGTTCAGGCATTTGTTAGCTGTGGACCTTGAGCAAGTGTAAAACGTTTTAGGCTTCAGTTTTCTCATCTGCAAAATAAAAATTATAATACTTTAATGACCAGTTGTGAAGGTTAACGAGACAATATGCCTGGTAAGGTGTCTGGCACATACGAGGCACTAAATAAAAGGCACCCATTGTGATGTCACTATAAAAATATGTTATTCATACAGACAGGGAAATAAGAAAATTACAACACATCACTTCCACCAATCAAGATTTTTAATATGATGTAAAAATCCTATTAAAGAGAAATACATATTTAAAATACAGTTTTAAAATAATCACAAAAATATTTAGATCTCAAACTCTACGGGTATTTAACCAAAAACTTCTAAACTTCTCTGACCCACAATAAACATGTGAATACTCTTTGGAATAACGGCACCGATGCACCAATGTATATAAATCTTAAATGTAAATGTAAAATTGAACAGAGGAACCCTTATACCACTTCTGAGGAGACAGAGAGTCACCTCTGTTTATCTAAGAAGAGATGCATTAATGCTGAAGCACAAGTCGGAGCCCCCAGAAAGTAAGATATTTCATGTCACAACACAGACACAGGACTGTATTTTTAAGTTGCTATTACTTAACATCGTTCTGAGAATTCACTTAGACCAGAAAAGAAAACGAGGTATAATATTGGTAAGAAGGATACAGAGTTATCTGCCTGCAGAAATCATGGGAATCGACTGAAAAACTATTAGAAACATTAAAACCTTTAGAAAGGTGGCAGATACAAAATAAACACATGCAAACCAAGAGGACTTTCACATGTCAACAGTAACCAGACTCTAGGAAGGCAGCTCCACTGTTTCCCGGTGCATCCGGGGCTGGGACTCCATGCCCTGTCGATTCTACTCTACACGCTGCTGGTAATTCTGCTCTGAAGCAACAGCAAGCCTGTTCCTCTTTCCCTGACAGCAATTCAGATACCTGAGGAGGGCAACCAAGCCTCTTTGAATGTCTTGCTCTGGGCTGAAGATCCTCCTTGCTAACAAACAAATGCATCTCCCTAGGTGGAATAAGTAAAGGCTACACAAAACAGGAGGAAATGGTTCAAATACTTGAAAAAAAGCCTTCCCAGTACTCTCAAGGTCCTTGCCTTAGAAAGACCCATGTACACAGAAACTACCGGCAACTAACTACAAACCACTTTAATTTTTTGCCTTATGATGTTTTTAATAATATAGAAGTAGCACATTCTTGTTGAAAAATTAACAATAGAGAGCTGTATAGTTACAAAGTGAAATTTCCCTCCTTACCCCCACTCTTGAGGGGAAACAACCTCTCAGGGTTTAGGGGGCAGCCTTCCAGATCCTTTTCCACACACACACAGGCAAGCGTGGGATTGTAAACACATAAACCCATGGCTCCTTGGCAGAGGCCTGGGGAAGTAAAATAACTTTCAATGATTCTACTTCTTTGGTATTTAAGAACACTTATATTGGAAAGAACTTCAGAGACCATCTAAGGCCAGAGTCTAGGTCCCTCATTTTCGGATTGAGATGCTCCTGGAAAACACAGCCATCTGGAGTGGGAAAGGCCACCGACTGGTCTCTCTAGAGTGAGCAGAAATAGGTCTCTGGATCCCCATCCAAACGCTCTTCCCACTACACATACTGTCTCTCAGACACCAGCAAGGACTGGACTCTGCACTTGAACCTGGGTGTGCGTTTCTCTGTTATATTGCAATGATCACCTTGACAAAGTAAAGCAAAATAACTCTGATGGGTTTTGGAGCCAGATGGTTAAGGTTCAAATCCCTGCTCCTCCACTTACTAGCTGTGACTTTGGACAAGTAATTAAATCTGTGTCACATTTTCCCCATCTATAAAATGGGGATGGCCACACATGCCTCACAGAGTTACTGTGAGGATTAAATGATTTAATGTGCGTAAAGCACTTAGTTCAGTCTTAGAATGGTACTTAGCACTGTTGGCTACCACCAGCACCATCGGCATCTATTTTAAAGGTATCTGACCTTCCTAATAAGGGAGAACCCAGTGATTTTTAATTGGTTTCTTATTGCTCCTCCATGGAGTTTGTGATGTGTCTCCCGTTCTCCCGTTTGTTCCTCTCCATTCAACAATGATGACTTATTGAACACCTGCTATGTGCCAGACATCCTTCCAGGCACTGAAAAGACCACGATGAACAAGCTAAACAAGATTCCTGCCCTTAAGGTGCCTATACCTGATGTGGAGGGGAGAGACAGCCAATACACACAGGAGACAAATAAGATCATTCTGGAGAGTGATAAGTGCTCAAAGGAAATTTTAAAGATTAATGAACTAGAATGTGGCGGGGGTATGGGAGAAGGTCCTCTGGGGAGGTGATGAGGAGGAACCAACCCAGTGAAGATCTGGGGGGAGAGTTCTCCAGGCATAGGAAGAGCAGGTGCGAAGTCCCCAAGCCAGGATCAAGGATGGACAGTCTAGGAACAGAGAGACTCAGCAAGCTCAGAAGAGGAGAGAGTGGCCCAGGCTGGTCTTTAAGGTAGCAACAACTGGCTGAGGACTCCACAGGTCACCCACTGTATTCGGTTCCTTGAACACTAAGCCTCATTCATTCACCTTCAAACATGACGACTCCCTCCCCCTCCCTGTACCCACCCTCCTGCCCTGTCTCTGGCATCTGGCATAAATTAATGATTCAGCAAATGCCCGCAGGATGAATGAACCCCCTGAGTGGCACAGCTAAGCAGTGCTTGCTGGGAGTGAAACGGGCAGTTCTGTTCAAGGCTGAGTGAGGTGACCCCACCCAGGAGCTCTCTTCAACCTCCCACACCCCCCTCCTGGGGCCACCACTCTCCTGACACCCACCCCCCAAGATTCAGAACCCCCAGTTCAAAAGTCTCAGAGACTCTTTCACAGGGATTGCTGGGGAGAGAGCTCTCTCTATTCTTGAGGAACATGACAGGTAAACTATGGCTATTCTGGCCAGTCCAAGTTCGCAAGCCAGAAGGATCTAGAAATGTTTTCCCCTTAACTCTGCTTATTCAAATTCAGTGAGGAGTGTGGTATTATGTGAAGGTACAGATACAAATGCTCATATCCAAAGTTTCTGCTATCCTAGCATTTCTCTATATGCTTAATTTTTAACCAGTGTCTGAGATACCAACAGCCTTAGCCAAAATACTTTTAAAAGCTCTTATTAAAGAAAAAACTCAATCAATAATTTAGTCCCAATAAGGAAAAAGTACCCACATTTATTCAAGACTTATTATGTGGAATACATTGTCCTATACATTTTCCACGTATCCTCTCATTTAAAGCTCACAGCAACCCTCAGAGATTAATATTATAATCACTCCCATTTTACAAAGGAGGAAACTGAGGCCCAGAGAAGTGAAGTGTCTAGCAATTGCACAATAAAATGCCCATAACCACGTGAAGTCTATGGAGGACATTAAAAAATATATATAAATCAATTTCTTGATCTCCAAGAACTTGCAGTCCTGTTTGGGAAAGCAGACATTACTCCTGAAGCATAAAAGTCATCAGACCCCTCACACAGTGCTGGTGGGAATGTAAAATGGTGCAGCCGCTTTGGGAAACAGTCTGACAATTCTTCAAACAGCTAAATGAAGAGCTACCATATGATTCAGCAATTCCACTGCTAGGTATAAGCCCAAGAGAAATGACAACACAGGTCTACATGAAAACTTATACACGAATGTTTATAGCAGCATTATTCATAATAGTCAAAAAGTAGAAACAACCCAAATGTCGATCAACCTGATGAATAAATAAATGTGGAATATTCAGACAATGCAATATTAGCCATAAAAAGGAACGAAGTACTGAGACATGTAACAACATGTATGAATTTTTAAAATGCTGTCAAAGAAGCCAGTCACCAAGGACCAGAGATTGTGTGATTCCAATTACATGAAATGCCCAGAATATGCAAATCTGTAGAGGTAGAAAGTAGGTTAGGGGACTTCCCTGGTGGCGCAGTGGATAAAACTCCACTCCCAATGCAGGGGACATGGGTTCGTTCCCTGGTCTGGGAAGATCCCACGTGCTGTAGAGCAACTAAGCCCGTGCGCCACAACTCCTGAGCCTGCGCTCTAGAGCCCGTGAGCCGCAACTACTGAGCCCATGCACCACAACTACTGAAGCCCACGCGCCTAGAGCCCGTGCTCCACAACAAGAGAAGCCACTGCAATTTGAAGCCTGCGCACTGCAATGAAGAGTAGCCCCCACTCGCCACAACTAGAGAAAGCCCACGTGCAGCAGCAAAGACCCAATGCAGCCAATAAGTAAGTAAATAAATAAATAAATAAATAAAAAGAAAGTAGATTAGATTAGGGGACTTCCCTGGTGGTGCAATGGATAAGACTATGTGCTCCCAATGCAGGGGGCCCAGGTTCGATCCCTGGCCCCAACGAGCCCACGTGCTACAACTTAGACCCAGTACAACCAAATAAATAAATAAATATTAAAAAAAAAAGAGTTCACATGCCACAACTAAGGAGCTGGTGAGCCACAACTAAGGAGCCCACCTGCCGCAACTAAGACCTGGTGAAACTAAACATAAATAAATATTTTTAAAAAAAGGGGGGGGGATTAGTAGTTGCCTAAGCTGGGGTATGGGGGAGTTGGGAGTGATGTCTAAGGAGTATGGAGTTTCTTTTTGGGGTAATGAAAGTGTTCAAAAATGGATTGTGATGATGGATGCACAATTCTATGAATATACTAAAAGCCACTGAATTGTACACTTTAAATCATTGAATCGTATAATGTGTGAATTATATCTCAAGGAAGCTGTTTTTAAAAAGTCATCAGAAAAAAAAAAAAAGTCATCAGAGAATTTTATATGAAAACTTGTAACTCAAATAACAAATGCAGTTTTGCTTAGTATGGAACTGTTCCATAGCGTCTTCATCTGAAGACAGGTACTCTGGCTTATCCCTATAAAATATGTTATCTAAAATTATAGCTTAATATAGTTTTGTATCTAAACTGTACTTTGCAAAAGTGAGAGAGACCAAACTAGAGACCTCAAATTGTCAGGCACAGGGCAAGAACAGGGTACCACTCCCTATAAACTGCTGAATGACAATTGCTTAATCTGAGAATGTTTCCAATGAAGTTTGCTTTTTGGGGTGGGTGGGAAAGGGAGAGAAGGGAGGAGGTCACAAGCGTTAGAATGCGTGGAGATGGGTGAACGATGGCTTGGTTGCGTTGCCCTGGTGAGCACACCCAGACATTGCATAAGACGCAAACGTCCAAAACTTGGATTGCTGCCAACATCTGAGGGGCGTGATGATAAATGCCTGCTATCTGAGAAACCAAAACTTAACCTCAGACCCATAAAGATGCTGGACAGTGTTACAGGAATGACAATTCACTTTCTCTTTCATGGGAAACCCTCATTTTCGATCTTCCTTTCCCCCTCTTTCATAAGATTTATAGTCAAAAGGTTAAGGAGCTAGAAGCTCTCTAAAACAAAGCCTCCTGAACCTTGGAACTTTGATTAGTAGAAAGAAAATCTCAACCTGGAGACAAAAAGAGGTTAGAGATAGGAGTTTCCGGTTGTACTTTAGATGCAACAGTCACTTCCCCTCAGCTCCAAAAGAGCTATTTTCTTCTTCCTAAGATTGCCTACAACATGGATAAAAGGAGCTGTGAAGTTACCAAATATACACAAATAGAAAAATCAATCAAAAATGGGATCCAAAACAATTCATCTCTTCTTCAAATCAATAGCTTATAATAGTAAATACTATTTGGTTTATTAATATTTTGAAACAAAAAGACCAAAGACAAAAAAAAAATGGTGAAGTGGCAATTAATCTTCCAGGACAGAAAGCACCTTTTCTCATAAGCATTGTTGAATAAGACTCTTTTTTTTAAAGAAAAGAGTCTAGAATGAGGGCCATTTTTGTACAAGATAGTGATAAGCATGCAGTTATTTGGGAAGCATTTTACATTTGAGAAACAGAGAGGGAGAGGGAAAGAGAGAGAGAGAGAAAGAAAACACACTACCCTCATGCATTACCAACAGCAGCCGACCTTATCTGTTAATATTCCATTTCAGCTGCCAGCTTGTACCTGTTTCTCTCCAAAAACCCTGTCCTCTTCCTATATAGACTCCATGACGACTGCAGCAATTCCTCCTCGAACTGCAGAAATGGAGAATAGCTATCTATCTAGATCCTGGCAGGAACCCAAGATGTGGCCAGTATCTTAAATTGGTACATGTAGCATTGAATGGCTCCAAATCGTATTTCTTGACTTCAATGGGAGTTTCCCTAAGGACTAAAGGGTTAGGGAAAATACACTTTGGAAAAAAGGGGAAAAGAGTGTTTCATATAATTCCAGAAATCCAGAGCAGACAAAACATGGTCTAGTCTAGTGGTTCTCAAAGGGGAGTGATTTTGCCCACCCCCAACCCCTCCCAGGGACAATCAGCAATGTCTAGAGGCGTTTTTGATCGTCATGATTGGAGGGTGCGATGGGCATCTAGTGGGGAGAGGCCAGGCATGCTGCTAAACATCCTACAACGCACAGGCTCATACAGCCCCAGAAGTTAACAGTGCTGAGGCTGAGAAACCCTGATCTAGTCCATTTTATAAAGAAACTGAATCTCAGAAAGATCAAGTAACTTGTCCACGGGAGCGGTGGTAGAAATCACCTTACTTCCAAGGTCCAAGATTCTGACCAGCCCAATCTGTTCTGCTCTAGGATTTAACTTGCTACACGTCTTCAGGTCTCAGATATTTAAAAATGTGTAATCTCACACAGCATGACAAGGCCACAAGCTCAAGCCCCCTCTGGAAGCGTCAATGCAGCCATTCAATAGGTGTCCAACTGACATATGACAAAAGCCTCGGGGAAGCTTCCAGAAGGCAGGAAGTACTCCCCACACACACACACACGGCCCAACACACACAAAGGTCTAATTTCAGGAGGGCTGCTGCCTTTTCCCAAATCCAGGGAACTGGTTACAATACGATGCCAGGAAAAGAAAACATCCTGTTGGAATTTGGGCTCAGGATCAAGCACAGGAAGAGGGTGGAGCCCCAAAGAGAAGAAACATTGAAAATCCTTAAGAAATGGCTGAGTTTGTGCAAATTTTCACCAAATATACAGACTGAGTTATCTTCTCAAGTCAGCCTTCCATACTCTAGAGAACAGATTTTGCTTTTTATGTTTTCAAATTGGCTTATTAGTTCTGCAATCCCGTTATTTTTTGTTTTCCGTTGCCTTGGCTGGGCTAGCCCGCTTTCCACTTCGTTCTGTTATTTCACATTACGTCCCACTTGAGCTCTTGGTTCATCATTTTTATGTTTGAGAGTGATTTAAATTATTTTCCCTGTACCTGTCTTCTTCCAGAATAAATCCTTTACCTGAGCCTTTATGCCACGCTTCTGTCATTTTTCCATATCAAATGTTTACAAAGTTCCTGTGCAAAGTTTTTTTTTTCCTGCTTTAATCACCCAGACCGGAGGCAATTCTCTCTGGCCGTCTATATGTATCAAAATGCATAGGTGGGCTATTGCCTCCTCCTCATTTACCTAGGCATTATTTGAACATTACCCTCAGAATATGAGTTGGTTCTGTGTTGGGACAGTGGCCTTTGCCCAGACTTCCGCTAGGGGATGGGTACGGGAGAGCTGACTGGTGAAATCTGTCTCTCCAACCTGTATAATTTAGCAAAAAGTTCTGGGCCAAAGACCAGCCCACTGAGGGTGTATACTGGAATCTAGGAGGGGATACCCAGTATCAGAAACAACGACCTTGGGCTTCACTTGATTTCCTGCTTCAGAGTGAACTAATGAGCTAATTCAGCATGAAATTCCTGGATTTGGGATGTCCCAAATATTTTTTAACCTGCCTCTGTCTAATCAGGCTTTTGTTTGCTGCCAAGACAATGAGCCCTAGGGCTCTAGAAGACTGTTTCCATTCTCCTTTCAGCAAGCAAGCAAGAAAAAAGTGGCCCCAAAAGCCTGTTGTTTTGCTATAAGAAACTAGGCAAACTAGGGTGTGGTGGTCCCCAGCCTTTGGCTGGTGGCCACTCTCCCGCACCCCCCCCGCCCCCCATCTTCTTGGAATGCAGTTCTTACAAAAGATAAAGTCTTAGTTTTAAATGCTGAGTCTTATTTTCTACAATTGATGTGTGGTAACTGACTCAGCAGGCCTGGGAAAGTTGAATCCATCTGAAGTGGAATCCTAAGCCAGCAGCAGGGAACACTGAAAACCCATTAAGTGTACATGGTAGAATCCTCAACAGTTTCAGGAGCTGGCAGTGCCAGGTACCTCTGGAACTTAAAAGAGTGGGAGAAGGTATAAGGCATGTTGGTAGAAAGGAATTTAAGAAGCAGGTACATCTAGATCCCTTGTCCCACTTCCCGTCACTGGGTGAATATCCTTCTCCCAACACAGAAGAACACTAAAAGTTTCCTCCTCAGAGAGTGTAGTGTGTACAGGACCCCTGGACTGGGCACAGGAGTCCAGTCCGGGCCTGTGAATCTCACCTTGAAAACAGAGGGACAAATGGCTATACGTATGGATTGTTGAGAACTACCCTCCATCCCTTGGCCCTTTTCTTCCACTCAGACCCCAGAATTCTGGCAGCCAGACCTTCACCTCCAAGGAGGAAGAGACTTCTCTGGGGAATGGAGCCCAAGAAGAAAAACCCAAAGATACTGACCTTGGGGATTCCCCAACAAACAGCCCACCCAGATCAGGCCCATCCACAAGGTTGGAGCTCCCAATCCGTGTCTATGTCTCTCATTTTTTGTCACAGCAGCTAGCCAGGGTTTGCTATACATCTGAGAAACTTCCTATATGGAAAATAGAGACCAAAACAAATGAAACAACAACAAAAAAGCATGGAGGAAACAGACTATACAGAGTTTTGTTTTGGTTTTTTAAACATAGAGACATAAAAGAAGATACCACATCCATGAAACAAGAATAGAGAGCTATAAAAAGAAAATTTCAGAGAGCTATTATAAAATTTTAAAGAACATGACAGCAGAAATTTTAAATTAAATAGGAGGGTAAGGCAAGAAATAACAAGTGTTGGCAAGGATGTGGAGAAAAGGAAACCCTAATACAAATTTGATGGGAGTGTAATAAATCAGTGCAGGCACTATAGAAAGCAGTATGGAGAATCCTCAAAATATTTTTAATATTAGATGTTAATTTAATATTTAATTAGTTTATAAATTAATACTTAATATTAAGAACACAACAACTATATGATCCAGCTATTCCACTTCTGGTTATTTTTTTTTTTAAATTTCAAAAGTATTTATTCTTGGGAGTCTACTGCTAAGTAACATTGAATTCTCTTCTATGGAATATTTTGATATATTTATATTTTTCAGTTAAATATAAATCTTAATTTTTTTTTCAAGTTCTTTGACACTTTATAAGAATTGCCTCTCCTCCAATTCCTTTTTTGACATTTGAAAAGCTCTATAATAGTGAAATGATGGTTTTAAAAATTTGCATAAGTCATATCCATTCATGGCTCATGTTTTCCTTAATATACATTCTATGTTAGCATCAAACCAATGCAATAAAAACTCATTAATCCAAGCCCCATTCATTTTAAAGTCAATCCCCACTAATGACCTCTTATTTCTGCTTCTGTTTCTTTTTTTTTTTTTTTTAATTTATTTTTTATTTATTTATGGCTGTGTTGGGTCTTCGTTTCTGTGCAAGGGCTTTCTCTAGTTGTGGCAAGTGGGGGCCACTCTTCATCGCGGTGCGCGGGCCCCTCACTATCGCGGCCTCTCTTGTTGTGGAGCACAGGCTCCAGACGCGCAGGCTCAGTAGTTGTGGCTCACGGGCCTAGTTGCTCCGCGGCATGTGGGATCTTCCGAGACCAGGGCTCGAACCCGTGTCCCCCGCATTGTCAGGCAGATTCTCAACCACTGCGCCAGCAGGGAAGCCCCTCTGCTTCTGTTTCTTTCCTCTCACCTAGAATTCCTTTTTTTTTTTATTTTTGAATTTTATTTTATTTATTTATACAGCAGGTTCTTATTAGTTATCCATTTTATACATATTAGTGTATACATGTCAATCCCAGTCTCCCAATTCATCACACCAGCACCGCCCCCCCGCCACTTTCCCCCCTTGGTGCCCATATGTTTGTACTATATGATCCATATACTTCTGGGTATTTAACCAAAGAATACAAAAACGCTAATTCGAAAAGATATATGCACCCCCAAGTTCAATAACAGCATTATTTACAATAGCCAAGATATGGAAACAACCTAAGTGTCCACTCTATTAACAGATGAATGGATAAAGAAGATGTGGTTAATCAACTACCCTCCAATAAAAACTAATTAAAAAAAATAAAATTAAGAATCCGCCTGCCAATGCAGGGGACACAGATTCGATCCCTGGTCTGGGAAGATCCCACATGCCGCAGAGCAGCTAAACCCGTGTGCCACAACAACTGAGCCCATGTGCCACAGCTACTGAGCCCGCGCGCTACAACTACTGAAGCCCACGCACCCTAGGGCCCACACGCCACAACTACTGAGCCCATGTGCTGCAACTACTGAAGCCCACACGCCTAGAGCCTGTGCTCCACAACAAGAGAAGCCACTGCAATGAGAAGCCCACACACCACAACAAAGAGTAGCCCCGACTGGCTGCAACTACAGAAAGCCTGCGTGCAGCAATGAAGACCCAACGCAGCCAAAAAATAAATAAATAAATAAATAAAATTCAAAAACAAAAACAAACAAACAAAAAAAGATGTGGTATATATATACAATGGAATACTATTCAACCATAACAAAAGATGAAATCTTGCCATTTGTGACAACATGGATGGACCTTGAGGTTATTATGCTAAGTGAACTAAGTTAGACGGAAAAAAAAAAATACTGTATGATTTCACTCATAGGAGGAATATAAAAAACAAACAAAATAAATGAACAAACCAAACCAAACAAAAACAAACATGTAGATACAGAGAACAGAGTAGTGGCGAAGGGGCGAAGGGGTGGGAGGGAGGAGGGCAAAATGGGCAAAGGGCATCAACTGTAGGGTAACAGATGGAAACTAAATTTTTTTTTTTTTTAAATTTTTGGCTGCATTGGGTCTTTACTACTACACGAGGGCTTTCTCTAGTTGTGGCGATTGGGAGCTACTCTTTGTTGCAGTGCGCAGGCTTCTCATCGCAGTGGCTTCTCTTGTCGTGGAGCACAGGCTCTAGGCGCGCAGGCTTCAACAGTTGTGGCACGTGGGCTCTAGAGCACAGGCTTAGTAGCTGTGGCGCACAGGCTTAGTTGCTCCACGCCATGTGGGATCTTCCCGGACCAGGGATGGAACCCATGTCTCCTGCATTGGCAGGCGGATTCTTAACCCCTGCACCACCAGGGAAGTCCTGAAACTAAATTTTTGGTGGTGAGCACGCTGTGGGGTACACAGAGGTAGAAACATACTGTTGTACACATGAAACTTATATAATGCTATAAACCAATGTTACCTCAATAAAAATAAATTTTAAAAAATTCAAGGGTGAAAAAGAGGGAGGCAACGGGACAGACTTCTGAGTTGACAGGTCATTTGTTCACCAATGGAGCAGGAGAAAGATTTATCATTTTTGGAAATGTTGGTTGAAAAAAAAAACAAAAAGTGTATAAAATTAAATTAAATAGAAGGGTTGGAAGATAAAGCTGAGGAAATCTCCTGGAAAACACAGCAAAGAGCCAAAGAGAGAAATAAGTGAAGAGAAAAGATAAGAAAATCAGAGGACCAGTCCAAGAGGCTCAACATCTGAATAGCAGGAATTCCACCAAGAGAAAACTGAGAAGAAATCATTGTGAAATTATTTAAGAAATGTTCCCAGAAGTAAACAGCATAAGTTGCTAAACTGAAGGGGCCCAGTGAATATCCAGCAAACTGTGGTCCATGGGCCAAATTCAGCCTGCCGCCTGTTTCTGTACAGACCTTTACACATTTAAAGGGGTGGGAAAAAAGAAGTGGCAGAGATCATATATGAACCACAAAAACTATAGTATTTAAACACGTGGCCCTTTATAGAAAAAGTTTCCTGAACCTTGTCTTGCACAATGGATAAGAACAGACAAATACCAAGGCAAATTACCATGAAAGTACAGAACACTGGGGACAGAGTGAAAGTTTCAGAGGGGACAACATGGGATATGTACAAAAGATCAGGAATCCAATGGCTTCAAAAACTTCTCAAAGGCAACACTGGAAATTAAGATGACAGTGGAGCCGTGTCTTCAAAATTCTAAACGCAATTTCCAATGTAGAATTCTACACTCCTCCAAACCGTCAACGAAATATGAGGGTAAAATAGATATTTTCAGACATGCAAGGTCTCAATAAAATTACCTCCCTTTTCTCAGAAGCTCCTGGGAGATGAGCGCCACCAAAACAGAAGAGAGTAAACCAAGAAAGGAAGACACAAAATACAAGAGACAGGACAATTCAAAACAAGAGAGGTGAGAAAAATCCCAGGAGGATGGTGAATGGAAGTCCAGTGTACTGGGGATGCACTAGAGGAAGACTGCCAGTCTCTGCAGGAACGTGGCTTTACTTTTACCACATGGGTACCACGTCCAGGGCTCTTTATTCTGTTGCGTAGAACCAGGTTTCCCTGTGGCCTCATTTCATGTAGTGCAGATCTGCTTGTGATGAATTCTTTCAACTTTTTTGAAAGTGTTTATCTCGCTTTGTTGCTGAGGGATATATTCTCTGGGTATAAAATTCTATGTTAATATTTTGCATCTTTCAGTCCTTTAAAGACAGTGCTCTGCTACCTTCGAGCTTACATTGTTTCTGACAAGAAATCTGCTGCCATCTTTATCTCTGTACATAACATGTCTTTGCTCTCTGGCTAATTAAGCATTTTGCTTTTTATCACTGCTTTTAAGCAATTTTGGTTATGATGTGCTTTGGTATAGATTTCTTCATGTTGCTTATGCTTGGGATTCATTGGAATTCTTCGATCTAAGAGTTTATAGTTTTCATCAAATTTGGAAAATGTTCAGCTAATATTTTTTCAAATATTGTTTCTGACCCCCCTCATTCTTTTCACCTTTATATATATTAGGCTCCTTGACGTTGTCTCACATCTTGCTGATACTCTCTTGTTTTTATTCCCCCAATCTTTTTTCTATGTTTCACTTTGAATAGTTTCTATTGCTTTGACTTCAAGTTCACTAATTTTTTCTTCTACAATGTCTAACTTGTAACCCTAACCTTTAATAAAAAGCATTTGTGTAGAGAGATAAAAACAAAGATGGCAAGAGGTTAACCATTGTGAAATCTAGGCAGAAGATAGGTGGGTAATCATTACACTATTCTTTCAACTTCCCAGTATGTTGGAAATTTTTCTTAATAAGGGATTGGGGGGCAGAGGAAGAATGAGTATTACCTCTCTATGAGAAACCGACCAGATCTTTCAGTCTCAGTGAAAGCTCGAAAAAGCTTATTACTCTAACTAGAGTTTCAAATTCCTTAAACGGTAAGTAGGAGAAAGAGATAGAGACGCCCCATGACGCAATCAAAACAGTAAAGTTCAAGGTGACCCCTTTCCCCAAGATTATGTGAGGGAAAGCAAACCAGAAAACTCTTGGTGGCCACATGATTGCCTCATCTTAAAATCCTGAAGTACTTTTATCCAAAAGATGATGAGATCTGTCGACTGAGTAATTTTAAGGGGTTCACCTCACAGTAGTCTATTGTTAAAAGCCTATAGTGTGAAATTCACACAGAGCAGAGGGCGACTCTTGTTCAGAGCCAATGTTCTATTCTTCAAATCCCTAGCAACTAGTACCAACAATATTGATGTGTCCAGAGACCAGGGAAAGGCCTCTTTGCTTCAACTCCTGGCTACACCAACGCTCAGAAGATGGGTGAAGAAAAACTATGAGAGAAGAAGGTCAGCAAGCCCTCTTCACCCCGTCACTGCCAGAGTAGGGGCTCTGAAGATCATCTAAGCGTAAAGGTTCTTTCTTTCCCCCTCAGCGGCCAAACAGAAGCAGCTTTGTTCCTACTGCCATTAAGGGAAGTTCATGAGGATCATCTGAGACTGAATTAGAATTAGCTGGGAAGTCCTGAGCTCCCTCTAAACACAGTATAAGCAGCCTTCCCGCCCTTACCATTGTAACACTCCTAGCAGCTTATCCTTGTCATTGTGAATCTACGCTGGCACAGAACATAAAAATAATACTGCTTGTCCCCAACAGCCATGGAGAAGGAAGATCTGCCAATGCCATTCATCCAGCAGACTAGTACAACCTGACTTCCTGCTCCGGATGAGGCTGGACTAGATGCTCCTATAATTCTTCCCAGACTGAAGATTCTATGATTTGATGGCATCTTTTTTTTTCTTTTAATTGGAGTATAGTTGCTTTACAATGTTGTGTTAGTTTCTGATGTACAGCAAAGTGAATCAGCCACATGTATACATATATCCCCTCTTCCTTGGATTTCCTTCCCATTTAGGTCACCACAGAGCATTGAGTAGAGTTCCCTGTGCTATACAGTCTGTTCTCACTAGTTATCTACTTTACGGATACATCCATAGTAGTGTATATCCGTCAGTCCCAATCTCCCAATCCATCACACCACAACCCTACCCCCACCGATTTGATGGCCTCTTGACACAGCATAACACCCAAAATCCTCAGAGCCTTGCATTACGAGTGGCTATAATCACTTCCTCTTTCCTCCTCAAAACAATCCTGAACAACAAGGTTCAGACAGGCAAGGACTGACTTTAAGACACAGGGGAAACACCACAGCAAGAGTAAGTCCTGAAAAGTTTCCAACTGTCAAGGCCCCCAGCCTGGAGACTGGAGACTCATCACTGAATGAAGGCTCAGTCTTGCTTTGGGATGATTTGAAGGTGGACCCTGGGAGCCACAAAATCGTAGACACTGCTCTGCTAGCCTCCCTTCCCTCCTGACTCTCAAACCTGCTGGCTTTTCTTCCTGTACCTGGCTGTAAATGTTTGTGTCCCTCGGGGGTGAGCCCAGGCCCTCTTCTCACCCTGCACCCTCTCCTCTGTGATCTGACCCACTCTTTTTTTTTAAAATTATTTATTTATTTTATTTTATTTTTTAAATTTTTGGCTGCGTTGGGTCTTCATTGCTGCGCGCGGGCTTTCTCTAGTTGTGGCAAGTGGGGGCTACTCTTCGTTGTGGTGCATGGGGTTCTCATTGCGGTGGCTTCTCTTGTTGCAGAGCACGGGCTCTAGGCACGTGGGCTTCAGTAGTTGTGGCACGAAGGCTCAGTAGTTGTGGCTCATGGGCTTAGTTGCTCCGCGGCATGTGGGATCTTCCCGGACCAGGGCTCGAACCCTTGTCCCCTGCATTGGCAGGCGGATTCTTAACCACTGCGCCACCAGGGAAGCCCCCAACCCACTCTTAACTCTTTCCAACACCTGATGATGCCCAACCCTAATCTCCAGCCCAGACCTCCTGCACATCTGCCCTTAGACAGTCCATAGGCACCAGAAGCACAACGCCTGCAAAAGGAAACGTTCCCCAGCAAACCTGCTTCTGCTCCTTCTTTCACGTCTCAGTGAATGGTATGGACTTCCAATAGGTTGCCAAAGCCGGAAAACTGGGAATCTTCCTCCACTCCTTCTCCTCACCCTCTGCATCCAATCAATCACCATAACCTGACACTTCTACCTCTGAAGACTCCTTCAAGTCACTTTACTTCTCGCCACCTGCCGCTACTTCTCCATCCCCCTCGCCACCACCTCCAGCCTGGACCACCACCATAGCTCCTAATTGAACCCTCCATCCAGCCTCCACACAGCAACCAGAGGTCTTTCTAAGCCATGTCCCTCCCTGACTTAAAGCCTTCAGTGGTGTCCCAGTGCTCCTGGAATAGGGATAAAGTTCCTTCAGAAGCACAGGAAAGCCCCGAGCACCTCTCCAACTTCTCTGTGCATACTCCCTTGGCCCCCAGCTCCAGCCAGGCTCCAGCCTTCTCATTTTCTTGCCAAGCCTGGATATTTCTCTA
This sequence comes from Balaenoptera acutorostrata, assembly GCF_949987535.1. Taxonomy (NCBI): domain Eukaryota; kingdom Metazoa; phylum Chordata; class Mammalia; order Artiodactyla; family Balaenopteridae; genus Balaenoptera; species Balaenoptera acutorostrata. The sequence goes on along the minus strand of NC_080069.1, from coordinate 117,496,696 downwards.
TATGACTTACTGTCCCCCATGCCCCATCACCACCACCCTCCTCTTGGCCAGCTCCCCCACATCCTCCGGGTCTCCCTCAGCCTCCCTCAGTACCCAGGCCTTGTTGGGGGCTCCACCACGTGCTCCAACATCACCACACCATAGTGCCCCTCTCAGGGCACTTACCCCAATGTATTACCACTGCCTGTCTGAATTCCACTAGGACCAGGTCTCCTTATACACCATTACATCTGCAGCTCCCACACAGCTTCTGGCACATAGGAATGACTGCATAAACGTTGGCTAAATGAATAAAAACCCTTGGTCCCAGAACCCACCAAAGCATGCTGAAATGGAAACAAGCCATAATGTATGGTCCTGGGTTTCTCTGGCATCTCAGAAGTCCTCCAAACAAGGAGTGACTGCTGGAGACTCTGATTCAAACCCGTCTCTTCACAGCTAGGCTCCAATGATTTTTTAAAAATTTGTTTGTTTTTCTCTACTTTTCTCCACATCTCTCTACATTTTTTAGCTCCCAAGAATAAAATAGGCTTTCCTAGTGCAATAATTACTTAATATCTCATTTACTTCCTACAAGGTCAGCTGTTAGGCCAAATCATTAGTAGACATTTAAAGTGAAATACCATCAGCATATAAGAAACAGAAAGAAAGGAATATTGGAAATCTGCCCTGTGAGAGCTTGCAACTTGAGCCATTAGTAGTTATTCTTACTTTGGAGCCCCAAAGACATATATTAAGATCAGATCAGTGTATATCAGAAGCAAATTGCTTTGTTTTAACCAACGCAAACTTGCCCAAAGAGCACTGAGCGGGCAACAGCTGGCTGTTATCTGGTGATTACTAGATCCTGTGTCTATCAAAACTATGAGCGATTTGTTTCCTTGACTCTGCTAAGGACTTACTCATAACCTTGAGCAGACAAACTTATCTCGGTAATTATATCTGTAAAATAATAATAACCCCTTATAATGACTCATTGTTTCTGAGCAATTTTTTGGATTATTATTTAATGCAAGCCTTCAAAGAATTCTGTGATGTTGGGATTAGAATTTCCAATTGAAAAAGATGTTAAATAACATGTCCAGGTCACCCAGCCCCTAGGGGTTGGAACTGGGACTGTCAGCTGGATGTTCTGACTTCTAGTCTAGAACACTTTCCACTCCACAACACTGCTTCGCGCTGACTTTTTTTTTTTTTAATTTTAATTTTAAAAAAAGCCTGGGGACAAAAAGCAAGGAAAACTCATACTTGCTGCAATTCAAATGAAGTCTTGGCTATCTCGCCCTAACTTCAGTGCTAGCAACAGCCCTTCACAGGAGAAACTGATTGAAGCAATCAAATCAGAGGATCGCCTTGGGGATTCTCCAAGCACTTCTCACAGAGGCGAGCCACAGGACTGGGGTTCACGATTTATGGCTGTTGAGTTGCCAGTGATAACTTCACAATTTGGCCTGACTACTCCACTAAAGAAAAGATTCTGCATTAGCAGCCAAACCCCTGTTTGTCTAAGAGGTGCTATGTGCCAAAAACACCAGAGGGAAAATCTTTTAGTGCCCATTCAAAAAGCCCTTTTTGGATCCTGTGGCAGATATCCTCTCTTATATCTGATGGGTGACACACGGATGGTCCCTGAGTCGCAAACTGCTTCTCATCGAAATTTTACCCCAAATTAAACTACTTATCACCCTATCATAGAGTGACATTTAGTCCAAAACAAAGAAGACTGTGTTTAGAAATAAACGGCAAGAATACTGCATATTAAAAAACTACAGGGGGGCAGTGGGGAGGGGAGGGTGGGGAGCCTCTGGGATTCAACCAAAGCTGTACTCAAATGACAACTCATATCCTTAGATGCTTTTATTAGAAAAAAGTTAACCAAGCATTTGATTCAAGAAATTAGAATGAGAACACACACACACACACACCCCACAGAAGGAAGAAACTGAGTTTTTTAAAAGACAATTAAAATAGACAAATCACTACCAAATACTTCCATGAAAATAATAATACTAACAGGGTAGAATGAGAAAAGAGATCACAACTACCGATGCAGAAGATATTTTTTAAATTATACAAATCTAATTTAAAGTTAATAAATTTGAAAATTTTAGGTTGAAATGCCTATTTTATAAGAAAATATAAATTGTCAAAATTGATTCAAGAAGCTGAAGAAAGCCTGAATAAATAAATTTAAAAGACTGTCAAATATTTATCCTCTTCCCCCACAAAAGCAACAAATTCAAATAGCTTTATGGATAAATCATTCCTAACATTCAGGGAAAGGAATGTCCATGTTATTTTATCTATTCTGAAACATGCAAAAAGATAAGAAACTTCCCAATTCATTTAAGGGGAGAGAAATTCTGATGCAGAAGATCTGAAAAAGACGGGAGAGAGAGAGGAATTATATATATATATATATATATATATATATATATATATATATATATATACACACACACACATATATATATATAAAATACATAGTATTCAACTGTTCATTCCAAATATTTCTTGAGTGCCCACTATGTACCAGCATTGTTCTAGGTGCTGGGGATACAGAAGTGAACAAAACAAAGGCTATGCTCTCACGGAGTTTACATTTGGCTGGTGGAGGCCGAGATAAAAAAAAAAACAAAGAAAACAGTAAGTATGAAATGTCAGATTTGACAATTCAACATGGTGAGGGGGATGAGAAAGTAGGGGGAATTTCAATTTTATATAAAGTAGTCAGAGGGGACCTCACTGGTGAGGTGGCATTTGACCAGAGACCTAAAGGAATTAAGGGAACAAGCATGCAGATATCTGAAGGAAGAACATTTCAGACATAGGTAACAGCAAATGCAAAGCCCTGAGGTGGGAACACACTTGGAATGATCAAAGAACAGCAAGAAGACTCCAATGCTAATGAATATAGACGCAAAAATAATAAGTAGAATTTGATAACACTGAAAAAGAACACTGCATGTCTACCAAGTAAGTTTATCTCAGAAATGCAATGAATGATTGCTCAATATTATAATTAATTAATTATATTACATTACTAGATTAAATAAGAAAAACTGTACGATCGTTTCAAAAGAAACTAAACCAGTAGCTAAGCTTGGTTTTAAAAACAAAACAAAAACTCTTAGTAAGCTGGAACTAAAAGGAAGTAATTTGGATGTCAACTTCCTTAGGGAAGCTTTCTCTAACCTACCCAGGCTTACACCAGACTAGAGCCCTGTATCATTCCTTTGTAATTCTTATCACAATTATAACTAACAAATTATTTGTATTAACTGTAAGACTACCATATTAGAATCCTTTTAAAAAGTGAGGCATTTCAAAAATATGATACTTTTAATTAATAAACTAGGAATGAAGATACAATGTGACCATTCAACAACAATTTTTAAAATTTAAATGAATTGTCTAAAAGGACACAGGATGAGAGTTATAACAAGAATAAGTAGTTTTTATTAAAAGTACACAGAAAAGGACTTCCCTGGTGGCGCAGTGGTTAAGAATCTGCCTGCCAATGAAGGGGACACGGGTTCGAGCCCTGGTCCAGGTAGATCCCACATGCCACGGAGCAACTAAGCCCGTGCACCACAACTACTGAGTCTGCGCTCTAGAGCCCGCATGCCACAACTACTGAAGCCCATGCACCTAGAGCCCGCGAGCCACAACTACTGAACCCACGTGCCTAGAGCCCGTGCTCCACAACAAAAGGAGCCACCACAATGAGAAGTACATGCACCACAACGAAGAGTAGCCTCCACTCGCCGTAACTAGAGAAAGCCCGCGTGCAGCAACGAAGACCCAATGCAGCCAAAAATAAAAATATAAATAAATAAATAAATTTATTTATTTATTTTTTTTCAGATTGTTCTTTTTTTTTTTTTTTAATCATTGAGTTTTTGTTTGTTTGTTTGTTTTTGTAGTTTATTTTTATTTACTTATTTTTATGGCTGTGTTGGGTCTTCGTTTCTGTGCGAGGGCTTTCTCCAGTTGCGGCAAGTGGGGGCCGCTCTTCATCGCGGTGCGCGGGCCTCTCACCATCGCGGCCTCTCTTGTTGCAGAGCACAGGTTCCAGACGCGCAGGCTCAGCAATCGTGGCTCACGGGCCTAATTGCTCCGCGGCATGTGGGATCTTCCCAGACCAGGGCTCGAACCCGTGTCCCCTGCATTGGCAGGCAGACTCTCAACTACTGCGCCACCAGGGAAGCCCAATAAATTTATTTTTTAAAAAAATAAATAAAAATGGGCAAAGGGTTTGTGTAGACATCTCTCCAAAGAATATATACAAATGGTCAATAAGCACATGAAAAAATGCTCAACATCACTAGCTGTTAAGGAAATGCAAATCAAAACCGCAATGGGATACCACTTCACACCCACTAGGATGGCTATAACCAAAAAGACAGATAATAGCAAGTGCTGGTAAGGATATTATGAAATAGGAGCCCTCATACGCTGCTGGTGGGAATGTACAATAGTGCAGTCACTTTGGAAAACAGTTTGGCAGTTCCTCAAAAAGTTAATTACCATATGTCCCAGCAATTCTATTCCTAGGTATCTACCCAAGAGAACTGAAAACACGTTTCAAAAATAGTAAGTATAACATAAATTCTTCCAATCCATGAACATAGTATATCTCTGCATTTATTTAGGCTTTGCTATCTTTCATCAGTATTTTGTAACTTTCAGCACACAGATCTAGAACACATTCTTTTAGATTTACACCCAAGTATTTCATGGTTTTTGTTCTACTATAAATGATACTATTTTAGATTTCAATTTCTAATTGTTCATTGCTAGTATATAGAAATACAATATATTTTTGTAAATTGACTTTGTGTCCTGCAACCTTGTTAAACTATCTGCAATTCTCCTTATCATACAGTTCCTCCCTTATTTGTGAAGTTAAGAATTTTTATTTTCACATTTCAATACAGCAAAGAAACTAGAATATTAAAAGTAAATTTGTTAAAACGTCAATTCTCCCCAAACCAATCTATAGATTCAAGACAATTCCAAACAGAATCCCAGAAGAATTTTTAAAATAGAAATTGACAAGCTCATTCTACAATTTATATGGAAAAGCAAATGAACCAAAAGAAGCAAAACAATTTTGAAAATGAAAAACAAAGCTGGAGGACTCACAATATCCGGTTTCCAGTCTTACTTTAAAGCTACAGTAATTGAGTCAGGATAGGTGTTAGTGAAAGCATACATATAGGTCAAGAAATAGAACAGGGAGTCCAAAAACAGACCCATCCAAAGATGGTCAATTGATTCTCAACAAAGAACAAAGACAATTCAATGGGGAAAAAGGATAGTCTTTTCAACAAATGGTGCTGGAACAAATAGACACTCACAAACAAAAAAATTTACATATGCACAAAAATGAACTTTGATCATAGCTCACAATATATAAAATTAACTCAAAATGGATCAAAGACTAAATATAAAGCCTAAAACTATAAAACATCTAGGTGAAAACACAGGAAAAAAAACAAAAACAAACATAGAAAATCTTTGTGAACTTGGGTTAGGCAGAGATTTCTTAGATAGGATACCAAAAGTACAATCCATAAAAGAAAAAATTGATAAATTGGACTTCATAAAAATTAAGAACTTCTGCTCTTTGAAAAATACTGTTAATAGAATGAAAAGACAAGTCACAAACTGTGAGAAAATATTTGTAATTCACGTATCTGATGAAAGAAACGTACCCAGAATACATAAAGACCTCTCAAAACTAAAATAATAAGAAAAGACAATCCAATAAAAAATATGCAAAAGATTTGGACATTTCACCAAAGAAGATACACAGATGGCAAATAAACACATGAAAAAATGCTTAACACTATTAGTCATTAGGAAAATGCAAATTAAAATCATAAGATACCACTACCTCTGAGAATGGCTAAAATTTTTTAAACTGACAATACCAAGGACTAACAAGGATGCTGGTGAAAAATGTAAAACGGTATAGCCACTCTGGAAAACAATTTGACAGTTTCTTATAAAGTTAAACACACACTTATCACACAACCCATTAATCCCACTCCTAGGTATTTACATATCCAAGTGATATGTTCACACAAAACCTGTGACTGCTTCTAGAAGCATTATAGAAGCATTTGCAATTGCCCAGAAAGTGAATAACTCAAATGCCCAAATGCCCTTTAGCTGGGGAATGGAGAAACTGTAGTACATTCCTACAACAGAAGAGTAGTTGGCAATGAGAAGGGACAAACTACAGATATATGCAACATGGATGATTGTCAAATGCATTATGCTAATTTAAAGAAGGCACATTCAAAACGCTACATACTGTACGATTCCATTGATACGACATTCTGGAAAAGGCAAACATATAGGGACAGAAAACAGTTCAGTGGTTGCCAGGGCCTGGGGGTGGGAGGGCAGGATGACCATAAAGGGGCTGCACAAGGGAATTTGGGGGATGATGACCTGTTCTGTATTTTGATTATGGTAGTGACTATATGACTGTATGTAATGGCTGAAATTTGAAGAACTGTTCACTAAAAAGGGTAAATTTTACTTATGCAAATTACACCTTATTTTAGAAATGAAAAAATGCAACATGCATTTAATATATTTCAAAATATAACACTTAAATTATCTGTATGCTAACCAAAGTTTCTTTAAAAAAAAAAAAAGTGTAAGAATGAATGAAAACTGCTTCAATCTAGGTGTCCTCTCAACTTCTGACACATCCTATGACTCAGGGCCCCATCTGAAAAAGGTATGTAATATATTTAATATACAAATTGAAACTACATTCTTTTCCAAAAGAATGTGATTCTTATAAACTAACATGAGGAGAAATTGCTAACAGCTAGGAAACAAGAAAAACAGTACATTTTGTAATCCTTGCATCTTTGAAACACACTGACAAAACTTCAGGGAATGAGTAAATTTTGGATTACAACATGGATTTACATAATTGAAACATCATCCATTAACATAAACTAGATAAAAAAATGCCTCAAAAAAAATGAAATTCTCGAGATTGAGACTGACATATATACACTAATATGTATAAAATGGATAACTAATAAGAACCTGCTGTATAAAAAAATAAATGAAATACTAAAATTTTCTAAAAAATGAAAATTGATGACTAATAAGAACCTGCTGTATAAAAAAATAAATAAAATAAAAATCAAAAATTATTTTTTAAAAAATGAAATTCTCCTTTCTCTTACAATCTCTTTGCAAAGTCAACAGCAGAAAAGAAAAAAGAAAAAAAAAACCAACTATATTTTATAGAAAGAAAATAAAGAAAAAAAAAGTAAAGAAATGAGTAGAACTGGAAACAGAAGTTGGGTCAGGTTACAAATCATCCATATATTCTTCAGGTCTATTCTTCCATTTTCCAGCTCATTTGCACCTCGTTCAAGAAGTTTACCGAAGTTTACCAAAGACTCCACTTTCTCCCCCAAAACCCTGGCCCCCCAGGAGAGAAGTATTCTATCTCTTCTTAAAATCCTCTAACACTTGTACTGAACCTCTTTGTTGATCTTTTCATAATGATAATATTGACTGAATTTACTGTGTGTCAAGAACTGTATCAGATGTTATACCTGCATTACCTCATTTAATACTCATAGAACCACATAAGGTAGGTGCTATTATTACCCATTTTATAGATGAAGAAATTGAAGCACAAAAGGGTTCCATTATTTACCAAAGTCACACAGCTAATAGTGGTAGATCAGAATTTTATCCCAGGTAGTTCAAATCCAGAGCCCACTCTCTGAATCGCTATACATAAAGATTAAGTCATTCATCCAACATTTACAAAGACTAAGCACTAACTCTCACACTAAAGACAGACTTAACAGAAAAACAAATATCATATCTTAATGCATATATGTGGAATCTAGGAAAATGGTACAGATGAACCTGTTTGCAAGGCAGAAATTGAGACACAGATGTAGAGAACAAACATATGGACACCAAGCGGGGAAAGGCAGGGGTGGGATCAATTGGGAGACTGAGATTGACATATATATACTAATATGTATAAAATAGATAACTAATGAGAACCTGCTGTATAGCACAGGGAACTCTACTCAATGCTCTGTGGTGACCTAAATGGGAAGGAAATCCAAAAAAGAGGGGATATATATGCATATAACTGCTTCACTTTGCTGTACAGCAGAAACTAACACAACATTGTTAAGCAACTATACCCCAATTTAAAAAAGAAGAAAAAGAAAAAAAAGGAGTATACAAATACCAAAAAAACCCCAAACCGGACAGACTTAAGAATAAGATGAGGTCCTACTCTCCCGTGAAAGAGCTTCTGGTCTAGTTGGAGACCAACACAAAGAAGTGCAATACACTGGTTATACCTTAAGTATGTCAGGGGAGTGACAGGGAGGGCATCTCAGGATTGTCTGTGTCTGTCACAACAGTGTGACACTGTCCCATATTTTAGTGTCCCTGTATTCCCCCATAATTCCTACCAGGCTCTGAACTAACCTTTGTTGAATGAACAGCTAACACCCATCTCCTCTACTTTTGTTGTATCTGTACCTACTGCCACTCTAAAACTCAACTTAGAAAGATGTGACAGGAAGCCAAAAACTACATTTACCTTCCTCTCAGTCATATCCTTAAGAACATTGATTCATTCCATGAATATTTATTGGCTACCAACTATGACCAGCCATTGTTTTTGGTATGGGATATAGGGATGAACATATCAGATAAAGACCATGCTCTCCCGGAAGCAACATTCAAGTGGATGAAACAATCAAACAAGTACCAAAAAACAAAAACAAACAGACGAAAAATCCACCAACCAAAAATACAAAAAATGAAACAATATCACTTCAGATCATTTTAAGTGCTATGAAGAAAATAAAATTAGGGAATATGATAAACAGTGACTATGAGGTGTTAATTTAGACCGGGAAGACCAGGCTGTGAAGATGACATTTAAACTGGTGCGTGTTGGTTAAAAAACATCTTTGTTTTACTCCTATTTGTAGAGGAAAAAGGCAAAGCTAGAAACCCCATCCGAAATTAGGAGTCAGAATTAACAGAATTCTTTGTGTCACTGACAAAGAATTGCAAAAATATTTTTTTCAAAATTTATACGTAACTCAATTGTTATAGAAATAGAATGCTTTTCACACATTCACCAACTTTATGTAAAATTGGTTTGGTTTTATTTTTGTAAACAGTGGCTTTGCTTTATTTCAGAAAATAAATTTTGACCATATTGCACGTTAATTTTTTTTTGATACTTGCTTCTGAAAGTTGGGGGGAGCTACCTGCATGAACAAGGGTCACGGCAAAAGGATGCAAAAACGTGATTTCTATAACACCTGTTTTCGGGATTTTGTTTTAAAAGCACCTTATTCAAATATAACATTTAAAAGAATGTAACATAACAATCCACATTTCACAACCCTTTAAAAGGCATACTGGAAGGAAATGGTATATCTAGAACAATGAAGAAAGTTATTTTTTACTAATGCTGCAAGGAAATGGACAAGAGGTTTTTAAAAAATTAACACTGATTTTGGCAAGTCATTTAACTGCTCTGAGCCTCCATTTCCTTCCCAAAGGTAAAATGAGGGTGTTGACATTAAGGATCCCTATGGGTCCTTTCAGTCCTAAAGCCTTTTTAAAGGCTTTGATTGGCCTTTAAAAATAGAAGGTACTTGATTCAGAACCTTTACCACATGGGGAAGGCAGGTGATAATCATCGTGGGCACTTTTTTAAAAACTTGCTCATTTTGAGGTTCAGTTTTTACAACAATTTTCTTCTGGTGTAATAGGTCACATAAGGTTGTACAATTGGGAATATTTTCTACATATCACAATTGGGAATATTTTCTACATATCAACGAAAAGAATAAGGAAGAAGAAACAATTATGATGCCTCAAAAGGACCATTACAGTCAAAAACATTTGACAACCAGAGAGAGAGCGAGAGAGAGGAATTGCTCTAATATGACAGAATCATTGGAAAGGAAACTAATTTCCACCATTTTTATTCTATTTCCTTTCTTATCCTCTCCCACAAAGTCCACTTTTAATTTTCTCTCAATTCCAAAAGAGGTAGCGAAAGTTACAGCAATCCTCTCACATTTTCTGTTAAAGAAAAAGCCGAAATATTGAAGAGGCACGATTTGTCTACACAGATCATCAAGCTTATTTAGCACTGGGGACGCCGTTTTCCAAATATTACCACCGTCACAGCTCACTCCGCTGCAGCCCACACGCTCCACCATCCATTTTTAAAAATCCATTTACGTTGAGCCTTTCTTCCAAACCCACGAACAACCATTTCCTCCCTGCAACAGTGGCTGGAACTGCCCGAAACCAAGCATCGGCTGAGTCCTGCTAACAGGCAGACTGCAGACTGCGGTGCTGGGCAGGGCCACTCCTCCCGCGCACACTAAAGCTTTCCTCGTCTCCCGGGTGATTTAAGACGGTTCAGGACCCTGATAAGACCCCGCCCTTGAAGCCAAGACCCAGGATCGGGAGGAGGACAGAGGCGGCCTCAGCCCAGCAGAGCCAAGCCTCTGGAAAACAGGCTTCTCTCCAGCTGCCAGGAGTGGCCCAGGCTGGACGAGTGGCGCGTCGGAGCCAGGGCGCGCGGAGCCGCTCCCAGGTGGGTCTCTGCAGCCGGGGACCGCGGCTCCGGCTCCAGGGAGGGAGGAGGAAGGGGGAGGAGGACGCAGGCCGGGATCTCGCTCGTCACGACTCACGAAGGAGGGTGGGAAAGAGGGAGGGACTGGAGACGGGAAAAGGAGTGGAATCAAGGAGCTTAGGGAATAAAGAAGGCGAGGAAAAGGAGAGAGGAAATGAGGGGAAGGTACTGGGAGTGAAGAATGGGGGTGCAGGGGAGGGTAATGGGCTGCAGGGGGTAAAGGCGAGGTGAAGGGGGAGCGATGGGGTGCCAGGGGTGAAGGGGGAGGGATGGAGCGATGGGGGTGGAGGGAGATGGAGGTAAAGAGGGAAGAGCGGGATGGGGCGAAGAGGGGAGGGGTGGGATGAAGGGTAAGGGATGGAGCAAAGGTGGGGGGGGCGGAAGGGGAAGGAATGCGGGAAGAGAAGAGCAGGGGAAGAAGGGAAGAGGGCGCGGGCCGCAGGAGGCCGGGAGGGACTTCCCTCCGAGGAGGGCGGCGCCGGAATAACGGGACCCTCCCAGCCAGGAGCCCCGGGCCGAGCGGGGCGAGAGGCCAGCGCGGAGGCCGGGGCGCTGCGGGCAGGTACGGCGCCCGGCTTCTCCCGGGCAGCCGTAGCCGCCGCCTGCGGGGAGGACCCCGACTCCACTTACTCTCTCCGACCACCGCTTTGAGGCCAATAGGGGCCATCGCGCTGCGCGAGTCTCTGGGCTCCGAGCCTCCTCACGCGACGCCTGCGGACACCGCCGCCTCCCCGGGTCGCCGCGCTCCGCTAGCTGCAGCCAGCCGCCCTGCAGCCGCGCTCGGGATCGACTGACGCGCGGACTCGGCGCGGGGGCGCGGCGCGAGCCAGAGCGAGGCTGCCGACCCGCCAGCGCGCGCGGGGGGCGGGGCCGGCCAGGGGCGGGGTCTCGCGCCAGCCGTTAGCGTCACCCGCTCGCCTCCGCCAATCGCACTGCGGCCCGGAGGCTCGGCCCCGCCCGCCGAGATGCGGCTGGAAGCGAGGAGGTCCCTGGCTGGTGGGAGAACCACGCCCTTCCCCCCACCTCACGCGCCGCGCGCGGCCGGGACACCGCGCGCTCCCGGGGCGCTGGGTCCAAGAATCTTCTCCGCAGCCTCCGCACCTGAATCCCTGGCCTCAGGCTACCGACGCATTCCATCTTCCTGAAACCCCGCTGTGGTCTGTCTTACCTATTTCCGGGAGCCTTACATCCACCTCTCACCCCCCCACCCCCCACCCCCGCCCACAAAAGGAACTCAGAAACTAGATCTCGTATTAGTAGTACCCACTCCCCAAAACAACGTAACGTAAGGTTTATCGACACCATCTTTATCTCTTTGGGTACCCATATCCATAAATCCACCATTCACTGAGCTCTTACATGCATCATCTCATTAAATCCTCGCAATAATTGGACATTGTTTTTAATCTCCATTTTCAGATGAAAAAAAAATAGGCTCAAAAACAGTACTAGACTTGCTCTCAGGTTGTGTTTCATTCATTAGCAAATATTTATTGTTCTCTCACTACTATATGTAAGCCGCTGTTCTAGGCATTGGAGCTCCAGCCATGTACAAGGCAGACACCGATCCTAGTCTTTAGGCAACAAAAGTCTAGAAATATCTAGGTCCCAAATCGAATAGGAATATGCTGTGGGACGACTCTGATCAGTATCTCCTTCCTGGAGTCCACATTTACCAAAGTGGTCCCAGGTCAGTTTTTGCTCGATTTAGTTGACAGGGGAGATTGCTTTTGAAATATGGGACAGGGCTCCCCTCTGGCTTCAAAGAAAAATGAGTTGAGCCAATTTAAAGTCAAAAAGGACAAGAGAACTGGTAGTCATATCAATGAATACTCATTAAATTTTTGGAACAGCTCTGTGAGCTAGCTCCTTTTCTTTATATTATTAAGAAATATAATATTTTACAGATGAGGAAACAGACTCAGAAGATAAGTGCCTTGCTAGTAAGTGACAAAGGAAAGATCTAATTTTAGAATCTGAATTCTGAACCATTATTTTATACTGAGCAACAACTAAAGAAGTTGAGGCCTAAAGGAGGACTTTCCTAAGGTCACACAGTGAACACTGGCCGAGCCAGGACGAGGGACCACATGTCCTAGTTCAGCCACCAGCCCCAGGGCATGAAGATTTGACCATCTTCTCATCCTCAGTTCAGTCCACCCTAACAGGACCTTCATATGGCTTCCCAGAAAGGGAAAGTGTTCACCTGTCATCTCTTCATGTCTAGGCTCTGTCTTTTACCCAAGGAAGGTACTGATAGCCTTGGGTTGCATTTGGAAAAGGAGAAGATAGTTTGTAAATGTGAGGGGAACTAGGATGCACTTGTGATGCCACATGCTCCCTCCTTGACCCTCTGGCACGTGTCAACAGAGACTGCCCTCAAGGAGCCGGTATTCTAGCTGAGGAGACAGACAGGAATCAAGGAGTTACTGTTCTAATAAGTGCTGAAGCAGAAGGACAGAGGGTTCTGAGAGCAAATGACAGAGCACCTGACCCAGTGGACCAGGTAGGGTGCAGTCAGGGCAGGCTTCCTGAGATTAGTAAAAGGTAGCGAGAGGGGACGGGGAGCGTGTCCTAGGCAGATATACAGAAGGTGTCAGAAAGGAGTTTGACTTTTCCAGGAACAGAGAGGCACCAGTGTGACCAGAGGAAAGAGAGTCTGAGGGACAGAGTAGGAAAGAAAGCTGCTAGAGGTAGGCCTTGTTACAAAACTCCAGGACTTTTGGGTGGCCTGGAACCTGCCTGGAGACCTCCTTAAAGGCCACAGAAAATAAAACATAGAAGCTCCTTATTTCCTGCAGAAGGATAAAAAAAGAAATTCTTTCCTGTGCATGTGTACCTGAGATGTTTAATAGGGATGGCAAAAATCAGAACAGATGTTGTTTTAAATAGGATGGTTGAAAAAGCGAGTAGGGTGACAGACTGTGAACTCACTCAGGAACCCTTGACTCAGGAGTGTCGGATTGGAATCTCTCTGGATGTAGAATGCAAGACCTGTTCCAAGACCTCTTGACATCTCTGAGCCTTGATTTCTCCATCTGTGAAACAGGAACAATAAAACTTCCAGGCTTCTCTAGAAGGGTGCCTCTGAGGACCCAGGGTGATGACCTGCACGATAGGATAAAATCCTCCCTCAGTCATCACACAGCACTATCCTTTGCACTGTATTCTTTATGTGCAATACGTTTGATACCCGCCAGGCACCACGCAAAGGGCTCTCATGAATTTTCATCGAATTCTCACTACGGCCCCACGAGGTCGGAGCTATTATTTTTTTAAAATAAATTTATTTATTTATTTATTATTTATTTTTGGCTGCATTGGGTCTTTGTTTCTGCGCGCGGCTTTCTCTAGTTGGCGGCGAGCGGGGGCTATTCTACATTGCCGTTGCGCGGGCTTCTCATTGCGGTGACTTCTCTTATTGCGGAGCTCAGGCTCTAGGCGCGCAGGCTTCAGTAGTTGTGGCGCAGGGGTTTAGCTGCTCCGTAGCATGTGGGATCTTCCCAGACCAGGGCTAGAACCGGTGTCCCCTGCAGTGGCAGGTGGATTCTTAACCACTGTGCCACCAGGGAAGCCCCCGGTGCTATTATTATGACATTTTCCAGGGGCACAGGGAGGTCAAGTCACTTGCCCAAGGTCACACGGCTCTAAGAGCAGACCTGGGACTTGCGCTCTGGCTTCCTGATGCTCAGAGGAGAACGTCCAGCGCCCAGGTGCAGCCGCAGCTCCCTGACCTAAGGACAGGTTTAGATGTGTGGACCTCTTGCTGGGAGCGTATCAGCAACGGGAACCGAACCTCTTGGGAGTCGGGACTCAGGCGGGTCCACTAACCCTTGCCCCTGCCCAGCCTGAGGGGGTCGAGTGGGGGGGGTGCTGCGGCCCCTGGATGCGCCGGTTTGGTCCGCGGCCCCGCCCGCCCGCTGGGCAGGTGCACTTGTAGTTGCGCATGCGCGGCCTGCAGCCTCTGCAGAACCAGGGTGCCGGCCAACCTCTGGGGGTGGGAAGAATCCTGTGATTTACGCTTAGGTCACGTGACGGCGGGGAGCTTGCTTGCGGCTTGGTCGCTGCGCCAGGAGCCCGGCAGGTGGGAGACGGATGCCGAACAGAGAGGGGAGAAGCTAGGGGGTCAGGGACTAGAGAACGGGGGTGGTGGGGGCGGGGAGGGAGGGACAAACAACCCAGAGTAGGCAATGGGGCGGAGCAGGGAGAGACGGAAGAAACCGAGTGCCACGGCCTCCACCAGCCCTGATAGCGCGGACCAACTGACTTGGGCCCCCCACGTACAGGGGCCTGTTGGAGAGCCCTGGTCCAGAGTCTGGGCCTCTTGGAGGGCCCTGGGTCCAGAGTCTGGGCCTCTTCTCCGACAGTCTCGGGCTTGCACCTGCCTCCCGTCTGCTTTTAAGCTGCATCATCAGCTGCATTTTTCCGTGTTCACCCCCACCCCCTCCTCCTGGTCTCTGGGCTTTTAGATTCTGCTGCATTCTTCTAGAAGCAGTTTCTAAAGAATTCAAGATAATGTTAATAAGGTTCTTTACCTAGTACCGGGAACCTATTAAGGACCCAATAAATGTTAGCTATTAGTATCGTTAAATTTGGCATAATGAGTCTGAATACATCAGTGCTGAATACAGTTAGGGAGCGTTCAGTCGGTTTCCTGTTTTTTTGCTGCTGTAGTTCACGGGCAGAGAATGAAAATGTAATTGTCTCCAGCGCAGCCACCCACTACCGCCCACATCTACAAAGAGCGGCAGGGCCTGGAGTGCTTCAGGTTGGTACATCCTTGCCGGAAAGAGTGAGTTAACAGTTTTTTGTGTTTGAGGTCGGAATACACTATGAAAAAGGCTTTGTTTTCAAAAGCGTAGGCTAGGTTCTCAAACTCAAAGGAGTGTAGGGGCCAGGCAGATGTGAGTAACACTACAGATGTGGCCAAGGGTGAAGCACGTGCCTTGCGGGGAGTTGGGGGGGCGTGGGGCAGTCCTTACTCAGCTCCAGCCACTGGTTTACATGCAACAATCAAGGATCTTGATTGTAAACATTTTGGCATCCCCCAGTAAGTCGAAGTGTTGCAATGGATTAAAAAAAAATGTAGGGCTTCCCTGGTGGTGCAGTGGTTGGGAGTCCGCCTGCTGGTGCAGAGGACACAGGTTTGAGCCCTGGTCCAGGAGGATCCCACGGGCCGCAGAGCAGCTGGGCCCGTGCGCCGCAGCTGCTGAGCCTGTGCTCTAGAGTTCGTGAGCCACAACTACTGAGCCCATGTGCCACAACTATTGAGGCCCACACTCGTGGAACCCATGTTCCACAACAAGAAAGGCCACCTTAATGAGACACCTGTGCACTGTAAGGAGAGGTGGTCCCCGCTCGCTGCAGCTAAAAAGAGAGCCCGCATGCAGCAGCGGGAACCCAATGCAGCCAAAAATAAGTAAATTTATTAAAAAAAAAATTTAATAACACCACACTGGCTAAACAAAACACTTCTGAGGGCCACATCCAGTCCCCAGGTTACCTGCATGTAAACTCTGGGGGATTAATACCTCTTCTGGAAGGGGGAGGTTGGATTCCCCCAAGGCACAGGTTCTGAGGAGCACTGACTTCTCTCCCATGCACATAGAGTCCTGGAGCGGTCAGGGCTTTGGACAGGGGTGGTGGTGGTGTGAATGCCTGGGCACCAAGCGCTAGGACCTTCCCCCGTGGCCCTGAGAGCCAGGAATGAGTCCCTCTGCTTAGCCGGGCTCTGGGGCAGCAGATTAGGGCCAACCACTTTTGGATGGACTGGTGAGCACTGTGGTGGCAGCCTCTGAGGACAGCTGTTGTGGACAGCTCAGTTTTGCCTGGACTGTGAAAGTCCCGTAGTCCTGATCCAGCCCAGGAACAAGGAGAGAGCCACACAAAAATACCATCCAAATGAAGTTTAGCAACCTCAGACGGTGGGGGCTTCAAGCGAGTTTTATTCAATTTAGAGAAATAAAGAAATATGACATTGTTTACACCTTGGCTATCAGAGAACAATTCATGCCTTTTACGTGTTAAATTGCCGTGGGATCCCAGGGGAAGAAGTTTTCATTCCAACTGGAGAAATAATTTGGTTTAGATGTGGTTTGTTTTTGGCCACTGGGGCCAGAAAGCTTCATGGAAGAGGTGGCATTTGAGCTGAGCCTGGAAGCTGAGAAGAGAGAGAAGATCAAATCCAACCAAAGAAAAGAGCATAGGCCCACGGTTCCCAAACTGTGTGCGAGGCACCCTGGGGTGCCACAGCAAATAGGAACACAGTGGAGTATTTTAAATTTTGGAGAGAAACACAATGATGCTTATCATCTGTCAGACACTGTGGAACCTGCTAGCTGGAAGTAGTTCATAGTTTCAACATTAGACTCTGCTGCGTTTCTTTCTATGACATACATGTCTTTGAAACTGAGTTTTCAGCAATCGATGTGGTAGAAGAAAATAACTCATGAAAATCAATGTGGAACAGGAACAGGAGACTGAGAGTGTTAATGTCTGATGTGGTGGATTCTAAGGTCTGAGAAGGTGCACATATCTTATTAGTAAGGAGTGGTGGTTTTAGAATTACATGAAAATTTTTTTCTTTCAATTTATGGGTACTGTTTTTTCAAATGGCTACTAAGTTGTTAGGATATAATGGAAGTTGTTTGGTCTTGACTACTTCATAAACAGAGCTATCAGGTTTTTCTTTGGGTCTGGGATGCTGTGAAAACATACTGAGACACAAAGGCTGCCACGTTTGGAAACCTCTGGCATAGGCAAAGTGTGAATTCATTAATTCAGCAGTATTTATTGAGCACCTACTGTGTGCCAGGCACGGTCCTAGGCATTGCAGGTACAGCAATGAACAAAAGAGAAAATTCCCTGTAGATATGAAACTGACATTCAAGAGGGGGAAACACCATAAATATGTAAATAGTAAATTATATAGTATGTTAAAAAGGTGATAAATGCTATGATGATAAAAATAGAGTAGGGTGATCAGGGTTAGGCTTGGGTAGGGGTTGGAGGGAGATAGTTTGCATTTTAAAGGGGATAGGCAGGTTAGACTTCATTGAGAAAATGTCGGATATGAGTTCAAAGTCAGGAGTCAGATCTGGGCATCCCTGTCAGCACATACAATGTGGATGACTTCAGGAAGAGTGACTCGCATGACCCAGGGGGTTAGGGATTGGTCATGTAAAGGACACTGGGAAGAACTCCAGTTTAAGGCTGAGTGAAGGGAGCAGAGACCAGAAGGAGGCAGAAAGGAAATGGTCAGAGAGGTACAGGGTGAGCCAGGAGTGCAGAAAGATGGCATAGCTAACAACACCTCATGCCCCAGGGCTCTGACTAAAAATTAAAAACATCGGTGGGTCTGGTCGTTGAGAGGTCACTGGTGACCTGGGCAAAAGTCAGAGTGCAGACAGGGAAGGACTCACTGAGAGGAGATGGGGGCTATCCTCTAAACTTCTCCAAAAAGTATGGACTTCTCTTTCTGCAAGAAAGACAACAAAGAGGAAAAGAAAGGCTGGATGACCCACAGGGGATCGGAATCAAGGGAACTTTTTTGAATAGGGGGGAATCTCTCTCTCTCATTTTTAAATGAAACTTTAAAAATACACAGAAAAGTAATAAAGCATATTCCCATATGCCCCTTCCCCAAGAGTAAAGAACAGTTAATGTTTTGCTTCAGGATTTTGTTTTAGAAAAATAGATCTGATTATATCAGGCGGATTCTTTTTCCTCCTGAAACCTCACTAAAATACTAGCAGGGGAATTCTAAAAAAGTTTAAATCCACGAGGACACAAAGAACAGGAAGAGAGGCAATGGGAGATGAGAGATGGTGACAAAACTTTGGAAGATGAACAGTACATGGTTGAGGGTTGATGAGTGAATGGAGAAAAGGAAGTGGAAATATGAACCTCCAGAAGGAGACTAGCCACTCAACCACGGAACCTTGGAAAAGTTCAGGAATCATTGGTACCAGGTACTTCCAGAGGTGGGAGTGAAAGGATGGGCTGAAAACAAAGGACTGGTAAAGAAAAGGATGAGTCAGACCACCAGATCCCCTCCACCACCCTGCATAGTCAGGTGACTACCCCTCCCCAGCAGAATGGTAAACAATGATGATGGTGCCGGTGATGGTGACATGGTGATGGAAGCAAGCATATACGGGGCATACTGTGTGTCAAGCACTCTTCCAAGCTCTTCACATATATCAGTTCATTTAACCCTAACAGTCACCTGTGAGGTATTTACTATTATTATCTCCATTTTACACACGATGAAACTGAGCCATTTGTCCAAGGTCACACAGCCAATAAGTGATAGGGCCAGGATTCAAACCCTGGCATGTGGGAGGTAAGGATAGACAGTAGAAACCAGTGAGTACTCCTGTGGTTTGGACTTCATTTGTCTCCCCATGAAAAGCCATGAGGATGGGGATGGGAGAGGAAGAACATAATTGAGATGAATAAAAATAGCACCACCTCCTCGGCACGCTGATGTGTCAAGTGCTTCACGCAAAGTATCTCTTTTAATCCCCTCCTCAAATCCTGTGAAGTACGTATGATGATTTATATCCATCTTATAAGATGAGGAAACTGACACGTAATGCATTCTGGGGCACATAGTCAATTTCTGGGCAAACCAGGATTTGAACCTGGTATGTCTGAGCCCGAAGCCTGAACTCTTAACCACAGAGCTCTGTTCATCTCTAGATTTCAGAGCCTTTTTGAGCCAGACATGAAAGTATACACTATGAGTCCATGCATATGAGGTTTCAGGAACAGTCTAATCTATGACAATAGAAATCAGGATAACAACTATCTCTTGGAGGTGGAGAGCAAAGAGGATTGATTGGGAAGAGAGATGTGGGAGGCCCTGGGTCTCTGGAAATATTCTGTGTCTTGATCTGGGTGGTAGTAACATGGGTACATATTTATGTAAAAACTCACCAAGCTTCTCACTTAATTATGTAGTTTATTGGATGTTACACTTCATGTTTTTAAAAAAGGCTTCCTGGAAGACATGCCATTTGAAGTGAAACTGGAAAGCAGTTTAGACGATTATTATAATCACATATAAAATGCTTACCATATATCAGGCATGCCACTTATTGAGTGCTTATGATATGTTAGACACTGTGCTAAGTGCTATACATATTATTTTATTTAATCTTTACAGTGGTCCTGAGGAGGTAAATATCCTGCCCATTTTACAGATGAGACAACTGAGGTTTCAAGAATGCAGTGACTTGCCTGGATCACACAGGAAGTGGCTTAGCCAGCCCAAGTTTGTCTTGTCAACAAAAATTCAATTAACAATCAAAAAGGAAAAAGAGAATTTTGTTCAAGCCAAACTGAGGGTTGTAACCCAAGAGACTCTCAGAAGCTCTGAGAACCATTCCACCTGTTAGAAGTCAAAGGCACAGTCATATACATTTTTAAGACAAAGGATCATACATCAAAATGACATACTGACATTTTACATAAAGTTCATCAAAGGCGTGTAGTTCAGGTAAGCACAAACAAAGTGAGCAGTAAGTCACCATGACCCCTTACAGAGTTGGGAAAGAATGCCAGTCTTCTAAGAAGTTACATTGCTGGCATCAGAAGAAAAGAAAAAAAATGATCTCCACAGTCAAGTAGGCACTTCCATCTTTGAGGAGGTCTGGTTAATGCAAAATGCAGATGCACACTGCACACTAAAGGGGAGGGAGGAGGCCCAAACTGACAGAGAGAGAATTTTAAGTTAAAATTTTCTTGTCCTGCCTTAAAATGTAAATTTTATTTAAAAAGCCTGACCCGCAAGTCTAAGCTCTTGGGACCACCTGCTCCCACCTCCCTGGCTCCACGGAGGTGGTGGGACTTGGGTTACAGAGGACGGAGGAGGAGAAACCAGAGATGGCTCTTTTTTTTTTTTTTTTTTGACCGCCCTGCACCACATACAGGATCCTAGTTCCCCGACCAGGGCCAGAACCGCGCCCCCTGCAGTGGAAGCATGGAGTCTTAACCACTGGGCCGCCAGGGAAGTCCCTGTTTTACTGTTCTTAAAGAGAGCCCCCCATATGGTCAAAGCTTCAGGCGCTGGCTCAGAGGGTGTCTGGGAGAACAGTTGCCCCATCATTAGATTGCAGAGTGTCACTTAGCAATACCTTAACCCCCATCCCAGCTCCTGACAAGGTGCCCTGAGGTCCTCCTCATCAGATGCACCCCTCCAGCACCAGTGTCTTGTAAAGCAGACCGTGAAAAGCTCTCAGTAGCCTGAGAAAAGCAGGGGTGCCCGCCCCTCCCAATTCAAATTGAACACAGGCTGTCTTTCTGGCCCTTCCAGCTTCTTGCCTCCTCTCTGTGCCCCTCCTCCTTCCCTCTCCTTTTGTCTACTGTCTTCCCACCTCGCTTTTCCTCACTCACCCCTCTCCCTCACAGCAGCTGCCTTCCCACCTTATTCCACAGAGAGTCAGGGCCAAGAGCCTTCCCTGCCCTGGTACAGACCGAGCAGGACACTGAGCCTTGGGGGAACCAGGAGTCCAGCACTCAGGGTCCTGCCTTGTTGGGTCCCCAGCCAGTCACTTCTTCCCTCTGGACATCAGTTTCCCCACTTCCCATTTATGCATAACCTGGGTCCTGGGCTCCTTGCCCTGAATCACACCGGCTGTCGCTCTCTCTCTCTGAGTCAGGAAGCAGGTAGACAAGGGAGTCCACCTTGGGGACCTGACTCCCTTCTCTCTACCTGCCCACCCTGGAGGTATCTCAGGTGCTGTCACTGGGTCAGCAGGGGAGGCAGGCTTTGGTCCTGGGTCTGATTGTCCAGAGGCTCAAGGTTCACTGCCCAGACTTTTAGGGCATCCCCATGTGGGGTCCCTTAGTGGGGTCCTCTTAACCCCCAAATCTTTCCCTCCCTCCCTTCCAAGCTGTGACCCTCCCCCAGCTGTTGATAAGCCCCTCCTTAAATGCATCACAGCCGTGCCCTGTTTTGAGCAGATGTTTAATATACGAAACAAAAATAGCAGTTATTTTGTTGAATGGATCCCCAACAATCTGAAGCCATCTGTTTGGGACAACCCACCCTGGGGCCTAAAAATGCCTGCCGCCTTCCTTGGCAAAAGCACAACAGCCCAAGAGCAGTTTGAGCATATTTATAAGCAGCTCTCTGCCCTGTTTTGCTGAAAGGCTGCAAACACCCCCTGCGCCCCTAGTCCTCCTGCTGATGGGGCCTCATGGAGGAGGAGGGGAAGCAGAACTTTGCATTCTGCATCCTGGGTTACAGCTTGCTTTTTCTTCCTTGACATTTCCTTTGATGCTTTAAAAAAAAAAATCAAAAAAAGCACCACCAAAAAACCTCCTTTACTCTGAAGATGAAATCTCCTGCCGTTGGCACTCTTTCTCTAAAATCCACTTCTCACCACTCCACCACCCCTATTGCTGACCCAACTTTTGAACCTCGTCCTGCTAAAAGAGTGCCCGTCTCCTTCTTTGAAAAGCAAGTTCAAATCCTCTGCCATTGCTATGCCCTTCATCATTCCTAATTCCTGCATTTTCCCCTCTGACTGCTGCAGGGAAATCCTGGAATGATGTAATTGGACTCTAGTGGGGTTGGGTTTTGTGTATTTTTTTTCTTCACTTTTCATCACCCAGGTAATACAGTACACTTTTATTGTTAAAAGTATCTCAGTAAGGAAATGAATTCTTCATACTAAAGCCACCTGGGACACAGTTAAAGTTGTGCTCAGAGGAAAATTGATAGCCTCAGGGTTTCCCTGGTGGTCCAGTGGTTAAGAATCCACGTTCCAGTGCAGGGGATGTGGGTTCGATCCCTGGTTGGAGAACTAAGATCCCACATGCCATGGGGCAACTAAGCCCGCATGCCGCAACTACTGAGCCCATGAGCTCTGGAGCCCGCGCACCACAACTACAGAGCCCACACACTCTGGAGTGCACCACAACTAGAGAGAAGCCCGCGTGCCGCAATGAAAGATCCCATGTGCTGCAACTAAGACCCGATGCAGCCAAAAATAAATAAACAAATAAATAAGTTAATTTTAAAAAAGAAAGAAAATTGATAGCCTTAAATACTTTTATTATTAATATTGGGTTGGCCAAAAAGTTAATTTGGGTTTTTCCGTAAGATGTTATGGAAAAGCCCCAACAAACTTTTTGGCAAACCCAAATAAAAGCCCCAAAGCAACTGAATCGAATATTCAACCGAAGAAATTAGAAAAATAGCAATAAAATAAAAGAAGAGGGGAGAATGAGATGAAAGCTGACAGAAATGATATAGGAAAAAATACGAAAAAGGTAAATAAAATTTGTTTGAAAAGACAAATCAAATGAGAAAAATCTTAACTAAAGGCAAGTCAAAGCAAACAGAGAAAGCAAAAATATGCAACTTTATCCAAAGAAGACATACAGGGACTTCCCTGGTAGTCCAGTGGCTAAGTCTCCACACTCCCAATGCAGGGGGCCGGGGTTCGATCCCTGGTCAGGGAACTAGATCCCACATACCGCAACTAAGAGTTTGCATGCCACAACTAGAGATTCCACATGCTGCAACTAAAAGATCCCGCACGTGGCAACAAAGATCCCGCATGCTGCAACTAAGACCCAGTGCAGCCAAATAAATAAATAAATAAATATTTTGAAAAATTTACCAAAAAAAAAAAAAAAAAGAAGAAGACATACAGATGGTCAAGAGGCACATGAAAAGATGCTCAACATAACTAATTATTAGAGAAATGCAAATGAAAACTACAATGAGGTATCACCTCACACCTGTCAGAATGGCCATCAGCAAAAAATCTGCAAACAATAAATGCTGGAGAGGGAGTGGAGAAAAGGGAACCCTCTTGCACTGTTGGTGGGAATGGAAATTGATACAGCCACTATGGAGAATAGTATGGCGGTTCCTTAAAAAACCAAAAATAGAATTACCATATGACCCAGCAACCCCACTACTGGGCATATACCCTGAGAAAACCATAATTCAAAAAGACACATGCATCCCAATGTTCATTGCAGCACTATTTTCAATAGCCAGATCATGGAAGCAACCTAAATGTCCATCAACAGATGAATGGATAAAGAAGATGTGGTACATATATACAATGGAATACTACTCAGCCATGAAAAGGAACAAAGCTGGGTCATTTGTAGAGAGGTAGATGGACCTAGAGACTGTCATACAGAGTGAAGTAAGTCAGAAAGAGAAAAACAATTATATATTAATACATGTATGTGGAATCTAGAAAAATGGTACAGATGAACCTGTTTGCAAGGTAGAAATAGAGACACAGACATAGAGAACAAACGTATGGACACCAAGGGGGGAAAGGAGGGGTGGGATGAACTGGGAGATTGGGATTGACATATATACACTACTATGTATAAAGTAGGTAACTAATGAGAACTTGCTGTGTAGCACAGGGAACTCTACTCAATGCTCTGTGGTGACATAAATGTGAAAGAAATCCAAAAAAGAGGGGCGATATATGTATATGTATATATGTATACACACACACACACACACGCACACACACACACATATAGCTGATTCACTTCACTGTACAGCAGAAACTAACACAACATTGTAAAGCAACTATACCCCAATTTTAAAAAATATGCAACTTTAGGAATGAGAAAGGCAGTATAAACACAAATATGGATGTCATTAAAGTAATGATTTAAAACATTGTGGAAATAAGTTGAAATTACCAAAGGAAATATGATTTTTTAGCAAAATATAAACTATCAAAATTGAGCTAGGAAGTAGAAAATTTTAACAGACTGAGACCATGGAAGAGATTAGAAAGATAAGTAAGGTGATTGCATTCTGATGGAGAAATTTTTCATACATTGAGGTATGGGGACGTCATTTTGGCTTATGCATGCTTCACCCTGAACTTTGTGTGAAGTAAAACAGCTTGACTCAAGGCCTGTCAAACACACACAGTACATCTACTTTAATCGTTAAGGTAAAGAATATCTGTGTGGAAAATGAGAATATGGCATTCATGCTGACACTCCCTTGGAGATAAGTTTCCCTCCCCAGACACCAGGGTCCTGCTGTCTCACTGTGTACACTAAATCTACCTCTATTCAAACCTTGAAGGAACGTAGTCCCGTTAAGGTGATGTATGTTTTTTGTACTGTAAGGCAGAAAACTATGCTGGAAACCATGCTTCAACGGAGCAGTCCTCAGAGCTACTGAGAGGCTCCTCCTGGGCTTTCATCCTCAGCTTGGTGCGAATCAAACTCTTTCCTGTTCTTTATTATGGATTGATTATTGATGATTTCTGTCGACATTGCTTGGCGTAGGCTGCAGGATATCAGAGAAACCCACCTGTGGTCACATGGGGTCTACTTTGGACCAGTTCTCAGTACCAAGCACGAGCCCCTCGAGCTCCAGGCTTCACAGCACCCTTCAGGTGCTTGGGTGAGTTCGTCCTAGTATCTGGACCTCATTCTGGACAGTCCTGAGTTGTTTTTGATTGAAGTAAAATTGATTTACAATATTGTGTTAATTTCAGGAGTACAGCAAAGTGATTCAGTTATACATATATATGTATATATCTATATTATTTTTTAAAAAATTCTTTTCCATTATAGTTTATTACAAGATATTGAATATAGATTCCTGTGCCATACAGTAGATCCTTGTTGTTTATCTATTTTATGTATGTTAGTGTGCATCTGTTAATCCCATCAGACGGTCCTGAGTTTCATCTGAGCTGTTAAAATTTTAAGACTTGGAGTCTTAAGGGAGTACCAATACACTTCCTGGGTGAAGGGACCTAGGAGGAATTCCCTAGGCAGGGACCTGGGGGGGATTTCCTACACAGGGAAATCCTAGAAGGAACTTTGTAGTGAACTGGCTTGGTTGGCCTTATTTAATTTGGCTTAAATTGGAAAGGTCGTGTACATATGGTCTGAACAAACTATTTGACAACAAAACAAGAAATTGAACCTATTTGTCTCTGAAGAAAAGGGATATTTGCTCCTTGTGGGCACAAGGTGTCCTCAGGCAACTAAGAACCTAGTGGAAGTATCTGAGGATTAATCCTGGTGATGAGTAGTGGTCCCACAGGGAAACCCATCATAACACTTTAAGTTATTTACGGCTCTCCCAGGGACACACACACAAAGTGGTCGTTCAGTGCTCAGAGCCCCCGCTGTGGATTTAGACTGCCAGCTAGAGAAACTGAGATGCAGAAGAGCAGAACCGACTCAAGGGTGACACCTTGAGGAGCTAAGCTCATAAGCAGCACACCTCTGACCTTAGAAATTGTTCAGACTTTATAAAAAGACAAAACTGAAAGAAAATGGGAAATCGTTCTTCTAAAGCGGAGCAGCTCCCGGACGGACCGCCACCCACTGGAACCCCGACTGGCTTCATGTACAATACCTATTGAGCCCATACATGCAAGTACTTGGTAAAATGGGAAGATCTAACAAAAGATAACTTACCTCTTCAGTGGTCAAAATGGGGAACATTCGACTTACCAAAATTAGTTTACTTACATGCACAATGGAAAAAAGCTGACTATAAAATTACACAGACAGAATGGGAAGCATATTTCCATTGGTACTTAGAAGCTTCCAAGCGTGGTAATGATACAATGGCATCTTTACAGGAAACTAACCAGAAGTTATTAGAAACTGTTGTTAAATTGGAGAAAAGCTCAGAAGCTACCTTCTCATCTTCTCCTCCTTCTTCCCCTCCTTCAGCAACTTTCTGAACTTCTGTACCCTGACTTGTCTGCTTTACCTCCTCCTGCATCCTTAAAGGAGAAGCCTACTGGAAGAGGTGAACCTGCACTTATGTATACGCCCTGCACTAGAAGTGAACTTAAAAATTTAACTAAGGATTTCCCAGACCCTTTACAAGATCCTTTAGGGTTTGCTAGAGAATTCGATCTGACTGTTAGGACATATGAACCAGGATACTCAGATTTATATCAGCTTGTGCGTTTGCTGGTATCCAAAAGTAAAGCCAGAGAATGGATATAAGAGGCAGAATGGAAGGTGCCTACAGAAGATTTTCACAAGCGTGAGCCTGTAGATCTTCACAGGTGTAGAGAACTTGCTCATAGCTTGTACCAAGCCATTCTCAAAATTTTTCCTAAGAAAATAGGTTGGACAAAGATCCACCAATGTAAACAAAAGCCCGGAGAAACTATTTTTGATTATTTTGAGGGGTTTAAGAAAATCTATAAACAGCACTCTGGAATGGCCTCTGAAAGGTTTCAAAATCATCAAAATGATCCAGTTCTAAATTCAATCTTTTAAAAAGGATTAGGTGAAGAATTAGCAAAGCTAGTTAAAAGGCATGAACTGAACAGGGCCACAATGCATACTAACGCGCTTGTCACTATTGCAGACAAGCTCTCTAAAACCTTCCAAAAGAAAGAGAAAGAGCCACTAAAGGCAAGAATGTACAACTGCAACAGCTTAGTGGCCCTATGATAACACCTTTTTCTAACTCCGGCCAAAAACGAAATGACCGCACTTGTTTTTATTGCAAAAGACCTGGTCATTTCAAACTTGACTGCCATACATTTAAATGGGATTTGGAACACAGCAAAACTAGAAAGAAATAGCGGAGCTCCGAGGATCATGCAAGGGTATTCCCCTTCCTCCTCCTCCTCCTCCTCCTCCTCCTCAATATGTCAGGGGAAATCGAAACAACAATTGGAGGGGAAACTTCAAAAGCCCTTGTAGATGCTGGGGCTGCTTTATCAGTTCTTAACCCTACCCTTATTCATTGTCCTCTCCCTCGGAGTAAACAATCAGTTCAAATAGTAGAGGTTTCTAATTTATTTACTCAAGTTTTAAGAGCAGAGCCCGTAAGCTTTCAGTTAGGAACTATCACAGGGAAACGTGTTTCTTCTAGTAAAATGTGCCATGATTCATTTGATAGAATGAGACCTTTTAGAAGCCTACAATCCTGCTATATAGCCTTTTCACAAAAAGGTGAAATGCTTCTAGACTTTTAAAATTGGGATGCTGATCCAGATCTGTTACTGAAACATTGATGGTTATAAAATCAGTGGCTCAAACAGACCAAGAAAAAAATTGATGACCTGTTATCACAAGTGCCTAAAGAATTATAGTCATCTTCTTCCTCAGATATTAGAAAAATTAAATTGACTACTCATGTTAAGGCAACTGTTAATAACTTCAAGCCTCTACCTGATATTCAACAATATCCACTTAAATCAGAGGCATTAAATGGAATTATTTAGGAATTTCTTAACAAGGGACTTGTAATTCCTTGTACTAGTCCTTGTAACACACCTGTCTCACCAGTGAGAGAGCCAAATGGGAAAGGCTGGAGATTTGTTGAAGATCTGAGAGCTAGAAATAATATTGTGGTTCCCTGACATCCTGTGGTCCGAAACTCACACACACTGCTCTCAGCCATTCCAGCTGATAGCTATTTTTTAGTAACTGATTTATGCAGCACCTTCTTTAGTATCCCTGTGGGAAAAGATAATATCTTTTTGCCTTCACCTGGGAAGGTCATCAATATACCTGGACAGTCATGCCACAGGGCTATACTGAAAGTCCTACTTACTTTTCTCAAATACTCAAGGCTGATTTAGCTAATGTAGACTTTCCTAATGATGCCACCTTAATTCAACATATAGACGACTTGCTTTTAGGTTTGAAAATGAAATTAGATTCCCAAAAGGGCACCATCTATTTCAACAATTAGCATCAAAGGAATATAAGGTGTCCAAAGATAAACTCCAATTTTGCTTACCTATTGTAAAACATTTGGGCCACTTAATGTTTAAGGATGAACTATTGATAGAGTCTGAAAGAATTAAAGGAATTCTGGCTTTTTCACTCCCCAAAAGAAACAAACAAACAATAAAAAACAATGGAGAGGATTTCTGGGACTAACTGGATACTGCAGGGATTGGGTACCTAACTTTTCACTTATTACTCAACCTTTATATGCATTGCTTAAGTCTGACCAGCCTGATCTGATTGAATGGATGCCAAAAGGAAAAGCTGTCCTAAGCACCTTAAAGTCCATCTTAACTCCGGCTTTGAGTCTCCCTAGTTATAACTAGCCATTTTTTCCCTTTGTACATGAAGATAAAAGAAGTGCTATAGGTGTATTAACTCAAAAACATGGTGATCAACATTGACCCACTGGACATTACTGTCAGCTATTAGACTCAATAGCAAAAGGACTTCTACCTTATATAAGGGCTCTTTCAGCAACGGGCCTCTTTTGTAAGGCTATTGAAGAAATAGTAATGGGGTCTCCTTTAACTCTTTATGTCCCATACTCAGTTGAGTCTCTTCTAAACTCTCACCACACTCAGCACTATTCTATAAGCTGACTAGCTTCTTGTGAAGCACTGTTGCTATGTGCACCTAATATTACCTTAGTTCAACGTAATAACCTTAATCCTGCAACTTTGCTTCCAACACTACAGGAAGAAAACAACCACAGATTATTCACAGATTATCTTCTTGCTCCTAGGAATGACTTACAAGAAACTCTTATCGATAACACTGATTTAATTAGGTTTACAGATTGATGAAATAAGATTCATATTTTAAGACAAGACAAGAAAAATCCAAAGATAAAATTTTCTCTATGCCTGTTTGGGCCTCCTCCCTTCCCTTTAGTGTGCAATGTGCATCTGCATTATACATTAACCAGACGTCCCCAATGGCAGAAATACCTGCTCAACCATAAAGATCAATTTTTTCCTTCTTCTTCTGGCATCAGCTATGTAGAAGATAACATTCCTTGCTCAATCCTGTAAGGAGTCCCAACAACCCACCACTCACCTAGTACATGCAGATCTGGACTATGTATCTTTGGTGAACTTTATGTAAAATGCCAATATGTCATTCTGATATATGGTCCTTTATCTCAAAAATGTATATTACTGTTCTCTCAACTTCTTGTGGGTGGAATAGTTCTCAGAGACTGTCTCTGAGAGACTGTCTCCTGGGTTATAATCCTCAGGTTGGCTTTAATAAAATTCTCTATTTCTTTCTTAGATTGACCATTGATTAATTTTTCATCAACAAGATGAATCCTACTTAAAGGAAGAGCAGAGACATTACTGAGCTGGATATGCAGTAATGGTCACAGTAGACATAATTGAAAGCTCTTATTTACCAGAAACAAAGTCGGCACAACAACCAAATTAGTTACTTTAACCTGAGCTTGTCAACTATATAGAGACCAGATAGCAAATATTTATACTGATAGTCATTACGCCTTTGGAGTGGCAAATAAATTTGAAATGCTATGGAAACAATGAGGGGGTTTAACCTTTTTGGGACAGCCTACCAAAAATGGAAAAGAGGTTGCAGAGTTATTAAATGCTATACAACTACCAGTATAGTTGGCAATTATTTAAAACGCCAGGGCATTCAAAATCTGACACTATGGAAGCTAAAGGGAATCAGTTTGTTGATGCTGCAGTCAACAGACAACTTTAAAAACTCATCCTGTTCAGCCTCAAGAATGTCCACTGCTCTCTGTTAACCCTGCTAACCCAGTAAAAGATTTCCTTCTACAGGCTCAAGAAATTGCCACTAAAGAAGAGAAACAGATATGGCAACAAAAAGGGGGAATTTTTGACCCTGTCACACAAAAAAACTATAGTGCCTGTTGGAGCACAATTGCCATTACTCCAGAATGTACATTATTTAACTCATTGGATACCTGAGAAGATGGTCTTATGGAGAGAACAATATTTTTGGAAATTTTCTCCCATGGTGGCTCATAAAGTATATACTCACTCTACTACATGCCCTAAATACAATTCTGAAAAACCACTTCATGGGCCACAAGGCCACTTGCCCCTTCTTTAAGGGACCCTTTGAGGTATGACAATTGGACTTCGTCCAAATGTCACTGTCTCAAGGATATACATATGTCTTCGTAATGATCTGCATGTTTTTACACTAGGTTGAAGCTTTTCCCTGCAGGAGAGCAATGGCTTTAACAGTGGGTAAATTGTTATTGTAAAGGATAATTCCTGTTTGGGGAATTCCTTCCAAGTTACATAGTGACCGGGGAACTCACTTTACCAGACAAATAATTAAATCTATTTGTAACATTTGGCCAATAATGCAGCATTTTCACTGCACTTATCGTCCCCACTCTTCAGGACTGGTAGAAAGAAATAACAGCACTATCAAAACTCAATTGGCGGGCTTCCCTGGTGGCACAGTGGTTAAGAATCTGCCTGCCAATGCAGGGGACACGGGTTCGAGCCCTGGTCTGGGAAGATCCCACATGCCGCGGAGCAACTAGGCCCGTGAGCCACAACTACTGAGCCTGCGCGTCTGGAGCCTGTGCTCCGCAACAAGAGAGGCCGCGACAGTGAAAGGCCCGTGTACCGCGGTGAAGAGTGGCACCCGCTTGCCACAACTAGAGAAAGCCCTTGCACAGAAACGAAGACCCAACACAGCCAAAAATAAATAAATAAATTAATTAATTAAAAAAAAAAACTCAATTGGCGAAACTTTCGGAAGCATTTAATCTCTCATGGCCAAAAGCTCTTCTGCTAGTGCTTCTCAACCTTAGATCTTCACCTCTTGGTAAACATCAGCTGTCTCCTTTTGAAATAATAGCAGGATGGCTTATGTAACTGCATGAGGGAATATATGAACCAACCTTACTCAAAGGAGGTATATTACATTGTTGTCAGGGTCTTATTAAGGCACTTAAAGGAAATGAAAAGTTGGTAGGTAATTTCTTTCACAGTGAGTTCTCAGGAGTCAAAGACCTTAAGGATCATGGATTATAACCTGGAGATTTTGTCTATTGGAAAAGACATCAAATAAAAGATTCTTTGCAGCCATGTTGGAAAGGACCTTATCTGGTATTATTAACTAATCCATGCGCTGCCAAACTAAAAGGCATAGACTCGTGGATTCACATCTCTCATTTAAAGAAGTCCCCTCTCCAGTGGTTAAGAATCACCTGCCAATGCAGGGGACACGGGTTCGATCCTTGGTCCAGGAAGATCCCACATGCCGTGGAGCAACTAAGCCCGTGCGCCACAACTACTGAGCCCGCGTGCCACAACTACTGAAGCCCACGCGCTTAGAGCCTGTGCTCCACAACAAGAGAAGCCACCGCAATGAGAAGCCTGTGCACCTCAACGAAGATTAGCCCCGGCTTGCTGCAACTAGAGAAAGCCCACACGCAGCAATAAAGACCCAACGCAGCCAAAAATGAAATAAATAAATAAATATATTAAAAAAATAAAAATAAAAAAGCCCCCTCCACCTGCATGGACTTCAACCCCTGTTTCTGACACCCAGCTTCAACAGACAAGCACCACCAAGCAAAGACGAAAAGAAGAGAAGAAGAAGAGAAGAAAATGACAGCAGGAGCAGACAGCTAACCCAAGGGTCTGGACCAGGCCTGTAACCCCCAACCTTGTCAATACTTTTGGACTTTAAAAAAAAAATTTTTGTTTATGTGTACGTTACCTATACTCTTGACCTCATTCCAGCCACAGTCAACAAGCCCTTTCCCCTTTCCCCCATGTTTTCTTTAATCTTAAAGCTTCTTCTGGGGTCTGGGTCTGGGCAGCCGAAGAATGTTGTAGGTAACGGTCATCAGCGCAAGGGTCGTTTCGTCGCTGGGAAGGGACGGCCCTTGCCCGTGGTGATGGTGGTTAGCAAGATGAACAAAGATGCGCAGATGAGAGCAGCAATTAACCACAAGTTGATAGAAACTGGAGAAAGATAACTCCTCAAAGAGTTGCTGAGAGCTAAATTAATTGCATGTGGCTGGAAGGATCAGGTGAAGGCACACTGTAAAGAGGTAATTAAAGAAAAAGTACTAGAACACGTTACTGTTGATGACTTGGTGGCTGAAATCACACCAAAAGGCAGAGCCCTGGTACCTGACAGTGTAAAGAAGGAGCTCCTACAAAGAATAAGAACATTCCTTGCTCGGCATGCCAGCCTTTAAGATTGAATTAGATTGTGTTGTTTTGTGGTTTTATTTCTGAAAGTAAAACTTGCCATAAATTAGGAATCGATTTCCCAAAATGAAATCCTTGTTTGTATGATGGTATACAGTTTTCAGTAATGATGTATACAGTTAGATTGATTTTTTTCCCTAAATGTGTTATTTTAACAAATATCTCATGAATGAAAAAAAAAAAAACCTTTTCCTAATTTCTCTGTTGTCTTGCATCTGTATAGTTCACTGTCATCCTCCTTGGAAAGGCAATGTTATTGTACAAATGTCACAGTCTCTTGCCTCCTCTGGAAGTTTTTCCAAATGCTGGATATGTCACCATTCCCCTACTGGGTCCTTTGTAAAATATAATGACCCCATAGTTGTGCCCATAACCAATTTTACCACTATGCTTAACTTTACTGTGACTCATAGAAAAGAACTCTCAGATCATTTACCACGTTCATATCTTTACCCAGTCTTCTCCTGTCCCTTGCTTCTTCCTGACCCCACTAGAAACAATCCCAAAGGACACTGGGGGGGGCCACATGTAACCAATCTGATGCTTATGGCCATGATATTAGTCAAAATGTCTTCACAAAACATTACAATTTGCAAGGTCAGTGCCACTTATTTCTCTTCCCCATCCTCTACACTGTACTTACTGACAACCTGTTATAATAAGGCTGATAGCAAATATAATTCTCCTTTATGCAATGGGATTAGAACTTGACATACTTGGATTAATGGAGGGCTCACTCCTCTTCCTACTTGTAAGGTCAATTTGACTGATTGGAAACTTCCAGATACTAACCCATGGTTAGAAAATTTTGGTTACATACCTTCCAAAAAAGACTCAACACCTGGAGTACTATGTGACTCTAAAGGATTTATATTTGTTTGTGGGTGTGATAACTGGCCCTGGGCACATGAATGTTTAGACAGTTGGAGAATGGGAGGAACCTGCCTGCTGGGATATTTGACTACTCTATTTACTATCTTGAAATTGCTCACTGGCTCAAACTCTGGCCCTGATGATCATAGCAAAAAACAAAAACCAAACAAACCATAAAACCCTCTCATTAGTTGAAGACTACCCTGATGAGGATCCTTCTGAATATGAAGGTAACAGCTGTGGCCATTCTCAGGGACGTGACCCCCCTGCAGGATCCAGAAACCAATATAACCACCTCCTCAGGGTTTGGGGCTCTTGGCTAGGAGTTGGTACCACTGACCTAGAAGTGATGATGAGAAATCTTACCCAAACCATCAGCAGGATTGCCAGAGCCTCTGCAAGAGCTATTAGGGACCAACAAAGATCTCTAGACTCTTGCTTACGTGGTACTTGACAAATGTATTGCTTTAGATTATCTCCTTGCTGCCCAAGGAGGTGTCTGTGCTGTTGTTAATACTGCTTGGTGTACTTGGATCAATACCTTCTCTCAAGTAGAGCTTGAAATTAGTAAACTGTAACCTTGCAAAAATCCTTAAAGGGCCCTCTAACTTTGTGCCCAGAGTTCCTTTTTTTTTTTTTTTTTTAATTTATTTTAATTTATTTTTGGCTGCGTTGGGTCTTCGTTGCTGTGTGTGGGTTTTCTCTAGTTGCGGCGAGCAAGGGCTTCTCACTGCAGTGGCTTCTCTTGCTGCGGAGCACGGGCTCTAGGCGCGCGGGCTTCAGTAGTTGTGGCTTGCAGGCTCAGTAGTTGTGGCGCTCGGGCCTAGCTGCTCCACGGCACGTGGGATCCCCCCGGACCAGGGCTTGAACCTGTGTCCTCTGCACTGGCAGGCAGACTCCCAACCACTGTACCACCAGGGAAGCCCGTGCCCAGAGTTCTTAATTTTAGTTTTAGTACTGTTTTTAGCTGGCTTCCCTCAGAAATAGGCAGTTTTTTTCACTCTGCTTTCCAGACAATTGTCATTGTCATAGTATGTATTATTAGTCTTTTTCTGGCTATCAAACTACTCATGACATGTATCTGCTTGCTTTAAGTCTACTGCTAATAGCACAGGTAAAATGCTTATGTGACAATTTGATATAATTGATAATACGTATAACCTGTGTCTCCCAATCAGCATATATCTCTCTGCCTTTTCACTGTATCTTATTAACCACCACAGTGTAGATAACTAGGCAAATCTATATACATTAAAAAAAAAAAGAGGCCTAGCACCGAGGGACATGAGGGATCCAGAGCAGGCAGCAAATCACCTGGAATCAAGGGACACATATTTTGATCATTAATGCTTTCTATCAAAAGATTTGTGATCAAAATGGGAAATGATGGGGAAATTTTTCACATATTGAGGTATAGGGAAGTCATTTTGGCTTATACATGGTTCACCCTGAACTTTGTGTGAACTAAAACAGCTTGACTCATGGCCTGTCAAACGCAAACAGCACATCTACTTCAACAATTAAGGCAAAGAATGTTCCTTTCAAAGATAAGGATAAATAACTCCCTTCCTATGGCATGCATGTTAACATTCCCTTGAAGATAAAGTTCCCTTCCCAGACATCAGGGTCCTACTGTTTCACTGTATGCATACTAAATCTTTCTCTTTTGAAAACTTGAAGGAATGTCCTGTCAATTTGATGTATGTTCTTTTTTTCTGGTGAAGCAGGAGACTGCTGAAAACCATGCTTCGATGGAGCAGTCCTCAGAGCTACTGAGAGGCTCCTCCTGGGTTATTTGTCCTCAGCTTGGCTCGACTCAAACTCTTTTCTTTATTATTGATTACTGATTATTTCCACTGACAATTCCAAAAGACTCCAGGTCAGTAGAGGACAAACTAACATTAGTGCCTCCTAAGAAGATGCAATGGGAAATAGACAACATCAGCTATGTAGTGTTATAGCCCAAAATGTTCAACCTAAATCCAGTCATGAAGAAACAGACAGACAAATCGAGATGGTGGGACATTCTGCAAGAAAATTGACCTGGACTCTTAAAAAAAAATCAAAGTCATGAAAGGGAAAAATAAAAGGCAAAACTGTTCTAGGCTAAAAGATAAAAGAGATATGACAACCAAATGCACTGGGGGGTCTTTGATTAGATCCTGGAGTTTTAAAAAAGCCAGTTAAAAGAATACTATTTGGACAGTTACAGAAATCTGAATATAGGAAGTGTACTAGATAATATTATTATATCTAGTTCCTGTTGGGTGGGAAAATGGAATTTTCTTGGTTAGGATAATGGAATTTTGTTTATGTAGGGAAATGTCCTAAATCTTAGGATATACTTTTTTAAAAAATGTAGTTAGGAATGAAGTGTTTGATGTTTGCATTTCACCTTTCAAATAGTTGAGCAAAAAATTTTTAAGTGTGTGTGTGTATGTGTGTGTTTGATCCAGAGAATCAGGGCCACTATGAATGGCATAGAATAAGGGGTTGGTAATAGGGACTAGATCTCATGCAGTTGTGGGTGCTGGTGGAACAGACTGTGCAAGCCCTCTATACCTGCCAGTAGTTGGAAAGGAGAGATGGACGTGAAGTTGGGGAGAACAAGAACAAACTGGAGCTCACATCTGTCTCCCACCCTCTCCAACTTCAGTGACGCAGGTGACCTGCAGGAGAACTGGTGTCCTTACCACAGAGCTGTACACATACTTGGCCTGGGACTCAGAGAAACAAAAGGAGGCGACCTAGCAGGAACCAGGGAGGCTACGGGTCTGGGTGCTGCCCCCAAACCAACAAGGCAAGTTAGCAGGTCAGTGACAACCACATGCCAGCTACAGCAGAGCCTGAGGCCTTTCATCAAAGTGCAAAGCATAAAAGAATGCCTGCTCCCTCCAAATCTTGAGCGAATTAACTTTATTGCCAACCTAACTTGGAACCACTCAGGGGAGAGAATTCTAGGAAACTTGGTTCCAGCTAAGTTAAGATGACACATTACCAAGTAGAGCATGTGTGTGTGTGTGTGTGTGTGTGTGTGTGTGTGTGTGTGTGAGAGAGAGAGAGAGAGAGAGAGAGAGGGAGAAAACATGTGATAAAGTATTAACAATTAGTGAATCTAGGTAAAGAGGGCTGAAGTTTTTTTGTAGATTTGAAATTTTAAATAAAAAATTGGAAGTGGAAAAAGGCACCAGGCCCAGATGGTTTCACTGCTGAGTTTTATCATAGGAAAATGTAGAAAACTCCCAATCCATTTTACTGGCATATCCTTAGTACTAAAACATAATTTTTTTTTTAAAAAAAAGGAGAACTATAGACCATTTTCACTTTTGGGTCTCCCCCCGACCCCCAGGAATAAGAGATTTTGTCACTAGGAATACAGTTAACTTAATTCATTAAATAAACACATTAAAGGAGAAAAAACATGGATAATTTTTAACCAGAAAAAATATTATTTAAGCATTGAGTGAGTGCCTATACCATGCCATACACATTAGGAAAGCTATAGTGGTTTGTACAATAGAGCTTCTGCCCTTCAGAAACTCACAGGTTTCTTGTAATTGAGTGTTCAACCAATCAGAGGATGTAGAGGCTGAAATTGGGTGCTAAAGTGAAAACAGTTACATTCCAAATGGTGTGGCCTGATGAGGGCAAACGAGAACTCAGGGCTGAGACACTTGAGCTTAGAAATGAAATTTGAGCTCCTAGCCCTTTACAGACAGGAAAACTGAGGCCCAGAGAGGAGAAGAGACTTATTCAAGATCATAGATTGCCCATCCAGCCAGGTCAGCATCTACTTTAATTCCACAGATCCAAAAAGCAAAGGACTAGCAGAGACTATTTTCTAAAACCAGGCTGACCTCACCACCTGCAGGTAGCCAGCAAGAACAGCAGGGCCCTGAGGGCCGGGACGAGGGTGATGGCATCTGTATTTTTCCTTTTGCCCCAGGCTCCAACATGGCTCAGCACGGCACTGTTACGAATCCTGGTTTTGTTTAAAATTTTGATATTTTGCTCACTATGGAATTTTTGGCCCTAATTTTGATTTTTAAAATATATTGCATTGAACTATTATTTGCCTTGATTACTGAGGTTTTGGCACCCACCTCTTACACTGTGCACCCTTGACTCGTACCTCATTTGCCTCCTGTTCCCATCACCTTATACTCCTAAAACTGGCAATCTTCAACCTCATCCTCATTTCCAACCCCCACAACCCAGCACTGGCATCTCACCAGGGGACCTCACCTCTTCTGTAAGATCACAGATAAGAACACCCTCCCTCCCTCCCTCCCTCCCTCTCTCCCTTACTTCCTACCTTCCTTCCTCTCTCCCTCCCTCTTCCTTCCTCCCTCCCTCCCTTCCTTCTTTCCTTCCTCCCTCCCTCCCTCCTTTCCTCTTCCCTCCTTCCTCCCTTCCTTCCTTCCTTCCTCCCTCCCTTCTTAGCTCCTTTATGCCAGGTGCTAAGTTGACAGGGGGTGTCTTTGCTCTTAGGCAGTTGTCAGGTAAGGAGGCATCCAGAAAATACAATAAAGTGTTACAAGAGCTTTAAATGGCCAAGCGAAGAAGGATTGCGTCAGGGCTCATGGGAGGAAAAGAATCTGGATGGTTCTGTGCCAGTTCCCATCCATACCTGCTGCCTCATCTATGTCTGAACCAGAAATAACAAGTTATCAAGTGCCCAGCAATATTTTACAAGCATTGGTTCATTGGATCAATAGACACCCCTGTGATAGAGGTGCCACTTTTACCTTCATGTCCAAATGAGGAAACTGAGGCTCAGAGAGGTAAAGTCATTTGCTCAAAGTCCCACAGCTGGTAAGTGGCAGGGCAATGATTCAATCTGAGGTCTGCCTGACTCATTGCCCATTCTTGTAATCATTGGGCCATATTTGTTTATTCAACAAATATTTTTGCATTCTGACTATGTGACAGGACCTGTTTTAGGTGCCAAAAATTTGGCAGTGAAGAAAATTATTAAAAATCCCCTCCCCGGGATTTCCCTGGTGGTCCAGCGGTTAAGACTCCACTCCCAGTGCAGGGATCCTGGGTTCGATCCCTGGTCGGGGAACTAGATCCTGCAAGCCGCAACTAAAGATCCCGCACGCCGCAATGAAGATCCTGCATGAGGCAACTAAGACCCAGCACAGGCAAATAGATAAATAAATAAATAAATATTTTTAAAAATCCCCTTCCCCTTGCAACATTCACTCTGGGAAGAGGACAAGTAATAAATATATAATTAAACAAACAAGATAATTTCAGGTACTGAGAAGTGTTATGAAAAAAAACTAAGGCAGGGTAGTGGGAGAGAGAATCTGGGTGGTCAGGAAGCCTCTCCAAAGAAAGACCATTTGAGATGAGACCTGAATGCTAAGGAGTCTACCAGGTGGATATTGGGAAAAGAGTGTTCCAGATGGAAGGAACAGGGAATGCAAAGGCCCTGGGGTAGGAGTGAGCTGGGCACATTTATGGAACAGACAGATTGGTGTGGCTGGAAAGCAGTGAACAAGGAAGAGAGAGGGAGGCGATAGTCACATAGGGCTTAGTAGGCCAGGCTAAGGAGCCTGAATTTTATTCAGAGAGCAATGGAAAGCC
Organism: Balaenoptera acutorostrata; assembly: GCF_949987535.1. Taxonomy (NCBI): domain Eukaryota; kingdom Metazoa; phylum Chordata; class Mammalia; order Artiodactyla; family Balaenopteridae; genus Balaenoptera; species Balaenoptera acutorostrata. The sequence continues at coordinate 117,457,573 of NC_080069.1, read as the reverse complement.
ATCGGAGGGATTTAAGCAGGAAGGTGATGGGATGTACTTCATGTTTTTAAAAGATCAATCTGGGACTTCCCTGGTGGCAAAGTGGTTAAGAATCCGCCTGCCAATGCGAGGGGACAGGAGTTCGAGCCCTGGTCCGGGAAGATCCCACATGCCGCGGAGCAACTAAGCCCGTGCGCCACAACTACTGAGTCTGCGCTCTAGAGTCTGTGAGCCACAACTACTGAGCCCGCGTGCCACAACTACTGAAGCCCACGCGCCTAGAGCCTGTGCTCTGCAACTAGAGAAGCCACCGCAATGAGAAGCCCGCGCACCACAACGAAGAGTAGGCCCCGCTCGCCGCAACTAGAGAAAGCCTGCACGCAGCAACGAAGACCCAACGTAGCCAAAAATATAAATAAATAAATAAATTTATTTTTTAAAAAAATAAATGAAAGATCAGTCTAGTCTATGGTTTCTCAACCTTGGCACTACTGACATTTTGGGCCCAATAATCCCTTTGTTGTAGGAGGCTGTCTTGTGGATTGCAGGATTTCATCAGCATCCCTGGCCTCTATTACTAGATGCCAGTAGCACACTCCCAGCTGTGACAATCCAAAGTGTCTCCAGAAGAAGTCAAATGTCCCTTGGAGGGCAAAAATCACTCCTAATTGAGAAAGACTGCTCTAGACATAAGAGCAAAGAAGGGTTAGGATATGTTGCAGATTGAAAGAGTCTGCAGAGATGTGACAGCTACATGCAGTACCTGGTCTAGGACCAGATTCTGTGCTGGAGAGGGACCAATGCTCTGCAAGGTGCTATTGGGTCAATTAATAAAACAAGAGTGTGAATGGTAGGTTAAAGGAGAGTATTGACTCAATATTAATTCTATCTAAGTTGAAAACTGAACTGTAGTTATGTAAGGGACTATCCCTCTGCTTAGGAAATACACACTGAAATGTTTAAGGGTAAAGAACCATGATGTATAAAATCTACACTCAAATGATTCAGAAGAAATTATATACACACGTACATATACATGTGTAAATGTTTTACATATATACACATACATGTGCATGTGCGTGTGTGCGTGTCTAAAATCCCATACTATGTGTATATATCTATATATTCTTATTATATATGTGTATATAGATAGATTCCTATGATATGAAATATAGTTTAATCTGTGTAAGGGATATACGGGTGTCCTCTTTGTACTATTTTTATTCTTGCAAACTTTCTGTACGTTTGAAATTATTTCCAAATAAAAAGTTTCAAAAATTGTTCATAAACACGATGGAATACTGCCCACCACAGAAAGGAAACATGTAGATACACACAACACCTCGGAGTGTGTGCTGAGTGTGCTAGGTGGGATGCAAGAGTGCACATTATATGACAACTCCATTTCTTTGCAGCGTAACAACAGGCCACAAGGATCTTTGGTGACAGATTAGAATAATGCTTACCTTTGGGGGGAGGGGGAACTAGGTGGGTTTCTGGGGCTGGAAATGTTCTGTATCTTGATCTGGGTGGGTGTTATGTGGGTGACTACATATATAAAAAGAATCAAGCTATACATTTAAGATTGTGCAATTTACTGTACATAACTTTTACTTAAATAAATATATAAATAGTAATAATAAAAGATCACTCTAGCTCCTGTGTAGAGACTACCATAGTGGTCCAGACAGCAGAGAAACTATTTGGGAGGCTGTGTCAAAGACGGGGGTGACGGGGAGGGAGGATCAGCCTCGGGGAGCCACAGGTGGATTGAAATGAGAGAAAGAGGGGTCTGGAGGGTGAGCTCTGGTGGACCGACTGGGCGGTGGCACCAGTGACAGAGATGAGAGGTCTGGGAGAGGAGCGGGGACCGCTGGAGCCCTGCCCAGTCCGCATTTCCTGGGGTCCTGCAGAAGTTGGATTTCCCTTCACAGCGGCATCCTGGTCACCACCAGGGGGCAATGGGTTCCTTTGTGACCGGCACGGCAACCTGAATCCTGGAGAAGAACTGTCTGCCCCTGGGAGCAGCTGTGGAGCATGGTGCCCGGATGGCCTCCAAGCCACCAGGACACTGTGCCCCTTGCAAAAGAATCTTGAAGGATGGGGAGGGAAGGAAATTAAATCCTAAAACCTTAGAATCTGAAAACTGTGACTCCAGCCCTTCCATGGTCCTCATGTATGCTCCCAGTGGGGCCAGGCTCCTTGAGACGGTCACAGGGTCTTGCTGCCGGTGCTGCCCCTCCAAGTCGCCTGCCTCAACTCAACCCCAGCCCCACCTCGGAAGAGAGGGGCTTCCTGCAGTGCACCCTCTCCCACACATGCTGTTTCTGCACCCTCTCTCCTCTGGGCATCCTACACATCCCTCAGGGATCACTTCCTCCAGGAGTCTTTTCTGACCCAAAATCTGGGTTTGGCTTGCCCCCTCTACTTCTCCCATCATACCCCTTTCTCCCTAGATTTTATTAGTTAATCTACCTGTCTGACTGCTCAGCTCATCTGTGGCTCGAAAGCAGGGCAGGGCCTGGAACGGGCTTCCAGAGTATACGTTGGATGAATGAAAGAACAAATGAATGAGTGGGTGAATCTAAAGTGGGAAGACAATAGCATCTCCATTAATCCATCTGGTGTTTTAAATGTGGATTCAAGTATGGGCACTGCCACTTATGAGCTGTGTGACCTTGGCAACCATCTTAAACTCTCTGGGCTCTAGTCCCCTCACCCAGTTATCACAGTTATTGAACAGATTCAGTGATAGGATGTATGTCAGTCCCTTAGCTTAAAATCTGCACATAGTATACACTCAACAAAAATAAGACAATTTTTGTGTGTGTGGTTTAAAAATGTAAGTACATGCACACGTGTGTATTTAATTATATCTGTTTGAGTAGGCTATATCATAAATTGTGAGCTAATGCCAGCGGTGAAAATGGGAGAACAAGGTAAAATTTTTTCACTTTGTACTTAATATGTTTCTGTAGTTGAATGTTACATTAAACATGTTACAAAATTTAAATGAAAAATAAAATCCAATAAACATATGAAAGAACACTCAACATCATTACTTATTAGTCATAAGGGACATGCAAAACAAAACCACCATGAGCTAACCCTACTCACTACCAGAAAGGCTAAATTAAAAGGCTTGACCACACCAAATGTTGGCAAGAATGTGGAGCAACTGGAACTCTCATACATTGTTGGCAGCGGTGTAAATGGTACAGCCATTTTGAAAAAATGTTTGACAGTTTCTAGTAATAGGCATACTTACCCTATGAACCAGAAATTCGACTCCTGGCTATGACTCAGTCAGCAGGAGAAAAATATATGTCTACATAAAGACTTGTATGCAAGTGTTCACAGCATTTTTATTTATAATAGCCGAAACCTGGAAGCAACCCAAATGTCCATCAACAGGAGGATGGGTAAACACTTTGTGGTGTATCCATACAGGGGAATGCCACATAGCAATAAAGGAATGAACTACTGATAGAGATAACAACATGGATTAATCTCGGAAACATAATGTTGAACAAAAGAAGCCAGACACAAAAGAACATGTGTTGCATTGTTGTTGTTTAATTCCATTTATGTGAAGTTCTAGGATAAACAAAACTGACTTATGGTGATAGAAGTCAAAATAGTGACTTGGAGACTGGCACAAGAAAACATTCTGGGGTACTGGAAATATTTTGTATCTTGATCTGGGTGATGGTTATACCCACGTATACATGAATAAAAATTCATCAAGCTGTGCACAGATGTTCACAGCAGCTTTAACTGGAAACAACTCAAATGGCCATCAATAGGTGAATGGATAAAAAACTATGGTACATCCACACAGTGTAATACAAGACAGCAATAAAAAGGAATGAACTATTAATACACACAACACCATGGATGAATCTCAAAATAATGATGCTGAGTTTTTTTAAAAGTCAGACAAAAAAGAGTAAACTGTATGATTCCATTTATATATAAAATTCTAGAAAATGCAAACTAATCTATAGTGATGAAAATCAGATCAGTGGTTGCCCGGATGCCTGGCAGGTGGGAGAGGGAGGGAGGAATTACAAAGGGCCAGAAGGAAACTTTTGCGGTTGATGGGTATGCTTCTTATCTTTATTTTGGTGATGGTTATACAGATGTATGCATATACCAAAAATTGTCAAATTGTATGCTTTAAATGTGTGCAGTTTATTACACTTCAATAAAGCTGTAAAAACATAAAAAAAAAAACTCATTGGGAATTGTGCATCTGACTTATGTAAATTAGGCTTCAAGAAATAAAAAAGAAGAAAAGAAACTGTACTTCTGACCCTGTTTCCCAGATTGGCACTTCCAGCCTCATCTGGGTCCCATGGGATCCTTCTTTCTCACCTGAAGAACCCCCCAGAGAATTTCAACAAATCAGCGCTCTGCAGCTCAGCTGGTGCCCCTGGGATGCATGGCTCTTTACAGCAAATCTGTTCCATCCCTCACAGCCCAGCTCAAACCTTACCTCCTCCACCAGGAAGCCCTCCTGCCTCGTGCCACAACCTCCCAGCTCAGGGCTTCCCGGGCCTTTGGCTCAAAGCTCTATCATGTTACCTGCTACTGTCCACCTTGTACCATCAGAATTAGAATCCAGTGTAGACCACCTATCTTCCACACGAGATGCTGACAGTCATCACGAGAGCAGCTACCATTTGATGGGCATGCCAGGTTCTGGGCCAAGCGCTGTATGTACTTTGTTGATCTCATTGCTTCCCTACAACAATCCCTACAATGATAGGGATTATTAGCTCCATTTCACAAAAACTGAGGCCTGGGATGGTGAGAGCCAGTTGGAACCAGTCCTCATGGCCATAGGAAGGTTGAAGAATATCTGTCTGCTCACCTCGAGGGCAGCCACGGGCTTTCCTGGTGGGCAGAGAGGAAAGATTTGGCACCTTGGAAGTTCTTCAAAGTGACAGGAAGACAGCTTAGAGGGAGAAAGTCGCCCTGTACTTTATTTTTATTTATTTACTTTTTTTTTTTTAATTTATTTTTGGCTGTGTTGGGTCTTCGTTTTGTGCGAGGGCTTCCTCTAGTTGCGGCAAGCGGGGACCACTCCTCATCGTGGTGCGCGGGCCTTTCACTATCGCGGCCTCTCTCGTTGCGGGGCACAGGCTCCAGACGCGCAGGCTCAGTAGTTGTGGCTCACGGGCCTAGTTGCTCCGCGGCATGTGGCATCTTCCCAGACCAGCGTTCGAACCCGTGTCCCCTGCATTGGCAGGCAGATTCTCAACCACTGTGCCACCAGGGAAGCCCCTATTTACTTTTTTAAAGGAAGACTTTATTTAAGACTATTGCAATAGGAGTTATGACTATTGTAGTAGGGCAGAGAGATTGGGCTCAATTCCTGCAGGTTACTTTATTTAAAAATTTTTCTTTATTTTTAATTTAATTAATTAATTAATTAATTAATTAATTAAATTTCCCTGCAGGTTACTTTAGGCCTTTTACCTTAAAGTTTTCCAGAGCAGGAAATCCTTGGAAAAAGTAGGCAGCATGGGTAGAGAGCAGGCACAGGAAGGCCTTTTCTAGGGGCTTTGTATTCTTATTAAACTGCCTCACATTTATAGACATGGGCCTTTGGCAGAGGGGTGGAGCAGGAAGGCTCCTGATTAAGGGGCTCAGACACCTTGGTTCTGCCTGGGTTTGCCAGTGGCTAGTTGGGGAGCAGTGAAAATTTCTGTGTGTCAGCTTACCCATCTGTCAAATGGACCCAGTTTTGTCCTACCAGTGGGGAGTAGGGCTTTGAAGTGAAGGAGACCCGAACTGGAAAGCTGGCTTCCCGACTTCTCACCCTTGTGACTGACCTCACCTCTCTGAGCCTGAGTTTCCTCATCTGCAAAATAGGGATAATATTAGTGCAGCCCTCGTGGGACTATCGCGAAGATAACACATCCAAAGCCCTGGCCCCTTGCCTGGCACGTAGGGGTCACTTGGTGTCATGCCGATGTCATTACCATCATTATTACTAGGTGTCAATGCTAACGTCAGCTTCACTCCCTCGCCAGGGAAGGTTCGAGCCTAGTTAGTGAGACAATGTATCTTAAAACCACCTGGAAAACTGGTCGGTACTTCTGCAGTCAGCAGGATCCTCTCCACAACCATCTGGGCAGCAGAGGGGTCTCAGCCCCGGATTTGGGGGCAGGGGAGGATTTTGCTCCTGTGTAGGACCAGCCATCCCGGTGGAATGCTTGGCATCCCTGACCTTCAGGAACTAAATGTCAGTAGACCTCCTCCCGCACCTCCACGGACACCAGACATAGTAATAATGAAAAACACCCCCTTACACATATTTCCAAATGCCCCCTGGGAGGAGGTACCACCCCTGCCGCTGCCTCCTGGCCCAGAGCTCCCCGCACGAGTGTGCAGGTCAAACCTTATATAAAGGTGTCTGGTGGACGGGGTGACGCGGCCTGTATCCAGCCCATGCTGCACTTGCCAAGCCGTCTAGGGCCCTGGCACGAGACTGCCCTGGCCTGTTGTCACTGGACTTTGCTAATTCTCACAGAGGTGCCGAATGGGGTAGGATGGCGCAGTCCTGAAAGCTCCCTGCCCCTGGGTCCCTGACCAGTCCTTACTCATGCATGCATTGGTGGGGCCCACACCACAGCCCAGCTCTGGGCTCTCCCCATCAAAGCTCTCTCCCCCTCCTCCACCCACCCGACTCTTGGGCCTCCTCTGTTCCTCCATGTGCAATGGCTTCTGTCCTCCAGGCTGTGCCCCCACGAGGACGTCTCAGTCAGCCCTGACATACTCAGGCACTCAGAACCCAGGATTATTCTCATTGTATCTGGAAGACCCAGAGGACAAAAATCAGCAAGACTTAAGGGAGAAGGGAAGGAGGGCCAGACTGGGGTGGAGGTGGCCCCACCCCGAGAAGCCCCGCCCAGGCTCACCGCAAGCAAGCTTAATCCCTCGGAGGGCTGGGGAGGCGCGGCCAACACCGCCATCCGCCATCCGGGCCAGGCTCTGAGCCACCGGTTGGTGAGAGGCAGCCTTGGCCCAGCAGGAAACCAAGCTTGACATGGAAGGGGTTGGGCGGAGGTTGGTGGAGACTGAAACCCCTCCTGGCTGATCTTGGAGGAACTGGGGATGACTATCAACGCTGGCTCAGCAGCCAACATCTCTCAAGGACTTGCCAGGAAGTCAGGAACTGGCCAGGCTCAGGGTCCCTGCGCTTGGGGGCTCTCACTCTGGAGGGTGGGGTGAGATGGGAGTGTAGATTTGTGCACAAGTCACCATGACACAAGGGGTTCCTGACAAGGGACACATGACAGGCACGTGGCGAGTATCAGGGGGATTCTGGCTGCTACAATCATTTCATCAGGGCAATTTGTCACCATGTGTCAAAAGCCTCAAAAGGAGGTTTATACCAGCCATTTCACTTCTAGAAATATATCCTCAAAAGATGATTAAGAAAATGTGTCCAGTCATAGGTAATTAGTTTTTTGGGTCATACAATGGAATATTAATTATACGGCCATTAAAATTAGTAGAATAAACAATTTATTTATTTATTTATTTATTCAATTCTTTTTTAATTAATTAATTAATTATTATTATTATTATGTTTTGGCTGCATTGGGTCTTCATTGTTGTGCACGGGCTTTCTCTAGTTGCAGCTAGTGGGGGCTACTTTTCATTGTGGTGCGTGGGCTTCTCATTGCGGTGGCTTCTCTTGTTGCGAAGCACGGGCTCTAGGCATGCGGGCTTCAGTAGTTGTGGCACGTGGGCTCAGTAGTTGTGGCTCGCGGGCTCTAGAGTGCAGGTTCAGTAGTTGTGGCACATGGGCTTATTTGCTCTGCAGCATGTGGGATCTTCCCGGACCAGAGCTCGAACCCATGTCCCCTCGCATTGGCAGGTGGATTCTTAACCACTGCGCCACCAGGAAAGTCCCTCATATGACATTCTTAAGTGAAAAACAAGTGGGTGAGTAAATAGTGGGTGTAGTGTCTGAGAACTAGATGAACGCATGGGATTGGGTTTGGAGGGATGGTAGTGTTTAGCACGGTATATGATTGTTCTGACACTGGCAGAGCCGTGTGTGGGCCCTATCTTCACCTCTTACTTGTTGTGTGACCTTGGATAGGTCACTTCACCTCACTGAGACTGAATTCTCTCTCCTTTAAGATGAGCGTTCCCTCAAAGGGCCTCCTTCACAGAACTGTAGTGAAGATTCAATGAGGCAGAGGGTATAAAGCCTAGAGCTGGGTGCAGCATAAGCCTGCAATGAATGGGAGCTTTTGTGGTCTTCATCATCTAGTTGTTATTATTTCTCACTCCCTGACTATTTGCTGGCACTTCAACACCCCCTTATCTGCCTTTGGTGCTGTTGGGTCCCACTGGGAGTCGTGACCTGTGGAGGTGGTGAGCACCCGTTTCTGGAGGAAGGCAAGCAGAGACTCTGTAGAAAGAACCATGCTATCAAATGGGGAGTGAAGTGGGTGTGGCCACGGCAGGCATGCGCATAGGCAAGTCTATGAACAAGCCTGTTGAGTCCCAGGCACCAGGTGGGTGCCCACCATCACATTCCCCTCTAGTGCCCACGACTCACCCAAGCTACCATTACATCTGACACTAGGGATGTTGTGTTGAACGAGGACATTCCCTGTCCTCAAAGAGGAAGAGCTATTTAAATGAGTAATCACACACAAAATAATTATGAATGTGCTGACTGTGAAGGAGGGAGTATGGGGCAGTGGGAGAGGTGGGGAGCTGAAGGGTCGTTTTAGCTGAGGTCTGAAGGATGAACGGTGCAGGGTGGGGCAAAACGGGGAAAGGGAATCAGTGTGTGTGGAAGCCGTGACGCAGGATAGACCATGGCTAGTTAGAGGATGTGAAAAGTCAGTACAGCGAGAGGAGGGCAGAGGGACAGAAGAGATGCTGGCAGGAGCCCTAAATGCCATGGTTAGGGTCTGACTTTATCTCCAGGACAGTGGGAGCCACAGGTTTTATTTCTGGCCGCGCGGCTTGCGGGAGCAGGATCTTAGTTCCCCGAACAGGGATCGAACCCATGCCCCTTGCAGTGGAAGCGTGGAGTCTTAACCACTGGACTGCCAGGGAAGTCCCAGGCACAAAAGGTTTGAAGCGGGGGAATGGCATGGTCATCTTTGTGTTCTAGAATCCAGCTGGCTGCCCAGCAAGGAACAAATGGGAGGCTGGAGGCAGGGAGGCTGAAAGGGCTGGGCATTCAACCAGGTTGGTAGTCACGGGGCCTGGACTTGGGTGTGGCGGGGGAGCTGGCCACCGGAGGAGCAAGAAAGGACTTTAGCTGCCGGAGGCCAGGTGACAGATGGAACGGACTGTGAGTTGCCTCTCCTTCCATCACCCAACAGTTAATAAAGAGGGGAGGTCCGGGCGGGGTGCCAGGGTCCCTTCCGAACAACAGGCCATGCCAACTGGATAAACAGTGGTGGACACATGATATTCCTTAAAAACAAGATCCTGATTCACTCACACCCCCTGTTGTTTACCAGAGGTGTTTGTTTTTTTTCTCCTGGGCTATTTCAGGTCTGACAGGTTTGTGGGGAGGGAAGAGTTGGGGCTCAGAGCCAATTGGGAGGGAGAGGGACTAACAGGGCAAGGAAGGGACCTCCCCCTTCTTACAAGACCAGGAAGGAGCCTGGCCTGGGCCCAACTATATGTTCTGGGGCAAATCCCTTCCCTTCTCCAGGCCTTTGTCCGAGCTCTGGCTCTGATCTTCTGGACCCTCCCTTTCAAAGTAAAGTATTCTTCTTCTTCACCTTTGGGTTCTCGTTTCTAAATGTGCTTTAGGGTGGGATGGGGTGGGGCACCCTGCAGGGAGGCAGCTTGGCAGAAGCCACTTCCTGAAGGACTGATGAATCAGGGTCTGTAGGTGGCATCCTTGGCCTGGGGGTGGGGTGGGGGCGGGGTGGGGTGGGGGAAGGCAGGCCCAGCATGTTGGCGGGGTGGGGGTGGGGCGGGGAACCTTCCTTCTCTGCTCCAGATCTGGACCATCTGGACCATTCCTATCCTTTGTCCACATGCCTGTTATCTTCCACCAGGCTCTGGGGCCTGGGCCAAGGAAAGGGTGTGGGAGAGCCTGGTGGATAGAGATGGCACCCAGAGCCCTAGAAAAAGAGCAGAGACAACCCTCCCCCCCGCAACCTGCCCCTGCCTTGCAGAGTTGAGAAATCCTTCCTATAGAAAGAGCTCTAAAAAGTTAATAAGAAAAAAGATAGACCTTCCAATAGAAAAGCAGAGGATATGAATAATAATAATAATCACCCACAAATAGCCAATGAATGTATGAAAAGATTCTTTAATTTATTCAAAACTAAAAACTGAACACTGAACCAGCCTCAAGTATAAGGGCGGGGGTTCCCAACCTTTTAGCGTTGAGAAACTCTCCTGATGTCTAACTTCCTGGGACCCCTTCCTCTTCCTCATATGGTGCTGGTGACTATAATCCTTTTTCTTTCCTTTAAAATAGAAATCATTCTTCCCCCACCCAAAGATTATAACTGGCCTGGCCTGATTTATTACCTTAAAGTAGTGGAGAGTTGAGAACTTCTAAAGAATTTTACGATCTTCCCAGAATAAAGTTAAAAACCCCATGTTCTGGATGCTTGGGGAGCCTCCCATCTCATCCCACCCATCCATGGCAGGGGACCCTCTCTCTTCTCCCCTGCAGGAGTCTGGGAATAGCCCTCAGGCCTTGGGGCCCATAAGGACTCATCTCCTTTGCCTTTTCTCCCACTGTCACCTTTACCTGGCATGACCTCTCCATGCCCACCTATCTATCTAGTGTTTAAATAAGGATTGCTAAGTGCATACAATGGAATACCATGTTTTAAAAATCCTCACAATTGGTGATTCTTCCAACGAAGTAGTTGCGAGGACCCTGTGAGATGAGGCGGGGAACGTCTGGCGTGGTACCTGGATGTGGTACCCACTCCATAAATGGTAGCTATACCTGGGTCTTCACGGAGCAGACTTCTTGCCAATCAGGTCTCAAAGTGTCACCTCCTCCGAGAGGCCCTCCCAGATCACCTTCCTAGGTGGCACGCCCCCCCACACCTGTCACTCCATCCCCTCGTCCTATTATATCATCTTAATGCTTAGCACTCCCTGAAGCCATCTTATTTGTTTATTATCTTTCTCCCTCCAGCTCTGTGAGCACAGGGATCTTAACTATCTTGTTTACTGACGTACCCCCAACACCTACAATAGCGCCTGACGTAGCAGGTGCTCCGTATATTTGTTTTTCATTTTTATTTTTCAAATTTATTTAATTTTTTTGGCTTTGCTGTGCGGCTTGCAGGATCTCAGTTCCTCGAACAGAGCCACGGGCAGTGAAAGCCCGGAATCCTAACCACTAGGGCACCAGGGAACTCCGTTTTTCATTTTTATGTTTTTATTATTTTTAAAAAAATTTATTTATTTATGTTTTGGCTGCATTGGGTCTTCGTTGCTGCGTGCGGGCTTTCTCTAGTTGCAGCGAGCGGGGTCTACTCTTCGGTGCGGTGCGCAGGCTTCTCTTGTTGCGGAGCACCGGCTCTAGGCGCGCGGGGGTCTACTATTCGGTGCGGTGCGCAGCTTTCTCTTGTTGCGGAGCGCTGGCTCTAGGCACGCGGGCTTCAGTAGTTGTGGCACGCAGGCTCTAGAGCGCAGGCTCAGTAGTTGTGGCGCACGGGCTTAGTTGCTCTGTGGCATGTGGGACCTTCCCGCACCAGGGCTTGTACCCATGTCCCCTGCATTGGCAGGCGGACTCCCAACCACTGCATCACCAGGGAAGTCCCTGTTTTTCATTTTTAAATCAACTTTATTGAAGTAGAATTTACATACAATCAAATGCACCCCTTTTAAGTTGTATAGTTTGATGAGTTTTGACAAATATGTACACCTGTGTAACCGTCAAGGCAAAGACCATTTCCATTCATCTCAAAATTTTGGCCCTGATTTTTTTTGCGGTCAATTCCCCTCTACCCTGCTACATTTTTGTGTGTGTGAATTGAACTAATCTTGAATTAGAGGGGACTGGCCCCAAGGTCTGGGGAGAGCTATTCACATGTTTACAATGCCTTTCCACTACTACGATCTTGTTTGTCTCACATGTGAGGCCATGGGTGCTCAGAAGGGCTAGGTGGTGACATGTGACAGAGGGTCTTCAAAGCCAAGAGGGAGAGCCCCCTGGGCTAGGGGCCTGGCACGCTGGGAAGTGTGTGGGTGCTCCAGGCTCACAGGCCTGTGTGCACCATGGAGCCTGGCAAAAGGCTGGCTTGTGGCCCCACCTCTACCCCAAATGGCCCAGGCCTCCAGGCCAGCTGAGGAGATGCCCTGCGGTGTTCAGATGTCAGCTACCTCCATCTACCCACCTCCCAGAGCAGAGCAGGCCTTTCCAGTCCCTATAGTTTGGGCCATGGGAAAAAGGAAATAAGGCTAGCAGCACCACTGGTGGCTCAAAGAGAACCAGACACTGGGTGTCAGCAGACTTGGCCTCTGGCTGGGTTCTGCCTCCACCTTGCTGTGTGACCTTGGCAAGTCACTTTCCCTCTCTGGGCCTCAGTTTCTGTCTCTGTAGAAGGAAACTAATAATCTCCGCCAGCTTGACTTCAACTCCACCTGATAATTCTCTGCTGCGTGAATACATTCTGCTCTTCAAAGCCTGTGCCTCTGCCTGTGCTTTCCCCACTCCCTGGAATGCTGTTCCTCAGTATCTGCTGTCAAAATTCTGGTTTTTCCAACTTGTAGTTCTGGCACTACTCCTTCTGTGATTTTCCTCAAGACAGAATGTTCTGTTCCTTCCTCAAGTTTCTCTATGCTCTCGAGGGCAGGGATTGTAACGAATAGTAGAATGGTGGGTTCTGTCTACTGAGATGACCCATCGTGTGCCAGGTGCTGTGCTAATCACTCTGCTATCTCATTTAATCCTCACAACAAAGCATCATTATCCTCAGTTGACGGATGAAGAAACTGAGGTTCACAATAATGCCACTTGTCCTGAGTCCCAGAGCAGGTAGGACAGCTTGCATCCTCTCTTTTCATCCCCAGCATCTTGCAGAGGGCCTAGCAAGCAGGCATTTATCACTGAATGCATGAAGAGTGCCTAGATAAGCGGCACCCGTGGAAGACAATTGTTCCACAGACTTGGCAGGGCAGTGCGATGCTTAAGGCAGTAATGGGAGTGATGGTTCAGGAAGTAATGCGAGTGATGGGGAGCAGCAGATGAAGCTTCGTTCGCTCCCCCGCCGCTCACCTCCTGCTGTGCGGCCCGGTTCCTAACAGGCCACTGGCTTAGATCACGTTAGTCAACTTCAAACTTACCTTCTGTGGCGTTGACAGGACTGAAGCACCCGTGCTTAGTAAAGTTAATTTTTATTATCATCATTTTCTGCCTATGTCAGAGTTACAATAAGAGCTGTCCAATTACAGGGTGGGGCACACTGACAAGTTAAGTACTCAGTCACCGGAGTAAGCAAGCAGAAACTGGGTGACTCTTGGTATGCAGTACAGGAGGTCTGAGCATCAGCAACCAAAGGATGACCTCTGCTACCGCAGTCCATGATTTGGGGATCCCAGGGGTTAACCTGTCTCCCCTACCAGCTTGGGGTATAGTGTGGGTAGAATTGAAACACATTCCCCTGCTACCCGTGACCCAATCATGCCCAGCCCCGCAGGCCCGGTACCCAAAGTCCATGCTAGTCCGCTGGTTTTGAATCTGAGTCTTTTACAAACTGTAAAGTACTTTTTTTTTTTTTCTATTCCTGACTTGCCCTGTCTCACAAGCCACTTCCCAACTGAAATACCCATATGCCGAGCCTGAGGAATGTCCGCCTGGCACTGGGACCAGGGGTGCCTTTGGGCCGGAGCCTTGCCTGCACCTCCCTTTTCCCTGCACTATTGTGCAAGATAGGAGGGCACACCTTCTGGGGCAGGTCGGATCAAGGCCAGGGAACTTCCCGAGGGCTGGCGGCGGCGGGCGGGGCTGGGGGCAGGGGAGCAGGGGCGGGAGGAGTGTGTCTAGGCGTCGCCTACCGGTCCCCTACGTCCTCCTCGGCGTGATTCTCTTCCCAAGCGGGTCGGGCAGGGGGTGACACTCAGGCTGGAGCCCCCCAGGCACTCCCGTTCTTTCAGATGCCCCCACCAGCCCCATCTCTTTCTTCGTTTTGATCACGGTCCGGTGCGCCTCCCTCTGCGTCTCTCCTCGGTCTCCCTTTCTCCGACCTTCTCTTTGTTTCCGTCTCGCGGGCGGTCCCGGCATCCCCGGCCCCCTGCCCCGCCCGCCAGCCAACCCGCCAGCCCTCCAGCCCGCCAGCCTGCCAGCCACCGAGGGGGCGGGGCTCAGCTCCGGGGGCGTGGCCTGGAGGGGCGGGGCCGCGGGCTGGGGCGCGAGGCGGAGGCGGTCAGCGGACCGACGCTGCTAGAGCAGAAGCGCGAGCCGGGCGAGGCCGCAGCCAGGGGAGGCAGGAGCGGCGGGAGCAGGGCTGGCCGGCTCCATGGCGCCAGTGGCGCCCGTCTGAGCAGCGCGGGCAGCGTCAGGCGGCGGCCGGGTCGGGCCGCGTCTCTTACTCACCATGGGGGACGTGCTGTCCACGCACCTGGACGACGCCAGGCGCCAGCACATCGCAGGTGAGTCCCGCGCAGCGCAGCGCGCGCAGGGGGTCCGGCGGGGAGCCCCCGGCCACGCCCCCATCCCGGCCAGCCTGCCGGGGTCTCGGGAGAGTCAGGCCCCGGGCAGGGCGGGAGTGGCTGCGGACCAAGACTGTTGTCCAAGCTTGTTTCTTCTACGTCTGAGCGCCCCTTCCCGGCCCCTTCTGAGGCCGCCCTTCCCCCTCCCGGGGGGACTCGAACTCCCACCCACCCCTTGGAGCCGGGTCTCGTCGGGTCCCCCAACACACTACCGCAGTCGAGCTATGGGAGGGGTCGCAGCCTCCCCTTAACCTTGGGTATCCCCGCCCGGAAGCGGTCCAGGCCCACTCGGCCAGCGTGTCCTGACCTTCCCTGGCTGTCCCAGTCCCCCGCTCGCCCTGGCCCCAGCCCCAGTACACGTGGCCGAGGCTCCCAGGGGATTGGCCCATCAAGGCCTGAGACTGAGCCTGGGGAGTGGGCTTAGGATAGATGGGATACACAGGAGGGGTGGGTCAGAATCCCTGTCCTTGGACTCCGGCACAGCAGGGTGCTTCTGCTGGCAGCTTGTTTAGGGGGCTGGTCAAGGCCGGAGCCCAGCCTCCTCAGCCCCCTCCTTCAGCCACCCCTGCACGGTGGCCACTTCTCAGAAGGGCAGCTGCCCCCTCCCCCCTCCCCCCTCCCTGGGGAAGCCCAGGGACTGCAGCAGGGTCCTGGGTTCCTCCTCCCCAAAACTCAGAGAGTGGAGAGAGAGGGCTGCCTGGGAAACTCAGTTTTGCGTGAGGCTGCCTGGGTGGAACCCCAGCATCTGTTTCCCAGCCATGAGATCCTGGACAAGTCTCCTAATGTCCTGGCGCCTCACAGTTTTCTCCTCTTCGAAATGGGGTGAATGATTTCTTCCTTATTAATAGACTTAAGTGAGCTAATTCACATAGCTTGCTTAGCACAGCCTGGCATAGAGGAGACCCCAGTGCATGGGGTGCTGGTCCATGGAGGATGGAGGGGGAAGCCTATGGAAAGAGGAGGCCATTCCTCTTGGCTGAATCTGCCTTCCTCTGTCTGGTGGACCCAGAGCATGGTGTCCGCCTACACTTACCATGATGTGTCCTGCAGTTCTCTAGAATTTCAGCAGCTGTGTTCTGCCACTCAGACCCCTGCAGAACAGGAACCAGGGGTCCCTTAATGCCAGGTTCCCACCCCAGCTGGGCACAAAGGTTTGTCCTGTGACTGTGGTCCTGGGCTCACAGCCTGAGATCCCACTTTGTGCCAGGCCTGGGCCCGGGCCCAGTGGTGAGGGTGATGAAGAAATGAGTCAGACCCTCTCCAGCGTCAGACCAGCAGGGGGTTAAGTCCTGGAATACTTGCTTGTAGGACAGGCCTGGACTCTGGGAGGAGGAAGGCCTGGGCGGAGTCTTCCTGTCCCCTCCCTGTTGGTGGCAGCCTCCTGGGGCTCTGTAACAGTCCATCCATTCACGACCTCCTGTTGGGGCCCCTCACCCGGCCTGGTTGGGGTG
Source organism: Balaenoptera acutorostrata (assembly GCF_949987535.1). Lineage (NCBI taxonomy): Eukaryota > Metazoa > Chordata > Mammalia > Artiodactyla > Balaenopteridae > Balaenoptera > Balaenoptera acutorostrata. The sequence goes on along the minus strand of NC_080069.1, from coordinate 117,441,458 downwards.
TGCTGCGCCTTCTTTGGTGGGGTTTTTCCTCCCTCCACACCCAGCTCTGGCTCTCCCCCTCTTCCCGCCTCCTGGGCTGAGAACTGCCACTTCACAGGGGAGGAGACTGAGGCCACAGAAGGTGAAGTGTCCTTTCCTGGACAGGGTTGGGTTTGTTTTGTGGATGCCAGGCTCGGTGGAAGAGGGCTGTGCCCGCTCAGAGCCTGCTGGCCTCTTTCTTCTTAACACTTCAGTGCTATTAATAGCCCTCCTTAAATGCCTCAAATTCCTGGTCCAGACTCACCTGAGGGGGCTCCTTCAGTACCAGGTGGGAGGGGAGGAAACCAGCGAGCCTCCAGCCCCCTCCCACAGAAGGGAGCTGCCTCGGAAATCTGTGTTGTGGGGAATGGGGGCGCGCTTTGCCACCTCCAGTGATCCTCGCATCCTCCTCACCCCACCCACAGAGCAGCTAGAGCAGCCAGCACTTTCCTGCAGGACAATTAAAATTCCAGAGCCCTTCCAACCCAGGGACTCAGGGCCGCCCCGTAGAGTGTGCTCCGAGCTCGAGGCCTGTTCCTGGTCGGGTTCTGTGGCTTGGCCAGTGGCTCCCGGGGATTTGCACCCGCCCTGAGGAGGTGAGCTGGTGAGTGCCAGCCTGCAAGTCCTGGCAGGGGTCAGGCGCGCTCCTGCCCATGGTGCTGTTTTGCTGTCACGGCGCCTTTCATCCTGGGATTTCAAAGCTCCTGGCAAGCAGGGGCTTGTTCTCACACCAGCGGCCCCGTGGGGCTAGTGGCAGGATGATTCTCTTCCTTCTTTCATGAGGGAGTTTGTGTGGAGGAAGAACCCTGGCCTGGGAGCCAGGAGGCCTGCATAACCTCAGGCAGCCGCTTACTTTCTTCAGTCTGTTTCTCACTGTGACTGAAAGGGTGTCTTCCCTGCGGGCCATAGTCCCTTCCAACTCTGAGGGCCTAACCATCCCAAAATTTCCCCACAAATCTCAGATTTGAGCCAGCTCAGGGTCCCAACATTGACTCCATGGCATGTTAGCTGGCATGACCTTGGGCCAGCATCTGAATCTCAGTGTTCTTATCTGTAGAATGGGAATAACGAGATAATGCAGGTCAGAAACTTGGCCCAGTGCTTGGGGCATAGTAAGTGCTTAGCAAACAACTGCCATTATTATTGAGATTGTTCTTTACCCTCTGTTCTTGAGAGTGACCAGGTGTTTGGAGTTTGAAGCAAGCAACTGTAGCTGTGGTTTAGGTCCTGTTTCTCTGAGGTTTGTCCAGTCCCTGGGGTCAGGGTTGATGCTGGTTTCTGGGATGCAAGAATCCACCTGGGTTTTTAGAAACCTTGATTACCTTCTGTGTTGGCATATGTGTGAGATGGATGTGTGCTATCTGGAGTGGGTCCAGAGAGCAGTGAGGGGGGGACCCATATGACAAGGAAAGAACTAAGACGTGGAGAGGTGGGGGGGAGGGTTAGGCCAACTCACACCTTCTACCTGGCGCAGAGGCCAGGACAAGAACAAGAGTGGAAGTGCCCGCTGGCTCCTATCAGTGCTGTAAGAGGGGTTCTTTGCATGTGGTCTGAGCCACATAAACCAAGATGGAGCAGGTGAGGGAGTGAGCTCATTGTTGCTCGAGGTATGCAAGTAGGGGCTGGGTGCCGTGCCCTTGGCAGGAAACCTGGCCCTGCTTGGTGTGGGTCAGGGGGATGGGGGCTCTGCCTCAAGGACGGACTTGAAAGACTCAATCATTACTCCAGAAATTCTGTTGATCAAGATGAAATTGTGGGGGCCAAGGAACCGCCCCCCCCCGCACACACACACACACACACACACACACACACACAGTGCCCTAAGGTTTATTATCCAAGAGCGCTCGTGCAGAAGTTTGCCAGTGTCTGTGCCCCTCCCTTCTGCCGGCCTCACCTTTCCTCTTGCGAATTCTTTTTTTAAATAGCAGCTTTATTGAAACGCAATTCACCTGCCAGCCAATTCACCCACTTAAAGTGTACCATTCAATGGTTTTTTGTATATTCACAGAGTCGTGCAACCGTCCCCACAATCGATTTTAGAACATTACGTCACCCATCAAAGAAACTCTCCACCCATTAGTAGTCACCCCCGCTTCCCCCTCAGTTCTTCCCAACTCTAGGCAACCACTGCTAATGTCGTCTGATTGCAAAAGTAACACACACACAAGCAATGTGGGAGTGGAAAGTGAAAAAAGCAGAGCTCTTCCATCTTCCCTCCCTTCAATCCCACTGCCCGGAAGAAATCCCTCAAGATTGGTGTGTCACTGTTTCCAAACGCCCATCTCTGTGTACATACACATTTAACTCTGTTTATAAAAAGAGGTCCAATTATATGTTTCTGTGGTTTGACTTGTTTCACTCAGTATATTGTGGATACCCTTCCATGTCAGAACACGTGAGTCTGCCTTCTTCTGTGGGTGGGTTTCTTTCTGTGCGTGGTGAGGTTTATTTACCCAGACCCCTGTTAACCGACGTTGGGTTGTTTCCAGTGTTTTGCTAGTAATCACGGTGCTGCCCGAACCTCCTTGCACATATCCTGCACCAGGTTCCGGTGACAGAGCAGCCAGAGAGCAGTGAGGGGGGGACCCATATGACAAGGAAAGAACTAAGACTTTTTATAAAATGGAACTCCTGGGTCACGTTTTGATGTGTTGACACAGAGCCTCTGAAAAGACTGTAAACATTTGACACTCCCTCCTGACAGCATGTGGTACTTAAGTACCAAGTATTATCACCCCTTTTGACAATCAGATATGAGAAAGGGGGTATCTTTTTAATTTATTGAACAGAATAATTAATATCTTTCCTCCAAGTTGATTTTAAAAACCTGCCTTTCCTCATTCGGGCAGTGGTTGAAGGTTCCAGGAGTTTAAGGGTGGAGGGGTCCGCATTTGGCCACGTCCCCGCCCAGGTGCGTGGCTTCCTGGATGCAGCCGTGGGCTTTGCAGGGAGCCCAGGCTGGCCGGAAGCAGTGCTCCCCCCTCAATTCCCCCCCCCCCCACTGCTGCCCTTAGCCAAGGTCTGGGTCAGCCCCTGGGGGTAAAGCGTCTGGGGATTCTGCCCTGCTCTTGTGTCGTCTTACATAACGTGCTTTTGTTGGCGTTGACCCTGCCCTCCCCCTCCATCCAGCCTCCACTCGTCTGTTCCTTTCCCACTGCTGGGGCCTGAGCTCCGGCCTCGCCTGCTCAGAGCTGCCTCCCATCTCACCCCTCCATCCTTCCCACACATGCTGCCAAAGAGACCTTTCTAAACCCAAACTGGGCCATGGGCCTCCCTTCCTGCCGCCTGCGGAACGAGGTTTGGAGACAAAATTAGGAGTCACTCACCACCATCCTGCAATAACTTTATTCTTTCGTGGTATTTCCCTTCTGTGTTTATTACACATTGCTGAGACCATGACTCAATTTGTGCCTTGCTCCTTGCACTAAACGATTCATAATAAACATCTCTCCCAGGTCATTAGACCCTCCCTGGAAGCGTCCTCCAAAGCTACATCTTGTTCCACCTGAGGCCATCCATGCAGACGTTTTTCTTAGCCTTTCCCCTAATTCAGGACATTGCCATGCTCCACTGTGACCAAATAGGTGGTTTTCAGGGGCACACTGAGTCACTGTGTTTGTTTCCTTTCCTGCTCTGGTCAGCTTCCCTGCTGAAGAAAGACTCATCCTCTTGCCCTACTCCCCCTCCCCACCCCCCAGCCTGCTTCCACCAACCTGGGCTTTTCAATGGAGGCCCGTTCCTGGGAGGCCCGGACACCTCTGAGCATCTCTCCTGGGAGCGGGCTCAAAGGAGCGGCCGTGGAGCTGGGGACACGGACTGATGCCCATGGCGTCTGGGTGTGACCGCGTGGGTCCTGCCGCTTCCCCAGCCTGCAGCCTGCACGGAGTCCACTGATCTGTCTCCTGCCTGAGGATGGTCGTTGATGGAGTGCGCCCCACCCCCACCCCACCTCCAGCTCTGAACCTGTAAGATTAGCCATTGTTTAACCGAGCACTTACTCTGTGCCAAGCCTTCCTTTGTCTCTTTGCATCTGCACCCTCCACCTCCCTCCCCAGCACTTTACAGGCCGTGGTTAGGGGCGCGGGGGCAGAGCAGGTTAGTGGCAGGGGGACGGCATGGAAAAGGCCCCAAACAGAGGCAGGCGGTGGGGAGAGGGAGCTGGGAAGGGGAGGAGCCGAGTGGGAACAGCGGCATGTGTCAGAGGCTGGGTTGCGCAGATCTGTCCTCCCGTCGTTACTCGGCCGCACTCAAGTCTGCCTTTGGCCGGTCCTGCCCTCCCGGCGCCCCCTCCTCCTCCGAAGGCAGAGCTCATGACTCACTCCAGCCCGGGTCTCCTCGTAGCATCCTCCTGCGGTCGGTCGCAGAAATTCCTGAGCTGCTTTTCCTTCCCCTGCCCCACCCCCACCGACTTCCCTGCCTGAGGAAGAAGGGTTTTCTGTCGAAGGTGCTGGGCAGAGTTTGAAGGAAAGATGAAGGCAGATGCCTAGGTTTAAAACCCTCGAGGGTGGAGCAGAGCCATGCCCCTCTTCTGATAGAATCTTAGGGCCTGAGTCATGGAACACTGCAATCTTCTGATCTCCCAGATTTTAAAACTGGAAGAACAGGAAGTGCCCATCTCTCCAGGGCACCTGGTTCCACCCCCTGGGAACCATCTCGGTTTTTTTTTTTTTTTTTTTTTTTACCATCTTGGTTTGAAGGTGTGCTACCTCTGGCCCACATAGGTGAAGGGACCAGCCTGGTGACACAGTGGCTAGTAAGTTAGAAGGAAGCAGGGAGTCCAGAGGTCTGGGCAAAGCTGTGTGTTCAGACTGCTTGGGTGCGAGTCTGAGCTTTGCCACTCGATGGACCGGTGTTTGGGGACAGGTTGACCACCCTCTCTGAGCCTCAGTGTCTTCCTTCCGTTAAAGAGGATGAGACTGCTGGCTTCTCAGGGCGTAGAATCAAGAGTGACAGCCCCTGCACAGTGCAGCACGGGGCTGGTGAGTGGTGAGAACACAGCGCGTGGTAGCTCTTATCATGGACACTGCCTGGAGGGAGATGGGCCAGGTCTGTCCTGTAGCCTCAGGCACCCAGCCCCTTGCCATTTGTTCCAGGAAGTTGGCATGCCCCAGGTTGAGGAGCACCAGCCTGTGGCCCTGGACATCTGCAGCGGTCAGCAGGCACCTGGAGGGTGGTGAGACGGGCTGTGGTTACACAGGAGAGTCAGTCAACAGCATTGCCTACTCTGTGTCCGATGTTGGGCAGGGCCCAGGAATGAAGGGGCAAAAGACAGATGGGAACACACCCCCCCTTGCCTGGCCACGTGTCCAGAATTATTTGCTTGGTCTGGGTCTCGAGCCTGGTCCTGTTGACTGTTTGCTGTGTGACTCTGAACCAATGGCTGTGCCTCTCTGTGCCTTATCTTCCCATCTGTGACCCCCACGACCAGTATCTACTTATGGGAGTTCTCTGCCTCTGAAAGCCTTTTCCTAGTGGTCTTAGGTACCTTCTAAAGGCAGGGCTGGGTGGGTTTGGATGTAAGACGTTGAGGGAGAGGGTCGCCGTCTGCACGCCTGTGAGAGCCTACAGGCACGTGATGAGCTCTTGCCCCAGACACACTTGGTCATTCTTTTATTCATCAGTCAATAGTTTCTGAGCTCCTACTGTGTGCCAGGCACTGTGCTAGACACCAGGGACACACTGATACCCAAACTCTGACACAGCCCCTGCCCATGTGGCGCTGCCTGGCTGGCTGTCGCTCTTCAGGGTGAGGAGTGTTCTTGGGGCGGAGGGGGGGTGGGGGGGAGACCTTCAGCAGGAAAGTGTGAGAGGGCACCTGGCCCAGTGGGTGAGGGAGGGATGGGGTGAAGAGGAGGGAGCCACATAGGCTGGCCCTAAAGAAGAGGGGACTTTGTCCTGAGTGTGCTGGGGAGGCCTAGGAGGGTGGGTGAGAGGGGAGCCCAGTGGTGAGAGGGGCCCAAACCAGTGCGGATGGGGTACAGTCAGGGGACGTGTGTGTGTGTGTGTAGGGGTGATGGAGCAACCAGGCCTTGGTGATGGTGATGTGTGAGGTTGGGAAGATCTGGTGCCTGTTCTTGGCCCTGTGGGATTGATGGACCCCCCATAGGCTGTTTTATTGAGGTAGTCAGGGGTCCTAGCTGCCCCTGCTCCCATTCCTTTGATGACAGGAGACTCACTCCCTTCCTCAGCAGCTCTGAGTATGAGAACCTTTGCTTCCAGGGGCAGAGTGGAAAGAGGGTGGGCCTGGATTCTGAGGACCTGGCTTCGAGATCTTGTCTCAATTGCCCCATCATTTGACAGGTGCCTTCCCTTCCCCTGGCCTCAGGTTCCTCATCTGTAAAGTGGGCCTAAGGTAGCCCAGATGTGCTCAGTTATTGTGAGGGATCAACGAGCTGATGTGGGAAGTGCTGGCTCCTGTTATGACCAGTCATTACTGTTGCACATCATCCTCGATAGGACACTGGCTGAGGGAGTCCTTCCTCTCAGGGGAACAAAAGTGCAGGGCATGGGCCAGGGTGCGGGGTCCACCTGCAGGGCCAGGGGCTCCAGTGGGTAACCAGGCACCCAGGAGGGGCAGAGGAAAAATGAATTGTGGTTTGGAAAGTGTGAACCCCACTTTCCCACCCACACATCTGTGGCCAAGCCAGCCGCAGCTGCTGTCCTTCCTCCCCACGCCTGACAGAGCTGTTTGTGTCCAGCCAAGTTTGTGAAGCCAGAATCTTCTAGAAGAGGAGTCCCTTGGGCAGGAAGCTACTCACCCTCTTGTGCTTTACCTGCCTCTAATCCTTCCCACCTGCCAGGAGCCATTTATGGGTGCAGCCTGGGAGGCAAGAGTCTCAGGGTTGGTGCCAGGTGACCTCTGGCAAGTCCTTCTTCCTCTCTGGCCCTGCTTTGCCAATCTGTGCAATGGGGAGCTAGCACAATCTCTAGTACCCTCCTGGCTCTGACCTCTTGGGAGCCTGTGGGCCTTGGGCTGTGTTGAAGGCACAGAGCAGGTGCCCAGCAATTATTTATTGTGTGATGCCATCTTGCTGTGGAGGGAAAGAGCCCGCTCTGAAAACTGTCTTGTGCTGGGCCTGAGCTGGGTGGTGGGGATGAAGCAGTGACGCGAGCCCTGATCTCATGGGACTCGTGCCATCCAAGACGCTTCCATCAAGCTGAACGCAATGTGGTTTGTGTTACAAAGACAGTGGATTTTTATGTTTTCTAAAGCGCATGTTGGTTTTAAATTTGGTCAGCCCAACTCAAGAGGCAACATGTCTGGCCTTGACCAGGAGGCAACTGGCTTCTGCCAGCAAAGGCCCTGGTGGCCTTGGGCAAGTTACTCTCCGCCTTCGGTAAAATGGGAAGGTGATCCCTGCCTCTGGGGCATGTGAAGATTCTGGGAGGCAGTTGCTCCTGGCACATGGAACCCTCTGGGTAAATGGCAGTTCCATTTAGCTGAGTCCTAGGGGAAGCAGTGTCATTTGCCCGCCAGGGATTTTAGGAGTGATGGGACCTCCAGAGGGGCGTGGGCTGACAGTTGCACTTCTGTTTCCATTTTTGTTTTTTGTTTGTTTTTTTGGAAGTGTTCGCTGGAGAGGAGTGGGAAGGGGAGAAAAGAGAACAGGGCTGAAGCTTTGGGGAGTCTGGGCCCCACTGGGCTGCAGAGCTGCGGTTACCATGGAAGGTTCGCTCGCAGCCTGGCCTGCTCAGGCCACAGCTCCCCCTTGCCCTGAGTTTGGAGCTTGCTGATGGGCCGTGGCTGCTTTCCTTTTTCTGGCCCAGACCTCCCTGCTCGCCAGGAAGGACCCTTTGCAGTCATCTGACCAATCCCCTCCTCCATTTCATAAGTGAGTAAACTGAGGCCCAGAAAGAGGAAAGGACATTCCCAGGGTCTCAGAGGCTGCAGACCTGGGACGGGAACCCGGGGCCCTTTCCATTCCTGGACACCCCAGACAGCAAAGGCTTTGTAGGAAGGAGCGATGGGCCTGGGTGGGGCTGTGAAGGTTATAATTTTGAAAACTGAGTAAACAAACAAGCCCTCTATGAGAGAAGCGGCCCTGTGCTGGCCTCACAGATAGGCCTGTGTCTGAGGAGACAGCCCAGGCCTGTCCACATGCAGACAGCTAGGTGTTGTGGAGGATTAAAAAAAGCCAAGCTACCTTCCCCTCCACCCCCACTGCCATATTTCAGGCTGCCAGGAAAAGGAGCGGGGAGAGGCCTGGTCCCCCAGGACGACCACTGCTCAGCCCGGCCGAGGGCAGCCCTCCGGGCTCTGCTCAGCATGGCCACGGCTCACTGGGGGGCTTTGGGCAGGGGGCTTCCCCTCTCTGGGCCTCAGTTCCCCCGTCTCGAAAATGGGGGCGATTCCATCTCTCAAGGAGGGGGGCGGGACACGATTTGGGCTGAGTGGCTGAACACAGCGAGCCCTTTCTCTCCCCCTGACCTGAGTCTTTGTGGCCAGAGGTGAGGCCCCCTTCTCAGGGCAGAAGGGTTACTTTCTCAGGCCTGCCTGCTCCTGGGAGACAAACCTCCACTCCGAGTCGGGCTGTAGCAGGCCACCCAGCTCAGCTTTCCTGTCTTCCTGTTGAAATTGTGGCAGAATCTGAGAGGAGGTGCTTCTGGGGCCTGCCCTGCAGGCTGGGGGCCGGGCCGCGGTCAGGCCTGGAGCCCCCCAGGGTGGGGCTCAGCAGACTTCCTGTGTGATTAGGGGCAGAGCCCCTCGGCTCCCCTCCCCTCTTTCTGAGTCCCCCGTGTGGCTTGAGAGTCCAGCGCCGTGGAGGGGAGCTCGGCCTAGCCTCCACGCTGGGCCTCATTTTCCACCGGGGTTCAATGAAAGATTTGGGCGAGAGCCTCTTGGGGGTCCTCTGGGCCAAGTTCTAGGCCCTGAGAGGCCTTGCAGGACCCACGGACTAAGCCTGCAGCCAGGAGTGCTGTTCCCTGGACCCACTCGTGGCAGGCTGGGTTGGGGCCTCCTCCGGGTGCCTCATGTGGCTGTGGTCCTAGGTTCTTGTCTGTGATCTGAGCACTACGAGGCAGTGTGGCCTCGAGGGATAGAGCTGGCTCCACTAGCTACTAGCCAGGTGCCCCTAGGACAGTTAACTGTGGCTCTTGATGCCTTGGTTTCACCAGCTGTAAAATGGGAATGATAATAATACTATTTCCCTTATTATATTGGATATGCTTTTAATGTAAAGGTTAAATTGCATTATGTACATTTATCAGTTACATTTATGCATATTTAACACAGTGCCGGGCATAGTAAATGCTCAATAATCAATAGCTATAATTAAAATTCGTTACTTTAAATTAATTCCTTAGCAGTGAATGAATGAGTAAATGTCCTACAAGGTTTCCATCTCGCAGCACAGGGACCTGAAGCTATTTGGATGAAGGGTCTGGTGGGTGCAGAGATGTGCGTTGGGGGGTATGGAGGGGCTGGGCAGACGTGGGCAGGGGCACGGCCCTGGCTGGTTCTGACTTCCCCTCTGCCCGTCTGGAAGGAGTGTTTGCCCCCCACCTTGGTCTGAGACCACAGGCCGGGGGTGCGTGCAGCGGCTCTCACACAGCTTCCTCTCTCCCGCGTGTATTCCTCTCAGTCTGACTCACTGGCTTTGAGTCTTTTGTTCTTGTCCTTGAGCCCCAAGGGTGAGGCCGGGAGAGGCAGGGCCCAGGGACTTGATCTTGGGTGGGCCGACCCTCCCCCTGGCTCCCGACCTCTCTGGGCGCTGGGCCTCTGGGACTAAGCCCTGGTGTGACAGGCTGGGGATGGGACACCTGGGTCCTGGCACCCCGACTGACTCACTGTGCGTCAGGCGCAGGGGCACACCTTGACTGAGGGCCCACTGTGTGCGTGGCACCCAAACCAAGCTCGCCCAGGCCCTGCCCACGTAGAGCTAGCTCAAGGTTTGGCTGGAGGGATGCACTGAACAAGTGGTCACCGACCAATCATTAATTAAATAATTATCAGAGGGCACATTGTGATGAAATGACCACGCTCCTAGAGAGCTCGCCCCTGTGGGCCCTGCACCAGGCCCGGGAGGAGCTCGGCCACCCGATCTCTCAGCGATGCCTATTACTTGCCCTCCTGTCACATGAGGAAACAGGCTCCTGGTGGCCCAGGGACTCTCCCAGAGTCCTCCAAATGGCCCAAGTCCCTTCCCCTCTTGGTGTCTCAGTTCCTGGTCAGGAAAACGGGTCCGTCCAGGAGGGGTGCTGTGACAGGCCGGGGTCCTGCTGCTGGCCCCTCCCAGGGCCTGGGATGTCATCTGGCGTTTAGGACAATGACCACCAGCCTTGGGGACTGCATAGCCATTGAAAGTGAAGATGTGCTGTACGTCTGCAAGTATGTATGTCTGTGCAGGTGTAAAAAAAATATAGAAGGAAATTCATCAACATGTCGATAGAGATTTTGCGGGGGGCGGGTGGATGGATGAGACTCGGGGGGTTCACACCGGGAAGTGGTGGATTGCTTCTCCAGCGTGGAGTCTCTCTGCGCCAGACAGTGTAGGTGGGCGTGGTGGGAACAGTGGGGCGAGAGGCGCGTGCGGTTCTCATCCAGCTGGGCAGGTCTGTGACCCACCAGTCCTCCAGCCCTTAGGCACCCCACACCCCACTCACTGCTCCGGCCAGGACGTGGCCCAGGCCCCCGTGTGATGCGCAGGCCCGCTGGGTGCTTAGAGCTGGACGTCGGCTGCTGAAGGTGTGTGAGGCGGAAGGCTGGGCTCGAGGACCCCTTTCTGCAGTGCTCAGGCCTCCCCCTCTGCCTTGTGGCCTCAGCTCTCTGTGTCTCTGTTTCCCCATGTGTAAAATGGGGATGGCATAACCACCTCGCAGTGTTGTGAGCTTTATGACGGAAGCCATGCCTGGCTCCTGGCACGAAGTGAACCCTCAGAGCTGAGAGTTTCTCAGCCCTTGGGGCCTGGCGCCCCCGCCAAGGTCAGGGCTTCCCTCCCAGAGGAGCCCTGGCAGGCTGGACTCGAGCGACAGGATGGTATTAAGTCAGGTCTTGGCAGTGAGCTCTGACCTCCCCCTCAGACCCACAATGGCTCCCACCTGCCAGCATCCAACAAAGGTCACCTCCTCAGCCCCTGGAGGCTGGACCTTTCAACTCTGAGCTTCCTCAGAGCTCCCCCTTTTATTGTTGTTGTCATTACACAAGCAATATCTAATATCAAAGAAAAATTAGAAAATAAAGAGAAGTAACAGGAAGAAGATGAAAATCTACAGTGGGCTGTGGGCATCTTCATCCTGGTCATCCCCCTGAAGCATGTAGAATGGCTACAGAATATTCCATTATGGCCGCAATAGCCTGCCTTTTAACTTGCTCAGCCAAACGCCTATCGCTGGGCACTTGGGTTGTTTCTATTTTTTGTTGTTGCAGGCAGTGCTCTGTTGGACAGCCTTAAATCATTTCCATGGCATTAATCCATCGATCCCACCATTGTTTGAGAGCCTGCTCAGTGCCAGGTCGTGTGTGGGGCTGGGGGTGCCGGATGGGGAGGCAACCATGGTCCTCATCCTCCCAAGGACCCCTTTCTGGGAGGAAGGACCCAGCATGGAACCCCCGCCGAGGTGGGGAGTGAGGGCATCTCTGGGAGCCAAGGGAGCAGCAGTGACCCAGACTTGGAGGGTCAGGGAAGGCTTGTTGGGGAAGGGGATGTGTAGGTGAGACCCAAGGCATGAAGAAAGAAGAGTCATAGGTAGAGGGGCAGCTCTGCGGAGCCCCAGAGCCGAGAGAGTGCCGGTATTTGGGGGAACCAGAATTGCCCAGAAATTGGTTTTGCCATGGTTCTTGCTGGCCCTGGCAGCAGTGCCCCTCATGTGCACTATCCTTTGGTGGTTGTTTTTTAAAGTGCTGGTACATCTGTCCCCCCCAGTGGGGCTGGGATCTTCCTCTAATGGGGGACACAGAAGCAGGGTGGCCTGCCGGCCCCAGGTGAGAGTCCCGCAGACACACCCCGCTCTGTCCCTTTACCTCACCCCAGGCTCAAGTGCAGGGCCTGCTCAGCTCCAATTTCCCAGGCCCTTTGCAGGTGCTGTATCATTTGACAGAATCTGCCAGAAGAGGAAACTGAGGATCCGAGCTTAGGTGACAGCTCGGTTTGCGTGACGGGGTGGTGACCTTTTCTGCTGCTGATGTGTGACCTTGGGCTGGCCTGGCCGGCTCCAGGTGCAAGGCCCCACCTGTATAGGAAACGCCCTACTGGGATTGGAGAGCCCCTGGCAAACACTGCCTCCGGGGCTGGGAAGGGTCTGTCCCCAGGCCTGAGCTGGCCTTTCTGGAAAACCCCAACCTTTTCCTGTGTTGTAAGATGCCTGGGAGACCGAATGGAGGGCTCTGGTGTAATCTCACATCCAGGGGCAGGTTTTATGTGCTCGGTGCTGTGCTTGGTGCTGGGGATAGGTCATGAACAGGACAGACAGGGTCCCTGTCCTCGTGGGGGAAACAGACACCAGTTAATTGTTAAAGCAAAGTTATGCTGATGACTAACGTTCTGCCCTGAATGGGGGGTGTGGCTGTCAGGGACAGTCACAGTCTGAGGAAGGCCTTGAGGGTCCAGCCCGAAGGAGTCCAGGCCCTTCACTGGACAGACGTGCTGGAGAGCCAGGGAGGGTGAGGGACTTGCCCAGGGTCACCCAGTCACGGTCAGGTGCCCGGACTCAGGCCCCAGGGCTTTTTTTTTTTAAAATCTTTTGGCTGCACCACGTGACATGTGGGTTCTTAGTTCCCCAAGCAGGGATTGAACCCACGCCCCCTGCGTTGGCAGCGCAGTTCCTTAACCACTGGACCGCCAGGGAAATCCCAGGCCCCAGCGCTCTTAACCCTGCATCACCGCCTGGAATCTGGGCTTGGAATCTGTTGTCACTGCCAGGGGAGACAGTGAGCCCGTCCCCACTCACCCTCAACTGACCCCCGGAGAAGCAGACACAGAACGTGGGCCTGTTGGCCGAGAGCAGTTTCCCATGAAGCACAGGTAGGGGGCATGCAGGCACCTGGAACAAGGAATGTGAAGCTGGCAGGGCTTCCCAGGGGATTTGCCCTTGTACCTTCCCTTCTGGGCCTGCTGGAGCCCGAGGAGACATGCAGCTGGTGACCCCAGGGTGGGGCAGGGCCTGTGTCCTTTGCTGGCTCAGGAGGGCAGGCCACTGGAGTCTTGTTATTTGAATAAACTTTCCATCTTCTATCTGCATGAAGCCTCTCCATGCCGAGGGTCCCTGGCATTCCAGCCTGGGATTGGGTTTCCTTCTGGCCCAGCAGCGAGCACATGAGTGAATTCTCATAGTGGCTCATCTTCCTTCTCCCTCCCTTCCTGGGCTGCTCTCCCTTTGCTGCTCCCTCCCTGCCTTGAGTCCTCCCCCTGCTCCCACCCCACTTCCCTCTGGACCCAGGGAGCCAGCACTGCAGGCAGCAGTGTGTGTGTGGTGGGGGGGGGGGGAGAGGGAGGGAGGGATAGAGCGATAGATAGGAAGATAGATAGACAGATAGATGGGCAGGGGGATGGGCAGGGGGAGGCAGCAGCTTGGGAAGGAGGCTGGCTTGGACTTAGTGAAAAGGATGGTGTCAGAGGGCACTCGGCTAATGAAATGTGCGGGATTTGTGTGTCTGCGTTTAGCCTTTTTTCCATTAGGTTTTGGCCACAGTAACTGGCACTTATTAGTGATTGGCTCTTATTAGAATGGCAGCTGACATTTATCGGGCTCTTACCAACAGTCAGGCAGAGTGCCAAACACTACTCACACATTCTCTTATTTGGTCCTCACAACAACTCTTTGAGGTGCTATTTTTACCCCCATTTTATGTATAAAGAAACTGAGGCATGGGAAGTTCATGGTCAGTAGCAGAGCTGGGTCTGTCTGTGTTTTATCTTTTTTTTTTTTTTTTTGGCCCAGCCTCGTGGCATGCGGGATCTTGGTTCCCCGACCAGGGATCAAACCCGTGCCCCCTGCAGTGGAAGTGTGGAGTCTCCATCACTGGACCTCCAGGGAAGTCCCTCCCTGTCTGTTTGTGTTGTTACTGCTAACCTCTCTCCTGGGACAGAATCTTCTCCACAGCCTCCTTGCCAATTGGCCATCCAGCTTCTGCTTGTATACCTCCAGTGACAGGGAGCTCCCTACTCTATAGGGGCCACCTGTCCCACCACTGGGCACCTGAGATGGAAAGCCCCTTCTGGAGTCCTGTCTGCCGTGGGTGGGTCACTCGAGAACAGGCTGCATTTCGGCCGGGGCCTGGCTATGGCTGGCTTTCCACGGCATCTCTTTTCCTGAGGATTATCCAACTCTTTTGTTTTGGGAGTTGAGCTAGGTCCTCCCTTTTTTCCCTTAACAGTCCTTACCTGGTACTCAGCCCTTTACAGCATCATTCGTCACATACTGAGCAAGCCTATGCAAACTTGATGTTGAAACCATAGAGGTATTTTCATTAGCATTGATCTGGACGTCTTAGTCAATTCAATAAGACAAGAAAAAAAGAGAGAGAGGTATAAATACAAGATACCAGGAAAGCAAGACACTGTGGTCCCGCCCTGGTGGAGTTCACAGCACTTTCCCATCTAGCCTCGCCCTTGGCCTTGCCACCCTGTGAGGCTCCCTGTGGGAAGTGGAGGTTCAGAGAGACGAGGAACTTGCCCAGCTGCAGTGCTGTGAAGCAGAGGGAGCTGTGGTCCACCGAGGTTTGGTGGCTTGTGGTTTGTTGGGTGTTTGCTTTCTGAATCTTCATTGATGTTTCTCCGTCCACTTCTCCTTTCTGAATAGTTAACCTCTGAGGGACAAGGGCCCAGAAAGACTGGACCCCAAGCGTGTTACCTTCCCATCCTCTGAATGGCCCGCAGAGGGACCGGGTAGCTGCTGTTTTGATTCCACTTTTCTGGTCCCCATTTCATGGCACGAAACACATCACAGAAAATTGCCAGTAGCACAGGTGGACACACGGTGGGACCCCTGAGCTTGTGAAAGACCCCACTGCCCACCTGACGACTCATCCCCCAGCCACCGACACTCGGGCAGGTGGAACTCCTTTCAGTTATTCAGGCATCATCATTGATGATACAAGCCCCCATCTGCTCAGGCTCTGTGGCTTGACTCATTTCATTGAATCCTTATGACAACCCGATGGGGCGGGGGCGGGTACCACCGTGACTCCCATTTTTACAGCCCAGGAAACTGAAGTTCAGAGAGAATTAAGCCACATGTCCAAAGTCCTACAGTCAGTGAGCAGTGGGGTTAGTATTTGAACTGAGATCAAATTCTAGAAACTTGACACTACACTGTTCTGTGGAAGTGCCCTTCTCGACACAGGAAGGTACTCAGAGATGTTTGCGGAACAGATGAATATTTTCTCGCGTGTCTGAATCTGTGCATTCCCTGTGTCTTGTGCTTGGCATGCTCTCCCTGCCCAGACCTCCTCCTTCACCTTGCCAGCACTCCTTCATGTCTCGGGTGCCGCCTCCTTCTGGAAGTCTTCCCTGACCCTGCAGGCTGGGTTAGCTGCCCCTCCTCTGGGTTCTGCTGCTGCTGCCAGCCCCATTGTAGGTTTTGTTGACAGTCTGTCTCCCTCATTAGACAACAGGGAGTGGGTTTGTCTAACTCACTCCTGAATGCCCAGTGCCCTGTGGTTGATGAATGAATGAATGAATGAGGGCAACACAAAACCTTTCTTGGCCAGCACGGTGGAGCCCCGGAGACCCTCACCTGTCCTTGGTGCTGCCCACAGCTACCGTTTTGGTTGATCCTGGGCTGACTGATGGAGGACGTGGATTTCAGGCTGTCCCCGCCCCTTGCTTCTTGGTGGCTGGTGGGAGGGGCTGGGTGGTGATGCTGGTTATCAGGCTGGTCACGGAGGAGGGGCTCAGGCAGCGGGTTCTGCCGGGATCTCAGGGTCTAACTCTAGTCTGGGCGCTAAGGGGAAAGTTGGTGGTGGGTTCTCAAACCGGGGTCCGGGCCTGTGGTGGGCACCCGCCAGCGTGAGGGTGCCGTGGCAGAGTGCCCTGGGCGCCCGGTCCAGCCTCAGCGCTCTGCACTTTGGGCGGAGAGCGGGCGTGTGTTGAGGGGCACCACGGCCTGGGGGCAGTTTTGACAGATGGCCAGGTCCCAGGCTAAGAGGGCTCAAGCTCCAGTGGGCGTGGCAAGGAAGAAAAGAGCACGCAGGTGAGGGATGTTGCTGAGAAGTCAGTAGGAATGCGGACCGGGTGTGAGCGGGATGGAGGTTAGTGTTGACAAAGTCACCGTCACCGATCAGCCGCCTCTGTGCCCGGCCTGATGACAGCAACCGTACGGGGGAGAAGCTGATCATGCCCAGTGCACGGGGGAGAATACTGAGGCTCAGAGCAAGGCACTGGCCCACGGAGCTGGGATTTGTCCCGTGTCTGTCTGGCTCCCCAGCCAGGGAGGGCTCTCTGGGGCAGGAGGATGGGGGAAGTGGAGCGGGGTGAGCGGTGTAAGGAGGCTGGTCCTGCAGGCTGCCTTCAACCTTCCTTTCCATCCTTCATGGCTCTGTTGGCCTGGGGTGTGGCCGTGGCAGGGCCTGGTGCAGGACACCAGCCTCTGGAGACCAATGAGAGTGGAAGTGGCACAGGGCGGGTGTGGGTGGGCCGGTCCTGCCCTGGGTCGGGGGTGCTGCAGGGGGCCTTGGCACCCCTTCTCCACCTGCCCCAGCTTGGGTCTGTGTTCCCAGAGAGCAGGGACTCCGGGGTCTGGGCTCCCAGAACAAGCCACCAACTGTCGGGCGCCCACAGGCGACACTGGGCTCCGCCAGGCGGGGAGGCAGGGGCTGGAGGGGATGAGGGGGCCTTTGTTTCCTTCTGTTTGTGTCAAGATGGGAATCGACTTCCTCCCGCTAAGGCAGCCTCCTCGAGGTGTAAGGGAAGGGCAGCCCCGGCGGGTGCGGGTCTGCGGTCTGCCTTTGGGGGGTGGGGCACTTCCATGAGCCTCCACTTCGCCCCCCCTTCCATCCCCCTCCTTCCTCCGAGCATGCTCTCCCACCAGACCTGGGTCGCTGAGCCGTGGTTAAATATTTGCTAACCGAGAAGAGCTTTAAAGGCAGCTTTGTAAGGGATCCTGGCCGGCTCCTCCTGGTCCCACTGCCTTGCCCCGAAGCTGCCTTCGTGCTGGGAGACCCGGCTAGCCTCTACCCTGCTCAGCCTCTACCCTGCTCAGCCTCCCTCCCAGGCCTCCGGGGCCGCCATTTTGGCATCCGAAACTGGGTGACCTTCCACTGCAGGTTGTTCATTCAGCACTCGTTTGTCGAGCACCCGTCTGGGCCAGACGTGAGCCTGGCGCTGGGTCTCAGTGTCACCACTGCCCCCCTGCCCCCCACAGACAGTCACGGTGGTTGCAAAAACCACCAAGGCTGTGGTGGTGGAGACTTCGGGGCACTGGACTTGTCCTGGCGGGGGTGGTCCTGAGGAGGTGACGTCCAAGCCTGGGGAGGAGGGGGAGGAGATGGCCAGGCAGAGAGGGTGGGCTTTGGGAGAGGGTTCCAGGCCAGAGACCCCAAGAGCAGAGGCAGTTTTTCTCACTGGGTGCTGAAGCCCCAGACTCCTCTCCCCAGGCTGCTCTCAGGAGGAGCTGGGCCACTGACAAGGCTACGGGGCCCTGGCTGCTTCTTCCCCACTCCCCCAGCCTTGGTTTCCCCATCTGTCCAGTGGAGAGCTTGGACTTCATCTCAGAGTGCCCTTCCCAGGTCCGGTGGCCTGTTATCAGCGTATGTGCCTGGCCCATTAATGAGGGAACACGCTAGGGCAGGGGTTCCACAGGTGCTGAAGGTTAAGATCACAGCCACGAACCTTTATAAGGCTCACGTGGCCCTTTGTTAGCAGCAAAACCAACATCTCCTGAGGACGCTTTAACTGTTAACGACAGAAGCTAACATCTCCCGAGGGAGGACCCCTAGTCACTGAGTGAGGAGGGAGGGGGAAACTATCACCTTATGCCCATTTTACAGACGAGGAAACTAAGGCCCAGAGAGGCCATTCTGAGCTCCAGGTTTGCTTCTTGCTTCGAGCTTGGCCCCAGAACACACCTGCCTCTGTGAGAAACCCTCTCTCCTCTCCCAAGGCTGGTGCCGCGCTGGGCTCCTGGGATACAGACGTGACCGAGATGCCACCCTGACCTGGGGAGCTGCCAGGCGAGTGGGGAAATGTTGCCAGAGAGTCAACAGGGACTCCTGACCTGTGACTTTCACAGTTCTAGGTACTGGGGTAGAGTGGTGAACAGAGGCTGGCTTGGCTTCATGTCCTGGTTTTGCTCTTGCCTGTGTGATGTTGGGGAAATCACTTCACATTTCTGAGCCTCTGTCTCCTCATCTATAAATGGGTTTAACAATAAATCTGGGTGAGGGTTGAATGAAATAATGTTGACGATAATTGCTAACATAGATGAGAGCTGCCTTCGTGCCTGGCATTGGGCTAAATGTTACATGCATTAGCTCATGCCCCACTTATTATTATAATTACGTGCAAATGGGAAACTGCAAAGCATTGTGATGGAGGAGATGATGTCTGAGTAGGGCCCTGAAGTCTGGCTAAGAGTTTGAACTGTGGAAAAGAGGGGGAAGGGAGCTTCAGGCAGAGGGCACAGCACAAGTGAAAGCGTGGAGGTGGGAAGGTGGCACATTGGGGAGGGAGGGAGGATTGAGATCCTGAAACTGATTTGGCGTGATGCGTTTGCGGGCGGCAGTGTGCCGGGCCCTGTGGCAGGTGCTGAGAATTCTGTGATGGATGAGCCTTGGTCTCTGGGGTCCGGCGAGATCCTTTACAAAGTGCTTCGCGTGACTGTCTCTGGTATGTTTCCACCGCCCAGAGAGCCTGGGTTCGAGTCCCAGCTTGGATTTGGGGTTCTCCACTTGACAGCTGGCTGGCCTTGGACAAGCCACTGGGCCTCACAGCCTCTGTGTCCTCAGTGGGGGTGATACCTGTACCCACTTCCTAGGGCTGTTGCCAGGGCTCAAAGTGTGGCAAATCCCCCCGCTGGGTGCTGGGCATCACCAGCCGGCATGGTGCTTCACCAGCTGTGTGAGGCCGGGTAGGCTCCTTAGCTGCCCCATGCTTCCGTTTCCCCCTCTGTCCTCGTGGGTGATGAGGACCCTGCTTCTCGGCGCTGTCTTGATGTCCCACGTGAAGCACGGAGCTGGCGTACTGTCAGGTGTCCATTGTTACCGGGCCTTGGCACGCTGGGGGCTGCTGGATTACGGAGTGAGGCTTTTCCTTGTTCATAACTGGCCCCAGGGAAGGGGTGACCCAGCAGAGGGTCCCTGCGGGGCACCTGAGGCCGGCAGGGAGGAAGCCTCGAGGGTGGCAGCCACCTTCCCCAGGGGGAAGGACAGCATGGTGCACCTTCTCATGGCCCCGGGACCCAGCCGCGGCCCCCGGGTCGGGCATGCCTTTCTGTGGTGAGGAATCTCGGGGGCGGGTGTGGAGCTGTGCTGCTCGTGCGGGCGGCGGCTCCCCACCGGCGTGGGGGGTGCCCCTGGCTCAGGACCTCTGCCTCTGGCCTCTCACTCGGGGCTTCCTTCCTGTTCCTCCTTTGTGCCAGGTCCTGTCCCAGATGTGGTGGGTACTGCCTGGGCGTATCAGACAGGGCACAGGCCTTACCCACTGTGCAATCAGCTGGGGTGGGGGGGGGCGCTGGGCGGGGAGGTCCCACCCAGCCTGGGGACATCCCGGGGGAAGGGATGGTGCAGTGGAGAGTGAGAAGAGAGGGGTGTCCCTGACCCGGAGGGACCCCACGGGGAGGAAGGGCACCCAGGGGTCTAAGGGCACGCCGAGGACCTTGATCTTTGTCCTAAAGGCAGTGGGAACCATGGAAATTTTTGAGCAGGGGAGATTCAGGGTGAGAGTTGTAACAAAAAGATCCCCATGGTTCCTGTGTGTGGGAAGGATCAGAGGGGGCTGGGAGCCGAGGGGGTAGAAATTTGGAGGCCGTGGCAGGGGTAATATGGGAGGGGCCTGGTGTGGAGGTGGGCTGAGCTGCACTGGCCTCTCGACCAGCCCCTGGTCAGCTAGGACACCCACCTCACCCTGATGGCCTTGCGCGGGGGAGCAGGACACGGCTGGGGTGGGAATCCTCTTGGGTCCAGAAGTCGGATGACCCTGGATCGGTCCCTTGCCCTCGCTGGGTGCTGTCCCCCTTCTGGACAAGGACTGGCCTGGGCGGGGGGCACCCAGCTGTCCTGTCCCCTCCTGGCTCTGGCTCTGGCTCTGGCTCTGGCTCTGGCTCTGCAGGCTTCCAGCTGCTGGTTCAGGCTCTTCTCACGGGTGGGCTGCCAGGCCTCCTCTCCTGCCGGCCGATGGAGCCTGTCATTACCCGCCTCCTGCCGGCTTCCCCCCCGATTACAGGTCCTGAGCAGGAGCCGCGTCAGCCTTTCTGACGGTGGCCACACACAGGGCCAGTGCTGTGACGAGCCCCAGGGGCTGGCAGTCTGGAAGGTGGAGGTGAGATGCATTTGCCCAAACTTTTGTTCCCTGTTAACACTCAGACTGTTCTGGGTCCATATAATTTATAAGCTGTGTGTCCTTGGAGGAATCACTTAAACTCTCTGAATTTCAGTTTTCTTCTATGTAAAGTGGGGACAGCACATAGAATAACTCGTGTAATGTGCAGCGCCGTCCTGGGTCCAGAGGAGCTGCCGAGCAAGTGGCTGTTGCTGTTATGTGTTAGTAGCGATAATAGGGGGTGTTGAGCAGAAAAGCCCTGGGCTGGGCACTGAGGGCTGGCATGCCGACCCGGCTCTGTCAGGACATGCTGTGTGACCCTAGGAGAGTGTCTCCACTGCTCTGGACCTCAAGCTTTCCTGGCTGTCCCAGGCAGATGATGGAGATGGTGGTACTTCGGACAACTCTGTGACACAGGGAAACTCAGTCCCTGCCCCAACTCTGCCTCTGCTGTCCCTTTGGCTCTGGGGTGGGTGGGGTTGGTATCCCCCGCCTCCCCCACCTTCCCGCCCCGGGGCCTGCTTCCTTTGGCTCTGGGAACCAGGCAGGCAGGTTGTGGCCCTGCCCCACCCTACAGGGTGCTGCCCTCCTGGTTTCAGTCGGCAAATCTCTCAGCCCTGAAACGGGGCCGGGCTCGTGGGTGAGGTGTGTCCCTGGAGCCCACTGGAGGGACCGGATGAGCCAGGCACAGGTCTGGCACAGTGCCCTCAGCTCGGGCCAATCCAGGGCTGGGACCAGCGTGAAGCCCCCACGGTTGGCACAGGGCTGATGTGATCTTGGCTGGAGAGCGTCCTCTTCGTCTTGGTGCCTTGTCAGTGTAGAGGGGGGTCCCAGACCTGGGCTCAGATCCTGCCTCTGCTGCTTCCCGGCTGAGGGACTTGGCAGTTCTCTGGGGCTCCGTCTCCTCACCTTAAACATTCCTCCAATTCAGACACCACCTCCCCAGGGCTGAGTTGAGGATTGGGGGATGATCCAGGTAAGAGGCTTAGCACAGGTATGGCGTGTGCTGGGCTTGGGAGGGCCATGAGAAGGCAAAGCATCTCCTTAGCTTGGCACTGGAGGCTTTTGGAATGTACCTTTCTGGGCCCTTTCTCCGAGGACCTCTGTACTCCTTCCTCCCATCCTCAGCTCAGCAAGCCCCTTCTTTCTGAGCACAGTGGCCCCCAGAGTAACCAGGGAACTTCAGGCCACCTTGGGGCCTCCCCAGTTCTTGCCCAGCCCCTGCTCTCTGAGTGCAGGAAGTAGTGTGATCCTAACGCTGTCAGTTTGGAAAATCAGAGATTAACATTCTTCTGGCTGCCTTGACTGCTGGTGGTGCTGGTTCTGGGGTTGGGCCGGGCCAAGCCAGGGTTTGCTCCACCTGTTTCAAGGGCCTCTCCCTGGGTTAGAGGAACCTTAGACAAGAGGCACTTTACAGGAGCCCCCGTTAGCAACATGCCTCCTCCTTGCCAGGGTGAAGTACATTATGCTCGTTAGCCCATTGATCTTCTTATAACCTGATCAGGAAGATACTGTTGTGCTGTTTTGCAGAGGGAAACAGAGGCTCAGAGAGGGGAAGTACCTTGGCCAAGGTCACACAGCTAGTTGGTAGCAGAGCTGGAACTTGAGCCCTGAGCCTGAATGCCCAGTGGAGATGGTGCTGTGTTTGCAGGTGGGGGTGATGCTGGGTCTTGCTGCACCCCCTGCCCCCAGTTCTTCTGTCCAGCCCAAGGGGGCTGTGGTCAGCTTCCACTCAGAGCTGACTCACCAGCAGCTCAGAAATGGTGCTGAGGGCTTCCCTGGTGGCACAGTGGTTGAGAATCTGCCTGCCAATGCAGGGGACATGGGTTCGAGCCCTGGTCTGGGAAGATCCCACATGCCGCGGAGCAACTAAGCCCGTGCGCCACAACTACTGAGCCCGCGTGCTGCAACTACTGAAGCCTGCACGCCTAGAGCCCATGCTCCACAACGAGAGAAGCCACTGCAATGAGAAGGCTGCGCGCTGCAATGAAAGGTAGCGCCCGCTCGCCACTACTAGAGAAAGCCTGCGCGCAGCAACAAAGACCCAACATGGCCAAAAATATTTTCAATAAATAAAATAAATAAATTTATTAAAAAAAAAAAAAAGAAGAAATGGTGCTGAGGCCAGCATCCCAGTCAGCTCCTGGGGAGATCCCAGCCCTGATTAGATCATCTTTGAGATTTTAGATCAGCTGAGCCAATGGGGACCCACCCACCCATTTTGCAAGTAGGAAGATCGAGGTCCACAGAAGATTGACAAATGAAGACCCAGTAGGAGTGAAGTTTCCCTGCCAGCTCCGACCAGGTAGGGGCTGGAGAGCCCAGACTTCAGTCTTGGCTCTTACTCACCAGCTGTGTGACCTTGGGAAAGTCATTTTGCCTTTCTGAACCTTGGTTTCCTCATCTGTAGAATGGGGATTGTAAAGCCTGTGTTGCCTGCCTCTAGGGAATAGGCAGAGATCCAGCAAGAAAGTGTAGGGCAGAGCCTTGGAAATTGTGTTGGGAATGAAGAGGCTTTACGAGGTGGGGGAATGTGTAGGCTTTGATGTGAGACTAGGTTTGAAACCCACCTCTTTCCCCTTTTAGGCTGAGTGTCTTTTTTGTTTTTTTGGCTGTGCTGCACTTAATGGGATTTTAGTTCCCCAAGTAGGGATCAAAGCGGGGCCCTCATCACTGAGAGTGCGGAGTCCTAACCACTGGACTGCCAGGGAATTCCCTAGGCTAAGTGTCTTTCAGAAGGTCTCCAAGTCACCCTGAGCCTCAGTTTCCTTATCTATAAAGTGGGGGTGACAATCTATC
Source organism: Balaenoptera acutorostrata (assembly GCF_949987535.1). Classification (NCBI taxonomy): domain Eukaryota; kingdom Metazoa; phylum Chordata; class Mammalia; order Artiodactyla; family Balaenopteridae; genus Balaenoptera; species Balaenoptera acutorostrata. Next base: position 117,418,230 of record NC_080069.1, on the reverse strand, counting down.
AGCATTACCTGAGCTGTTGAACAGACACAAGTCCTCAGTGGAAAGGCACCCCAGTCAACTCTGGGAGTTAGTTCTGGGGGCAGAGTCAGGAAGACTGGCTGGTAAGGAGGCCCCTCTGGGTCACCCTCGATGGTCCCAAAGGGTACAGGCTTTGGAGACATGCTTCCAGTCATCTGGGGGACAGAGCCATCCTAAGAACCAGAGGTACAGATGCAAGATCCCTTATTCAACCAGCTCGCCAAAAGACTCCAAAACAGCCCCTGGGGCGGCAGGCAGGGAGAGAGAGGTTGAGAGAGCCAGAGAGAGTGACAGAGAATGAGTGTGTGTGTGTGTGTGTGTGTGTGTGTGTGTGTGTGTCGGGCCCTGCCTCTGAGTGGGATGAGCTTACCTCCTAATTCTGCAGGATATGCTGGCAAAGGGGCACAAGAGGGGCCAGCGATTGGTTCTGGGCTCTCGCAGAGGCTGAAGATTATACCAAGGGAGCCCCACCAGGGTCAGGTGGGAACCTGGGTTCCTGCATGGTCCTTGCACTCGTCCAGGTGTTCCCACCCCCTTATCCTCGCCTGTGCAGTTCCTTCCTCCTAGGGAGCGCTCCCTTTTTCAGGTCTTTGTTGAAGACCTACCGATCCTTATCATTATTATTATTTTGCGATTCTCTTCCTGCTTCTTTTTTTTAAAAAGTCTTTATTGGATATTTTCAAACTATGAAAGTTATACCTGCTAATAAAACTTTCAAACAGTCCTTACTGTTGTTATAAGCTGAACATGATGGTTATGATTAGTAGTAACGTTTATGGAGGTCCTGAACTGGACCCATCTGTTATGCCCATTTTACAGATGGGGAACTTGAGACTCTGAGAGAGCTAGGCAGCTTGTGGGGCTGGGTCTTCAGAACTGGGATTCTGACCTCACAGGGCCTGGAGCTGGAGGGCAGGCTCCGTCAGTAACCCCCTACCTTCTTATCCTAGAGCATCTGGGTCTGAGTGCAGGAAAGGAGGGAGGATGTCTGAGAAAGCGTGGAGAGTGGGTGAGGCCAGCACTCACCCTCAGACTGCTCCAGCTCAGCCTCTCTCCGTAGCTCCCAGCAGCAACTGCATCGCTACAACTAGCCAGGGCCTCCCAGTTCCCGGGCCAGGGACCCCTGCCGTCGCCCCTGCCTCTGGAGATGGGCCACAACCTACTTCTCCTCTGCCCACTGCGAGGAGGGATGCCCTGTGGGGCCCTGTGGACAGTGGTCAGAGCTGGGACCAGGAGGGGGCCAGCAGGCTGTGGCTAGAGCCCCGGCTGCCTCGGTCTGGCTCTGCGGCCTCAGGTGAGCCCCTCACCCTCTCTGGCTCACAGTCCCCTTTGGGGTGATGAGGCCCTGAATCCCTGGCATGTGGTGTCTCCCGACGCCTTGGGAAGAAGCAGGAAGAGCTGGTACAGGTGGGTGTGGAGGAGAGAGGGGCGCCTGAGGCCTCGGGGACCACCCATGGACACCCAGGCAGGGATTCGAGTCAATAAACCCCTCTGGCAGCTCCAGGGAGATCGCCGCTGCAGGGTGGCGAGGAGGGAGAGAGTGGGGTGCTGAGCAGGCCTTGCAGGGAGGGGCTGCCTGGGCCGTGGCCCCCGAGCTCAGCAGGCAGAAGGAGCCTCTCCAGGGCTGCAGTGCTGCCTGCATCCTCCTCCGCAGCGTCCGGCCGGAGAGGCTGCTGGGGGACTCTGTTCGGGGCTCCTCCTCTGGGAGCCCTTTGTTTCCGGAGGGGACCCCCTCCCCCACCTGCCTCTCCGAGGTCTTCCAGCCCTGACACCTAGGCCCCCCTGCACAGCCCCCCGAGTCCTCATCCTCTGCCTTCCTGTGGCACTTCCTCTGTACCAGCACGTGGCAGTTCCTCCCAAGCTGTCTTAGGACATCTCTCAAGAATGTGCTCCGGGCTGCCAAGAAGCCAGCCCGTGGCCTTCTTCCCTCACGGTCTTCCCTTTCCAGCGCTCCCTCTGCTGCCAAACCTCAGCTGAGGTACCCAGTTCCCTGGCGCTGCCGGGACCCTCCTCCTAGCCCCTAACCTCTCACCCGGCGGGCGGCAGCGTCCGCAGCCCCTGGGGCGTGGCGTGGAGTGGGCACTCAGTAACCGCTTGGTGAGTGGGCGGCCCCCTTGCTCAGCCCCTGCCTGTGCCAGACCCACCCTCCTGGGGTTTGCACTCAGTCCTTAGATAGAGACCAGCCTCCCTCCCTATCCCAATCCATTCGGCTCCCAGGTTGGAGAGCAGATTCGGGTACTGAGAGACCCCACACTGTCTGATCTGTTTGGTTCTGGAATCTCAGGTAGCAAAGAGTTTATCTGAAAACAGGTCCAGGTCTATATGGTTCTCGAGTTTGGGTAGCAAGGCATGCCTGTGATGGCGGTTGGGTGAAATCAGGGCTGCTGCAGTCTGTTTGGGGGTGCAGCGCCCATGAGGCTGTCTTCTTGTTTCCTACTCCTTTGAGTGAGGCAACCCATATTCCTGCCCGTACCCTCTCCCCTCTCCACCCTCTGCCGGGCGACTTCTCCTCTCCCACTCCTCGTGCCCTCGACTGCTGGACCCTGCTCCCACAGCCTCACTTGGGTAACTTTTCTGCATCCCAACCTGAGAGGTCAGGAATGAATTTCCTTCTGGCCTCCTACTCTGCCCCTCTCAGTCTGGATGCATCAGGTGTGTCAGTCTCACCTGCGGTTTCTGTCTCCATCTGGGTCAGCTCGTTCTCTTTTTCACTTCCTCGGCCTCCCCTGGCTTCCTCTTCAACCCACAGTCCCGCCCAACGTGGGCCTTGGTGTGCCCCTCGATGGGGCGATGCCTGGGCCTTCTGGCTGGGCCCTTCCCTGCCAGGACGTGATGTCTGGGCTTCGCTGACCCGGCAGCTGAGAACACGCTGTGAGTCAGACAGACCTGGGTTTGAGTCCCGACACAGGATGGCAGCTTCCTCCTGGGCCTGGCTTCCCACGCATCAGGGCATATTCTAGCCCTTCTGGAAATAATGCTGTGTCTGAGGCTGGGTGCATCGGGACTGAGTCAGGCATCCTAGAGCTGTTGCTGAAGGACCCTTGAGATCCGAGGGCCAAGCCTACCCATCCTGCGTGCTGGGACAGTGCCCATTGGCTGTCCGGCTGTTTGAGGCAGAGCTGGGGCAAAACCCTGGGCTGGAGGCTGAGAACCCGGCTCTCCAATGCTGGGTCTGCAAGCCTCCGCATTCCTAAAATGCGAAAACAATAGCACTGACTCCCTAGGGCTTTTGTGAAGATTCTTTGAGATCCTGCATGTGAAACTTGCCCACCCACTGGCTTGGGTTAGCTCTCAATATAAGGGAGCGATTATGATGACGATTACATGTTTTATCAATATTGTTGTTGTCTACGGTCCTGTTTTCTCTGTTTGGCTCCAGCGCATTACCTCGTCTTCCCCCACCCCCAGCCCGCCTCATCATTTTTCAAAACAATTCCCGTGGTGTTCGAGAGAGTTCTGGTTGTTTATAGTTTTTAAAAAATAGGCATTCCAAGCAAATTCCTCATTTGTTCTCCCCTTCCTCCCCCCACACAGAATCTGAACAGACACTAACTGATTCCAGGAAAGGGGAGCACAGGCCTGTAGAGGGGGACCCACGGGCTGAGCTGCCTCTGGAAGGAGTGGAGGGAGTGGGCCTGCCCGAGACCCTAGGTGTGGGATGTGCCACCTGCTCTCAGCCTTCCTCCCCAGACACCACCTCCTGGCTGGGCCCCAGGACTGCATTCCAGTTATGCCACTCACTAGCTGTGTGACCTTGTGCCAGTGACTTAACCTCTCTGAGTCTCGGTGTCCTCCTCTGTAACTGGGGATAACACCAGCCGTACCCCATAGAGCTATTGAGAGGACTAAATGAAATGCTGTCCTAGCTGGGTGCCCTCGGTATCCAGAGGCCAGCCATGGGAGGGACGGCGTCACATCAGCCCCTTCTCCTCTGAGAAAGGACCAGGTCTTTGGAACCTGGAATCCAAGACTGTCCAAGGTGGTAGGGCCTGTCCATTATTGAGTCTGGTCCTCACAGTGTGCAGGGGGAAACTGAGGCCCAGAGAGGGGAGCCGCACAGTGGGTCAGCACGAACCCCAGGTCAGGACTCCAGCTGCAGCTACTCAGGACCGAGAAGCCTTGCCCAAGGAGAAGGCGCCCTCGGCATGGGTTACAGCCCTCTCTGGATCTCAGTTTCTTCATCTGTAAATGGGGACGCCCAGGCAGCTTGTGCTGGGCCTGCGCTGGCTCCCCAGTACTCCCCTTCTCTGTTCAGAAACTGCTTTAGCCGAAGAGAGAAGCAAACAGCCAGTGAAAGCAAAGGGGATGTTAACTTGGTAGATGAGTTGATTTTAGAATGTTTATTTTTTTATTGTGAAAAGAATCATGCTCATAAAATAGTTCAAATGCTATACAAGTGAATAAAGCAGAAAATGAAATTTGCTCTGTGCTTCTCATTCCCACACCCACATGCGCCGCCCTGACCAGCCTGGAGTGCTGCCTTCTGGACCTCTTTCTGGAGGTCTCCAAGCATAAATAACTCATACGCACACACAGGAATAATTTTAAATGAGATGATATTCAGTGTGGGATTCTGTAGTACTGTTTTCTTTACGTGGCAGAGTACGGACACCTTCCCTTTGTTGGTACCTGTACCTAGGGCCCCTTAATCTTCTGACCGTCCTGGGTGAACTGCTAGGTATTGAATCATTCCCCACGTGCACAATTGGCTTGTTTCTGGTGATTTCTGGTGCATAGATGCCTGCTGTCCTTGTGCGAGTTCTGTGGGCTGGATTCCTACAGGAGCAAGTGCAACATCAGAGGGCACCCATGGTCCCTTGGAACTGTGCACGCAGCTGTGGTCCCCCTCCAAAAAGGCCGTCCCAACTTCCCGCTCCCCCAGATCTGGTTAAGGTGCCTGTTCTCGTCCTGGCTGGTCCTGGCTGGTCTGACAGGGGAAAACGGAATCTTGGTTCCGCTTGCGTTTGTTTGCTGGCTGGTGAGGCTGAGCGTCTTTTCACGTCTGTTGGTTTCTCGTGTCTTTGGTGGTTTCTCTGTCAGGGTCATTGCCCCTTTCCCCGCCCAGAGGCTCACCCACGTGTGTGTGTGGGAAATGCACCACCCCTACCAGGAATGCAGTGCAGATGCAAACACGGAGCTCGTGCGGACAATTCTATGAACTGGGATTTGGGGGAAGGCGGGTGCCCCTCCCTGGGGCAGGGTTGCTGCCCGGAAACAACTGCACCAACCTCACGGCCCCTTTGTCCCTCCCTTTCAGAGAAAACCGGGAAGATCCTGACGGAGTTCCTCCGCTTCTACGAGGACCAGTATGGTGTGGCCCTCTTCAACAGCATGCGGCATGAGATCGAGGGCACCGGGGCGCCACAGGCCCAGCTGCTCTGGCGCAAGGTGAGAGGCACTGGGCCAGGGGCAGGGCGGCCTCCGTGGCCTCGGTTTCCCGTTGTTGCTGGATGGTCTCTAAGGGCCGCACCCGGCTTCTGAATAGGCAGGTGACCTGGTGGTGGTGTCGAGGCCCCTTTAGCACTGTGGGCGACTCCCCCCGGGCCAGCCCCTCCGTCAGCAGAGCTGGGGCTCTGAGTCATCTTGACAGGCCTGGTCCAAGCCCAGCTCCTACTCTTACGGTCTGTGTGCCCGCGAGCTAATTCCCTCACCTGTGGGGCCTCAGTGTCCTCCTCTGTAAAGCCGGGTGAGCACACCTCCCGCACCTGGCGGCTGGGTGCCTGGGCTGGGCGGGTGTGGCTGACACTGGCATCATCCCTGGCCTTGTCATTGTCCCGTTATCAGTGGTAGGATTATGTTTGCACCGTAAATAATTGTCCAGTGAGGACTGGAGGCTGCCCGGCTCCAGCCTGGGGGTCAGCACGGGCCGGAGGAGGCGAGGGAGCCTCTCCTGGGGAGGGGATCCTGTGGCCGGCCCTGGCAGGGGCCTGGGGATGGGAGTGGTGCCGAGGAAGTGCGGGACTAGCCGGGGCCCTGGTGGGGCTCTGGGTTCCCGGCTGGAAGCCGCCAGGCCTGGGTCTGAGCACCTGGGGTGAGAGGCCAACCCTTGCTCCTCTGGGGGTGCTGCAGGGGCCCTGTGTGAGCCCAGGGAAGTCCTGTTTGAGGGCACTGCACGTCCCCTTACTTGGGTCATTCCCTTTCAGTGACCTTCACCCTCTGCCCACTGGATGGCCGGGCAGGTGGCAGAGGGAGGGGTGATGAGGAGGAAGGGTGCTAGCCCCACTCCTCTGCAGGTGGCCCGGCCCTGGAGTGGCTGAGTGGCAGCACAGAGGCTGGTGGCCCCTGGCAGAGCGCCCAGCAGCTTCTCTCTGGCGATCAGACTGGCCGAGCTGGTCCCTCCGGAAGTGGTGTCTGAACCTGGTCAGCCAGCCAACCCCAGTGCCTGGAGCTCAGGGCATTCGTGGCTGAAATTCCATGGTTGGTGGGCTGTGAAGTCGCCCTTGCTCACCTCGCCACAGCTTCCGCCCCCAGTCCTGTCGCCTTCTTCGGGGCTGCCTGGGGCATCCTGTGCTCAGGCTTCGAGGGGCCGGGAGCAGTGCCGTAGCTGAGGGATGGAGGCTGGAACCCCGTGGTCTGGTGGGAAAGAACTCGGGGGACCTTGGGTTCAAATCCTCTTATTAACTGGTGGCCGGGGCCATTGATGTAAGCTTCAGGGCTGTTTCCTCATCTGCCAAATGGGTACCTCCTGCATAGAGGAGGATGAGGATTCAGTGAGAGGACCGATGGGGGTGTGAGTCCCCACCACTGGGTAACCTCAGACACGTGGCTTCGCCTTGCCGAGCCTGTTTTTCTGTCTGTGAAATGGTGCCTAGAGGGAAGAGTCATGGGCCAGAGGAGAGAGCAGCTTTGTGGAGGGGGCGGGCATCACATGGCGCTCGGAAGGCTAGGTGGGATTCGGATTATTGGGAAGGCGTCTCTGGAAGGGGGAACGGTGTGGGCAGGGGCGTGGGCATAGCGGGGTGTGCAGGGGGCGACAGGAGGGGGCAGAGCAGAAGGAAGAGCCCGCAAAGGCCCCACACTGGGAGTTGTTTCATGACACTCCCCGCCCTCCCCCAAAACCAAGTTACTAGAGATGTCCCTGTTTATCATGAGACCAAAGGGGTGGGAGCTGGCATCACCTGACCAGGCTTTGAGGATTTGTTACCCTTTGGTGTCATCTCAGCAGGAGGAACGGCTGGAGGCATCAAGTCAGTGGGGTGGGAGAGCTGCCACTGAGACTAAAGGATTCCGCCGAGAGACAGGCCCCCTACTTCGGACACACACTGACTGTGACGGGTCAGGTGCTGGGGCCACGCTGCCCTTGCTGCCCCCAGACACTCAGGGAGACAGTAAACAGCCCTTTACTCGATAAAGTGGGCGCTGTGAAGGAGATGACAGGGTGGACTCGGACAGTGGGGCCTGACTTGTCTGGGTGGCCCAAGAGGGCTTCCTGGAAGAAGGGCCATCTCAGTGGAAGACCTGATGGGAGAAGGAATATCAGACCATGGGAATGGCACGTGCAGAGGCCCGAAGCTGAGCCTTTAAATGGCTGGCCCAGGGTGGTGGAAGCAGGACTCAAGCCAGGTTCCAGATTCCTGACCAAAGTCTCTTTCTGTCTTGACCCCCAGCCTGCCTGGGGTGAAGGGGAGGTCAGGGCTGTGTGTCAGAGCCTCTCAGAGCATCACACGTCCCTTTGATTTGGGGCCCAGAAAAGACTGTCTGGTCTCCTGATGTCATGGCAACCTCCCGACCCTGTGACAGCAGATGTGGCCTGGCCTGGGTATCTGGCAGGAGCACACCTGTGTAATAGGAAAGATGGCCTTGGACCCAGCCCAGGTGAGCTGCTTCCAGTGGGCAGAACTGGAATTGCTCCCCTATTTGGAAGGAGATGTCACAGACAACCTGGGTCCCAATAACCTAAGACAGAAATGGGGTTGCCTGACGCGCTAAGCATTTACTCTGCATAAGGAACGCCTTTAACACCCACAAGGTTGAGTATTTGTGGTAAGAAAACAGAAGTAACATGTAAGCAGGAAGAGTAAGATGAAATCACCCACAGTCCCTGAAAAGGAGGAATCTTTGGTCCCATTTTGTCATTCAGTAAACTGACCATCGTGAGGCTAAGTCATGATAACAATATAATACTAGAAATCATCATCATCATCACATAAATTGTTTTTGGTAGAAATAATAATGCAGGCACTTCCCTGGTGGTCCAGTGGTTAAGACTCTGCGCTCCCAATGCAGGGGACACGGGTTCGATCCCTGGTCGGGGAAGTAAGATCCCACCTGCTGCAAGGTGCGGCAAATAAATAAATGACATTTCCTCTTAAAAAAAAAAAAGAAATAATAATACAATAACAATACAATTAATAATAATACAAGTAATAGTAATAATAAAAACAGCAGTCCTTTTGTGTGGGCACTGCTCATACAGCCAGTATGACACTGCTCGGAGGGATTGTGGTTTAGTCCCGTCCCCATCCCAGATGTGGACACTGAGGCTTGGCCAGGTGGAGTCAGCTGTCTGGGCTCCCATGCTGCGGGCCGTGGAGCTGGGACTGGAACTCGGGCTGTCGGAGCCTGGAGACTGTGCTCTAACCATTCACCATTTACCCAAGATGCCCATCGTGGCATCAGAGAGCTTTGCAGAGTCCAGAATATTTGGCCTGGGCCGTCGGGTTCCATTTCGTTTCCTGCAGACCTTCCAGTGGACACGTGACTCTGCCATTTGAAGGTCATAAAAATAAAACCCAAACCCACACCACCTACCCATCACGGGCTGTCCCAGGATCTAGGGGTGGACTTGGGGGCGCTGCTGAGCCCCACTCGCCCGGGCAGGCCCGCCTGGGTGGTGAGCTTGTGCCCTCAGCCTCCCACTGGCCAAGCCTGGGCTCCGGCTCTAAGCAGAGAGGAAGACTGCAGACCGGGGGCCTGGGGGTGGGAGTGAGGGTCTGACCAGGGCGTTGGGAGAGCTCTGTCTGCTCTTTTCCAGGAGACATGGAGATTCAAGAGCTGGGTTGAGAGTAGGCCCCAGTCTAAATATAGACCACTGAGCCCAGCTTTGTGACTTGGGCAAGGCCCACTGTGTGTGTGGGGGGGGAGAGGTGCGTGGTAGGGGGAACCGTTTTCTTTTCCTGTAAATATTTTTATCCCTGGGTAGGAAGCAGTCTTCGGGGGCCTATTGTTTGAGTACAATAGGCCCTCATTTTCCAAGAATGTTTTGGCATTTCCCCTTGAAGAGTGGCGGGAGGTTGCTGGGGAGAGGAGGCTGCCTGTGAAGGGAGAGGGCTGGGGGGTGAGGATGCCTTGGGAGGGGCCGCTCACCTCTGACTCCAGCTGCGGGGCAGACCCAGAAGCCGAGCGAGGAAGCTAGGAAGGGTTAGGCACCATTAAGACCAATATCAATACTTTCTCCCTTTATTACACATGATGCATGTTTCTTTTTGCAGAAGGCACCGTATTTGTTGTAGAACAGATAGAAGCTGCTGAGAAACAGGAACACTTGACTCCCTGAGCTCCTCCCATCCAGGGGGAGGGCTGCTCCCTTGTGGCCTCTGTCTCTCCTTTCCTGAAGCTTCCCAGTGCGGGTCTGCTCAGGAAGCACTCGCTCCGGGACGGCCACCCCTCCCCCTCCTGAAACAAGTCACCCCTTCCCCTCCCCAAATAAGTCAGCCCCAGGAGCTGGAGAATGACACTGATAGTAACCCCAATAGTGGTCATGGTGGCTCCGCGTATCGTACTGCCTGCCAGGTGCCGACTGCCGGCATGATCTTTGCACAGAATCCTCGAGATACCTCGGTGAAGTCGGTGCTATCATTGTCCCATTTGACAGATGAGGAAACTGAGGCTCAGAGAAGTGATGTGACAGGCCTGAAGTCACACTGAGTCAGCGGTCGAGTCAAAGCTAGGGTTTTGCAGGAAGGTCTGGGCGTTTCTGCTGCCCACGCTGGCCACTAGTCCGCCAGGATGCTGGTCAGATGGGAACCCTCCAGGCTGAGGTCCCCTCCTCCCCCACCCAGATTCATGGAGACCATCTTGTCAGCCATCAGAGCTGGGGAGGCTCTGTGGAGCCACCGTGGTCAGTTTTTGTTGCCCCAAGGGGAAACAGGCCCAGAGCTGGAAAGAGGTTTGCCCAGGTGCTGGGGCCTTACCGGTGCTGGCCGGTGGGCATGCCCCCTCCGGCTGGAGTGACTGTCGCACACCCACGCTGCAGTGGGGGTGGATGGGGAAGCAGCCTGCCTCGAGCTCTAGAGACCTGTCCCGAGGCAGCCGTGTCTGCCTAGGGCCAGGATGGGGTGGGATTCTGTCTGGGTCCGGTATTGTGGTGCCTGGCCTGGGTTCAAGTCGTGGCATCACCTCTGATCCTCCTGGACCCCAGGGGGGCCCCCTTCACTGCCCTGAGCCTCACTTTCCTCATCTGCCAAATGCGTGACGTGCAGCCCTGCCTCGGAGGCCTTGGTGAGGTCAGGATGGCGGAAATGCTCACCTTCTTGGAGGACCCCATTCCCATGCTGGGTCTCACTCCCTGCCCTTTCCCTCCCATAGGTGCCCTTGGATGAGCGCATCATCTTCTCGGGGAACCTCTTCCAGTGCCAGGAAGACAACAAGAGGTGGAGGAACCGCTTCAGCCTCGTGCCGCACAACTATGGGCTGGTGCTCTACGAGAACAAAGTGGTGAGGCCCCCAGCCCATCCCAGCTGTGGGTGCCCCCGCGGAGCCCCCCGCTTCTCCTGGGCCTGGCCAGGCCACTTCTTCCCCTTCTCCGCAGGTCCCCCCGGCTTGCTGTCTTCTACAGTAGTTGATGCTGCACGCCCCCCATTCCTAAGCCTGAGACTCCGTACCGCCACCTGCATCCCTCCCCCCCTCCCCCCACTGGCTGTTGCCAGGGCCACAGCAGAACCTCTGCAGCCTCCCCCCACCCCTTCCAGCCTCCCCATACCTTGCTGTGCTGCGTGCCCTCTCTAAGTGGCATTTCATCCATCCAGGCACCCAGCTCTCTGGGGTCCCCTTTCACTCTGCCTCTCCCCCCATCGGCCACTCATCACTGGCTCCTCCTGCCCACCCCCGAGTCCCTCCAAATCTCTCCATTTCCAGCGCCCTCCTCCCCCTCAGCCACCTTCCTGCCTGGGCTTCCTGCTGCTCCCCAGCCCCTCCCTTCCTTGCTCTTCAACAGCAGCAGCTAACTGGCCATTCCCTGCCTCAGAGGACCCCTGGGTGGTGGTCCTATCTGTTTCCTTCCTGATGCCCCCCCTTGCAACTCTGTGCCCTGCAGTGGGGGGATGGGTGTCCTTCGATTGTTCCTTTGCTTTGGGCCCTTAGGGAAGCCCCACCTGGTTGAGCCACAGACCCTTCTTCTACCAAACATTTCTGCAGAACAGCCGAAGGACAGGCTTGAGTGCCCTCTGTTTTGAGGGATGCACCAGACTCACCGGGAGGGCTTGTTAAAAAACAGGTTGCTGGGCCTACCCTGAGTTTGATTCAGGTCTGGAGGGGAGCCAAGAATATGCATTTCTGACAAGTTCCAGGGTGACATTGATGCTGCTAATCAGGGACCACGCTTTGAAAATCATTGCCCTGGAGGTTCCAGCCACTCTTAAGAAATGTGTTGAGTAGTGACACCTAGTGGCTGAGTGCAGCATGGCAGCCCTGCTGTATGAGCTCCTACGTCAGAACTATTTTTTTCTCCCCACTGGTGTAAGAAGAAAGCAGCGCGCAATCCTCATTCTCCTCCCCAGGGGACTTAGGAAGTTAGTGGACAGTTCAGGGAAATGGTCAAAGACCCTGGGCTCTAGGGGCTGACAGACCAGGTTCGCGTGCAGGTTGGCTACCTTACCAGCGATGTGAACTTGGGGTTAATAATGGTACCCACCTCTGGATTGTGAGAATTCTGTGAAATGAAGCATGCAGAGACCGTAGCACAGGGCCTGGTATGTAATGAACACTCGGCTAGTGGTAGCTGCTGCTCGTAGAGACTGTAGGTGCAGTGGTGATAATAATAACAGTCACCTCAGCAGTGCTCCCTGACCCTTGCTATGCCAGGCACTGTGCTATATGTTATGTGGATTATCTCACTGGGTCCTCGTGCAGCCCTGGGAGGTAGGAACTGTTATTACACTGGTTTTATAGATGAGGAAACTAAAGCAAAGGAGGTGCTTATCCTTGGCATCACACAGACGGTACTCAGTGGAGTCAGGATTTGAGCCCAGACCCTGGGTCCAGGTCACTACACCATGTTGCCCCTAGTCATGGTGGTGGTCAAACTCCTCTCTCTCCCCCTCCTCCCCTTCTTCCTTCTCCTCCTCCTCTTCCCTGACTTGGGCAGGCAACACTGAGTGGGGCCCTGGAGCCAGGGATGGAGACGGGGTTTGGGCTTGGCCATACACGTAACCCCCAGGGACCATCTCTCTTGCCCCCTCCTCAGGCTTATGAGCGGCAGGTCCCACCCCGAGCTGTCATCAACAGTGCGGGCTACAAAATTCTCACCTCCCTGGACCAGTACCTGGAGCTTGTTGGCAACTCCTTACCAGGTAAAGGACCACCCATCCCAGGCGAAGCACCCAGGGATTTGGCCAGGGGAGAGGGCGCCCCTGATCCTGGAGCTCCAGGCTCCACATCTGCAGGAAGACCAGCTGGGCCTAGAGCTAGCAGCAGGTGCCCAGCACAACCTGAGCCTCCAAAGGGAGGCCTGAGAGGGGTTTTCCTGTGGCCACACAGTGAATTGGGGTTGCCCCACCCGAGCCCCTGCTTCCTGAGCCTGGCGATCACAGCTGTGCTGGGGGACCTCTCTCTACCCTGCCTCTGCCCTGGGTCCCTGAGAGGCTTCCAGGAGAAGATGGTCCAGGTGCCCCACTTTGTAAACTGTTGAGTCAATACTGCGTTTGTGACGAGCTATCCTAGGCGACCCCACCCGATCAGAGACACCCAGAAACCTTGTGGGATCACATCTGCCTCTTAGATGATCCCAGGGAGACCAAGGGGTAAGGGAGATGCTGGCCTTGTGGGAGCAGCTTTTACCCTTGTGAGGGACTTGGTGGTGGAGGGCTCAGCTGGAGTCTGGCTTTCCTGGATTCCAGCCGCTGCACTGAGAGGGCTGACCTTGGGGTGTTATGTAGACCCCACGGGGTGCTGTGTGTGCTGAGCCGACTGCAGGGACCCAGAGCCAGGGCCCAGAGAAGAACTGCCATTGTCCTGTTATTAACAGGAGTGGCAAGGTCACAGCCCAGGACCACTTATCTCACTGGATCTCGAATATCCATGCGGACAAAACAGAGAGAGAAAAATCCCCTTTTATTTATTCTCTATCTCCCACCCCCATACCTCCCTCCCCACTTGGACATTTAAGCCACACTTTGGCCTCTGCTGCTGAAATTTGAAGGGAAACCCAAGAAGGTAATGCTTGGCCTTTGACCCTGAGGGCTGTGACCCTGTGTTATTTGTGCCTCGTGCACAGAGTTTAGAACCTGACCCCAGGGAGGTGGCCGCATCACCAGCTCTGAGAAGTGATGCTGAGGGGAGTCTGACATTCCTTTAGCCAGGCTGTGGAGCAAGAGAGAAGGAAGTGGCCTCCCCACTGACTCTCTGGTCACCCCGGGACAGGCCAGCCCTCTCTGGACCTGAACCTACCCCTCATGGTAGGGCGAGCGGTCAGCTGCTGGCGTCCTCTGGCTGAGGGAAGCCACAGAGGGCAGCTGTTCAGAGGGCACTGTCTCCACAGGGACCACATCAAAATCGGGCAGTGCCCCCGTCCTCAAGTGCCCCACGCAGTTCCCGCTCATCCTCTGGCATCCTTCTGCGCGTCACTACTACTTCTGCCTGATGACGGAAGCTGAGCAGGACAAGTGGCAGGCTGTCCTGCAGGACTGCGTCCGGCACTGCAACAATGGTGAGCCGCCTTTAGGCACCAGGAGCTGGGAGCGGGGTTACCTGGGTTATGTGCTGAGTGGTGACCCCTAGTGGCTGAGTGCAGTGTGGCAACCCTGCTCTATGAGCTGTTCTGCTTTTCCTTCTGGGGTTGTTAGAAACCATTGTCATGCTGCCCTTCACCTTCTTCCTTGATGAAAACAGTTCTGTGATGCTCCGAAAAAAAATTTGGGATATTGTTCTCAGAGGGACGCAGTTGTTGAGCCCTTGGGTCACAGAATAAAAATCCTGATTCTGCCACTTTCCAGCAAGGTCCAGTTGGACCTTAGGAGACCAACTTACCTTTTGAAGCCTCTGTAAAATGGGGATAATAATCTCTCCTGTGTCTCAGAGGGTTTGTGAGGATTCACAGTGAGAATCCACTCAATGCTTGGTAAAGATTTTTTTATGGTATCATTTCTTATCAGTGACCTGTACCATAGTCTGGGAAGTTCCCTTCCTCCCTCAGGGCCTCACTGTCTTCATCTGTAAAGTTACAAGGTCTCTTCCAGTTCACTCATTCATTTAGCAAACCTTTTAATGTCTCTGAGCCAGACCCAGGGCTGGGCACTGAGGATGCAACAGGGAAGCAAGACATGGTCCCTGTCCCCGTGCTGCCGGCAGCCTGGTGGGGAGACAGATGTTAAACAGATGAGGACACCAGGGGGTGATGAGTCACAGCTGTGCTGGGTGCTGGGTGGGAGCCACCTGGGGAACCTGGAGGGTGTGTATGTATGGGGGGGTGCTGATCCTGTGTGTGGGGAGGGGTAGATCAGGACGGCTTCCTTGAGGAGGCCAGGGTTCAGCTGAGACCTGGAGGATGAATAGTTCTAGAGCAGAGGGAGGTGAGTTCCAGACGGAGGTCGCAGCCAGCATGAAGGGAGGCCCAGGGGTGTGGGCGGTTTAGAGGAGGATGCACAAGGCCCTGAAGTGGGGAGGGGGGGCCTGGAAATGGGCCTGGAGGGGGCACTGGGGTCAGGTCTGGAGGGCCTTGTAGGGCTTTAGGGAGTTTGATCAAAAAGGCTTGTGATTGTCTCTCAGCAGGGGGGTGGGGCATGAGGGGCTTTCTGCCCTTACGGGAGGAGCAACCCCATCCTGGACCCTGAAATTCCTTCCCGGTGACCTGGCCTCCGGGCAGCAGAGGGAGGCCACTGCTCCCGCCCTGCCCTTGCCTCTGCCTTACTCTCCCCGCCCGGCATGCCTTGGGCGCAGCTCCACCCGGTGGATGGACAGTGGGCACCCACGCCTGGAGGCGGCTGTGCGGTGACTCGGCTCACCCCACCTGCCCCCTGTCCTCTCCGCTCTCCAGGGCTGCCTCTGCCCCGGCTGGAATCTGCCGGGCGGCAGGAACCAGGTCTTCAGTCAGGCCAGCCCCTGCCGCCCACAAAGAGCCTCCTGTTCCCAGGTCCCTGGAGGCTGAGGGGCCAGGACTGGGCCGAGGCGATCTGGGCTCCGGCTGCTTGGCCTGGGGCACCATCCCTCCTCCTTCTGCCCTCCTCCTCTTCCCCCTCCCCCCTCCCTGGCCCAGCTCCTCCCTCTCCAGGTTTCCAAGGCTAGTGGCAGACCTGGCCAGGTGACCCCAGGCCAGTCTGGGTGGGGACAGACCAGGTGGGGAAGAGCCGCCGTTCAGTTCCCCACGCGCACAACGGCAGTTGTGATAAACTTTGCTGGATCGTGGGGAGGAATACATGAGCTGGGCTGGGTAGAGCTCTTGGCCCCGTGCCTAGCACATAGCGAGCGCTCAGCCAGGAGGCTGAGGGGTATGGGTGTGGGTCCTGTGGGCAGGAGGAGAGGCCGGGGAGAGCTGCTGGGGCGGGGGGAGAGGCGTCCTGCGGCCGCAAGGTGTTAGGAGCTGACGGGGCGGTTTTAGAGGAGCCTTTCCTCCACCCTGAGGACTGTGGGAAAGTTCTCGGCTTCCTCGGAGGCTGGGCCTGGAATTTGCAGGGCCTGGAATTGCTCACTCCGGGGGCTGCCAGGAAGTGGGGGGTGGCTGGGGAAGGAGGCCGAGCTGGGTGGACACAGTTCGTCCCGGTCCCCGCCCACATCCTGCATTCCCGGAGCAGCTGGGGCAGCAAGAGGCAGCGGGGCACGGAGCTGCCCCCTCGGGCTGGGCCTGGGGTGCAGAGGTCAAGGCCTCTTCCTGTCTGACCGCCGTCCCCCTCTGCCTGCTGCCTGGGCCTGAGGAATGTAGCTTCCTTTCTCAGCCTGACCCTGAGGACCCCACGGGCAGGAAGTCTCCAGGTCTCGCTAGAGTTGGCCCGTCTGGGCTCAGGCCCTGGGGCTGCCGTTCCCTAGCCGTGTGGCCTCGAGCCAGTGACTGCCTCCCTGAACCCGTTTCCTCATCGGGGAAAGTGGGGCTGAGAACAGCTGTCCCTCTGGGAGCCGTTTGGGGATTAGGTGAGGGAATGCGTGTGCGGCCTCAGCCTTAGTCTGCAGTAACACGGGACCACAGACTGGGTGGCTTAAACAACAGAAATTTATTTTTGCACAGTTCTGGAGGCTGGAAGCCCCAGATCCAGGTGTCAGCAGGTCTGTTTTCTTCCGAGGTCTCTCTCCTTGACCAGCAGGCAGCTGCCGTCTCCCTACGTCCTCACACGTGCCCCCTCTGTGGGCGCAATTTGTCCAGATTTCTTCTTCTGAGGACACCAGTCATACATACGGGATCAGGGCCGAGCCTAAGCCCCTCATTTTAACTTAATTACCTCTCTAAGTCCCTGTCTCCAGAGAGTCACATTCTGAGGGCACTGGGGGTCAGGACTTCAACATAGGACTTTGAAGGGACACAGTTCAGCCCCTAACAGCCAGGCTCAGGGGGAGAGCTCGGGAGGGGTGACCCTCCCTTTTGACTGAGCCACTCGGCGTGCAGAGTAGGGACGTCCTGAGGGTCTGAGGCTGCACGTCTGACTGGCCAGAGCCCAGGGCATCAGCGGCCTCCTTCCTGCTGCCCAACCCTCTGGCTCAGCGTCCTGCCACCTGGAGAGCGACCCTGCCTGGCACACCCGGCTTGCCGTCTGCAGACTGTAAATGCCCCAATGTGAGAAAGGCTGCATATAACGCACGGCTGGATTTTTCTAGGCAAAACCTGGTCTCTGGGAGACGGTGCCCCTCCTTAAGCCTGAGGGGCTTCCTCCCTGGCCCAGCTGGGCAGCACCCATCCCAGGGCTCTGCGCGGCACCCCAGCTGGGACACCCCTGCTCTGCCCCCGTCACTCCCTCATCTCAGGCCCCTGAAATGCAGGGTGAGACGCCCCTCACGCCCCCATCCCAGTCCACGGAGCTGCCACTGCAGGGCTGGGGCTGGGCCTCAGTTTCCCCACCTCTGAGCTCTCTTCCAGCCCCGCCAGGCAGTGTGATCCCTGGGTCAGCGGATGTGGAGGGGAGGAGTTCTCCCCACGCCAGAGAGGGGCTTTTTCTCTGTGGGGGTGACTCAGCCCGTAGTCACTGCAGTGGAAGTCGGGGTTTCGGAGGCACTGGCTGCCATTTCCCCTTCCCTTGGCTCTGGGGATACAGCGGTCAGAGGCTCGCGGCCAGGGTAGCCGCCAGCTGCCTGCCTGCGAGGTGTTTAACCACGTTCGTCCCGAAGTCAGATGTTGCGACTTCCTGCAGCCTGCCTCCCCAGCACCCAGTCTGAGGCCCAGGCCTTGTTCGCTGACCCCCTCGCCAGCACGGGGGAGGTGGGCAAACTCATCTGGGCCACCACCGCCACCATCAATGACAAAAGTGAGAAATGGTATTTCCAGTCCCCTGGATGCACGGCGGTGAGCAAGGCGGACCCAGGGCAGCAGGAGCCATTCGTGGCTGCAGTTACTAATAAAGTGCGACGTGGTGCCCGCTGGGGCCTGCTCCCGGGCCCTGCCTTCACAGTGCACACTGTGGTCCCTGCAGCCCCACAGTGGGTGTGTGAGGCCAGGCTGGTCATTGCTCCCACTATTCAGAAGGGAGAACTGAGGTCCCTTAGGGTTCAGTGACCTGCAACGAGGCTATGCAAACTGTGGCCCGTGAGCCAAATTGGGCTCATCGCCTATTTTAATAAATCCAGTTTTATTGGCTCGTTTGTTCACACACTGCCTGCGGCTGCTTTCCTGCTACAACGGCAGGTTGAATGGCTGGGACGGAGATCGTCTGGCCCACAAAGCTGAGACTATTTACCGTCTGGCCCTTTGCGGGGAAAGTTGGCAGGCCCCGATGGAGGGAGGGTCTCCGGGTGCCTCTGGTACGCTGTCTGCCATGCTGGGTGGCCTCTCCTTGGTGGTGGTGGTGGCTTCTGGTCTTGGCTCTGCCGCTCGCTGGCCTTGGACCCTCGGCAGTGGCCTGACCTCGGAGCCTGTTTCTTCATCTGGAAAAGCAGAAGAAGTGACAGTGCCCACATCTCGGGCTGGTTGGGAGGATTGAAGGAGATGAGGAGGATACGGAGGAGGGCTGTCTTACCGTCCACTGCTCTTGGTGGGTTATTATCGTTACTGTCACTGCAACTACTCCTGAGGCTGTTACTACAAGAGCCGTGGGGGTCAGAGGTGGGGGGAGTTTGGGCAGTCAACCCCTTGGTCTTGGTGGAGGGCACGGGCCATCCTACCGACCTCCTCTCTCCATCCCTCTCCCGGGCAGGGATCCCCGAGGACTCCAAGGTGGAGGGCCCTGCGTTCACTGACGCCATCCGCATGTACCGCCAGTGCAAGGAGCTGTACGGCACCTGGGAGATGCTGTGTGGGAACGAGGTGCAGGTGAGGCCAGGGAGGCTGGCGGGGGGGCTGCGCAAGTCGGCGCGGGGCCCACAGGCGGGGCTCTGGAGCGCTGGCTGCAGCTTTGGACGGGTGGTGGCTGAGGCGGATCCCGCAGGGGGAGCTGCTTGGTATTTTGTTCAGTCATTAACTGAGCACCGACCCTGGGCTAGGTGCTGGGGTGCACTGTAGGAGGGACGCAGTCCTGGCCCTCAGGGAGCTGTCTAGAAGGAGAAACAGACGTTTGACAAGTAAACGCACACACTTCCATGTGCAGGCAAGGGGGGCAGGGTGTGGTATTCCAGACAGGGTGGCAGCATGTGCAACGGTCCTGAGGTGGGGCGCCTACAGGATCCTACAGGACACCCAAGCAGGTGAGGTGGGACCTGTGGGAATGATGCTCAGGAGGGAGGGCAATGGAGACGTGGAGCGAAGAGCAGCTTTGAGGGGAGGCTTGAGTGGCCGGGCTTGCCGGAATATGGAGGGGGCTGGGCATGCTCCAACCCCTGCCCTGGCCTGTGCCTCCCGGTCCTAGATCCTGAGCAACCTGGTGATGGAGGAGCTGGGCCCTGAGCTGAAGGCAGAGCTCACCCCCCGGCTGAAGGGGAAACCGCAGGAGCGACAGCGGCAGTGGATCCAGGTGGGCAGACCTGGGCTTGGGAGCAGGGGTGGGGGGCCTGCAGCTGCCTGGCACCCTCAGCCTGGCTCTGACACCTCCGCCCTGCCCACAGATCTCGGACACCGTGTACCGCATGGTGTATGAACAGGCCAAGGCACGCTTTGAGGCCGTGCTGTCCAAGCTACAGCTGGCCCGGCCGGCCATGGAGGCGGTCATCCGCACCGACATGGACCAGATCATCACCTCCAAGGAGCACCTGGCCAGCAAGATCCGAGGTAGGCGGGCCACCTGCTATGGTTGTCATCACCTGGTGAACGTGCTGGGACCACCCGCCCTCCGGGGTCAGGGCGTCCCTCCTGCCTGTTTCAGGGATCCGTTTACATTTCACAGGAATGACTTGATTCATTGATTATTTTTAAAACACCAGAATCAAATCTGAGCCATTGTTCTTCCAACCCCTGTGAGTTGTTTGTCGGCTGTTATTTCTATAGACTCAGATCTTGGTGACCTAAATGATGTTGAGGAGGTTCAAGCCTTCTGTTAATCTTTGGTCATCAGATCTGCCATGTATCGTTTTAGCGACATCAGCTTGACTTTGGTGATTCACATTCAGCCAGCCTTTCCCGGGTCAGTTGATGCTCCTTTCTGTTCCGAGCCTGATGGGATCCTTTCGCTCACTTGTCCTCCATCACACGCTGGCCACAGTTGTGACTGTCGTCAGTTGCCCGAGGGTTATTCTCTAACAGCTGTACTCACTGCGAGCTGGGGAGGACACCGAGAGTTGACATTTGTGTGGAACAAATAATGTTAGCTGGGCAGGGGAGAAGGAGGGACGTCAGAACACCCCCTGGCTAAAAAATGCCTTGGTCAGAATGTCTTGGAGACGGTCCTTGCCCACAGGGAAGCAGCCTTTTCCATAGTTGGGCTGAGTCAGGCCACACCATTCCATAGCAGAATCGGGGTTTGCAAAACCCAGAGGCTCATTGAAGCCACTGAAGTGTTTTTCTTTTTTTTTTTTTTTTTAAATGAAGGAGCAAGACCCCCAGAGGTGAGTTTTCTTCCTCTGGCTAAGCAGAAAAACTGCCAACCTAGAGACCTTTACACTAGCAGTTTTCTTAGTTTCTTGCCATCACAGTTTCAGGAACATCAGGGTCCAGTCTCAGAACTCCGTTATTTGTGCTGCGTTATCAGCTGTTCCTCAAGAATCCTTCAGTTTGCTAATGTTGTCCAGTGGTTTTCTTTAAAGAATAATACGACAGCCTGCCGCTAGCCTGGGGGTCTGGGGTGGTGGGAGTTGCTACCGGGGGTGCCATCCGCTAACCAGCTCCCTCGGTGCAGCCTCCATCCTCCCCAAGGCGGAGGTGTGTGTCCGGAATCATGTCCAGCCCTATATCCCGTCCATCCTGGAGGCCCTGATGGTGCCCACCAGCCAGGGCTTCACCGAAGTGCGGGACGTCTTCTTCAAGGAGGTCACCGACATGAACCTGAACGTCATCAATGAGGGCGGCATCGACAAGCTGGGCGAGGTGAGCCAGGCACTGGCCCCGGGTTTGGGTTTGGGTTGGGGTTTGGTCTGGCCCCCCCGTCAGACCCTCACTGTGATCAGGGCTGGCCGCTCCCCTCCGGGGCATAACCTGTGAACGGAGGGGCTGCGGGAGACCGAGGGGCCGGGCAGGTACACAGATGCTGTTTCGTGCACCCCACAAATGGAGCCAGCCCCTCTCACTTCCAAGTTCGCTGGTTCTCGGGGTGAACGGTCTTCCACAGACCCCATATTGGGGTAGTCGGCTGCCTGGAGCCCCACATGATTGTCAGGTGCAGATAGAATTGGTCCTGTAATCTTAGCCTCTTCTACACCCCGAACTGAGTCCCTTGACAATAATAATCATAGAATTTGAGAGCCATAGAAGACCTTAGAGATCATGAAAAACCATCTCCTGATTTGGAGGCTGAGGAAACTGAGGCTAAGAGAAGGTGAGCAATTTGCCCAGGGTCACGCAGCACCCGGGCTGGCCTCTCCCCACATGCTGTGCTGCCGGACCCCGCTCCTCCTGCCTCCTGTCCCGGGTCCTCCAGCGCTTGCCCTTGTGGCCGCCACCCCCGGCTGGCCTTCCCGGGTGCCAGCCGCAGGGCTGGGGGCTGCCTGGCTACTCTGGCGGCCCCCGCTCAGGTCCCGCGTACCTCTGCCTCCCTGCAGTACATGGAGAAGCTGTCCCAGCTGGCGTACCACCCCCTCAAGATGCAGAGCTGCTATGAGAAGATGGAGCCGCTGCGGCTCGATGGGCTGCAGCAGCGTTTCGACGTGTCCAGCACGTCTGTGTTCAAGCAGCGAGCCCAGATCCTCATGCGTGAGGTGAGCCCAGGGTGCTACCCCAGCTCCCCCCGCACCCGCCGTCCCCAGGTCCCCATCTCCTGGGGAGGAGGCCCTGCCTCTGTGGCCTTCCTCCCCGGCCCCCTCCTCGTCCTCCTCACGGGCCTCGCTGCAGCCACGCTCGGCCCCGGCGTGCTCTCTGCTGCGCTGCTCTCTGGTCTGTTCGGACACTGTCCCTCTGCCCACCTGGCTAATTCAGACTCATCTTTTGGGTCTCAGAGACCCCTTCCTCTGGGAGGCCCTCCTTGCTCCCTAAGCCCCTTCCCACAGGGCCCAGGGCCTCTGGTTCCCTGAGGCAGGGACTGGCCCTGGTGCCCGGCCCTGAGCCAGCACGCTAGACACTCAGTACAGGAGTGAGCGAGTGAACGGGCAGCTGAGCACGCAGGCGCCCCTCCTGCCGGCGGGCACCCCTTTCACGTGCCCCGTGGTGTGCCCCACCGGCAGCAAATGGACAACGCTGTGTACACCTTCGAGACCCTCCTGCACCAGGAGCTGGGGAAGGGGCCCACGAAGGAGGAGCTGTGCAAGTCCATCCAGCGCATCCTGGAGCGGGTGCTGAAGGTGAGCCGCCGGCCTGGCCCCACCCCTCCACCCAGGGGGACGCGGGGGCTCGGGTCAGACCAGGGGCCGGTGGAGCTCCCTGACCCAGAGCCCCGGCCCCGGCCCCTCTTTCCTGGCAGAAATACGACTATGACAGCAGCACGGTGCGGAAGCGCTTTTTCCGGGAGGCTCTGCTGCAGATCACCATCCCGTTCCTGCTCAAGAAGCTGGCGCCCACCTGCAAGTCGGTGAGTGCGCCCTCTCCCCCGACTCCCCTCCCACACCCCTCCCCCACCCCTCCCCCCACTCCCCTCCCCCACCCCTCCCCTCCCCCTGCTAGCCCCAGCCCTGGGCCTGACCAACAGCCCTGGCCACCCCTCTCTGCTCCCACCCACAACCCCGCCCGGCAGGAGCTGTCCCGGTTCCAGGAGCTGATATTCGAGGACTTTGCCAGGTTCATCCTGGTGGAGAACACGTACGAGGAAGTGGTGTTGCAGACGGTCATGAAGGACATCCTACAGGGTGCGTGCCTCCCGGCCCCCGGGGGCTGGCTGCAGAGCTGGGTGGGGGGTGCTGCTGCTGTTGGGACCCTTACTGCCTGGAGGGTGGTGGAGGTGGCCACCCAGAGGTCTTCCTGGTGGGGTCAGCTAAGCTACAAAGAAAAGAGAAGACTTACGCCGTGGGCTGGGGTGGGCCCACTACTAGCGGTGTGGCCCCAGGAGGGTAGCATCGCATCCCTGTGCCTTAGTTTGTTTGTGGGTCCTTGACATTTTGGGGAGCATCAGGTGAGTGACAGGGTTTAGGGTCACAGCCCCTGCTTCCCGGCATTGAGGCCTGAAATAAGCCTCGTCCCAGTCACAGCACCCACTCAGGCCGAGGGAGGCCTCTGGGGGATGATGCAGGTCACAGCTGGGCACACTAGGGTGTGCTGGCGGCCGTCGGCCCCGTGGTGAACGTCCCGACACCGCCCTCTTGTCCTGTAGCCGTGAAGGAGGCCGCCGTGCAGAGGAAGCACAACCTGTACCGGGACAGCGTGGTCATGCACAACAGCGACCCCAACCTGCACCTGCTGGCCGAGGGCGTGCCCATCGACTGGGGCGAGGAGTACAGCGGCAGCAGTGACAGTGGTGGGGACCCCGGCAGCCCTGGTACCCCGGAAGCAGCCATCCTCTCGGAAAAGCGCCGGCGTGCCAAGCAGGTGGTGTCCGTGGTCCAGGACGAGGAGGCGGGGCTGCCCTTCAAGGCTGTCCCGGAGCCGCTAGCACCTGCGTCCGCAGACAGCATCACCGAGCTCCATGGGCTGCTGGCCCAGGATCAGCAGGCCGAGAGCCCCCCGCCGGCCGGCCCCCTGCTCAATGGGGCCCCCACCCAGGAGAGCCCGCAGCCCGGGGCGGCCCCTGAGGCCGCCTCACCCCTCCGGCAGCTCCCGCCTGGAAAGGCCTCGGACCTCGAGCCTCCCAAGCCCAGTGACCAGGAGACCGGGGAGCAGGTGTCCGGCCCTGGCGGCCACCCCCCCATCCATACCACCACCGAGGATGGTGCAGGGGTGCAGACTGAGTTCTAGGCCAGTCGCCCCCGAGCTTCTGTTGGACATGGCACACGGGCCACTCCCTCCGAGGCACTGGAAGGCTTGGCTCTGGGCGGGGAGCACTGGATCTGTGCCTTCCGGGTGGGGATGGGGCCGGGCTGGTGTGGCACCTCTGGGGCTGGGCGGGGACGGGCCCACCTGAGTCACTTTATTGGGTTCGGTCACACTTGGTCTGTTTTCTCTTCTGTGGGATGATCTCGGCTTTCCTTCTCCTGCTGGGGACAGAGCACAGCGGAGGGGGCTGGGAGCACTCGGTGGCCCTGGGTCCCTGAGTTCTCCCTCCCTGCCCTGCCTCTGTGGCCCGTTTCCCTCGTGGGTCTTGCCATTCTTGGGAAGAGGGCGGTAAGAGTAGCATCTGCTGTGACACAGAGCCCATGGATCCTCTCTCCTCTCACCAAGGGGCTCGCTGGAACCAGGAAGATGGAGCGCTGAGGCCCGTCTCAGCCCCGCTCCTCCCTCCTCCCGGCTGGGCCCCAGAGGCCAGTTTTAGAGTGGATACTGGCCTTGCTGTCCCGCCCCGGGTGAGGGGATGTGCAAGGAGGGGGCCTTCAGGCTGGGGGAGGGCTGCCTCGCGGAGGGGGATGGGGCCATGGGCCTGAGGAGAGAACAAGAAAGGCCTGGAACGTGCTGGTCTGGGGAGAGGACGTGTCAGAGGGAAGGAGGGCATGACCTCTGCAGAGGTACTGCTGGGAGGGTGGGCGAGGTGGGCGACGTGGCAGATGGAGGGTTGCTGGAAGCTGGGCCTTTGCCTCCCCCTCCACTTGCTGGGGTCCAGTCTCCGGAGTCCCTCTGTCCCCCTGTGCTGGGCTGGGGGGGTGGGGGGCGGTGGCACGTTGCTCAGTGGCAGGGCTGGGTGGGTGTGGACTCTGCAGGCCACTTCCAAGGTACGCGCTGTCCTCCCAGGGAGCTGCGGGGCTCGTGAGGGGCAGGGGGATGGGCCGAGGCACCCCAGGGCACCACTGAGCATTTGGGTCAGGCTGGGGCTCGGCCCCTGCTGCTCTGAGTTTCCAGTCACCCCCACCCTGAAAACTCCAGGACTCTTCAAATGTCCTCATGAGTCACGTGGGGCCCAGCCATCCCCCTTCCTGGGGTGAGGGTCAAGCCAAGACCATCTCCAGGGGCTGGGACCTCCTGGCCTTCCCAGACCCCCTCCCCTGCTGCTTTGAGGGGAGGGTGGGCAGGGCAGAAACGGAGTCCTTCAGGGTCCTCAACCCCATCCCAGCCCTGCATCCTCCATCCCCTCGATCTCCTTCCTGGACCGGGCCCTGGGACCCACAGGACGTGCAGCTCTGGCTGGTGCTCAGGGACCACCCACCGCCCCCCCCTCCAGTCCCCCAAGCCCTAAACTCAACGCCTCACTAACCTCTTTTACCAACACGTTCTGTCTGAAGATGCTCTCCTCTGGTGCCTTCTTTTGTGGTTTTCCAATCAGCCTTCTCAGATCTTGTATTGAAAATATTATGCAAACTGTTTAAGCTTCTACTAATCAATAAATGCTTTATTTAAAGCCAGTGGCCCATGTGTGGTGCCAGCAGGGGGAGACCTGGGCTGGACACTGACTAGGAGCATCTGTGCACCTTGACTTTCTGGGATGGTCGCTTGACCGAGTACTTACAGGTGCGTGGCCAGAGTTCCTCTATTTTCCCATTTGACAGAGGAGAAAACTGAGGCTTGGAGAGAAGGGACACAGCAGGTAGGTGACTAGCCTGCTGGCAGCTCAGATGGCTTCCTCAGCCAGATCCATGCAGGGTGCACCTCTGGCAGTCTCGGGCAACAGTGAGGGCAGGAGGGCAGCTACTTTATGGCCACGTGGCCCTGGGGTGCCCATGGCGGGTGGGCCCGAGGCTCACACTAGATCCAAACAGTGATGCCAGTGTTTTCAAGACTCCTGCTCACACAGCTAGTATTTCTGAGCACCTCCTGTGGGCCGTGCACGTTCTGTGCAAGACTAGGGAGCCTCACAGCAGCTCCAGGTGGCGGGCACCATTGTCACATTTCACCGATGTGTAAACTGAGGTCCAGGAAGGCGGGGAACCTGGGCTGAGGCTATGGGGCCCCCATCACCTTGGGGGACGGTGGCCAGTGGCTGAAGGCTTGTTAACGAGGGCTGAGGTGAGAAAGCAGGGGCTCAGCTGCAGTCTTGCCGTTGACCTTGGCAAGTCACTGAACTCAGCCTCAGGCTTCTCGTCTATAAAAGGGGGGCCTATTGAAGGTTCAAGGAGACCCGCCAAACACTGTGCTCTGCGAGGTGGCCCTGCCCACCGCAGGCCTCAGTCTCCCCTCTTAGCTAAGCAGAGCCCAGGAGGGTGTGTGGGGAGGGGAACCATCAGAGGTCCCCCGGGTACCTGGAAAGCAGGACTCACATGACATGGGCCCTTCATCCGTCCTGTTTCAGCCCACAGGACTGACAGTCGCAACAAGGCAGGGAGAGTGAGGGCCTGTCCCCTGCATCCCGCCGTCTCTTACGCTGTGCCTGCGATGAGCACTCAGTGCTCCCTGGTGGCCGCCGGCCTAGGTCAGGGCTCCATCCATCGTGTCCCTTGCTGAACAGATGGGGAACTAGGATATGGAAGGTTGGCCAGGGTCAGAGTTAGCTGGAGGCAGAGCCCAGGCGCCCCGAGCAGGCCTGCCTCTAGCCCAAAGAAAAAGCTGCCCTTGGCTCAAAACTATCTGCCAGAAAATGCACAATAAAGGTACAGCTCTACAGTGAGTACAAGGGGCATGGCTCCTTCTGCAATTGTGCAATGAACAACCTGCATGGCTGCATGGGTTCAGGGGTCAAGATGCTTCTAGGCGCCAGAGCCAGTGCCACCACGTTCCTGTCGCAGGGCCCGGGACACCCAGCCCCCTGGTCTGGGGTAACGATAACAGAGCGCACAGCACAGCCCACACGGCACCACAAGCTCCGCAGACTTTCTGAGCCCTTCTCTTAGAGCCCTGGTCTCTCCACCTGCAACAAGGGAGGTTTGGATAACTTCACCTTTGGGAACACCGCACCTCCCCCCTTCCCTTCTGACTGAGCTGCGACCCCCTCCCCCTCCCCGGGCTCCATCAGGACCCAGTGATGACGCGGGAGGAGCAGGCTGGAGATGGGTTTATTGACGTTCCCGCTTCGGGTCTGCAAAGCTCAGCGCCTGCCCTTGAGCTGCGTGGGGTGAGGTGCAGATCTGGAGAGCAGAGGGGCCCAGCGTGCGGGGAGCAGCAGAGAGGGAGGCGAGGAGGGGCCGACGTCGCTCGCGGCACCAGGCCCGCCCTGAACACATTCTGGCCAGTCAGTCCGCGGACAGGCCACGGTGGCCTCCCCACCTCTCCCCTCGGCCAGGGCCCTCCTGCACTCCCACCACCCTGCCCAGTGGGACAGCCCTGCCCGGCCTCCCCTGATGAGGCTCCTGGAGGGGCCGGGACTGCCAGAGACAGCTGGGACACTCAGGCCTGTGCTCAGATGGAGGCCCGCTGCCACCCCACACCCCAGACCCTGTCCTCGTGCGGCGGGGGGTCCTCCCTCCTCCTCCACAGTATTCACGCTGGCTCTGTCCTTGGTCAGGAACACTCCTGTCCCCGCCTGGGCCAGGACAGAGGGGCCCGTACTAGCCCATGGAGAACAGAGCGGGAGCTGGAGCCCTGGGCCCGCAGGTGGCAGAGGTGGGGCTGGAGGTGTCAGGCCCGGGCCGGCGCTCAGCGGCTGTGGTAGATGCGGAGGCGCTGGGCGATGTCCTGGCGGCACAGCGGGCAAGTACGCAGGGGCTGGCAGCACTGCTGGCAGCAGCAGACGTGGCCGCAGTTGAGGAAGATCATCTGCGCCTGAGGAGAGAGCGCGGGAGCGTCTGGGCCCCAGCCCGGCCTGGCTCCCTGGGGATGGGGCAAGGGAGGCCCCCGGCCGCTAAAGATCTGACAGCACGGTCGTCATGCGCCAGTCAGCACAGGAGCACATGCCGCCGCCCTTCTTGGTCACTCTCTGGCCCTCTCTGTAACAGCGTGCACGTTTTTCATCCCCACCCTATCTCACCAGCCCGGCTGTTGGATGCGCACGTTGTTCCCAATTTTTGGTTTTTCTATGCACTTTGCCCGGACCCTCGGTCTCAAAACCACCCCAGCATTATGGATTAAAAGCCATGGAAGTGTGTCTGTTCTTTGCTTTAGCATTTCCTCTTTTTAGTAAGTTATCCTAAGGAAGTAACCAAGGATGTGCTCCAAATTCTGTTCAAGGCTGTTCAGTATAGCACTGTTTGTAATAAGAGCTAGGAAGCCACCTCCGGGGCCCAGAGCAGGGGTTTGGTTAAATTTATAACCACCAAGGCCCCCTGTGTCACCGCATTCCCCGAGCCCAGCAAAAACCACAGGGTAATCAAACTGCTAACGTGGCGACCTTTTCTAAGTAGGATCACACTCTGGGGGGAGGGGGGGTATTTTATGTGCTACATTGCTGAATTTTTATAATAGGCACCAATTTTGTTACAGTTTTTAAAACAGGTTTTAAAGTCTCTTCAGAGAAAATTGTGTTGTTGATATTTAATGACTTAATGCATACACGAAGGGAAACTTCCTAAGTGGGAGAAAAAACTCTCTTTTGAAAAAAAGAAAAAAGGCCCAGAAAATGATGTTCGCATTACTCATGTTTGGGTCATGGGATCATGGGTCATTTTAATTTCCTGTTTTTTGCCCAAGAGGCTCCAGACGGCAGGCGCTGGGCAGGCGGGTGGGGGGTTGGGCCCGTTGCCCCAGACTTACCTCCCGTTCCAGGCACACAACACATTCTGAGGTCTGGGCCTCCAGCTCCGCGCAAGGGGCTGATGGTCTCACTGCCTCGGGAAGCTCCTCAGGGGCCGTGGGGAGGACCTCGCCCTGGGGTGGTTTCAGCAGCTCTGTGGGGACAGAGAGGCTGAGGCAGGGTCATGCCCACCTGACCCCGATCCCTAGGGCCTCCCCTGGCTCTGCCTGCCCCAAGTAGACAGTGAGCTGGAGGGGAACGGGATCTGACCAGGATCCTGCCTTCCTACACACCCTCTTATTCCTCTTTGCTGAGCCTCATTCCCCCACCTGTAAAATGGGACAGCTGGGACGCCGGTTAACTGGGGCCTCTTACCCCTAACATACCCTGAATCCTTCACAGCCACCCTGCAAGTAGGGCTCATCACTGTCAGAGATGAGAAATCGGAGGCTCAGAGGGGGAAGCCACTTGCCCGAGGCCACAGGGCCATCTGGTGGTAGAGCGGCCCTGCAGGAGCCCTGGGTAGGACCGGACCTCGCTTGCTCGCAGATTCTCCACCCAGGGGCCCAGGCGCAGGTGACCCAGAGGAGCAGGGAGAGGAGTGACCAACTCTCAAGGCTGCTCCCCCTGTCCCCCGGCAGAGCCCCCAGCATGTCCACTGCTCTGCCCTGGATCCAGCGTCCCCTGCCTGGGTCCCAACCGCCGCGAAGGAGGACATGAGAATTGGTGTCTCTCATTATCACACCACGTGCACCAGCAACATCCCCAAGTCTCTCTCCATCCCTGATCCCCATCCCCTCAGTTCATGTTTTTCATTTATTCTACGGGTTAAATTACAAGTAGTATTTTTTATAATTATAAAAAACCTGAAGTTTTTTTTAAAAAAAGCCTATCACAACCACTGTAGACCCTCTAGGGGTCATGGTGTCCCCCCAGACCATCACTGTAAGGGGGCGCGTCTATATTTAATATAACACATATTGAGTCCTGGGATCAGAAAGAGAACTGCGGGGAGAACTCCCGAGGCTCTCCTGCCCTTCCCAGCCCAGCCCCTCCCTGCAGGGCGGCCACAATCAGGAAGAAGCCCTAAGAGTTACGGTTAGCCTGTCTCTGCCTCAGTTTCCTCATCCCTCAGATGAGGGTAACAATGGTGCCCACCTCACGGGGCTGCAGCAAAGGTGACCTGACACGGTGGTCGTCAAATGCGTGATACCCGTCCTGCTCGGCACACGGGAGACCCGACTCCCGCGCCTTCCCCTGGGTCAGCCGCAGCACCTGCCCTCTCCCGGGCCTCCGGATGAGGGCAGGGCACCTCCTTCACAACCATCACAAACACCTTTCTACGTCCAAACCACAGGCCTGCCCTGGGGCGCAGTGCTGGGCACGGGGTGGGCACTGGTCCGGCTGGTTTCTCCCTCCACTCCAGGGATCCTGTGGGTGGTTCCTGACGTGTGTAGGGTGGGTTTAGGGAGGCCAGAAGGGTCCCCAAACTGCTGTAGGAAAAGTTCTTTTTCTCCATTTTTGGAGTCTGCTTTTCCCATTTATAAATCATTCCTTTAGGAGGGAAGCTGAAGGACCGGCCAGGGTTAGAAGTGGCCCTCAGGACTCGTCCTGAACTGTAAACAGGTGGCGCCCCCAACCGCAGCCCCCACGTGAGGGCTCTGCTCAGGAGAGAGCTCAGCGTCAGTACCTGGCCGGGCCCTGGTCGCGTCCAGCAGCTCCTGGGCTCTGCGCAGGATCTGGTGCTGCAGGCCGGCTTCCGAGACGCCCACCTGCACGGACCAAGGAGGGCAGGTTATGGCCTGGGCTGGGCAAGGGACCTGCTATGCGGTACGGTCAGAGCCACCACCTCCTCCCTGGCTTCTAGCACCCTCAGCTGGAAACGTGGAGGCCTACGAGGGCCCGACAATCCGTACAGCAGAGGGAGACACTGAGGCCCAGAGGGAAACCAACACTAGTAACAGCTACAGTTTAGCAAGTGCAAAGCCCACGCAGGAGCTGTGCTGACAGCTTCACCCGCATGACCCCCCGTCACCCCCGTGACGACCAGGAAGTCAGGACCCTCTGTCGCAGTTCACGCGGTCAGGTGGTTCACACCGAGGCTGAGCTGCTGAGAAGTGGCCGTGCCACAATCACAGGCCCTCAGCCTCCAGAGACAGTGCTCCTGAGCGTGGGCCACACAGCCGTGTCGCCCTTCTGAGCCCCGGTGTCTGCGTCAGCCGAGGGCCGGGCAGTACAGCAAAGCGGTCAACAGCATGGACCCCGGCACCGGGCCAGCCGCCTGGGCTGGAGTCCTGGCTCTGCTGTGTGACCTTGGGCAAACTGCTACCTTGCCGTGTCTCAGCCTCCTCATCCGAAAAATGATGACAATGTCAGCACGTGCCTGCCCAGGTTGTTGGGAAGATTCAATGAATTCGTATGTAAAACATGCTTAGAACAGCGCCTAGCACTGTCAAGTATTTGCCGACATCGGTATTTGTCTCTTTTTGAAGGGTAAATGAATCAGTGCAGCATGTACAAGGCTCGGGCAGTGCTGCTGCTGTGATAACTGTAAATCCATGGGGTGGGGAGGGGGCTGGTCCAGATGAGCTCCAAGGTCCTGGCTGTCCAGCCCAACCAGGTGAAGATCCAATCTGAACAGGGCGGGGCAGGGGGGCAACAATCTGGGGTCAGCAGCACCCACAGCCCTGGCTTTTGTAGCCACATGACTGGGGGCAGGTGGGGCACATGCTCTGGCCTTCTGGGAGCAAGGTGGCCCTGGGACAGCTGATGACGCAGGCCTCACCAAGAACTGCGTGAAGAGCAAGTGGCCCCTTGGCTGGGTCGGGCCAGGGCCCTGCCCGCCGCCCTCACCTCCCCCGAGGGGCAGCTGCTGCCCACCTTGGCCAGGTCCCCAGGGCCCATCCGGCTCAGCATGTCCAGTGAGATGCGGTGGTGGGCGAAGATGGGAAGGTAGTGCTCGGCCGACAGCTCCACCAGGAGGGCCACCAGCTGGCGCTCCAGGCCTTCTTCCTACAGGACAGACCCCAGGGAGAAGCCAAGCGCACCACGGACGGGGAAAAAACCAAGAAGCCATTACTTACTTACAACAGCAAACAAAGAGTTCAAATACATATAACATAATATGTAAAACGTATTCTTGGAACTCTTCCTACAAAAATGGATATGTAAGGGCAGAGAGATAGATGCATGAGGAAGTTAGTTCACTGCCACTCTGTAAATGTGACAATGTAAGCAACTTAAGTACCCATCAAGAGGGGACTGTTTAAACAAATGAGGGCTCATGCAGATCCTAAATGCTGTGCAGTTGTCTGGAAACAACGAGGAGATCTACGCACACGGGCCTGGAGAACAGCCTGTCACTATTGTTGAGGGGAAAAAGGAAGTTGCCAAAATAGACTTATAGAAGGACTCCTGTTTGTTTTTTTTTTTTCCTGGTTGTGCCACGTAGCTTGCAGGATCTTAGTTCCCCGACCAGGGATCAAACCTGTGCCTGCTGCAGTGGAAGCGTGGAGTCTTAACCACTGGACCACCAGGGAAGTCCCAAGAAAGACTCCATTTTTATTAAAAAAAAAAAAAAAAGGGGGGGCGTGTGTGTGTGTGCGTGTGTGTGAGAGGGAGGGAGGGGGAGGGGGAGAGGGGGGGAGAGGGGGAGAGAGGGGGAGAGAGGGGGAGAGAGGGGGAGAGAGGGGGAGAGAGGGGGAGAGAGGGGGAGAGAGGGGGAGAGAGGGGGAGAGAGGGGGAGAGAGGGAGGTGGGGGGGGCTGGGGACCACGTCTGTCCCATCCGCAGCCCCTGCCCTGGGGAGTGCACAGCGGGCTGCGGGTCTCTGCTCCGCCCAGCAGTGACGGTCTTTCAGTCACCAGAACCAACGCTCCTCCCTCTCCTTTCTGTCCCTGTCCGGGTCAAGCACAGGACCTGGTGCACTTAGTCACCAGAAATATGAATGGAATTAAACTGGACAGGTCAGGAAGCCGGGCATCGCTGAGGCCAGAGGCTCCTGCAGGGTGGGCACCAGCAGTCCTCACCTGCAGCTTCAAGGACAAGGGTTTCTGGTTCAAGAGCCGCTGATACTGAATCAGCCAGTAATTCTCCTGCTTAGTTTCGCTTTTGGCTTCTAACTCCGTCTGTCAAGAAGGAAGCAGACACTGTTAGTTACAAGTCAGCGAATAGAAACCATAATGACAGTGACACCTGTGAACTCTGCTCCTCTGAGCACGTGGATGACTTGGTATTTTACAAAGAACTTTCCTACCCACTGTTGCCTCACCATTTAAACTGCTGAGCCCGGAAAGGCAGGAAGCATCACTACCCCCACTTTACTGCTGAGAACGATCTCAGACACAGCATACCTGGTGGGGGGACCGGAACCTGGGCTGCTGACACCTGGTGCCCGTCCCCCCCCTTCCCCGGGCATCATGACTTGGAGCGGGACACCTTCTCATCTGCTTATGGGAAGAGCAAAGCACTAAGCAGCCGTCTTCTTCCCCCAAGAAGGCTTAGTGTGTCCTCTGGGTGCCAGGCAGGGAGAGAAATAAGATTCTAAGGACACCTGCAGCTTCCGGAGTGGGCTTCACCTGACAAAGCCGGAGAATTATAAACATGCTATTCAAACCGATTCCTCCATTCCATCACTGAAACATTCCTGAGTGCTGTTCTGGGCCAGGCACCGTTCTAGGTGCTGAGGACACAGCAGTGAACACACGATACTAACAGCAGCAGCAGCAACGTCAGGGCACTTCGTGTCAGACCGTGCTGTGCGCTGGGAGATGCCCTTGTACTTAATTCTCACAATTCTGTGAAATAGTTTCTACTTCACAGGTGAAGAAACTGAGTGATTAGTTCAGAGTGATTACCAGCCAGCCAAGGTCAAAGAGCTGCCCGTGTCGTGGCCGGGATTCAGACCCAGATCTGTCTTGCCCGGACCCTGTGCTCTCAACCACCCAGCCACCCACCCAGGACTGCAGCCGCGCGCTGGGGGTCGATGTGATGTGGGCGGCAGGATTACACTGCAGGCATCTCCCCAGCGCCCCCTAGTGGCCCCTCCTGTACCTTGCCGAGCTGGCTCCCCTTTTCCGGCCTGGCCCTCTCTGGGCTGTGGGCACACCTCTCTTTGGGAGCCCGTGACCCCGATGGTCATGTCCTGATGAGGTGGACAGTGAGTCCCCGAGGCCCCTTGAGGGCGGGAGCACACGGCCGCGGCATGGCCGCCCCTGCACAGCACTCAGGGCGCGGGTCACACATTAATGCAATTTGAAGGTGAGGCAGCGTGAGGAACAGGCAGCTTCTGACTGGCACAAACACGCCATCTGGGCTCGTGCGGGGCTCGGGAAGAAACTGGTCTCGCCCCTTTCCATCCCTGGCACAGGGCCTGGCCCACGGTGGAGCTCAGAGGACGTCTGGGGCGGTAACAACGCCACAGGAAAGGCTGGGTCCTGACCACTCAGGTGCACTTGGGCTCTGGAGGAAGTGACCCTGACCTGCCACCCTAAATGGGGCTCTGCCACCCTGATGATGTGCCAGAATCAAACCCATGTGGGTCCAGGGGGCAGTTGGGCAACTCCTGCCGAAGGCTTACTAAATGGTCTGCCCTGGACACACCAAGTACTCTCCGGGGCATCTGTCCTGAGCAAATACATACCCATGGCTGTTCTCAAACACTTAGCTGCCGAGACAGCCTTGCTTATTAAAAGTAAAAAAACAGGAAGTATGCTTGACAATAGGCAAACGAGGGCCCATCTCAACGCAGCCACGGAAGGAACGCAGAGGACACGAAAGACAGGAAAGAGCAGGTGCAAACGAGCTGGTGGGAAAGGGGTGCGCAGTTCTGTGTTACAGGCACGTATGCGCATCACCATAAACATGCATCCCGATGTCTGGAAAACATACCTCAAAATATTAGCAATAGACAACTCTCAGAAGTGAGATTCCTTTGTACTTTCCATTTTTTCTTTGACGAACAACAATTATTAGACTAATGAAAGTGTTTCTAAGAACGGCAAGAGCATTTAGGGAAAGCAAACCCATGAGCGACTCTGGACGCGGAAGCCAGACGCACCAGGATCTCCCGGAGCTCCTCCTCTCGCTGTGTCTTCTCTTTGAGCAGCTGCTGGAGCAGGGAGCTCAGGACCCAGCGCTGCTCCGAGATCATCTCCTGCAACACAAGACCACGCCCAGTGCTGGGAAACTCGCAGTACCCCGGCCCAAGAAGTCCCCGCAGCGCCGCGGCAGGATCCCCCTCACTCAGTTCTCAGCTGGCAGCCGGGGGCCACAGTGGGTCCGACTCCATTCAAGGCTCTGTCCCTGATCTCAGGCTGAGAGTTGGGGAAACAGACCAGAGGGGCCTCTCCGCCCAAGCATCCCCTCCCCACCTTCTCACCAGCTTGTACCTCCCTTCCCCAGTGGGTAAGGCCAGGCACGGGATCTAGTGACCGAAGACAGTGCAGTGGTAAGAAACATCAAACAAAGGAAATGACCAGCAGCAGGTACCCGACTTCAGTCTCACTGACTACGGAGCACGCGGACAGAAGCAAACAGCGGGAGGGAGGGTGGGTGAGTGACCCACGCCAGCCGGGAAGGCTCCACACAGACGGAGTGATGTGTAAACCCGAGAAAGCCCCATTTGTGTCCGCGTTCCACTCTTCTCCTCCTCTTGGAAACCCCATGGAGACCCCGAAAACAGGAGCCCCACAGCGCTAATGGGCAGGAGGCATGGGCACCCACCAAGCACGGTGGCTGCATCTTCTTTCAGAGCAACACCAACCCCCGCAAGGCTGAGGCCTTTCCATTTGCTAGCCCACTCCTCTCTGACGGCCCCCAGACACAGGCTGGGCCTGGAAGACTATTTCCCTTTTATGCAGGGGAGACACGGAGGCCCAGGGAGGGGAAGCGACCTGCCTAAGGTCATACGGTGACAGACCCGTGGGACTCCAGACCCCAGCGTTCTTCTCCTGCATCGAGAAGCCCATGAGACAAATGAAGACTGCTCCACTGAGGACAGACACAGGGACGGTGACAGACAGAAGCCTCTGCTCAAAAGCCTGGTACGGGGCACATGTCCTCACACATCACTGATCCAACCCTTCTGCGTACAGCTGGGGAGACTAAGGTACAGAGCAGGGAAAGGGCGGCCCCTCCCCGCCTCCCCGCCTCCCCGCCTCCCCACCCAGGTCACACAGCAAGACTGTGCGGGGACAACCCGGGTCCCAGATCTGCTGTCCAGAACGCTGTCTGCTAGTCCCTGCAGCCGCCACACCTGTGTGAGCAGGACACCCAGGCTGGAGTTCACAGGGCCACAGCTGGGCCCTCTCCTCAGACATCCTTGGGACACCAAGAAAGCTCCTTCCCCAGAGGATGTCAGCCGTGAGAACCAGCGCCCCAGAAGCATGACTTAGAGAGACAGGGAGCTCAGTAGCAACCCAGCTCCAAACCAAAGAAAACACGGAGGTGGAGATGCAGCCTGGGTGAGCCTCGGCAATGAAACCCTCCTTCCTCTGACCCTCCTGCCTAGCAACGGGCTGATCCCAGCCCTAACCTTGGCCTGCGCTGGGCTCGGCCCCCAGACTGGGCTCCCACGAGCCTTCTGGGGCCAGGGCATCCTCCAGCATCACTGCCTTGTCTGCTGGAGAGCAGCTGAGAGGCGGTGGGGGCATTAGTTGGGGGTGGGGTGGGGGACAGGGCAGGCTAGGGAACCCTACATACCTGTAGTGCCTCTGTGTCCAGGGATTTCCTCTTTAACTCCAGCTGTGTCAGCTGCAATAACTCAGTTTCTATTAACTTAATCTAAACAGAAGACGAGACAGGGGTTTTTTAATTCACATTAACCACGGTTTAATCCTGTGCCGCTGCTCTTGGATGGCCAAGTGGATCTAAGAATCCTTTCTGGGGGCGCCCTGCAATGAAGGGGACCTGTGTACCTTGGGAACCTCATCAGTGGGGGTTTAAAAAGAATTCGTTACTTCATGGCCCTGAATGCTTTGCTGCGTGGACACTCTTGTCCTGGACAGTACTGCTGATCAAAAGCCGGGCACAGGGCCAGCCCAGAATGGGTGCTGATCAAGGTATGTGGAATGAAGGGGCTTTCCTTCAAGGTGAGGACCAGAGTGAAGAACAGACACGGAATTCTCACTGAGCCTCTTACCAGTCCAATTCTCTTGCTTCCTCTAAACAGCTGTCACAGAGGAGTGCAGAGGGCAATGGAAGTGACTGAATAATAATAACAATAATAGTAGTAGCTGATATTTATTGAGATTCCACATGCTAGGACTGTGCTGTGCAATTTATTTGCATCATTTCATCAATACCTATTAGGAGGTATTATTGCCTCCATTTTACAGACAAGGAAACTGAGGCTCAGAGAGGTTAAGTAACTTGCCCAAGGACACACAGCGGGTAAGTGAGTGTGCCCTTTCCTTGGGATGTCCCTGCTTGTCTGAAGGGGAAGAGCTGGCCTGGTGGGTCAAAACCACCCATAGTGAGAATGTCTGGGAGTCACCACATACCTTCAGGGTGTGACTGGGGGCTTTTAGCCCTCGGGGTCAGACCCCATGGCCAGTGACTTCTCTACCCTGTGCCTATGACCTTTGTCCCTATGTTCCTATGACCCCACCAACCCCTGGTCAGAGGAATGAGATTCATGTCTGGCAATGTGGGATTGAAATTAAAGGGGGAAATAAAAAGGTAAGTTGGTTTTGGCAAAAAAGAAGAAAAAGGAAAAAACAACCATGCAAAATGTGAAATTCAAAGTGTGCTGAATACGAGGTGATGCGCGTCCCGTAGCCTGAAAGCTCGCTCTGTCTGCCGCCACCCAGGCCACGCGCTCAGGGAGCCCAGCGAGCCAGACACAGCCCTGCTGGACGGGGTGGCCAAGAGGCCCAGCGTGGGGTTCGCCCAAGGCTGCCCGCAGGTCAGCAGCAGAGCCCGGACAAGAGCACACCCCCTCCTCCAGGCCCAGGTCACTCCTCAGCCGACACCAGGCCCTGCCTGCTCGCTCAGGTGGGGGTCAGCCTGTCCCAGCTCCTCAATCTGGGCCGATGGGGACACTGGGGTCTGAGCCGGCTGAGGAGTCCTGCCTGCGGCTGCCAAGCAGTCAAGGCCTCCTGTCCCTCAGCCCTGGGCATCATGAGAAGCAGCAGGCACAGGTCCCACCTGCTGGCATGCACAGTGCTGCCCCAGGCACCTCCTGACACCCTGAGTAGGTTCCATGAGGCTCAGTGAGGGGAGGGAGGTGCTGGGGAGACCTCTTGTCGGGCTGGCCTGGAGCTCCCTCCTCACGCCTCTGAAAGCCCACAGGGCGGGTCTGGGGGGGGCCGCAGCCTGCGCTCACCTGCTTCCGGATCTGCCGATGCATCAGGTCCTTCTTCACCTGGAGAGCCTCAAAGGCCGCCTTCTGCATGGCGCTCTGCAACAGAGAGCACGGCCGCTCAGGGGGCCCGCAGGGAAAACAAAATCTGCGTCAAAGACACCTTAACGTATGCCTCTTCTGTTTCTTAGAGAGACGACAACTTTTCAGCTTACTTGTTTAATTTTTTAAAATAATACTTATTAAGCGCTTACTACGTGCTGGACACCGTGCTCAGGGCTCTTCCCGCGCTGCACATGGAAGAAGCGATGATGAGGGTACCTTCACTGCCCCATTTCACAGATGAGGAAAGTGAGGTTCGGAGAAGTGAACCGGCTGGCACTAGCATGCAAGTCTGTCCAGCTCTCAGCCTCACCTTAACCACGAGGCCTGACATCCCCTCTAAGAAACAGAGCACTTTCCTCAGACAATCTCACAAACACTAAGTCAAAGCGTTTTGGAAGAAGAGAGAGATAGGAGTTGGGGAGAAAGGAAAGAGGAAACGACGGGTCAGGGAGTGGCAGGACAACATCACAGAGGAAGAAAGGAGGGAGGTGATATGAGGGTCGGGGAATGAGACTCCAATAGGGCCTGTAGGGAAAGCTGGGACTGAACAATTTGGACACAGGAGGGAGAAAATCACAGGGGTCCTTCCTGGTCCCGTCCACTCAGCAGCACCTGCTATGCGCCCGCTAAGCTGGCGGGAGAGCAGATGGAGGTGCGGCGGGGTTGGAAGTGAGGAGTCTGGGGGCGCACTCCACGGGGTGGGTACCACCGCCTTCCGCCCGTTATGTCCTCATGATGGAGCCCCACGGAGCACGGGGAGCGGCTGCCTGGGGAGGGCGCCTCTCTAGACTTCAGTGAGCGGAACCCACCGCCCAGAGAGGCCTCTCCCTGCCCCTCATCCTGATGGCCTGTGCGTTTCTCAGCTCTCTAAGCATCTTGGTTCTTGCACACTGTCCAGGAGTCCAGGACGGCGCCTCCACGTGGAGTTCTGCCACTCTGCTCCGGGCTCCCCGTGCCCCTCCTGCCCCCCTCCTGAGCCCCTGCCCCCAGGGCTCACCTCCTGCAGGATCTGGCTAATGGCTTTGTTCTGATCCATCTGTTGCCAGGACAGAATCTGCTGGAACCGCTCATCCATTTCAGCCATGCTGCCAGAAACACAGCAAACTCATGAACATTTCCTGAGCACCTACTATGTGCCAGGTGCCTTGGAGGAGATGGAGATAAACCATTTATTCATTCAACAATACTCATGGAGCGCCTGCTGGGGGCCACATCCTGGGCTTGGGGTGGGGGGCGGACATGGAGCTTTGTCTGAATCCCATGGCCCTGGATGGAGGGTGATGGAGTCTCTGTGTCTCTAGAGTTGGGGAGATGATCTCCCGGGCCCCGTCATCCACCCCTCCACTGGAATCCTTCCTACGATGCCCCCCCTGAAGTGGCTGC
This sequence comes from Balaenoptera acutorostrata, assembly GCF_949987535.1. NCBI lineage: Eukaryota > Metazoa > Chordata > Mammalia > Artiodactyla > Balaenopteridae > Balaenoptera > Balaenoptera acutorostrata. The sequence continues at coordinate 117,379,000 of NC_080069.1, read as the reverse complement.
CCGGCCTCTGCCCACCCACCTCCACCAACAGGGAGCTCATGACCTCCCAGGTGAGCCACTCAGGCTGAGAGAAAGCTGTCCTTCCCGGGCACTAACGTCTCACCCTCCACCCCAGTGTCTCTCACCCTGGCGGTGGACCTGCTCTCATCCCCCTAGAACAAGTCTAGTGACTTTGGCACAAAAATCCAAACTCTGCAAACCTAATATGTCCATACTTTGGTACAATCTTGGGTTTAAGTTTGTCTGTTTCATAATAGTAGCTGTTATTTATTGGACCCTTATGTGGCAGACAGTATGATCATTAATGCCCATTAAATCCTCCAACAACTCTAGGAGTAGGTACTGTGATTTATCCCCTTTTTTCTGATAAGAAAATTGAGGCTCAGGGAGGGAAAATAACTTGCCTAAGACTTCACAGTTAGTTATAGAAGTGGGATGTGAATCCATGTCTGTCTGGCCCTAGTGCCCACACTCCTAAAAACAAGGTCACACCACCAGGAAGGAGGGAGACCCCCTGCATCTGCAGGGACACGGGGAGGCTGGCGTGCTCCAGGTGCCCGGTGGGCGGGGGGGAGGTGGCACCTGCACTGGAGCCACCCAGGTGGGAGGAGAAACACAAGGGCAGCCAGGGCTGTTGGCCCATCCCCGTCTGGGGCTGCTAAGCATCGAAGGAGCTTTTCTCAACTGGCTCTGCCAGGCACTGCAGCTCCTTCAACAAAGCCACGGCGCTGGGGTGAACTTGGAAGGCCAGACCCAAAATGGCTGTCAGCATGAAGGCAACCCCATCACCGTGCCCCCTCCAGTGCACACCACCCATGACCCCCGGAGATTTATAAGTACACCATGGTCAAGAGCACACTGCCTGGGTCAAACCCTAGCTCTGTCATCGGCTAGTTGTGTTTCCTTAGGGTCCAACTAGAAAAGTCACTTAGACCAGAGGTAACTTGCTCCTGACAACATGGCCAAGGGTGGGGTGGCCCAAGGCAGGAGATTCCAATGCCAGCTCTCACCCTATGGCCCTGGGCCCTGAGCCAGCTCCCCAAAGTCCCTCACTCGGGAAGCCTCTTCCTTACCTTACCTAGAACAGGCCTGCTGGACCAAGTTCTGCCTCTGAGCCTCGGAGGCCATCTGGATGAGCTGGGTCTTACAGCTCTCAGTAAGCATCTGCTGCATGGCCGCTGAGGAAACATGGGGGTGGGGTGGGGACAGGGCTGAGCGGCCACTCCTGGGGGGCCTCATGGGCGTTACCTGGGCATCCACCTGACAGTCACCCTTAGAAAAAAATCTCTTTTTTTAAATTATAGAAGTAACTTCAGCTTGAAAGTCTGATTAGTTGTAAAACACTGAACAACATACACATAATCTTCTATAGTCTCGTCACCCAGAAATATTATTACATTTTGATATATATTCTTCTGGTTAATTTTTAATGCATATTGATGGATTTTTAAAAATTTAAATGAAAGAATTAAAAGCAGGGACTTGAACAGATATTTGTATACCCATGTTCATAGCAACATTATCCACAATAGGCAAAAAAGGTGGAAACAACCCAAGTGCCTATTGATGGACAAATGGGTAAACAGAATGTGGTCTATCCATGCAACGGAATATTAATCAGTCTTAAAAAGGAAGGAAATTCTGACATAAGCTACAACGTGGATGAACCCTGAAGACATTATGCTATGTGAAAGAAGCCAGTCACAAAAGGACAAATACTGTATGATTCCACTTATACAAAGTACCTAGAGCAGTCAAATTCATAGAGACAGAAAGTAGAATGGTGGTTCTACAGGGTCCGGGGGAGGGGGAAGTGGGGAGTTCCTGTTTAGCAGGTATAGAGTTTCACTTTGGGATGATGAAAAAGTTCTAGAGGTGGATGGTGGTGATGGTTGCACAACAATGTGAATGTACTTAATGCCACAGAACTGTAAACTTACAAGTGGTTAAAATGGTAAATTTTATGCTTTGTATATTTCACCATAATAAAAGAAAATTAAAATGTTATCACACTAAATATACCACTTTCTCACCCTTTATGAATGCATCCCTATGTCAACATGCTGACGTGATGTTAATAGCTACAGAATACTACAGTGCCTGGATTACCAAAGTTTAAGATAATCCTCTGTTTCAGAGCATTTGGAGTCTTTCTGCGATTATTAAATGATACTGCTATAAATATCCTTGCTCAGATATCTTTGTGCACATCTATTTGATTATTTCCTAGAATAATTCTTAGAAGTACACAGTTTTAAGGTCATGAATGATGTATGCCAGTTACCCTTTCTGCCCTCCCGAAAGAGCCTGCTGATTCATACTCCCTTTGGCAGCACACAGGACAGCCTGATACCATATGCCCTCAACAACTCTGGGTTATTACCTTTTCTTGCCTTTTCATTATTTTTATTGAAATTTTTCAGTTATAAAAATAATACATGTTAGGGCTTCTCTGGTGGCACAGTGGTTGAGAATCTGCCTGCCAATGCAGGGGACACGGGTTCGAGTCCTGGTCTGGGAAGATCCCACATGCCGTGGAGCAACTGGACCCGTGAGCCACAACTACTGAGCCTGCGCGTCTGGAGCCTGTGCTCCGCAACAAGAGAGGCCGCCACAGTGAGAGGCCCGCACACCGCGATGAAGAGTGGCCCCCACTCGCCGCAACTAGAGAAAGCCCTTGCACAGAAACGAAGACCCAACACAGCCAAAAATAATAAATAAATTAATTAATTAATTTTAAAAAAAATTAAAAAAAAAAAAGAAAAAAATAATACATGCTCAGTTTCTAAAATAGCTAAGTAATAGGGAAGTTTGAAAAGGTGGGAAAAAAAAGTTCCTTAACACTGAGCCTATTTCCAATCTGTTAATTTGATAAACATCCTTCCAGAAATGCAAACACAATCTTTCTCTTTATAAATGGTGGATGATGGTGAACTTTAAAATAGGGACATTGGAGACCTTCAAGATGGCGGAGGAGTAAGACGTGGAGATCACCTTCCTCCCCACATATACATCAGAAATACATCTACATGTGGAACAAATCCTACAGAACACCTACTGAACGCTGGCAGAAGACCTCAGACTTCCCAAAAGGCAAGAAACTCCCCACGTACCTGGCTGTGTGGCTGACAGGGTCTTGGTGGTGTATATAGGGTGTCAGGCCTGTGGCTCTGAGGTGGGAGAGCCGAGTTCAGGACATTGGTCCACCAGAGACCTCCCAGCTCCATGTAATACCAAATGGCGAAAGCTCTCCCAGAGATCTCCATCTCAACGCTAAGACCCAGCTCCACTCAACACCAGCAAGCTACAGTGCTGGACACCCTATGCCAAACAACTAGCAAGACAGGAACACAACCCCACCCATTAGCAGAGAGGCTGCCTAAAATCATAATAAGGTCACAGACACCCCAAATCACACAACCGGATGCAGTCCTGCCCACCAGAAAGACAAGATCCAGCCTCATCCACCAGAACACAGGCACTAGTCCCCTCCACCAGGAAGCCTACACAACCCACTGAACCAATCTTAGCCACTGGGGGCAGACACCAAAAACAACGGGAACTACGAACCTGCAGCCTGAGAAAAGGAGACCCCAAACACAGTAATTTTAGCAAAATGAGAAGACAGAGAAGCACACAGTAGATGAAGGAGCAAGGTAAAAACCCACCAGACCAAACAAATGAAGAGGAAATAGGCAGTCTACCTGAAAAAGAATTCAGAGTAATGATAGTAAAGATGATCCAAAATCTTGGAAACAAAATGGAGAAAATACAAGAAACGTTTAACAAGGACCTAGAAGAGCTAAAGAGCAAACAAACAATGATGAACAACACAATAAATGAAATTAAAAATTCTCTAGAAGGGATCAATAGCAGAATAACTGAGGCAGAAGAACAGATAAGTGACCTGGAAGATAAAATAGTGGAAATAACTACTGCAGAGCAGAAGAAAGAAAAAGAATGAAAAGAATCGAGGACAATCTTAGAGAACTCTGGGACAACATTAAACGCACCAACATTCGAATTATAGGGGTCCCAGAAGAAGAAGAGAAAAAGAAAGGGACTGAGAAAATATTTGAAGAGATTATAGTTGAAAACTTCTCTAATATGGGGAGGGAAATAGTCAATCAAGTCCAGGAAGCGCAGAGAGTCCCATACAGGATAAATCCAAGGAGAAACATGCCAAGACACATATTAATCAAACTATCAAAAATTAAATACAAAGAAAAAGTATTAAAAGCAGCATTTAAGAATCTGTAAAAAATACAAGCACATGAAGGCTAAACAATACACTACTTAATAACCAAGAGATCACTGAAGAAATCAAAGAGGAAATCAAAAATTACCTAGAGACAAATGACAATGAAAACACAATGACCCAAAACCCATGGGAAGCAGCAAAAGCAGTTCTAAGAGGGAAGTTTATAGCAATACAATCCTACCTCAAGAAACAAGAAACATCTCAAATAAACAACCTAACCTTACACCTAAAGCAATTAGAGAAAGAAGAACAAAAAAACCCCAAGTTAGCAGGAGGAAAGAAATCATAAAGATCAGATCAGAAATAAATGAAGAAGAAATGAAGGAAACGATAGCAAAGATCAATAAAACTAAAAGCTGGTTCTTTGAAAAGATAAACAAAATTGGTAAACCATTAGCCAGACTCATCAAGAAAAAAATGGAGAAGACTCAAATCAATAGAATTAGAAATGAAAAAGGAGAAGTAACAACTGACACTGAAGAAATACAAAGGATCATGAGAGATTACTACAAGCAACTATATGCCAATAAAATGGACAACCTGGAACAAATGGACAAATTCTTAGAAAAGCACAATCTTCTGAGACTGAACCAGGAAGAAACAGATAATACAAACAGACCAATCACAAGCACTGAAATTGAGACTGTGATTAAAAATCTTCCAACAAACAAAAGCCCAGGACCAGATGGTTTCACAGGCGAATTCTATCAAACATTTAGAGAAGAGCTAACACCTATCCTTCTCACTCTTCCAAGATATAGCAGAGGGAGGAACACTCCCAAACTCATTCTATGAGGCCACCATCACCCTGGTACCAAAACCAGACAGATGTCACAAAGAAAGAAATCTACAGGCCAATATCACTGATGAACATAGATGCAAAAATCCTCAACAAAATACTAGCAAACAGAATCCAACAGCATATAAAAAGGATCATACACCATGATCAAGTGGGGTTTATCCTAGGAATGCAAGGATTCTTCAGTATATGCAAATCAATCAATGTGATAAACCATATTAACAAACTGAAGGAGAAAAACCATATGATCATCTCAATAGATGCAGAAAAAGCTTTCAACAAAATTCAACACCCATTTATGATAAAAACCCTCCAGAAAGTAGGCATAGAGGGAACTTACCTCAACATAATAAAGGTCATATATGACAAACCCACAGCCAACATCGTTCTCAATGGTGAAAAATTGAAACCATTTCCTCTAAGATCAGGAACAAGACAAGGTTGCCCACTCTCACCACTATTATTCAACATAGTTTTGGAAGTTTTAGCCACAGCAGTCAGAGAAGAAAAATAAAAGGAATCCAAATTGGAAAAGAAGTAAAGCTGTCATTGTTTGCAGATGACATGATACTAGAGAATCCTAAAGATGCTACAGGAAAACTACTAGAGCTAATCAATGAGTTTGGTGAGGTTGCAGGATACAAAATTAATGCACAGAAATCTCTTGCATTCCTACCTTTACACCAACAACGAAAAATCAGAAAGAGAAATTAAGGAAACACTCCTATTTACCACTGCAACAAAAAGAATAAAATACCTAGGAATAAACCTACCTAAGGAGACAAAAGACCTGTATGCAGAAACTATAAGACACTGATGAAAGAAATTAAAGATGATACAAACAGATGGAGAGATATACCATGTTCTTGGAGTGGAAGAATCAACATTGTGAAAAGGACTCTACTACCCAAAGCAATCTACAGATTCAATGCAATCCCTATCAAACTACCAATAGCACAGAACTAGAACAAAAAATTTCACAATTTGTATGGAAACACAAAAGACCCCGAATAGCCAAAGAAAAACGGAGCTGGAGGAATCAGGCTCCTGGACTTCAGACTATACTACAAAGCTACAGTCATCAAGACAGTATGGTCCTGGCACAAAAACAGAAATATAGATCAATGGAACAGGATAGAAAGCCCAGAGATAAACCAACGCACATATGGTCACCTTATCTTTGATAAAGGAGGCAAGACTATACAATGGAGAAAAGACAGCCTCTTCAATAAGTGGTGCTGGGAAAACTGGACAGCTCCATGTAAAAGAATGAAATTAGAACACTCCCTAACACCATACACAAAAATAAACTCAAAATGGATTAAAGACCTAAATATAAGGCCAGACACTATAACACTCTTAGAGGAAAACATAGGAAGAACACTCTATGACATAAATCACAGCAAGATCCTTTTTGACCCACCTCTTAGAGAAATGGAAATAAGAACAAAAATAAACAAATGGGACCTAATGAAACTTAAAAGCTTTTGCACAGCAAAGGAAACCATAAACCAGATGGAAAGACAACCCTCAGAATGGGAGAAAATATTTGCAAATGAAGCAACTGACAAAGGATTAATCTCCAAAATTTACAAGCAGCTCATGCAGCTCAATATCAAAAAACCAAACAACCCAATCCAAAAATGGGCAGAAGACCTAAGTAGACATTTCTCCCAAGAAGATATACAGATTGCCAACAAACACATGAAAGGATGCTCAACATCACTAATCATTAGAGAAATGCAAATCAAAACTACAATGAGGTATGACCTCACACCAGTCAGAATGGCCATCACCAAAAAATCTGCAAACAATAAATGCTGGAGAGGGTGTGGAGAAAAGGGAACCCGCTTGCACTGTTGGTGGGAATGTAAATTGATACAGCCACTATGGAGAACAGTATGGAGGTTCCTTAAAAAACTAATAATAGAACTACCACACGACCCAGCAATCTGACTACTGGGCATACACCCTGAGAAAACCATAATTCAAAAAGAGTCATGTACCACAATGTTCACTGCAGCTCTATTTACAATAGCCAGGACGTGGAAGCTACTTTTTAACAATTTGCCATGTAACCTAGATTCCTATAACTTGGACTGTAGCTTTGTTTTAGCTCACGTGGGAGCTTTCTTTCAAAGTATGATTAAATCCTCCTGATTTTTTTCCACCCCTGCACTAATCCTTTAAAATGAATGCAGAAACTTTTAAAACTGATAAGTTTATCTTGTATTATCAATGGAGACTTTTCTGTCTAATCATACTACTTGTTCTACTGCTTTTTGTCCATTGATATTCCCATAGCCCTTTTGAAAAAGTGTGTTTTGGTAGAAATTAAGTTGTATGCCCTTGGGCCATACAACTTAGTTTTTAGTTCTGAAGATGGATGGATAAAGAAGATGTGGCGCATATACACAATGGAATATTACTCAGCCATAAAAAGAAATGAAATTGAGTTATTTGTAGTGAGGGGGATGGACCTAGAGACTGTCATACAGAGTGAAGTAAGTCATAAAGAGAAAAATAAATACCATATGCTAACACATATATATGGAATCTAAAAAAAAAAAAAAAGGTTCTGAAGAACCTAGGGGCAGGACAGGAATAAAGACACAGATGTAGAGAATGGACTTGAGGACACGGGGAGGGGGAAGGGTAAGCTGGGATGAAGTGAGAGAGTGGCATGGACATATATACACTACCAAATGTAGAAGAGATAGCTAGTGGGAAGCAGCCACATAGCACAGGGAGATCAGCTCGGTGCTTTGTGTCCACCTAGAGGGGTGGGATAGGGAGGGTGGGAGGGAGACGCAAGAGAGCGGGGATATGGGGATATATGTATATGTATAGCTGATGCACTTTGTTATAAAGCAGAAACTAACACCATTGGAAAGCAATTATACTCCAGTAAAGATGTTAAAAAAAATAATAAAATAAAATAAAATAGGGACATTAATGGTATGATACCTCATCGGGAGGTAGTAGGATGAAATGGTGTATGGAAAGTGCTGGCCTACTGCCTGGTACACAGTGAACCTCGGCTAAAGGTGCACACAATATCCCATTCTATTACTCAGGCTCTGAAGAATGGGGTGATCCAAAAAGAATCATTCCTTATTTTAAATAACAACGAGGAACTGCCTCCTTGCCTTCCCTGCCACGTGGCTTGATGTTCTCAGGATCAGATGGGGAGACCTCCCTCTTGTTTGTGTGGACAGTGTGGTGCCCCAGGACCACTCAGGGAGCGACAGGAAGGCGAGTTCCCAGGGGCTCAAGAGAGGCCACCGCAGCCCTTGAGGAGAGTAGCCCTAACAGCCACGCTTTGTGAACAGCTCACTTTATGCCAGCATGATCTTATCTGACGCTCATAATGACCCTACGAGGCAGATAATTACCTTTCTCCCCATTTTATAGACATGAAAACTGAGAGGGACCAGTAATGCCCCTTAGGTCATACGGCTTGTGCCTGAGCTGGGATTCTGAATCCAAGTTCAGCCTGACCTGACCTTCAGAGCCCATGCTCCATGACGGGACTTGACCGCTCCTCTTGAGGGGTAACACTCAGCGCCCTCTGTACATGACCAAAAGAGGGATGGCTGTCCACTCCTGCCCCTCAGTTGGCCACGCTCTGCTCCCAGGACCCCGCCCCGCCCTGCCCCACCCCGAGACTCACAGGCGATCTCACGGCGCCGTAGGTTCTCTGTCTCCTCCTGGGTTATGGACATCAACTGTTCCATTCTTATTCTAGAAAAAAATCGATCCACTTATTCAGCAAATGCATCAGTAACATTTCCAACAGGGAATCCCATCAGATGAACACCACCCTCCTTCAAGAAGTGCTCCCAGATGTGAGAACTTAGGCATGCTCTCTGAATGCCCACGGCATCATGCGTCTCCACTGGGGCCCTGTTAACTTTAAGAGTTTCTTGCATAAAAAGATAAACATTCCCTTAGAAAAATGGGCCAAGGATACAGACAGCCAATTCACTGATGCTTAAATAAAAGTGACCAAAGAACATATGGAAAGATTCTTAACACCATTGATAATGAAAGAAGTAAAATCCTTTCACCTGTCGGGTTGGCTGAGATTAAGAAAACTGATAACCACTGGTGATGGCAGTGAAGGTGGAGAAGTGGGTACTTCATATACTGTTGAGAGGAGTGTGAACTGGCAAAATGTTTTTGGAAGGCAGTCTGGCAATACTATCAAAGTGTTCTTCGAATATTGCCTTTAAAAACATTCACATAAGTGCGTAAGAGTATATCTAGAAGATGTTTTACAGTAATATTGTCTGTAATTATGAAACGCCAGAAACCACTTAAATGTTCAGAAGGCTATTTACGTAAATTATGATATAATGATATAGTGGAATTCGCTACAGCTATTACAAATAATGAGGCTTTTGGCATGGAAATACATCTGTGATATAATAAGTGAAAATTTAAAAAGTAATGGCATGTATGTATGTGCATGTTGCTTGTGTGTACACTTTTTGCCCCCCACACCAAACTGGTACAGTGGCTGGGAGGGGGACAACATCCTTTAATATGTTTCTTGCAGGGTCTGACTTCATCAGAAGCAGCATGTGTGGTCTGAGCACTCCTGCCTCCTGACCAGGCCCACAGGCTGCTCAGGGGAAGGCCGTATCTGGTGCATCCCTGGACCCTAGGCATAGCCCAGGCCCAGCCCAGAGAGGGCACTCAGTCAGCGTGCTGAATAAGCGATGCCACCGGCCACAGCTCAGCTCGGCCTAGACCGCCCTGGTTGCCACTGCCCCCGGCGGAAGTGGACGGGGTGGTGGGGTTACACTGCAACCCCATGGGAGCCCCCTGCAGGAGGCCTGCACAGGTAGCCAGGAGCCAGGAAGGCTGGGCCCACGGGGAGGGGAGGCTCCCCAAAGCACAGCAGCCAGGTCCACACTGATAGTCTAGGGTGCCTGAGAACCAGGAGGGATTCACATTAACACCCAGGGAATGGGGGGTAGGGGCCGTCCCTCCTTTCCTAATCACTAAGGTGGGCACCTCAGTGCAGTCGATTTGAAACGTGCAGAAAACACAAAGGGGAAAAACAAGATCAGCACATCCAATTCCTGCCTCTCAAAAATGTTCAATGTCCTTTTGCTTTCTGAGCACAGATATAGGCAGAGTGTCTTTAAGAAATGATATGCTGTAGACACCACTTTTCGACTTAGCAATATGGTGTATTTCCCTTAATAAGGAATGTTCTTCTATAAGATATTTAATGGTTACAGATTATTCCTCTGTACATAATTTACGTAACCAAGTTTTTCTTCCCAGAAATGTGGACTTTTTTCTATTTTTTTATTCTAAAAATATAGTAGGACATTATATATACATTCTTATTCACGTCTCTGAATTTTTCTCAGGAGTGTCTATGTGCTTTAACAAACTTGAAGGCAGCGATTCTTTCTAATTCAATACTCCCTGAGGTGAATCTCCTCATAGCTTTAGGAAAACTTTCTGGCATAATCCTTGAGAATCACAAGACCTTCTCTCCCCAGAGCCATGCATCCCCAGGAAGGAAGGCAGCGCCCAAAAAAAACACTAGAGCAGAACACTTACCTTTCATTTTCCAGCGACTTCAGAATCTCGGAACTTTTCTTTTGCCTGTGGAGGAAACCATGAAAAGCCTGTAGTCACCAGCGGGCCCATTTCCAACAGAATGGCTCAGGGGGGCTTAGGCACCGACCACTTAGGGCCTCTGTGTTCTCAGGCCAATTCCTCAACCACTCCAAACCCCAGCTCCTCATCTGTGAAATGGAAATAATAATTTAAAACTTCACGGACTGTTGGCAATGAGTGAATGAGAAAATAAAAAGTGCCTGACATGTAACAAGCACTCAACAGATGGCAGCTTTCACGGGCGCCCTCGGTGGTGAGCGCGCCGTGCACAGCAGGCTAGCCGGCTCCCTCAGGCTCTGCGTAACTGCGGGCGAGGGAGGAGAAAGAGACTCAGAGGACAGTGGAAAGGGAGGCTGGAAGCAATGGGTGGGGGGGGGGGAGCCTGTTTCTGAAATCTTTCCCCAAGAGACCCCCAACTAACCCTTCTCGGGCTCCTTGAGACCTCTATCTGATCTGCTCCCTGCAGCTCTTGCCTTGGACAGGATCTGTGTTAAGGCCAATCTCACTATAAGGCAAAGGGCTGTCCTCAGTGTGACTGGTGACTTGAAACCCAAAATGCTGGCGCAGGACGTGATTCTGACTTGTTAAACTTACTTATTTTACAGATGGGAAACTTGGGAGGCAAAGGTCCAATCAGTAGCAGCCCCAAAACAAGAGGCAAACCTGGTCATGCCCAGATCACCTTCTTTTTAAGTTGGTGTGAATTGCAGCACCGAGACCTTGGGCAGAATCAGAGACCGTGAGGGAGAAATGGACCTCTATCCTGAGCTCCTCAAAGGGTATCAGGTGGGGGAAGGTCTCTGGGTCTGGGGGCCGGCTGGATGGGAGCCTGACCTCTGATTCTCCTGCAGGAGCTTCTGGATCCGGTTGGAGATGCTCTGCTCTGTCTGCTTCAGCTGCTCCTGCAGCCGCTGACGCTCTGCATCCAGGTAGCGCTGGCGCTCGCTCAGGCCCTGCTCCAGCCGGGACTGCTCCTGCGGCAGGACAGGCAGAGGTCCTGAGTCAGTGGGGGGGACCACCCCCCCACCCCCCCACCCCCCCACCCCCAGACGCCACAGGGCAGCAGCCAGGGGCCCTGGCCTGGGATGCGGAGACTAGGTTTCCTGTCTCTGGCCTGCCAGCCCTTTCCGCATGACCTTGGACCAGGTGTGTCTAGGCCTCTGGGTGTCCAGGCACCGGAGGAGGCTGGATGAGGTGATCTGTATGGACACCCCCCCACCACCACCCCATGTCCTGGAGGAGGAAGTGAGAGAGCTCACTCCCACCGCCTTCCCACAGCAGAGGGACCTCAGCCTGAGTCAGGAGGCCCCTGGCAGAGGGAGCAGACAGGCCTGACCCCACTTAGCTGCTCACGAACCTCCTTGACCGTCTGAAGGATCTCGTCCTTCTGGCTGTTGCTCTGCTGAAGGAGCTGGGCGTGCTCTCGCTGCCCGAGTTCCAGGCGCCGTTCGAACTCGAGTTTCTCCAGCATCTTTTGTTCCTACAACAATGTAGATCCTGGTGAGTACTGGCACAGGCTCTGTGGGTGTTAGGACATGACAGCAGGGGGAATCCACCCCCCAACTCTGAACGGTACAGGTGACAGGTCTGAACACTGAGCCTCGCCCCCGCAGGGCCCGACTGTAATAAAACGGGCTCTTCACTGGCACAGGCTAGTGGGTTAGAGCCTGGGGTTGGGCTCAACCTCTCCAAGCCTCAGTCTTCTCATCTGTCAAATGGAGACACCCTCCCAGCCACCGAGGCTGCATGAGACTGTGGTGAGGCAACGTACGTAAGGGGAAAGAGTTACTTTACCCTCTAATTTAGAGCCAGGAAGAACTTGTTTCCTCAAATCTTTTATAATAGTTGAGATGTTTAATGAGAAGAAAAGTGACAGAGGACAAAAGGCATTTTCTTACCTTCCTCTTCTCATAGTCTGAGAACCTATTCTGGGAGGAAAAAAAGAGAGTGGGGTCAAGAGAAGGTGGGCAGCAGCGGTCCTCACTGGACAGAGTCCCCGGGGCAGCCTGACACCACTCAGATTTGCAGGCGCTGCATCAGAGGGCTGGGGCGGGTGGGATGAGGGGGATGCCTGTTTGATAAAGGGTTCCAGATGGTTCTGGTGGACACGAGGGTTGAGAACCACTGGGCTTGGCCCACTGTAGGAGGGTCTTCAAGGCAGTTCTGTTGATGCAGCACTGAGAAGGCATGGTGCTCCGAAAAGGAGACCAAGAATGGGTATCTGATTCCCTTGTATGTCTGTATAACACACCTGCAAGTACCCAGCTCCAGCCACCAAAACACTTACAAATGCCCAGAGGTGTGTGCTCAAGTTCCTGAGGAATTGTTCAAAAGAGTGAAAGCACTGGAAATAACTCAAATGTCCATCACAATGCGATGACTTCAATAAGTCGTGGTTCATCCACACAATGGATTATTACACAACTGTCAAACGATGGGGCGAATGAGGGTGTAGCTAGAGGAGGATGTCTGCCGTCTTTCACTGTGGGTGCAGCATGGTTCCACTCGTGTAAAAACACCACCATCAAAGCTCAAGTCTGAGCTTTGTGGTTGTTGAGACAAAAGCTACAAAGGAGGTTCATTAATCTGCTCATGGCGATTCCTCCAGGGGGTGGGACTGCAGGGTAGGAGGGGTGACATTCACTTCATCTATTTCTGTATTGTTTAGATTTAAAACAAGGAGCGTGAACTAGTTTTGTAATCAAACATCAGCACGCGTGCGCACGCACACACACTTATTTTTTTTCTTAGCAGCCCTTCTATTTAGTCATCTGGCTCTGAGACCAGGATCAGTGTCTGTCTGAGCTGTAAAAGCAGCATCCTATAAAGAAATAAAAAATTTTCCTCCTACCATAGCATAGGAAAAATCTTAAGTTAATCTTTAATTATACAAATAACATCTGAATATATTCTCCTTGTAAAAAACCCATGCATATAAAAGTACCCATTGGGACTTCCCTGGTGGTGCAGTGGTTAAGAATCCGCCTGCCAAGGGTTAGAGCCCTGGTCTGGGAAGATCTCACAGGCCGCGGAGCAACTAAGCCCGCGAGCCACAACTACTGAGCCTGCGCTCTAGAGCCTGCAAGCCACAGCTACCGAAGCCCGCACGCCTAGAGCCCGTGCTCCACAACAAGAGAAGACACTGCAATGAGAAGCCCACACACTGCAACGAAGGGTAGCCCCCGCTCGTCTCAACTAGAGAAAGCCCGCGCGCAGCAACGAAGACCCAACACAGCCAAAATAAATAAATACATTTATAAAAAATAAAAAAATAAGAAGTACCCATTGACCACTCCTGGACCTAATCCTGATTCCCTCCCAACTCCCCTCCATGCTCCCCATCCCCCGCCCCCACGTAAACATCATTATCAGACCCAAGCCCATGCATCTACTTACATACAATTTGTACCTTTGGAAAAATACATATTTGTATGTGCGTGCATATATATATATATAAACATTTTTAATGAAGATATAATTTACATACTGTAAAATCCATCCTTTTGAAGAAATGTACAGCTCTATGAGTTTTGACAATTGCATACAGTATTGTAATCATCACTACCATCAAGATGTAGACCAGTCCCATAACCCCCTAAATTCCCTTGTGCCCCGTCATCAAACCCTCCTCTTACTCCCAGTCACCGGCAATTACTGATCTGTTTTCTTATGTATTTGAACCTCCTTTTAAAACATAAAAATGTAAATATATTATTGAATATTTTCATTGTGTTCAAGTTGTCCTTTTCACTTATCCACCTGTCCTGTGACCCAAGTCTGAAGAGATCTTTCTCACTGTATGAATAGGACATGTCAGTTCAGCCTCTTCCCACTGATAGACATCTCGGGGGCTGCCAATACTTTACTACTATGAGTAAGGCTGCAACGAACATTCCTCTGAGTGTCTCTTTGTGCAAGTGTTTCTCTGGGGTATATACTGAGAAATGGAACTTCTGGATTGTGGGCTGTGCCCATTTGAAATGTTGACATATTTTGTCAAGTTATCTTCAACAGTGGGGATACTGATTTCCATTCCCAAGACCAATTTATGGGGCCACTGCTTCCCCACACTCTGGCTAATAGAAATTATCATAGTGAAATCTGTGCCAATCTGAGGAGGAAAATGGCATTTCATTGTTTTAATTGACCTGTTCCTAACTACTAGTGAAGCTGGGCATTTTTTCATACTTATTGATCATTTGTACTATTTTATTCTGTAAAGTACCTATTGATATATCTTTGGTCTATTTTTTCTCTTAGGATGGTTTTCTGTTTCATATTGATTCCAAAGAGTTCTTTGTATGTTCAGTCTGCTAATCCTTCATCAGAAATATACGTTGCAAATACTTTGAGAGCGTAAATTGACACAATTTTCCTGGACAGTAATCTCCTCCCTCTCGAATTCTCACTGAGCTGTCAGAGGAAACGTAACCCTACAAAAACCTTCACAGCAGTGCTGGAATACGGGGAAGGGTGGCATCAGGGAACCAGAGAATAATCAAAAAAAAAAAAAAATCACTGGAAGATATGAAGCCAAACTGGCTACAGCTGGTGCCCCCCTTCCCAGCCATCGGAGGCCCTGGTTTGTGGGCCTCCGGGGCGGGGGGGAAGCAGACAGGTGCGGGGCAGAGGCAGTTTCTGAACTTCCTCCTCCATTCCTGACCTACGCTAGTTCACCCCCAGGGACCCGGGAAGGCCACTGCCCCGAAGCTCCATCCAGCAGGGAGACACACAGTAAACAAATCCTCTTCCATGTAATTCTTCTTGTAGTTTAGAGCTGTGATTGTAACGGAGCAGGGCCCTAGGGTACCTTCCCAGGACAGATTCTGCCCCTCCCCGCCCATAATGTCCTCCACCTGCCCCTTGTCTGTAGAGAAACTTTAGCCAAAGAAGAAACTTAACCAGAGAAATGAGAAAATACACAAGCAAAGGAAAACAGTCAAGCAAGGCAAAATAACAATAGTTTAGCCATTAAACAAAGTCAAGGACCTTTAGTTCCTCCTCAAGGGCTATAGATAACATTCTGAGCCACGTCCTTTGAGCTGTTTTGCAGATACTGAAACCGCCACAGGTGGAAGAAATTAACTACATGATGACCAGACTGTAGCCATGACAAACTGCTCCATCTCACACAATTCCAGGAATTAATCTCAAGGAAATGGGAACAAACTGACCCTGGAGTTAAAGATTAACTGTACCTAAAACAATCAAGATGATGCTGATGAGGCCGCCACCTGACCAACTTCAAGATGACTGTCAGAGCTGCTCTGCACTTAGCGCCCCCCCTTCTGCCTATACACCCCTGAAACTCCCCTTTAAAAGCTCTTGCCCCCTGATTGACAGTGGAGAGTTGGTTCTGTGGACACGAATCCACCTTCCTCCCAGGATTGCCAGCTTCCCCAATACAGCTATCTTTCCTTTTACCCAACACTTGTCTCTCAGTACTGGATTCCTGAACGACGAGCAGCTGAACCTGAGTTCAGCAACATAGGTGCTCCCGAGGAAATGCACAGGGCATTCTGAGCACATGCACAGACCTGAACTAGGCTGCTGCGTCAGGGAAGGCTTACTCAGAGGACGCGATGTTTCAACTAGGAACTGAAGGATGAGACTGAGTTATTGGGACAAGGTGAGTGGGGAGAATTCCAGCAGAGGGGTTCAAAGGCCCCGAGGGGTTCAGGGACAGAGAGGAGTACGGCAAGGCTGTTGCTGGTGAGCTAGTGGGGTCGAGGCCACCAGGGAAGCCTTGTGAAAGCTTCTAAGCACACAGGTTTGAAGGGAGGTGAATTCTAGTTTGATGGAAGAATCCGGGGGCTGACGCTCTGACCGTCTTCCCAGTGCCCAGAGCGCCTGCGTACTCCCTGCCCCAACCCGACACGCCAGCAATTAGGTGCGCCTTACCTGCCATTCTACCTCCTCGCTGGAGAATCTGTCCGTGGGCCCATTGGGGCTGTCCCGGGAGTTCTCGGCTCCATCTTGCTCCAGGACTGGCAGCAGGTACTGAGAAGGGGGGTAGTATTCCAGCCCTGACGCTGCAAGAGACGGACACCAGCTGACCAGGAGGGAAGAGACAACCTCGGAACCCAGAACAGCCCGCTCCTGCCGCTCTCACCCACCACCCCGCCCCCGCCTCAGTCCACTGCGCCCTCTGCTAGACGCTGAGCCCTCCTATGCTACTCACAGCCCTAACGCCTGGGCCTTAAATGTGGCAAGAGCTCAATAAGCATCAGCTGAGTGAATAAATACCACACCCCCCACCTGCCTCTTCACCATCCAAGTGAGAATGAGGTGATGGAAAAAACCTGAACTTAGTAAAGAAGCCTGGGTCCAAGACCCAGCTTTACCCATAATTTCCTGTGTATGGGCAAGATGCTTGTCTTCTCTGGCCCTGTGTAGTGTCCTCCTGCATCATCTGAAAGGATTCATAATCTTTGCCCATTCTACCTTATTCTTGCTGATTTGTAGGTGCTCTTTACATATTGTAGTTAATAACCTTGGGTCTATAATATATATTGCAACTATCTTCTTCCAGTTGTTAACTTGTCTTTTTAACTTTGATGATAGTATCCTTTTGAAGTAAAGTTGTTTAGATTTTAATGTAGTCAAAGTCACCTTTTTTCCCCTACCAAAGGATATAAATAGGTGATTCACAAGAAATACTAAAAATGGGCAGTAGACATATGAAAAAATATTCAAATAATCAAGGAAATTACATTAAAGTAATAATAGGCTCTCTTGTTTTCCCATCAGATTGGAAGACTTTTAAAGATCTCACCTAGCATTAGCCAGGTTGTGGGGAAGAAGAGTCCTCTCAGATACTCCTCATGGAATGTAAACTGATGTAACCTCTTCAGAGGCAACACAGAGTGCTTGTCCCTCCTTCACCTACCAACCCTACTATTGCCTGCCAGAGAGGTGTGGGGTAAAACATTCATTCCAGGGGAAAACTCGAAATAACTTCCATACATAAGCGATGGGGCTCTGCCATGTGAAATACTCTACAGCAGTTTACAACAAGGCAGATCCACACATTCTGGGATAGGAAAAGGCCCAAGACCTATTCTTGAGTGAAAAAAGCAGGGCATAGAATCACCTAGTATGACATCTTCTGTGGGGTTTTTTTCTTTTATGTTTTTAAAAGAGTGAAACCAACAATTTTACATACATACATATACCTGCTACATAGTTTAAACAAATTGAAGGATTTTTTTTTTTTTCGGTTGCACTGCTTGGCTTGTGGGATCTTGGTTCCCCAACCAGGGAATGAACCCAGGCCCCAGCAGTGAAAGCACCAAGTCCTAACCACTGGACCGCCAGGGAAGTCCCCGGGTTATTTTTTAAACTGTATAGTAGGTATACATATATTCACTGCTTTATTCCTTACGTCTTTCGTACACCTACTATTGCATAACTTTAAAATCTTTTAAAATAAACGGTTTGGTCTAGCTCGACCATTGGCCGGGGTACTCATTACAATCACCTGCTGTTCAAAGATTAATTTGGGATACATGGCCTGATTAGCTGTTGTGTGATGCATGTGTAACTTCTCTTTCCTTTTTAACTGCAGTATAACATACACACAGAAAAGAACACA
Organism: Balaenoptera acutorostrata; assembly: GCF_949987535.1. Taxonomy (NCBI): domain Eukaryota; kingdom Metazoa; phylum Chordata; class Mammalia; order Artiodactyla; family Balaenopteridae; genus Balaenoptera; species Balaenoptera acutorostrata. Next base: position 117,360,703 of record NC_080069.1, on the reverse strand, counting down.
AAATCTTCATGAACAGCTTGATGAATGTTTAAAAGTGAACACACTCTCAGAAGCAGGAATCAGGGTTGGTTCAGAGCTCAGGTGCTGATGAAAGTGCATGTTCCTTTGCGTCTGGCTTCTCTCACTCCACACGTGTCCGTGAGCTCATCCAGCTTGTTGAGCACAGCAGCAGCTTGTTCTTTCTGGTTGCTGTGTGGTGCTCATTTGTGAGTATAAAACAGCTTACCACTCTACTACGTTATGAATAGTCCTGCTATGAGTATTTCCATACGTAGCTTTGGGCATTTGTTCATACACATTTCTCTCTTGGGCACCTACCAAGGTGTGGAGCCGATGGGTCATAGGGTATTTGAATGTTCAGCTTGAGTAGATACTGACAATAATTTTCTGAAGTCTTTTCAGGTTCATACTCCCACCGGCAGAGTATGGAAGCTCCAGCTGCTCCGCATCTTCCCAATTCTTGGTATTGACAGATTAACTTTGGCCATGTTAGTGGGTGTCTTAGGGTTTAAGTATTTCTTTGCAGTCTTAAAAAAAAAAAAAATTAATTAATTTATTTATTTTTGGCTGCATTGGGTCTTCATTGCTGCACGTGGGCTTTCTCTAGTTGTGGTGAGCAGGGGCTACTCTTTGTTGTGGTACATGGGCTTCTCATTGCAGTGGCTTCTCTTCTTGCAGAGCACAAGCTCTAGGCACACGGGCTTTAGTAGTTGTGGCACCTGGGCTCTGTAGTTGCGGCTCGCGGGCTCTAGAGCGCAGGCTCAGTAGTTGTGGCGCACGGGCTTAGTTGCTCCATGGCATGTGGGATCTTCCTGGACCAGGGCTTGAACCCATGTCCCCTGCCTCGGCAGGCGGATTCTTAACCACTATGCCACCAGGGAAGTCCTCTGCAGTCTTAATTTGCATTTTTTAAAATAGATCTTTATTGGAGTATAATTGCTTCACAGTACTGTGTTAGTTTCTGTTGCACAACAAAGCAAATCAGCCATATGCATACACATGTCCCCATATCCCCTCCCTCTTGAGCCTCCCGCCCATCCTCCCTATCCCACCCCTCTAGGTCATCGCAAAGCACCGAGCCGATCTTCCTGTGTTATGCTGCTGCTTCCCACCAGCCAACTATTTTACATTCGGTAGTGTATATATGTCGATGCTACTCTCACTTCATCCCAGCTTTGCCCTCCCACCCCATGTCATCAAGTCCATTCTCTATGTCTACCTCTTTATTCCTGCCCTGCTACAACGAGGTTCATCAGTACTTTTTTTTTTTTTTTTTAGATTCCATATATATGCGTTAGCATACGGTATTTGTTTTTCTCTTTCTAACTTACTTCACACTGTATGACACTCTACTCCATCCACCTCACTACAAATAACTCAGTTTTGTTTCTTTTTATGGCTGAGTAATATTCCATTGTATATATGTGCCACATCTTCCTTATCCACTCATCTGTTGATGGACATTTAGGTTGATTCCATGTCCTGGCTATTGTAAATAGTGCTGCAATGAACATTGTGGTGCATGCCTCTTTTTGAATTATGGTTTTCTCAGGGTATATGCCCAGTAGTGGGATTGCTGGGTCATATGGTAGTTCTATTTTTAGTTTTTTAAGGAAACTCCATACTGTTTTCCATAGTGGTTGTATCAATTTACATTCCCACCAACAGTGTAGGAGGGTTCCCTTTTCACCACACCCTTTCCAGCATTTATTGATTCTAGCTTTTTTGATAATGGCCATTCTGACCAGCATGAGGTGATACCTCATTGTAGTTTTGACTTGCATTTCTCTAATAATTAGTGATGTTGAGCATCTTTTCATGTGCCTCTTGGCCATCTGTATGTCTTCCTTGGTGAAATGTCTATTTAGGTCTTCCACCCTTTTTTTTTTAACATCTTTATTGGAGTATAATTACTTTACAATGGTGTGTTAGTTTCTGCTGTATAACAAAGTGAATCAGCTATACATAAACATATATCCCCATAACTCCTCCCTCTTGTTCCACCCATTTTTTAACTGGATTGTTTGTTTTCTTGATATTGAGCTCCATGAGCTGTTTGTATATTTTGGAGATTAATCCTTTGTCTGTTGTTTCATTTGTAAATATTTTCTCCCATTCTGAGGGTTGTCTTTTTGTCTTGTTTATGGTTTCCTTTGCTGTGCAAAAGCTTTTAAGTTTAATTAAGTCCCATTTGTTTTTGTTTTTATTTCTGTTACTCTAGAAGGTGGGTCAAAAAAGATCTTGCTGTGGTTTATGTAAAGAGTGTTTTTTCCTATGTTTTCCTCTAAGAGTTTTATAGTGTCTGGTCTTATATTTAGGTCTTTAATCCATTTGGAGTTTATTTTTGTGTACAGTGTTAGGTAGTGTTCTAATTTCATTCTTTTACATGTAAGCTGTCCAGTTCTCCCAGCACCACTTATTGAAGAGGCTGTCTTTTCTCCATTGTATGTTCTTGCCTCCTCTGTCATAAATTAGGTGCCCATATGTGTGTGGGTTTATCTCTGGGCATTCTATCCTGTACCATTGATATATATTTCTGTTTCTGTGCTAGTACCATACTGTCTGGATTACTGTAGCTTTGTAGTATAGTCTGAAGTCCAGGAGCCTGATTCCTCCAGCTCCGTTTTTCTTTCTCAAGATTGCTTTGGCTATTCGGAGTCTTTTATGTTTCCATATGAATTGTAAGATTTTTTGTTATAATTCTGTGAAGAATGCGATTGGTAGTTTGATAGGGATTGCACTGAAACTGTAGATTGCTTTGGGTAGTATAGTCATTTTCACAATATTGATTCTTCCAATCCAAGAACATGGTATATTTCTCCGTTTGTTCATGTCATCTTTGATTTCTTTCATCAGTGTTTTATAGTTTTCTGAGTACAAGTCTTTTGCCTCCTTAGGCAGGTTTATTCTTAGGTATTTTATTCTTTTTGTTGCAATGGTAAATGGGAGTGTTTCCTTAATTTTTTTCTGATTTTTCGTTGTTGGTGTATAGGTAGGAATGCAAGAGATTTCTGTGTATTAATTTTGTATCCTGCAACCTCACCAAACTCATTGATTAGTTCTAGTAGTTTTCTGGTGGCATCTTTAGGGTTTTCTATGTATAGTATCATGTCATTGGCAAACAGTGACAGTTTTACTTCTTCTTTTCCAATTTGGATTCCTTTTATTTCTTTTCCTTCTCTGACTGCTGTGGCTAGGACTTCCAAAACTATGTTGAATAAGAGTGGTGAGAGTGGACATCCTTGTCTTGCTCCTGATCTTAGTGGAAATGCTTTCAGTTTTTCACCACTGAGTACGATGCTTGTTGTGGGTTTGTCATATATGGCCTTTATTATGTTGAGGTAGGTTCCCTCTATGCCCATTTTCTGGAGAGTTTTTGTTATAAATCGGTGTTGAATTTTGTCAAAAGCTTTTTCTGCATCTATTGAGATGATCATATGGTTTTTAGTCCTTAATTTGTTAATGTGGTGTATCACATTGATTGATGTGAGTATATTGAAGAATCTTTGCATCCCTGGGTTAATTTGCATTTTTTTAATTGACTAAAATGATGTTGAGCACTTTTCTCAGATACTATTGGCCCTCTGGATATTCTCTTCTATAAAATTCCAATTCAAGTCTTTTGACAACAGCTTTTCCTTATTGATCTGTAGAAGTTCTTTTTATCTCCTAGGAATAAGTCCTTTGTTGGATATGTATGCATTGCAGATATCAACTCCAACTTTATGGCTTGCCTTTTCTTTCCCCATATGGTGTTTTTTGAAGAGAAGAAGTTTTTGATTTAATGAAATCTAATCTATCAGTCTTTTATGGTTAGTGCTGCCTGTCCAAGGAAGAGGTTAATGTTCTTTTTTTTCCCACATGAATATCCAATTGATTTGGATAAACAATATCAGAATTGTTTATTGAAAAGACCTTTGCTTTTCCTTCTCATTGCTTTGCAATGGCACTTCTGTCATAAATCAGATGACCATATGTATGCAAGTCTTGGCCATGTTCTAAAATTTCCACAGGTGGACAAGAGCCCCTAATTAAGAACATCCAGGCTGACAGGAGGTAACTGGGTACACTGCTTTCCCCTCCTGGCAGCCAGTCCAGGGGTGGCCCTGGGTTCTAGCCACTCCTCCAAGTCCAACCCACAGTGGCCTCTCTCCTGGATGACCCCAATGACTTCCTAACTGGTCTCCGTCCTTGCTTCCTCCAATCCCTCCTCTTTACTGCAGCTGGAGTGGTCTTGTAAAAAGCAAATCTGATCAAATCCCTTTCCTGTTTGATACCGGCCAGGTGCCCTCTCCAGCCTCGTCTGTTCCTCCCGCCTCTACTTTTGCGCCCAGCTACTTGGCCTTCTCTCCGTCATGCTTCCCACTCCCCCGCCCCTCCAGGCCCTTCAACATGCACCTCCTTCTGCCAGGAACATCCTTCTCTCTTTTCTAATCATCCCTCAGGTTTCAGTCGAGCCACTTTCTTGGAAAGACCTTCCCCGAGGGCCCAGCCTAAACCAGACGCCCCGTTCTACTCTCTTGTAGCCACGATCGGTAATCGTACTTCCTAGTGTGACGATCTGCTTTGCCTGTTTCTCCTGCCAGATCTGGAGAGCTCTGAGCAGGCAGGGACCGTGGCCTCCCCCAGTCACCTGGCTGGCGCAGAGCAGTCCCGGGGTCACGTCTGGTGCTTACTGAGTGAAGGAGGCAGGCTGCCTGGCTTTACCTTTGCAGAGGAACTGCTGAATGGCCTCGGTGCCGGCGCCGCACACCTCCTGTGGGGGGTAGACCATGGATGACGCGTCCAGGCTCAGAGTCTGCAGACACAAGGGGACCCCTCTTTATATGTCGTTCACTTCACTGCTCAACACGATCAAGATGTAACGTCTTTAAAGAGGTAATCAAGTTTGAAACAAAGTCACCTGTCTGGGCCCTAATCCAGTATCAACTGGTGTCCTTAAAAGATGAGGAAATTAGGACACAGACACATACTGAGGGAGGACGATGTGAGGACACAGGGAGAAGACAGCCGTCCACAAGCCAAGGAGAGAGGCCTCAGAAGAAAACAACCCTGCTGAGACCTTGATCTTGGACTTCCAGCCTCCAGGAACGTGAGAGAAGAAAAGTCTATTGTTTAAGCTCCCCAGCCTGGGGTGCTTCGTTAGGGTAGCCCTGGGAGACTAACACAGTGTCCCTGGTGCTCACCTTCCCCTGCCCACTACCCCCTGCTCTGATGAATCTCAGTTTCTGCAGCTCCAAGCTGAGGCCACTCCCTCCCTGACGGCGCCCGGGCTCTTTATGCCCTGGACCCTCCAGGCACAGCAACTTCCAACCACATCAGCTTCCCTGCTCTTCCCTTAACATGTCCTGGGCTTTCCCACTTCCTGCCTTTTCCCAAACTGTTTCCTCCACCTGGAATGTTCCCATTACCTGTGTCTACTTCTCCAAAGCTTTTTCCTCTTTCAAGGTCTGGCTCAAATACCATGTCTTTCACAGAATGTTAATTAACCCCATCAGGATTTGGCATTATCTCTTCACTCTAGAAATCTGCTTTTCTGCCTCCATCATGGCAGCAAAAGTCACATAACTACAACGGTTCACACTTCAGGCTCTGTGAGCCCCTGAGGACGTTGAGATCTCTGTGACCCCAGCACCCTGTGACCAGGGCAGGCCTCCAGGAATGTGGGAGGGGAGCGGTGGGAAGGCCAGGTAGGACCCCAGGTGAGAACATCTCGCCACCTACCTCCAGGGTTCGAACGTGCGCCAGCATCTGCGGCAACCTCTGAATCTCGCTTTCACTGATGTCGAGAGTACGCAGGCTCCGAAGCTCCCCCAAGGTGTCTGGAAGCTCCTTCAGCCTGTTGTCTGGAGGGATCCCAATGGCACAGCTCAGCACCCCAAAACCCCTTCACCATCTTCCTGCCTGACTCCCGTGAGGACTCAGGGAGGAGGGTGCCCCCCTCTGAGCCTGGGGCATGTGCCAGGGCCTGGAACCTGAGGCTCCATAAGGAAAATCACGGCAGTGGAGTTTCAGTGACCTGGGTTCAAGTTCCCATTCCACCACTTATTAGCTGAGTGACTTTGGAAAACTGACGGCCTCCCTGGACCACAGTTTCCTCATCTGTAAAATGTGGATGATAATACTATTTGGCCTCATAGGAATATTGAGGGATTCAATGAGATTATGCATATGAGGTGCTCAGCACAGTGTCTATCACATAGTAAGTGATTAGTAAGTTGGGTACCATTATTTTTATCATTGTTTATATGTTACAAATGGGTAAACTGGGGCATTCTGTACAGAAAGTGCTTAAGGCCAACAAGAAATGAAAGAGTTGGGAGTACGGGGAGGCATGCATTAGAATCTCGGCTCTGTTACTATCGCACTGGGTGGTCTGGAGCAAGTCACTGCTCTCTGAGCCTCGTTTTCCTCATGTGTAAGTTGGGGATAAGATCTCTTTCCTCTCCCTACCTCAGGGACTTGTCATGAGGCTCACAGCACCGCTGAATTTGGAAGTGCTCTTCAGTGGCGGGAAGCGCTATTCAGAATCACTCTCGCCCAGTCAGTCCACCACTGTTCTAAACACCAATGACTGAGCCTCGGGGGCCTAGCTGTCAACATCGTCTGCCCTCCTCCCTGTGAGACCCTGGCTCAGAGGAGTCACAGGAACCCTCCAGATGCCCTGTCTCTGGTTACCATGAAGACAGATGGACTAAACAGGAAGTCAGACAGTTTAGAGTGACACCTGGGGGCTGGCTGCCCTCGTGCTCAATGGTTCTCAGGAGGAGCACCCTGTGGATGCCGGCTGGGTCAGCCCAGAGCTGACCAAGGGTCACATGGACAGGGCTTCCTGGCCCCTACCTTTTACGTTGAGGGTCTGGAGCTGGATCAGGTTCCCAATGGAACGTGGGAGATATGTCAGTTGATTCCTTTCCACGTTCAAGACCTAAGAAAGAGGGAAAAATGGCATGAGAACGCGCACACACAGACAACAGTGTCTACCCTGCTTCAGGCCAGGCGTCATCCGGGCACCACACACACCTCTTTATCTCCTGACAGCCCTGTGAGGAAGATAAAGATTGTTATGATCCCATTTGAGAGATGGGAAAACTGAGGCTCAGAGCAGTGAAGTCATGTGTCCAGGAGGGCAAAGCCAGACTTTGAACCTAGTTCTTGCTGAGGTTGTATCATTTATATTGACCACAAAATAGCCAACAATGGCCCCACAATCAGGGCGGGAGGAAGAAGGGGACGAGCAGATTCAGGGATCCAGGTGAGGCAGCACGTGATGAGGCCTAGTTATCCCAGTGTTAGCAGAAGGAAGCTGAGCTGCATAAAAGCAATGGGATCTTCCCAAGGCGTCAAGGCCGGCAGCTGGTGGTGCCGGGATTGAAATCTGGGCTCACTGGATCCCGAAGGCCACACTCCCTCCAGGTTGCGGCACCATGAGGTGAGCGAGGCTGACAGGATGACACATGAGGAAGCCATTAAAAATAGATATGATGGAAAAGAAAGCACATTAAAAATAATGTGGCAGATGAATATTTGATGAACCAAAGGATGGTTACGAGTTATTATCAGGTATCCAAAGGTTACAAAACAGTGAATACAGCAATTCTACAAAAATATATATACGTAAACAATTCCCAGAAGATCCTACACCCAGGTATTCATTGTGTCTCTCTCTCAGTGGGGGCAGTTACTACTATTCAGCCACATGTTCTCCATGTGACCCTGGGCAAGTTACAGTCATCCCTCTGGACCCGTTCTCTCTTCTGTAAATGTGATAACAGCACCCACCTCGCAGGGTAGTTCATTCAAGTCATCCTGAGTCTCCTCCACGTGGGAGGCAGTGCGCTAGGTGAGGACGCTGCCCGCACAGAGATGACAGTTCAGGAGGGGAGCCAGCTGAGCATAACTAGTAATTACAGGCTGCAATCAGTGCTCTCAGGGAAATACGCGGGTTGAGACAGAGGCGAACAAGATGGATCCACCTAGATGGGGAGGTCGGGGAGGATTCGCAGGGACATTTGGGCTGAGACGGAGGAAGAGCCACTCGGGCAGAAGGAAGAGCCGTGTGGAGAGGCCCTGCCGGGGGTGGGGCGCAGAGGGCCGGAGGGTTTTAGGAGTTGAATGCAGACAGTGGAGGGGAGAGAGAAGGAAAGGAGGCTGGGAAGACAGGAGGGCCCAGCGTACAGCGTCTGAGGGGGCACAGTGAAGAGAAGGGATTTTAATCTGAGTGTGAAGGACAGCGCATCTTCCTCTGTGAACCGGGGATGATGCTAACACCTGCCTCACAGAGTGGCTGTGAGGAATCACTCAATCGACAGCGCAAGCGAAACGCTTAGCTTGGTGCTGGCATGCAGTGAACGCTCAGTAAATGCAGGGGCTGCCACTGACGAGGAGCAGAAGTGACACGGTGAGTCAGAGTGCTGAACTCATCGTTTGGAAAAGGGAGACTCTCTGGGTGCTCTTTTTCTTTAAAGTTGTGGAAGCTCATGATGAAATCCCAAAAGCACATGCCAAAAATATGGTGGAGAGATGCCCACAGCCCAGACTGCTATGTTGACGCCATCACTGGGCATCTCAAGAGCAAAGGGGGAGGAGCCGGTGGCACCAAGTGCAGCCCTGGCTAGATAGAGTGCGACCAGAACATTCCAGGTCTGTGTGGCTGCCATTTCTAACTTAGGTGGTCAGAGGTGGGTTTTCTGTTTCCTGAAGCCATACCTGGAGGGCTGTCAGCTGCCCTATATCATCAGGAAGGGCTGTCAGCTGATTATCATGAAGATCCAGAACCTGCGGAAGGGGAACAAGTTTAACACCTAGAAGTCACCAGCTGAGAAAGGCCCTCTGATTTCAGGCTCCAGAGAGACAAGGGTGAGGTGGGGCAGGGGTGCCCGATGCCTCTGGTGTTGAAAGCAGGAACACCAACCCTTCCTCCCCAACGAAATGATCATTCCATCTCATTTCCTTTTTAAAAGTATCATACCATTTCATTCTCTTATTTATCAAACATTTATTTTTACTGTTGAGTGAAAAAAGTAAGCTATGAAACAGTATGCATAGATATTCACGTTAAAAACGCCTCATGGTAAAAATACATATTTGCATAGTAGAATACTACCAAATATGCAATAAAATATTGATAGTAGTTCCCTAGAGTGTGAAACTGTATGTTTTTCCTTATGCTTAACTGTATTTCCTAATGTTTTTAATAGTGAATATGAGCAGAAAATAGGATATATATATATACATGTGTGTGTGTGTGTGCACATACGTACTATAAAATGCATATGAAATATATACATAAACACTTTTTAAGGTTATCTTTTTTCTGATTATAAAAATAATGCACGTTGGACCAGAAAAATGAAGAGAAGTAAAAACGACCCCTAATCCCTGCACACCATCACGAGCCATAAAAACCACTTTGATGCCTACGCTGCCAGTCTTTTCTCCCAGTGTGTACACCCACTGCCACAGCTTATGCTCCTGTGGAACCACCCTGGGGTCTCACCTCACATATACTGTGACTATATCCCAGTCCTCGTCCTGGGGGAGCTGACAGTCAGGAGGGAGGTGCCCCAGCTCACCAAGCTTTCACGCACTGGCCACACAACACCTGGCGTCCCTCCCATTCCTTCCTGTTTCGGCCCATTGGTCTCCCTGCTCTCTGCCAGCTCACTTGCTATGAGCTTTTGGTTTGCCTTTCCACCTAGCTCCTTAAGGGCAGGGCCCGTGGCTGGTTCTCTTTGCAACTGCACCCCACACAAAGCACAGACAAGGTGCCCGATAAAACATGCTGACTAAACCCCAGAGTCACCACGGCACTCGGCACGTCTGGCATAGACTCTGACAGAGGACGCGTGAAGGGAGCAGGGATGCTGGCTGCCAGCTGCAACACCACGCCGAGTCCCCGACGCCTGGGAGAAGGGCCCCAGTACCTTGATGGTGGCGAGACTCAGGAGGCTGCAGGATTTAGGGAGCAGGGAAGTGAGGTGATTCGTGTGGACAATCAACACCTGCGTGGAAAAGAGTTTTGACGCGTTAGGCTGAAGAGCAGCAGGAGGGAAGGCGGAGGCGGGGCAGCCAGCTCAGCACAGGCTGCTAGCGGCCCCGCCCTGCCCAGGTCTCTGCTCTTGCAGATGTCACAACGGATGTCTCCAAATGTGGAACCGGATGACCTTAAAATCTGGAATTTCCAGGGTGAAAGGGACCTTAGAGGTCTAATTCTACCTTCCATCCCGAGAAGGGATCCCCGTGCAGCTGACCTGATCTTAACCTCCCTCAGCGTCAGTATCTTCTTGTGGAAAATAGAGAATAATAAATTCCTGTCTGAGGGCTGCCATTGATGGTTAACAAGCTAACAGACAAAAACCACTCAGCCCAGGGCTGGCACGTGGTCCAGCGCTCAATCCGAGTCATCTATTGCCGTTTTTGTTAGGCGGCAACCCCTGCACGGATACTGCCAGTGTCAAGGAGCTCACTACTCTGTTGCTATGGAACACATCTTCCCTACCTTCAGATACTTCATTTAGAATACTCTTACCTATCTGCATTCAAGTCTGCAATGCCTTTCTGAAAAATCATTCATTCCACTCTTAATCTCCCCTGGGTGACCAGAATGAAATGAGTGTAGTTTTTATTATTATTATTTAAATAAATAAATTTATTTATTTATTTATTTATTTATTTATTTTTAGCCGCATTGGGTCTTCGTTCCTGCACGCAGGCTTTCTCTAGTTGTGGCGAGCTGGGGCTACTCTTCATTGCGGTGCGTAGGCTTCTCGTTGCGTTGGCTTCTCTTGCTGCAGAGCATGGGCTCTAGGCGCACGGGCTTCAGTAGTTGTGGCTCGCGGGCTCATTAGTTGTGGCTCATGGGATCTAGAGCGCAGGCACAGTAGTTGTGGTGCACGGGCCTAGGTGCTCTGCGGCATGTAGGATCTTCCCGGACCAGGGCTCGAATCCATGTCCCCTGCACTGGCAGGTGGATTCTTCACCACTGCGCCACCAGGGAAGTCCCGTAGTTTTTATTATTAATAACAATGCGGTTACTCAGTGTCTACTATGTGGTAGGCATTATACTTGGGGCATTTATATCTCTTTCTACCTGCCTACCTATCTCACTTGTAATTCTAATAAAAGCTCTGTGAGAGTAGAACTAAGGATGTCTTCATTTCAGATGTCTTCTCAGATGAAGAAACTGAGATGTAGGAGCCTAAGGAAGTTGCCCAATTCAGGAGGGGTGAAGCCAGGACTGCAAAGCCAGAGCTGCCTGATGCCAAAGCCTGCTCTCCTGTGAACACACCTGCTGCAGACTGAAAGGGTGCGATTCAGAGAGAAGGGGGATGTTTGTGCCAGGAAGACAACTCCTAGAATTCCCACCTGATTCCAAACAAGCAAACAAGCAATAAATAATTCTCTGAAAATGAAGATCCGTCTCACCTTTTTCTGCAGAACTTTGCATGTTGCAAAAGCCCCAAATGGAATCTAAGATAAGATAAAGAAGAATCAGTGCCTCCCCTCCTACCAGTTTTTAACTTGTGTTCTGAGTGGCACACGCGTTAGGGAGAGACAGGGCAAGAGGTGAATAAGTCTAAGCCTGGGGAAAGCCGGGAAGAACGCTGCTCGGGTGATCAGCCCTCCCTTCCAATCAGCTATCGGGTGACTGCCTGCCCACCCACCACCCCACCCCCATCAGGAACGCTATGAGAGGCAAAAGAAAGATCTCTGATGCTTGGCAGAGAATCCCAGGCTCTCCCAGTGCCCTAGGAATCCGTGAGTACATTTTCTAGAGTCTGTGACTCTTGAAGACTACGTTGAAGCCAAAAGATCATCTCAGTTCTCTCGAACAAGAACAAAATCTAAGGAAACACCTCTTGACAGGAGCTTCTGGCCTTTTAAAAGCCTCAGTCCACATCTATCTTTCGTAGGGACACGTGATCTAAGAAAGAAGGGCAGACAAAAATTCACAGGCAAACCACCACCCCAGTTTACCTCTGAGAGCTCACATTTAGAGATGTCAAGAATGTCATCTGCCCCAGCTTCTTTTGCCTAGGGATAAAAAGAGTTAAAAAAAGAGGGTCCATCCTTCCAGAGTGGACAAATCAGGCAAAGAGACATAGGATTAAGGGGCTTCAAGAGATCACAGACACCATCTGGTTCAACTAGTCCATTTTGAAGGTGGACCAATGATCTCTGCTTTAATGGGGCTTGAGGTCCAGCAGGGAAGGGCGTGAACGAGTAATGAGAAGTGTGATCGGCTTATGGAGGGCAAGTGCAGCGTGGAGCCCTGTTGCATGGGGCAGAGGTGGTGATGGGGATGGACTCAGAGGAAATCCATTTTCCCTCACCAGACACATCTGGTACTCCAGCCGTTTCCGAGCCTCCTCACTGGGTTTCCGCTTCCGGAAGAAGAGTGGCATCCTTCCTTTTTCCTAGAGCAATCTTCACAACACTAGGGCATAGGAGAGAAGTTAGGGCCTGGGGACTCTGTCACAGGTCCCCAGCACCCAGGACAGGTAGCACAGTAACACAGAGCATGTAGCTGATCTGCTGGACTATATGTTCCTTGTGGGCAGGGCTGTGTCCATCTTGACCATCAATCTGTGCCCTGAGCCTGGCACAGCAGGTGCTCAACACTCTTTGCTCTTTGTTGACTAAAAATAAGCAGCAGTATGCGGAAAGAGCACAACAGCAAGCCAGATGACCTGGGTTTGAGCCCACATTTGCCCCTGACCCACTGTGAGACCCTGGCATACCCTTTCCCCATTCTGGGCCCCCATCTCTCCTCCACGTTAGACAAGGGGGTTCACTTGGAGAAGTTTCCTCAGGTCCTTCCCAAGGATGCTCCTTGAGGACTCTAACAGACTTGGCTGATGAATCCCTTGTAGGCCCTGAAAGACTATCAGAGTGGCATCAGCAAACCAAACACTGCATGGCTTTAGCCAGCCCTGACCTTGATCCTGAGGAACTCAACTACATCATAAGCAAAGAGATTTCTGAGCTAAATAAAAATTCAACAGCAATCCTCAGGCATCTTGCCGCTCTCACAGTTATTATTCCATTTGATTCTCACCACAGCCCTCTTTATAGTAACAAAACTGATGCTCATCAAGTTCAGCGATCTGGTTATACAGCCTGGATTGCAGCAAAACCAGTCTGGAACTCTGCTCTTTCAAGTCCCGATCCTGTGGAGTTTGCCCAACTCCTTGGTGCTTCAGTAACTCAGCACACATTAAGTATACCGTCCTGAACTCAGAAGCTAGGTGCTCACTGCCTGCCCGGTACCAGAAAATATCAGATTTGATATGGGACAGCAATGGGCCAGGAAGCAACCATACAGGGAAGCTTATGGTTAACAGCATGGGCTTTGGGATGAAATAGAATTTTTTTCTTTTTTGTTTTTTCTTTGTTTAACTGGTTTTGAATCCCAGATCTGTCACCCACCCACCATGTCCCCTTGGTTCACCTCTCTGAGCCTCAGTCTCCTCATCTGTAAAGTGTGAGTAATAATGTTACCAACACTTGGTTCTATTTGGATCCAGTGATTTCCATATTTGCAAAGCCCATAGCACAGTACCTGGCACATGATGAGTGCCCAATAAATGTTAACCACGTAGCACCACACAACTAACAAACATTTATTCAGGGCCTACTACAGCTGAAGGATCTAGGGAGAAAGGGGCCAGGGAGAAGATGCAGTTGAAGAAGACACACACCCATTCCTCAGCGGGAGGCATAGAGATCACAGGTCCCTGCCAATAGAGGCGAAGGCTGTCTGGGGAGCTGGCCAAGCCTGCAGAGCTGGCTCAGGCTCCTCTTGTCACCCCACCTGTCTGCAGGGATGGGGAATGATCTAAAAACAGCCCTCCCCCATCTCTCCCTGATGACCAGCTCTTAACCTCCTGCTCCCCAATGACTAACTTTCCCTCACCTCCTCCCCAACGGCCACCTCTCCTCCATTCCTCCTAGAAGATCAGCTCTTCCCGACCTGCTCCCGGATGTCCACGCCTCATCCATCCCCTCCCCCGACGTCCAGCCCAGATAGGAAGAGCCACACCCTCCTCCCCTGGCTGGGGCGGGCAGTGCCCAACCTTGCTTTGCGGATACACAGGTCTCCGACGTTCGTTCCCTCTGGTGGACCTCAAGGCAGGCCGATCACTCGCAGGTCTTGGTCATGGATGCCGGGTGACAGACCACCCGGCACAGGCCCGGCGGGCCACAGCCTGCTCTCCTCCAAACGCAGGAACTGGGGACCGAAACTCAGAATCTCAGAAAGTCATGCAGACCAGGATGACGAAGTCTGAGACCGAAGACCGCAGAATCTTAGAATTAAGAGTTGGACCGGATTTAGACTCTAATAAAATTGTTTTAATAGCCAAAATGCCCACATCACGAGGGAGTTAGAAGTGGGTAGGGGATCGCCGTGGCCGTGGGGTCTCGGAATGCTGGTGCGGACCCTCAGGAGAGGGGCGGGGTTCTGGGATAGAGTGACAGGGACTATGGGGTGACCCTCAGGGAGAATGGGCAGCAACGGAGCCTGAGATCTCGGGAACAGCGCCCTGTTGTCTGCCTCCCCCGGGAGAACTGCCCCGAACCCCCCTTCAGAACCCCTAGCTACAGCTCACCGCGATGCCTACTTCTCCAGCCTTCAGCCTTCGGTGCCTGCCCACAAGCAATATGGCGCCAAGGGCGTCGCTGCAAGATGGGGCGGAGACGGCAGTTCTCGCGAGAGCCGCGCTTTCAGGCCTTTATCCAGCGCAAGTGCCCTTTCTTCCGGTCTTTCCGCTTTCGGCTCGGAGGAGGCTCAGGTGCAACTTTCTTCGGTCGTCCCGAATCCGGGTTCATCCGACACCAGCCGCCTCCACCATGCCGCCTAAGTTCGACCCCAACGAGATCAAAGTCGGTGCGTGCTTTAGATGTGGCCGGGGCTTCGGGATGGAGCATCTCTCCCCGCGTTCCGTCCGGCTTGCGGCCTCCGCCGCAATTGCCTTTCCCACGGCGGGTTTTAGAACCGCTGCCCGCTAGAGGCTGGCCCTCTGGTGCTGCGTTCAGGGCGCTGTGTGTCCTGGCCAAGCCTGTTTCTGGGCCCCAGCTTCCCCACGTGTAGATGGGGGGCAGGACCGGACGACCTGTGGCAGCTTTGCAGCCCCCACCCTTAGGGTAAGGTTTGTCTCCGGGCGCGTCCCCCTAGGCTGCGTTGGCCGGCGGCCGGGGCTTCTTCCGCCGGCGCGGTGTGGGCCTCGGCAGCGGTAGCCAAGCGGAAGGCCGCTGTCCCACGTGGCGCTTGGAGCGGTCCACGCCTTGGGGGCAGGGGTGTCCTGCCTCGCTCCCCCCGAGGTTCTTGGGGCTGTTTTGAGAAGAGGCAGAAGGTGGTGTGTCCAGGCCCGCAAAGATGCGTTGGGAGGGCTGTGACTTGGGGGCTCCCCTTGCGGAGGCACTGATCCTTTCTTTCTCCCAGTGTACCTGAGGTGCACCGGTGGGGAAGTCGGTGCCACGTCTGCCCTGGCCCCCAAGATCGGCCCCCTGGGTCTGGTAAGTCATCCTTGTGGAGGGGCGCTTTTTGTTTGCGGAGAGCAGAGTTCGACTCTGGCTTGTGCAAACACGACTGTGTCTGAGGTGCCCCAGACAGTGAGCGATTGCCATCCCCGGCTAGGCCTGAACTGGCACTAGCCGTCACAGAAAGGTTGTATGTAAAGATGGAACCTGGTACCTTGAACGTGTAACTTTCCAGTGCCTCTTAGCTGCTGCTCTTAGTGTCCCTGAGGGACGGGATGGAGGAGGTTTTTGAAGTCAAGAGTGGCTTAGTGACACCGCATAGCCTACTTGGCCTGTTTCCTAGGGAGATGGGCATATGGCTGCTGGGAAGATAAAATGGGGTGTGACATGAAGATCTCGGTGAATGTTACAGTAGCTTGTATTAACAACTCTGCTCTGACCTACTGGTTAACATGATTAGCTTTACCTAGGATCAGACTTACTTACCTGCTTTTTCCTCCATTTTATACTCTTTACTGAACTTCCTTTTTCTTGAATATAATCAGGCCTTTATTCCTTGAGCAGTGGTCTCCTGTGTGAAAAGCTCTCCCACCATGGTTTTGCTTAAGCAGTGTCCTCATTACTCTTCCTTGGCCCTTACCTCAGCTGGCACTCACTGGACATCTCTCCTGTTTAGGGAATTGTAAAGGGGCAAATGCCCAGACCTCATCCCCGCAGATTGACTAGGGTTGGTCAGACACAAGGACCTGGTGTCTTTTTAAAGAGGCCCCCGGTGATTCAAATGTAAAAGAGTTGAAAATTACCACATAGGTCCTTAGGAGAGGGTAGGTAGATAAGGGCCCTGGTCCCATTGTGGCCTTGAACCTGCAGTTTACAGCCCTGGACCAACTAAACCTGCAGCCTCTGTTTTCCAGTTTAGTATGGTGATAGCCATGCCTTGATTGGGCAGGCAAAGTTAATCGTGTTTCAAACAGCTTGCTTGTGCTGCCAAGTGAGAAGGACTGGGCAGATTTTCAGACTGCTTCGAGGTAGGGCATGGTGTGATTATATACCTTTTATTTCTGCAGTCTCCAAAAAAAGTTGGTGATGACATCGCCAAGGCAACTGGTGATTGGAAGGGTCTGAGGATTACAGTGAAACTGACCATTCAGAACCGACAGGCCCAGGTACTTAGTTTGAGGGAGGGCAGAGGTAGGGATTCCTGGGAGGAAGGTTTTTTGCTGACGTGGTCACCTGCCACTAGTGGTGAGGTAAGAGCAATTTTATCTGTGGGGAAGGCTTTTGAGACATTGGGTAAATCACTTATGTTTGCTGGGGTAGGACGTGTTTCAGGTTGTGAAAATTAACCTGAATGTACAGTAAATGCGGCATCTGGCCCATGGATTCTGAGAGCCAAGGTGCATGGTAGTATTGGCTGTTCTCATTGGAGGGTGGGGTAGGGTATGTTACTCCCATTGAGAATCTCTTCCGCAGATTGAGGTGGTACCTTCTGCCTCTGCCCTGATCATCAAAGCCCTCAAGGAACCGCCAAGAGACAGAAAGAAGCAGAAAAACAGTGAGTGGCTTTTTCCCTGGTAGTATGTGAGTGGTATTGTGTGCTCAGTGTTTGATACACAGCTGCACGTGCTCCCTTTAATGAAACCTAGGGATGGCACAGGTATTTGTTAAGCTGTTACAGAGCTAGGCACTGCCAAGAAGTGCCTTGTGGCTCTCCCCAATCCCTGGTGTGGAACAGATCCCACTCAACGCTTGCAGGAGGGACATGTTCAGGCAGGGTGAAGAAACTGAGAAAGATAACCAGTAATCAAGAAAGAGCAGCTTCCTAGCTGGATGACAGACCCTATGGACAGCTTTAATCAACCTCAGTCACTTCAGCGTGTTTTTTCTCCTCTTCAAAACAGTCCCTTGCACATAAGGTTAGCAAAGACTTGATTTTGTCCCTAGCCACCCGCCACTGCACCTGACCAGTTTTCTGTTGGCTGGTGCAATCCAGTGGTGAGCTGATACTAAACCCCAGCTTAGGAAACAGGGTTGTTCTTCATGTGGATGACTCTGTGCCGAAAGCATGGGAACAGGTTAGAAATGGATGAGGGAGAACTGACTGCTCTGCTCTGCTCTGGCCTCAGGTGGTAACAAAGCTTTTGCTGTTTTTTATTTTCTGCAGTTAAACACAGTGGAAACATCACTTTTGATGAGATTGTCAACATTGCCCGACAGATGCGGCATCGATCTTTAGCTAGAGAACTCTCTGGTGAGAACAGAACAGTATGAGGCCACCTTAATTGTCATGCAAGATGTATGCACTTAGTGGCATTTTCCCACTTAGAGGGGACTTTATTCTGTAAGACCTGAAATTGGGGTGTGGTGTCTTTCTGGGTTTGAAAGAATCTGGGTATCATAGGACCTGTGGACATTTTTGCATTCAGAGCTTTTAAATATATGGAGCTCTGAATTTTGGATTAGGGGAGCAGTGATAATTATCCCTGTATTCCATAAAATAGTTATTCCTCTCCTTGCCTGTATTTCCCCACTGGTATCTGAGGATTGTGAGGGACTGACAGGCCCTCTGATTCCACCTTTTCTTAATTATAGGAACCATTAAAGAGATCCTGGGGACCGCTCAGTCTGTGGGCTGCAATGTTGATGGCCGCCACCCTCACGACATCATAGATGACATCAACAGTGGTGCGGTGGAATGCCCAGCTGTAAGTGACTTATGCATTGATTTTCTTAAAATTAGGGTGAAAACTGGAGGGGAAGCTAATGTATTCCTGGGGAAAAGGTGGAAAATTCTAGAAGTGCTCAATAGTGGGGTTGGGAGATAAGGTTTTTTTGTCCTATTACTGAGAGGTTTTTTTTTTTTTCTCCTTTTCCACAGAGTTAAGAACTGCAAAGAAAAATAATAAAGAGTTATTTGACAACCAGTGGACTTTTTGATGTGGCCTCTTCCTTGGGGGAGCCTAGGCTTTGTGGTCAAATGGTGGTCATTGAGGCCAGGGTGACAGAATCTGGGGATGAAGCAGCAATCTGTGGACAACAGATTTCTGTCCTGTATGGGACTAGCTCAGAAAATACCTAGAAAGGAAGTCTGCTTTTTGGAGACACATTCATGGAGCTCCTCAAGAAAAAGTTGGTCAGAAAGAAAACTTGGGGAGCTAAACATAATAAACACACAGGGAGGGAGCTCTTCATCCCAAACCAATTTAATCATTTGGTGGGTTCTGGGCCCAGGGCCCATGATTCAAGGCTTTGCTCTCCATTCCAGTGTACAGCTGTGGTTCAGAACCACTGATGGGACAACCAAAGAACCTGACCTTTATGAGTCCTCTTCTGTAGTTAGCAGCTCCTAGCCCTACCCTGGTTTGCTTTAAACCAGTAACAGACTATTTTCTAATGAATGCTTTCACCTTTCCTAAGTCTCTCCCATGTCTTTTCCTTATTTCTGTTCCTTTTGAGTTTCTAGAGCTCCTCACTCACTTTCACCTTATTTGATATGCAATGAATGAACCTCAAGCACCTGGACACTGAGACAAAGCTACCCCTGAGCAGCCTGAAGTACCACCTGGAAGGGGCTTCTGGGCACTAGCCTAAAGGGAGTTGGGAATGACAGCGCCAAGAACTTCGTTTCCCTGCCATTAGTCACTTGGCTGTCCCATTTGGTTTTTAATCACAGGTGCAAGCAGGGGTGGAAAACTGCTTTAGTGGAAAGGACTGCCCGAGATCGCTGGAGTGAGGAACATTCCAGGACACGTGGTAAGTCAGCAAGGAATCAAAGCTAGAGGCCTTGGGTGATGGCTGAGGGTACAACCAGCTTACCTTACAGTAGACCAGTAATGGGGCGTCTCAAATCAGGCTTACCTAACCAAAAACCAAGTAAGCTCACAGCAGTTTATAAGTGCTGAGATGAGATCTACACCAGTGGGGTGCAAGGGAGAAAGGAAGCAGGCCAACAGGCTAAGGAGCTTGATTTAAAAGATACTCAGCTGTCAGCAAGAGGGGAAAGTAAAAATGACTCGCCTGCCTCTGAGCCAGGGAAAGCATGGCTGCCGTCACGTTGCCCCAGTTTTGTTAGCCTTCCCTCCCTTAGGAACTCCGTTTAAATGTATGTGCCTTGCTGAGGGATTTCATTAGCTTCTTCCTGCACCCTCAACCTCACTGTCCTTCCTCAGTCTTTTCTTGACAGCAGTAACTAGAATAGAGCACTTGAGCAGCTCAGAAAGTGCAGGTTGTGTGCAGCTGTGTCTAGATTCAGCATCCCTCCCCCAGCCCCATTCTAGTAACAGTTGGCTCTAGAATCCCCTTTCCTCACTTGAATTCACTCCCCCAAATCTTAAACCTCAGTGGCCCCACTATGGGGAATACTCGTTCCCGGCTAATGTTCTTGATTCTCTTGTTGCAACAGCCCTCATTCAAGCAGACTACTACAACCAGACCACTGCCAAAATACCTGACCTTTTAAGTAGGAACCAAGTCTTTCACTCATTCTTCATAAATCAACGTTTCTGGAGTGTGTTTTCCACTGAATTAAAGGTAAATCTTTAAAACAGTGTAATTGGAGTTGGGTTGTCTTAAGATGTTGAGAAAGAAGAGAGCACCTGAGACCTTCCAGATGCAACATGTAAAATAGTGACTATTTATTAAAGGTGCTTTTGCATATGGCTCTGGGCTAGACTTAAAGTCAGATGTCCCCAGATGCCTTCAAATTACCTGTCAGGTCCCCATCCACTTTGGTTATGTTCCCAGTTACTCTCCAGCATGGAGTCTCTGATGTCTAATGAAAGCTGAACTACACCTGAAGGCCTTCCCACACTCACTACATTCGTAAGGTTTCACACCAGTGTGAATTTTCTGATGCTGACTAAGGGATGAGCTCTGGTTAAATGCCTTTCCACACTCATTGCACTCATAGGGTTTTTCTCCTGTGTGAATTATATGATGTCGAATAAGGGCTGAGCTCTCACTGAAGAATTTCCCACATTCATTACATTTATAAGGCTTCTCCCCAGTGTGGGTCTTTTGGTGGATTATAAGGTTTGTGCTTTGGCTGAAGGCCTTCCCGCACTCACTGCACTTGTAGGGTTTCTCTCCAGTGTGAGTCCTCTGGTGGTTTGTGAGGTTTGCACTCTGGCTGAAGGCCTTCCCACATGCATTACATTTGTAGGGTTTCTCCCCTGTATGGATTCTCTGGTGCTGAATAAATGCTGCACAGTAGCTGAAGGCCTTCCCGCATTCGCTACACTTGTAGGGCTTCTCCCCTGTATGAGTCCTCTGGTGGTTTGTAAGATTTGCACTGTGGCGGAAGGCCTTCCCACAGTCGCTGCATTCGTAAGGTTTCTCTCCAGTGTGAATTCTCTGATGCTGAACAAGGGCTGAACAGTCACTGAAGGCTTTCTCACACTCACTACATTTGTAGGGCTTTTCTCCAGTATGAGTTCGCTGGTGTTTTGTAAGGTTTGCATTCTGGCTGAAGGCTCTTCCACATTCACTGCATTTATAAGGTTTCTCTCCGGTGTGAATCCTCTGGTGCTGAATAAGAGATGAGCTCTGGCTGAAGGCCTTCCTGCATTCATTGCACTCATATGGCTTCTCCCCAGTGTGGCTCTTCTGGTGCTGAGAAAGGGAGGAACAGTAACTGAAGGCTTTGCCACATTCATTACATATGTATGGCTTCGCTCTGTGAGGTTTAATTATATCTGAATTCTTCCTGAAACTCTTTGTGTGTGTTTCACATTTACGGGGTCTCACTTCTGTAGGAACTCTCTGCTGTGGACAAAGAACTGGTCTCAGATTGAAGCTCTTCCCCAGTTCACTGTTCCTGTGATCTGACTCCCCAGAGGGCATCTCTACACTTGGGTCTTGGAATGATTCTTCAGAAATGTCTTGTTCAGGTGGTGATTCAGATACAATCTTCCAATCTGAAGAATATTTACAAAAGCAATTTTAAAGATTCTTTTGGTGAAAGAAAAGATACCGAAAGACAAGAGGCTGAAGGAGTCTGGCTGAGCTCTTATGTAGGACAGGTTCGATGCTTCCACCCCCTTTCACCCAGGATGCTTCTGTTCTAAACCACAATGACCAGAAAGTTTTTCAGAGACATGAGCACTCTTTGCTCCCTTTCCTAAACAGCAGAAGTTTATCCTGAACCTGCCTCAGATGCACTCCTCTCCTTTCTTTCTGACACTCCTCTCCTGTGCTTTTGCCAAGTACTGGGTTGTCTTAAGCTGTCTTCTTAGTCACAATTCTCAGTGTGGTTTTGGGCAACCTGCTATTACCAGGTTTGAACAATTCACTTAAAAAAGCTGATGACTGATGCCAGCAGGATCAATGTTTTCACCTATCAAATCAGCAAGATTTTTTTTTAAATGGTTAATTCTAGAGTGTTGGTAAGAGTGCAGCATTTGGGATATCTCACACTGGTGCGGCTGCATAAATGGACAGGCTTTCTGGAGAGTAATCTGGCTGCATGTGTCAAGAGTCTTTAAAATGCTGACATAGAATTCCACTTCACTTGCATTGATATCATTTGTCGTCAACACTGCATCATTTGTCAAATGAAAAGCAAATAACTAAATGTTTAATAACAAGGAATGACTATAGTATAGCCAATCAAGGGACACTGTTCAGCAGTTATAAGTCATGTTTGAAATCTGTACATTATAATTCCTTTTGTAGAAAGGTATTAATTGAAAAAACACTGGCAAGTTATACAATGTGAAGATAAGCTGTGTTGTCTTTGGGCTGTGGGATTAGGCAGGGGTAGTTTTTATTTTCTTCAATGCTTATCTGTATTTTCTAATGTTCTCCAGTGACTATTATTTTTATAATAAAAGTTATAAAAACCTTGCTTTCAAGGACTATGCAGTGATAAAAATAAACAACATGCTGTTAGGTGAAAGAAGGAATATGTAAAATTACATACTGTTATCTTAATTTTAGAAAACGCTGCTTTTTGTAATACGAAGATTGAAGGTAATACCTCTGTGTGGTGGGATGATAGGAGATCTTGATTTTCTTTTTTATTCTTTTCTAAACTTTAAATGAACTTATATTATTTTTATTAGAAAAAAAGTTACTTTAAAAAGAATAACATTGCTTTTATAATATGGATGGGGGTGGGTGATATTTTTAAAAAGAGTTACTGATTCTTAATCCCCTTTGGGACCTCATTCATTTTAAGAGAAAACAAAGTGTGAATTAATGTATAATATTTGCAAAGTATTAAAACTAAGTGAACCCAATGGTCCCAGACGGCTCTCTCTGTCTCCTTCATAGAGGCTTATAGCTAAGGGAATGAAGTTTTAGGGAAGGCTACGGAGCTTCTTTTCACAAGGGTCAATTTTCCTGAAAAGATTCTTCCCGTTTCTGCCTTATTTAGGAAAACAGCAGGTTAGTTTTAGGTATGCTTTATTTGAATTTCTATACAGAATCTTGACCCAGACTGCCTAGGTTCAAATCTGGGTTCAACCTCTTACTAGCTGTGTGACTGGGCAAATTACTATGCCTTGGATTTATTATTTGTGAATGTAGCTCTTTTACAGAATTATTATGAGGACTAAATGAGCTAAAACACAAAGGACCCAGAACAATACCTGAGGAATAGCAAGTGTTATATGAGTGCTTGTTATTATCTTGGACCTTTTCCTTGTAAATCATATTAAATGGTTTCCCATTAAGCAGGTTTCCCTCTAAGTTGCACGTGCATTCGAAGCCCAGTCTACTAAGAGCACCGAAGTCCCTGTTTCGGGTTGCGGGTATCTCTATGTTACTTGGTATTTGGTCTTACAGCTCTCAAAAACTGACCATCTATCTGAGTAAAAGATGGAAAGGAGAAGAAAAGTGACAACAAAAGAAGCAGTGGGAGAAAGGAGCAATTAAGAAGACTATGCGGGGAATTCCCTGGTGGTCCAGTGGTTAGGACTCCACGCTTCCACTGCAGGGGGCATGGGTGCTGGCTCCTGTATAAGACGGTCTAATATTCGAAACTGAATATACCCAAAACAGAACCGCTGATTTTCCCTTTCAAGCCAGTGTCTTTGTCAGCCTTCCCATTCACCCAACTGCTCAGGCCAGGGTCATCCTTAATGTTTCTTTCCCTCACATCCAGTCCACTAGCAAGTCATATTGGCTTTAACACCCAAGTATGTCCTGAATCCTCCTCCTCAGCAGCCACCATCCTCTCACTGGAATGTCCTAACTGATCTCCCTGCTTCTAGTCTTGAACACTGACAGTCTAGTCTCCACACGTGTTATCTTTTCAAACACAAATATTATCCCTTCCCTGCTCAAAACCCTCAGTGGCTTCCTATCTTCCTATTTAAATAAAACCTAAACACCTTCCATGGCCTCTAAGCCTTACATGATCTACCCCCTGCCCAGCACCCTCCCTCTTGTTTACTGAGTCCGAGGCTCTTCTCATCCTAACACAAGTCAAACTTATTCCCAACTCAAAGCCTCAACACGTGGTGTGGCCCAGAATGTTCCTCCTCCGGATACTTACACGCTGGCTCATTCTTTTCCTTCAGATCTCAGCTCCAGTGTCACCTCTTCGAAGTGGTCTTCCCTGTTCATCCGATCTAGGAGAGCCCCCACCCCACCCGTATTCCCCTTTCTTACAGTACTCATCACCATTCAATATTGTATCAGTTATTTTGTTTACTCGCTTTATTTACGTTCCTCACTAGGATGTAAGCAGGGACTACATCTTGTTCTCTGTTGCACCTCCAGTAGCTGAAACAACGCCAGGCATGTACCAAGCAGTGAGGCAAAGGCAGGTCGAAGACCTGGATCTGTCTGTCACTGTGGGAGGGGTGGGATGGAATAATAGCTCTGAAACCAGCCCAGGAGGCACAGTGATGCCCAGGATGCTCGGTGGGTCTCAGAGCAGAGGTGCAACATCGCAGGAACAGTGTTTTAGTTACTCTAATAGCCAGATTTAAAACTTTCCTCCAGCTACTTCACTATTACAGAATTAATACCGCCCTACATTGTCGACAACTTTTTTTTGTATATATTAGTTTGTCAAAGAGTAAGACAGGTTTTGTTATCGACATTTTTTCAGATATAGAAACAGACGACCACAATTTAGTGGTTTACTCTGAATCCATGTAGTTAATACGTAGCAAGCCAGGACCTGGATGCGTCTTTCATGGGTCCACATCCGAAGTTGCTTCCACACTAACACTCTACACTAATACCTCAGGGCACAGATCCTTTGTGGTAACACCTTTTCCCAACTTCTGTTTCAAGTGACACGGTGATTTGAATCTTTTCCAGTAACCTTTATAGGATCCTGAACCCCTCTGAGACTGTGATGAAATCTTTTCCCAGAAAGATGCAGTTATTGCCACAAAACACTGTATTCAATTCCCGAAGTTCCACACAGGGTTCTCTGGATTCAGGTTAAAAGGTCCTGCATAACAAGTATGCTGTGCTGGGAAGCAGGGGGCTTGGGAGAAGGAAGCAGCAGGCAGTGAGGCTCCCTGTAAAGGGAAGTATTTCAGCAAGTGTGAGTGGTGCCTGGAGTTACAAGGGCTGAGGTGACATGTGATAGACTGCTTAGAAAGAGGATAAAACGGGAAGAAGAGAGTTCAGATGAACCATGCACAAAGTAAGCCAGAGGCTTTGTTTTCATTGTCCTACAGCAACCATAAAAGATATAAAGCGTTAGACCACATTTAGAAAAATTTAAAATTTTGTCGCTTTAAAGTTGTCAAGTTCATTGTACCTCTGATGCTTTGTTTCAAAATATCAGAAGTGGCTGGAACCACAGGCCCTGCCAGAGGTCAGACATTTGCAAGGGCTGAAATATGAAGGCGGGGGTGGAGTGAGCAGCCTTAGATGAGTAGCAAGAGATAAAGGCAGAAACTATGGTTTCCCTTGCTCTTGTTTTCCCTGAGTTTCTTCGTGTCAGCCCTTCAGAAAATTCCGGCATGGCCACGAAGAGGGAGAGAAGGGGTGTGGGTGCAGGATCCAATAAAGGGTTAGTCAGAGAGGGGAGTAGCAGTAGGTGTCACAGCTGAAGCATGGCTAAAGGTGGGTACTTGAGATCCTCAGTGAGGTGAACCCGAAGCAGGAAACGTGCTAGGCCAGCAGAGATGACTCTCATTTCCCAGAGGCCAGCAATACCACCAGTGCTCCCAAATGCCTCCCAGCCTGGGGACACTGAGTAGACGGCGTGGAATAGAGGGCTTTGGAGTCTGACTGATGTTGCTTCAAACCCCAGCCTCGCCGCTGTCTAGCTGTGAGGCTCTGAACCAGCGAGTTAGCCTCTCTCAGCTTTATTTTCCTCATCTATAAAACAGGGATAATAATATCTACCTCACCGGTTGTTAAAATACTCAAATGCGCTAACGCATGTTTCAAAGGGGCTTTTGCTCCCGAGACTCTGACTGGCTCAGTGCTTGCTCACATACCTGGACAGGTACTCCTGAGGCCTTCTCTCTCCAGCATCCATGAACCTTCCCTTTGTTCCAACTGGGAGTTCATACCAGGCTGGGAGACTGGAAGTCCTATTTAAGGGGGGGAAAAAAGTGGGGTTTAGAGATCTGTACTAAGTATAAATAGCCTCCCGGAACTGAGGGCAGTGGAAACAGGTCGGTCATTTCATTCATTCAATAAATATTTATTGAGCACTGACTTGGTACCAGGCACTAGGGGACACAGCAGTAAATAAGACAGATATGGTGCCAAGGTCTTAGTAGAGCATTTCTGAAAAGAGCTAAAGTAACAGCCTCAAGGAGGGGTCAAGCCAGGGAGCTAAGCAAGCCCATAAAGCCAGCTACTTAAGAAGATGGGAACTTAGTGACTATGGAGGAACTGGCCTGAAGGCTACCCCACCCTTCCTGGGAAATAAGAAAATGGGGAGGTGCAGCCTCGAGGGGAACAAAATGAAACTGCCTATTCCCCAAACCAGAACGCAGAGATCTTTCACTAGGGAACGAGGAGGAACAAACACTATCCCTCTGGTGCAGCAGAGCCACTCAGGATCACTCGACACTGGGAAGTAAAACATTTTCAGAACTGAACAAATTCTGCATTTTAAATGGTTTCCTTACCCAGTAGGACCAGGTTTCTGGACTTTTCTGGCATCCCTTCCTTGAACCTGTCCCTCGGAGTAGGGGCCAACTGCCTCCATCCCTTCTGGGTAAAAGCTACAGTCACACTGCTGAAAGGTGTGGATCCCTGAAACAACAAGCATATTCCTCTTGCCCAGTGGCCTTAGAATATGAGGGAGTGGGGAGGTTGGCAGCTCTGGGTGTGCTGGTTAGCGGGCCTACAAAGGGTCTTTGAAAGGACTCAGGGTAGTTCCAGAAAAGTATTTATTGATCACTTCTTATGTGCCTAACACTATATTGGATATTGACGCACAAAAATAAATAAAATACAGTCTCTCTTGTCTTCACATGTTTATAATTCTAGTAGACTTTATACATAAATAGAAGAAACTATGTATATATATGAGCAGTAATTGGGCAGAACTAACAGGTGCTTGGGAATTAAAAGCGCCAATATAGAAAACACAAAATTAGAATGTGTGAGTTTATGCAACAAGGAATCAGCTGCAAATTAGCAAAGAAATGTGAATGATTAATGTTTTCAGAACATTTAATAAATATTCCTGCTTACTCAGACATCACACAGTGCAGCAGGAGAGCCAGCACGTATGCAACCACCTGTAATAATGTGTCAAAGAGATGGACAGATTAGTTGCTAGGATAACAGAGGAGGAATCATAGATGGAGGGCAACCTGGCCTTCAAGGAGCAGGTTCCTCAGATGGAGAAAGAGAAGGATGTCCACAGCAACGGAGGCATCAGGAGCAAAGGCACGGACGCAAGAGAGTCTTTGCCTATTTTCAGCTTAGGAAATGGTACCTCCAGTCACCTAATTGGCCATGTCAGACAACTGGGTGCTATCTTCCCCTTTCTTGCAGCTCCCCACATGTCAACTGCATATTCATTCTTCCTCCTCAATATCATGAGAATTCATGCATTTCTCTCCATGCCCCTGCCACTACCTTGCTTTAAGCCACCTTCGTTTCCCAAATCAAACTAGTCTCCTGATTTCTAATTTTACCTGTCCTTCCAATACATCCTTCACACTGAGAAATGCACTAAACGGGACAAAGAGGGTCATTTTTAAAAACGATGGAATATTTAAAACATTTGGGTCATTTTATAATGAGAGTAAAATCCATTATGAAGATATAAGGGTCATGAACCAAATAACAAATATATAATTCATAAAGAAAAAACTGTAGGAAGTACAAGGAGAAATTTAAAATATAGCTACGAGAGATGTTAAACAACTTAGTTGTTGACAGAGTTAATACAAAATAAACAAAAAAATAAAGGTATGGAAGAAATGAGTAATTTAATAAGGTTGAGCCATAAACCCTATAGCTGCAATCACACTATACCTGGATGTTTTGTGTGGAGAAGAGACACAAACTTTGCCTGCATGGAGCACAGACCAGCTAAATGTGCAGACATGAAACCAAAGTCACAATTTTGGCATATCTAAAAAAAGACCCACCACCAAAAATTTTCAATATATATGAACAAAACAGGAAGAAAATGAATTAGGGGATTCAACTCAAGAGATTTTGAAAAATGAATTTTAAAATAAATCTAAGGAAAGCGGAAGCAAAAAAACTAATACAGAAAATTTTGTTACTAAAGAGTAGAACTGATGAGGAAATCCAAGAGCAGGCTTTCTAAAAATGAAAACACCAATTCCTAGTCTAGTCAAGGAAAAGAAAGGGAGAAGACAGTTCTTATCCTCATAGAAGGACTATGAAATGGAATTTATTAGAAATAATTCTGTAGAATACTCAATGAAATGGGGGAAATATTAATCAAATTCTACTAAGTGTAAATAAAAAGAAGGTTACAAATCAGGACAAACCCATTTGGGGAAAACAGAAAAAAAAGAATATGACTAGAAGGACACAAATCAAAATGTTAAGTGTTATTTCTTTGTAGGATTAAGTGTAATTTTGGGGGGGTATGTTGTCTATATTTTTCAGGTTTTCTACAAAGAACATGAATTCCTTTTGTAATTAAAAACCAAAAACACCCTTAATATTAAAGGAAAAAAAAAAAGAGGCTGCCTTTCAGAGTAAATTTCCAACTTACTTGGGGCCCAGCTGGGAGCAGACCACCTGCCATTCCTTCCTCTTCTGTGCCTTCCTCTTGGGGAAGGGCAGGATCTGGAGAAGGTGGCTCTGGAGGAAGAGAAAGAAAGCAATGAGGCATAAAAGTTTACAGCTCACCAAGCTAGAAAGTCTCAAATTCTCACTCTGAAGAGAGTGTTCAAATGACATTATAGGTCCCAGGGCTCACTGAGGCTGAATTTGCAGACCTGCAATGGGATATAAATTTTCCAATTTCCCTTCCTACCTCAGAAGTTCCATCAATTCACTCAAACATAGGGAGGCATTAGAGTGTAACAGACTCTCAAGTATTCCAGATCTACCACTTACCAGCAGTGTACAAATCATGTAACCTCTAAGTCTCATTTTTCTCATCTGTAAAATGAGGATAATATCCCATGTAAAGTTGCTGTGAAGATTTAAATGCAGACAAAGCAGTTGACACAATGCCTAGCATGTAAATATACAGCTTACAACTATTACCAATTAAGTTCCTTGGAGAAAGTGGCTCTGCAAATTTAAGACATTTGCTTAATCAAAAGAAGAGGTAATGACCAAGTGGGAGTCATCCCAGAAATGCAAGGTTGGTTCAACAAATGAAAATCAATCTGTATAATACACTATATTAATACAAAAGGAAAAAAAAAACATATGATCATCTCAGTGAACACCAAGAAGTCCATTTTACAGAATCTGATACCTTTCATGATAAAACACATCCAATAAACTAGGAACAGAAGGGAACTTCCTCAACTTGATACGAGGCATTTACAAAAAACCCAGCGCTAAAGACTGATGCTTTTCCCCTAAGATCAGGAACAAGACAAGGATGTCTGCTTTTGCCACCTCTATTCAGTATTATACTGGAAGTTCTAGCTAGAGCAATTAGGCAAAAAGAAGCAAACAAACAAACCAAAGGCATACAGATTGGAAAAGAAAGAATTTAAACTACCTGTATTTGTGAATGGCATGATTTTGTATACAGAAAATCCTAAGGAATCCACAGAAAACTATCACAGCTAAACAAGTTCAGCAAGGTTGCAGGATACAACATGAATATACAATAAAAAAACAACTCAATTAAAAATGGGCAAAGGATTGAATAAACAGTTCTCCAACTGCATTTCTATACACTAGCAATGAACAATCCAAAAATGAAATTTTAAATTCCATTTACAAGAGCATTAAAAGAACAAAACACCTAGGAATAAATTGAACAAAAGAAGTGCAAGAGTTTGATTACTGATGTTATAAGCAAAAAAGTATAAATAACATAGGTAGGATACTTATTTTGGTATGGATTAATTTACTTTACTTTCTTAGCCATATCTACCTCTAATCTCTTGTCACTAGTATTCCTCTTAAAGTTGTTTTTTCAAAATGTTATCATTTTTTAATTTTTAAAATTAAATTTCACACATCATCCTCAACACTGCATTTTTTAAAAAACTATTTATTTATTTATGTATTTATTTATGGCTGTGTTGGGTCCTCGTTTCTATGCGAGGGCTTGCTCTAGTTGCGGCAAGTGGGGGCCACTCTTCATCACGGTGCGCGGGCCTCTCACTATCGCGGCCTCTCTTGTTGCAGAGCACAGGCTCCAGATGCGCAGGCTCAGTAATTGTGGCTCACGGGCCTAGTTGCTCCGCAGCATGTGGGATCTTCCCAGACCAGGGCTCAAACCCGTGTCCCCTGCATTGGCAGGCAGATTCTCAACCACTGCGCCACCAGGGAAGCCCAACACTGCATTTTATATGTAATAGATTTAAAATTGTTGACACCTCCAGTTGACCTTTCTCTGTAGACCATAAAGTCTTTAATTGAGAAAATCATTCCCTACAGACACTGAGGTATCTGTTAAGCTCAGAGCAATTTCTCATAAATGGATGTTATTGTCAATCCAAATTCTTTGTTTTTTAATGTGTAAATATTTCAGAACAAATATTTTTATGGATACTGTTACTGTTACTTTTGCTTCCATTTAGATACTTTTCTTTAATAAAACATCATCAAATCTAAAAAAAAAAAAAAAGAAGTGCAAGACATTACATTGAAAATTACCAAACACCGTTCAAGGAAATTACAGAAGATCTAAACTTTCTACAAGGCAACAGTAATTAAAATAGTGTGGAACTGATATAAGGATAGACATATAGATCAATGGAGAAGAACTGAGGATCCAGAAATAAATCCATACATTCATGGACAACTGATTTTCAACAAGAGTGCCAAGAAATTAAATTTCTTTTCAAAAAAATA
Organism: Balaenoptera acutorostrata; assembly: GCF_949987535.1. Taxonomy (NCBI): domain Eukaryota; kingdom Metazoa; phylum Chordata; class Mammalia; order Artiodactyla; family Balaenopteridae; genus Balaenoptera; species Balaenoptera acutorostrata. The sequence goes on along the minus strand of NC_080069.1, from coordinate 117,329,809 downwards.
GAGATGGGACAACTGGATATCTACATGCAAAAGAATGAAGCTGGACTCCTACCTCACACCATATATAAAAACCCAAAATGGATCAAAGACCTAAATGTAAAAGCTAAAACTTCTAGAAGAAAATACAGATATAAATCTTTATGACCTCTGATTAGGCAATGGGTTTCTTAGACATGATATCAAAAGCACAAGCAACAAAAGGAAAGCTAAACTGGATTTCATAAAAATTAAACTCTGTGCTTTAAAGGACACTGTCAAGAAAGTGAAAAGATCTGCAAATCATATATCTTCTAAGGGTCTAGTATCCAAAATATAAAAAGAATTCTTTATATTAAAAACTCAACAAAGAAAGACAAATAACCCAACTTAAAAATGGGCAATGGATTTGAATAGGTATTTCTCTAAAGTAAGATACAAACAGCTATTAAGTATATGAAAAGATGCTCAACATCATCAGTCACTGGAGAAATGCATATCAAACCATTATGAGATACCACTTCACACCAAGATGACTAAAATTAAAAAGATGGGAAAAAAAACAAGTGTTGATGAGTATGTAGAGAAGCTGAAATCCTCATACATTGCTACTGGGAATGTAAGATGGTGCAGCCACTGTGGAAAACAGTCTGGCAGTTCCTCAGAAAGTTAAACAGAGTTACCAAAGTTACCAGAGTTATACAATAATTCCTCCCCTAAGTATAAACCCTAGAAAAATGAAAACACATCCACACAAAAACTTGTGCATGCATGTTTACAGCATTATTCATAATAGCCCAAAATGGAAACCACCCAAATGTCCAACAACTGAGGAACAGATAAATAAAACATGGTATAATCCACGTAATGGAATATTATTCAGCCATAAAACGTAGATTCCTTCATGTTACAACATGGATGAACCTTGAAACGTTAGGCTAAGTGAAAGAAGCCAGACACATATATTGTGTGATTCTATTTTCATGAAATGTCCAGAATAGGCAAATTCATGAGGACAGAAAGTATTGAATAGATTAATGGTTGTCAGGAACTAGGAGGAAGGGAAAATGTGGAGTAATATCAGTTTCTTTTTGGGGTGATGAAAATGTTCTGGAATTAAATAATGGTGACGGACTTCCCCGGTGGTCTAGTGGTTACGACCCGTGCAGGGGGCATGGGTTGGATCCCTGGTTGGGGAACTAAGATCCCGCATGCTGCACGACGCAAACAACAACAACAAAAAAAGGTGATGGTTGCATAACTTTGTGAATATACTAAAAGCTACTGAATTGTACACTTTAAAAGTGAATGCATGTAAATTATATCTCAGTTAAAAAAAAGGTGCTTTCAAAAGCATCATTTTATTTGATGCTTACAGTTCTTAGAGGTGAACGAGGTAGTTAACGTTATTTTACCTTTTCCTCCATGAAGAAACACAGGCTAAGAGAGCTGGCTGGTACCTCAGAGCTTAAACAGGAATCCTAGCCTTCTGATTCTAAATCTCCAGTATCCTCCACGATTTCACAATCCCACTGGGTTGAACCCATCCTCAATATGAGGTGAAGCCAACAGGCTCCCATTCCGAACATCCCTGATGCTTCAAGAGGGCTGGAAGATCAGAAGCAATAGAGGAGGCCCTGAGTAAGTCCCATTTTCCTTCCCAGGGCCCATTTCTCTCTACTTTCTAATGCCATGGGTCCATCAACAGATCGGAGTAAGGGACAGGACACTCAGAGATGATCCAGGGCTGAGCTCCTCAAACTTTTCTGACCCCGTAATTCTTTATTACACAAAAAGGATCGTCCCCCAACCACTTGTGGAAAGGATGACCGCCGAGTTCTGATCCGGGTCACACAGCACTGTTAGCGGACAAGCTGGAAGCCACAAACCGCTCCACCAGTCCGTCTCACCTCCTTCCTCCAACATTTGAGTCCCACCTCGCGCCACCGCCTCCCAGCAGTTCTCTGAGCGTCAACGTCGCTTCACTGCAGCCCCAGCCCCGCTCTGGGCTCTTCTCTCAGGCCTCTCCCCTTAAAGGCCGGGTCTGAGCCTGCGGTGCTGAGCCCGGTCCGGCCTGTCCAGTCGGGTCTTTCACTGTCTCCCCAGCCACAGCCAGGCCTCGGCTGGGGAGCCCGTGGCGCACCTGCCTCGGTCTCAGGCAGAACACCACGTGAAAAAGCCGCGGCCAGCTACGCGAGAAAGCTCCCGACTCCCGCCTCCGGCGCGAGCTCAGAAACTGCGGCCACAGACCCGCCTCTCGCTCCAAAGGGGACGTGCCTGAATAGCGCCACTTCCGGTCATGCGCACATGCCTCCCTGCTACACCGGACTCCATTTCCCAGAATTCTCCGGGCTCGTTACTGGCCAAAGCCTTTTTTTCTCTCGGTGCCAGGTTGTGACCCGTACACCCTCATGGACCGTATTTCCCAGCGAGGCTTCCGCCTGTTCTTGCTCCCAGAATCTATTTCCCATCACGCTTTGTTGCACATGCCTTTCAGGTGCACCGAATCCAATGACTGGGGCCTCTTGGACAGGAAGCGACTTGGCCGCAAAGGCTCACGGGAGCGATGCTTTAAGCGCAGGCGCAGACTAGGTCTAGGCGCCTCGTTTCTCCTTGGGTTTGGCGTGCCCTGGGCCCGGCTCCACGAGCTCCTCTCCCTCGTCAGTCAGCTCAGGGCCCAACCCCAGCCACCTTCACGGTCCTCTTGTGCCCTTCTGAGAGTTTGGGAGGGGTAAAGGAAGTGAGGGCCCCTCAGTGTGAACGGAGCAGCCGCAGGTTGGCCTGGAACTGTCAAAGTATAAAAGCTTATCAGGGCTTCCCTGGTGGCGCAGTGGTTGAGAATCTGCCTGCTAATGCAGGGAACACGGGTTCGAGCCCTGGTCTGGGAAGATCCCACATGCCGCGGAGCAACTAGGCCCGTGAGCCACAACTACTGAGCCTGCGCGTCTGGAGCCTGTGCTCCGCAACAAGAGAGGCTGCGATAGTGAGAGGCCCACGCACCGCGATGAAGAGTGGCCCCCGCTTGCCACAACTAGAGAAAGCCCTCGCACAGAAACGAAGACCCAACACAGCCAAAAATAAATTAAAAAAAAAAAAAAAAAGCTTATCAGCAGGAAGACGTCTTCAGTAATCTCAGGGGCAGAAGCACACTTTAACAGTGTTCGATTAGAAGTGTTGGGAGAGGAGATTCCTGAATATTCTGTCCTTGGGGGCTTCCGTGCTGCCCCAGGGGATATTTCAGTGGGCTTCCTCAGAGCGTTGATGGAATTTCCCCACAAGCCTGTTGATCTTCACTAATCAAGCAATTTTCTGATGAGCAATTTAGTTTCAGAGGCATTTTGACGTTAAGGAGATGAGAATGTGTTACCCAGGAAGGGGAAATGAGTTTGGGGGTCCTAAGCCTCTTGTCATTTTGTACTGTCTCTCTCCCTTTCAATCATAGCTGGTAGTGTTTTTCCCAATATGATTCTACATTTGTGGGTCTTCTATGAATCTCATTGGGATTCACTCATTAAGCAAGTCACACCCACAGATCTCTTTGAGATAAGCTCTTCTCTACCTTGGGCTTGTGTGATTTTTAGGCTTACAACTTTGGAGGTCAGAAGTCTGAAGTGGATCTCACTGGGCTAAAGTCAAGATGTCTTCAGGGCTACTTTCCTTCTGGAGGCTCTAGGGGGAGAATCTCTTTCCTTGAGAATCTCTTTCCTTGCCTTTTCTAGCTTCCAGAGGCTGCCTGCATTCCTTGGCTAGTGGGCTCTTCCAGCTGGTGTGTTCTGCCCACCACAGGCCCAGCAGGTGCTAAACCCATAACAGCCACTAGGAGGTAGCAAGGGGTTTCTTGCCTTAGTCTTACGAACCCACCTATGGCCACTGGGGGGTAGCAGAGTGGTTCACGCCGCAGTTGATTCTGCCCATGTCCACTGGGTGGTGTTAGGGAATTTCTTGCCTTGTTATCAGAAGCCAGGATTCTCTTGGAAGTTGTTCTGGGGGTGGGAGTGGGAGATGGGGTGGATGTCGGTTGGCAGCGCACATTTCTATCCCAGGCTGGGTAAAGTGCAGCTTCTGCTGCACCTGTCTTCTGGGGATGTTTCATCCTGCCCCACTTCTTCATGGACCTGTGCCTGATGGTGCTGGACTGGGCTCCTGGGGTAGATACAGGGCTGTCCGCTGGGGCTGGCTCTTAGTCCCTGAAGCACCTTGTGCTCGGATGGGAAGGCCTTAAGGGAGTGTACGGGGACCTCTGAAAAGTGTGTGTGTCCACAGTCCTTGGTACCTGTAAGTAGGTGCTGGTAGCAATCAGAGGTTGCTGAGGCAGTAGGGTAGGAAATAGAGTATAAAGAGAAACACTTGTAAAGATTTCAAATATCCCCTTATAAAGCACCCCTAGAGCCTCACAACCAGCCTTGCATGCAGCTCCCCATCACCACCACAGCCTCCCACCCTTACCTGCACAGCCTTACCACCACCAGCAGCTAAACTGATTGAGCACTTATTCAGTGCCATCCTCAGATCTAAGTGCTTTACATGATCAGCTCCTTTCATCCTCATAACAACCCCATGAGGGAGATAACATCATTATGCCCATTTTACAGATGAATGAACTGAGGCTTAGGGAAGTTAAGCAACTTGTCCTGCTCTCCCCTGGACCACTCCACACTTCCATTCCCCCTGTCTCTGGTCTCATTACAAAACTTAATACAAGATGTCAAGGTGGGCACATGCTGGGCTGCACAGCCTGAGAAGTGAATAAAAACAGGTTACAGAATGGGAAGTAGGGCGTCCCACTTCTGTGTAGTGATGCTGGGAAGCATGTATGTTGGGGGAGAGATCTTTTAAGACAGAACGAAATTCTCAACAGAGGTTCTGTCTGGTAAGGTGCAGGTGTGAATATTTTATTATTTATCTAAATAAAGGAGTTAATATTTGTAAAGTACTTAGGATAGTGCCTAGCAGATGGTTAACTGCCATAAAAAATAATTATATTACATAAATCTGTGTCTTCCAGTTTTCCTGCAATAAACATGTATTACTTATACAACAGACAATAAAAGTAATTTGTAAAAGACTTCTGGCTCCATTAAAGTTAATATGAAGGGAGGCTTCTTTTTTGTAGGAGGAACTCAAGATTTGATGACTAATGATTCAGGGGACTGAACCCAAGGAAAGAGTCAGAAATGACCTCCAAGTGCCAAAGGCAAGCCTAGCTGACCACGAGAAAGCAGATCCATAGATGTTCTTGGCAAGACTCAGTTCGTGGGAGGCCTAGTTTTATGGAAGGGACAGGAAAATGCCTTCTGGACTGCAGCCCACACAAAGAGGTCATGACCTGATTTTCTGAGTCAAATATTTATTTGGCAAAGTTCCTTCCTGATAAGGCAGCCATGTGAGAGGAGTAACCATGGCCATCACCCAGCCTCCAAAAGCATCTTCTCCAGAAAACGAGGAACCAAAAGTCCCCCTTCTCCGCTGTCACTTTCGTGTCATGATGGAGACGGCACGTGGAGGACTGCCCACAGGACAACAAAGCGTCTCCGAGATGTTCCCTCCTCACGAGTCACAGGGCAGCAGTGGAAACTGGACCCAGGGGCTGGGAACCTTGTCCCCGTGCTTCACTGGGCTGTAGAGAGCTGGGCAGGAAGGAGGGGCCCCAGAGGACAAGGCTCTAAGGGGCTACAGTCCTGGCTGCTGACTCCCTGGGGGCAGGCGGGGCATCCAGGCTCCAGCTGAGGCTCAGTTTGGAGTCACAGGCGGGCTCCATCCCCTCCGAGGCCCAAAACCGGTCCAGCTAGGAGGGGCAGCCACTCATGGGAAGGGGCGGTCATCGCCCCTCAAAATGGGCTGTGATTTGCTCCAAAGTCTTTCCTTTGGTTTCAGGGACACAGGCCAGAGTGAAAAGGACACTGAAGATGCAGAAGGCAGCGGCCAGCCAGAAGGCACCGTAAGGCCTGAGCACCTCCTGCTAAGAGAGTGGAGAGGCCGTGCATGGACGCGGCAGGTCAGGAGCCCTCACGCCCCAGCCGAGAAGCCGAGGCCCCAGTCGGGGCCCACCCCGCCCAGGCTCACGGGAGTGGAGGAGGTTCCGGGCTCCGCCATCCAGAAGCCTGAGCTGAGCACTGTCCAAGGTGTGGAAGTTGTGTGGCGGGGACACTGAGGCTCACTGTGACGAAGTGACTGCCCCCAGGTCAGAGACCTGCTATCAACTGACAGCTGGGCTTCCTCCCCCAGTGTCTGACCCCAGGGCCCACAGACCTCCGCTCTACTGGCGATGGGGGCGTGTGCACACACGGGGACACTCAGGGCCCATGCGTGGAGGGGAGAGGGAGCGGTGACTTTTGGTCAGTCAGTCCACCCTCCCAGCCCAGCCCCAGTGACCTCCCAGGTGCCGGAACCAAAGGCCACTCCCTTTCAGCTCCTCTTCCTCTGGGACATGGTGACCTCACCCCTCCCTCCGTGAAGGCTTTCTCTTGGCCTCTCAGCACTGTACACCCCCAGGTCACTCTTAGGTCCTTTGGTGCCATCCCCCTCCTTTACTGTCTGTCCCCTCCAAGCTCCCGGCAAGTAATTTCCGCCCCCAGGCCTCTGCTCTGGTCTTCCTGACATGCCCCCTGGGGCAGCACAGGCTCTACACAGAGTCCGGTCCAGCCCCAAGCATCCACTCCTCTCATGACCTGCCTCCCCTTGCCCCAGCCCGGCCTCCTGGTGCTTCCTCCTCCCACCACTGTGCACTGTCATACCAGCCCCTGTCATAAAGGCGACCCTGTCCGTCTCATTCACTGCTGCTCTGGCACCCTGAACAGGCCTGGACATGGTAGGTACCAGGAGACCTGGGGGGGAATGAATGACTGAACAAATGGCTTGACTGTCTGCACCAGAGTGGCCCCCGTATTGGATGGGAGGCCCTGAGGCAGGGACCATGTCTGCGTCAGTCCATCCATGAGAAGGTGGCAAAATGTTGAACTGAACTGATGCTCCCATCAACCCTAAGAGGAAGGTACGTTACCCTTCTCCATTTCCGGTCAAGGAAACTGGTTCAGAGACGGGTGAGCAGCACACCCAACGTCACCCAGCAGGGAGGCGGCCAAGATGGGGATGGAGCCCAGGCCTGTTGACTCCAAAGCCGGAGCTTCTCTCACAGCCCTGCTTCCCAGCCCGTGTCCCCAGAGTCCAATGGGGGAGGAGGTCAGCCCTGCTGTCCTTGCACCTGGACAGCCTGGAGGTTCCTGAGTGGCCACAGCCTGGGTTTCTCGCCTGCCCCGGCCCGTCTGCTCCCCCTCACCCCTGACCAAGATGGTGTCTCAAGATGCTGGGGCCTCAGCCTGCATGCAGAGCCACGGACCCCAAGTCTCTCGCAACAAGAGTAATTCTGAAAAGTGCTTCTCTGCCGACTACGACGTGAGGGGGAGGCCATCGGGGCCCGCGCTCACCATGAGGCTGCTGAACTCTTTTGTCACGAGAAAGGCCATGAACCAGTTGGTGAGGACGCAGACGCCCGTGGCCACGCCCTTGACGTGCAGAGGGAAGATCTCAGACATGAGGAGCCAGGGGATGGGTCCCCAGCCCACAGCAAAGCCTGCGGGAGCAAGATAGGCGTCAGGGCCCACGGGGCTGGACCCTCAGCTCGCCGCAGACCACCTGGGCTGAAGCCTTGCGGGGCTGGCCAGCTGTGGCCTGAGGGGGCCTGGATCCCAGCCTGGGCCCGCCAGCTCAGCACCTTCCCGCCGTGGGGTCTCAGGCCACTGTCCTCACTTCTTATGCGTCAGGCCTTTGCTACGGAACGGGACAAGGAGGGGCCTGCTTGGAGGGCTGTCGTGGAAGTCGTGTGAGAGGAGCAGAGACGGGCTCAGCTTGGTGCCTGGCACGCGGTCAGAGCTGCAGACGCAGAGGTGAGGCCGGTAGGCCTGGCCTCACTGGGAGCCACAGGAACCCGGTGGTGACAGGGCGGCCCCCTCACCCCCGACTCAGCCTCCCCACTCACCGGCGATGAAGAGGCACATGCTGCCCACCGCCAGCCAGGCCAGCCCCACACTGCCACTGGCGGGCTCCATGGAGACGGGCGCCAAGAGGTCCACGTGCGAGGAGTTGCTAGGGCCGCCCTGGGTCAGCTTGAAGTAGGCGCCAAAGGCGCTGGTGCTGAACACCATGACCACACCTGCAGGTGGAGTGCGGCAGTGGGCAGAACGGGGCAAGGGGAGGCGGCCCGCGGCCCGGGCACGTGGTGCTGGGGGGCTGGAGTCTTCGTGCACTGTGGGCCACAGCAACGTGGCCCGGATGCCTCTGAGAGGGGCAGTGAGCAGAGCCCTGCCTTACTGCACTCACCCCAGCCCAGCCCTGCCAGCCCCGGCTTGGACCTTGAACCTCAGCAAACTCCAAAAAGCTCCTGGAAGCAGACCCTCCCTGGCCCGAGGAAGCAGGAGCAGCCACAGAGGCCAGACCCACTTTCCCAGCAGCACCAAGTGCTCGGTGGGGCTCAGAACACGAGGAGCCTCACTCGGATCATCCCCTGGTCCTCACAATGGCCCACGGTTACCCCCGTTTCACAGAGGGGAAACAGGCTCAGGTAAAGTCACTTGCCCAGAAAGACCACAAGCTTCTGAGCCACTTCAGCCCCGGGCCCTCAGTTTCCTCATCGTACACTGGGCCCTGATGGCGCCTTCTCGTAGGTTCACTGCGAAGGTTAAGGTGTGATGCAGCGATGCCGTTAGCACGGGCCTGGTCTGGAACAAGGGCTCAGTGAGAGCTCTCCTGAAGTCTTGGCCTTGTTCTCAGGGACACTCAGCCATTGTCCTCCTCCCTCAACGTGGTGACCTCAGCAAAGACCCTCCAGCCTGTGGTGGGAGGCTGGCCTGGGCCACCCACCTGCAGAGGGCTGAGCCGTCACCCTTGGGCCTCACCTGACAAGGCCAGGAGCAGCCTGCGCCCGGCTCTGTCCATGATGAGGGCCGCTACGGCCGTGAACAGCACCTGGATGATCCCCACGATGACCGAGGCCAGGCTGCTGTCCTGGGGAGACGGGCCGAGGCGGGTCAGGCGAAGACCCCGGGACTAGGTCCCACCCATATGGCATCCAGGTGAGGCAGGCTGGGGCAGAGGTCTCTTTACCTTGAACTTGGCCTCCTCAAAGATGGTCTCTGCATAGAACATGACAGCGTTGATGCCCGACAGCTGCTGGAAGGCCATCAGTGAAATGCCGATGATGAACGGCTTGTAGACGCCAGGACGCCGCAGCTGGGCCAAGTGGAAGCCCTGCTCAGACGGAGACCGGGCATCAGTGCTTCTCTCTACCCTGTCCTGAGGGCGCCCCAGCTTTGAGCCCACCGTCCTGAGGCCTGGTGGAGTAAGGGAGCCTCTGCTTCTTGTCCCGGCCCCACCTGAAGCCTCTGCTTCAGGTCCCTGCATCCCTTTAGCCTCCGATTTGTAAGGTGACAAGATCCTCACCTCCCCACGGCCCTTCCTGATTTGTTGGGGGATCCACAAAGATGTTCTATGAGCAAAGAGCCCAGGGCTCCCGAATCCCACCAGCCTTGGGTCTGGGCCTGGGCCAAGCGCCACCCCCCGCCCCACTGATCCTCACCACCACTGCCGGACACGTGCTATGACTCCCACTTTACAGATGAAGAAACTAGGGCTAAAGATGGGAAGGTCACACAGCAGGTAAGGGGCAGAGACTCAGTCTTCTCCCCTGCCCGACAACTCCCTGTTTAAAAAATCTAAGTCCTCAAGTCTGCACGTGCAGTTTCCTCTGATGTGGCCCGGCCTTTCTCTTCCTGGGACAGGAAGATCACGGCTCAGGCTTTCCCAGGGATGTCCAAGGCTGGGGCCCAGCCAAGCAGTGGGGCTCGAGCAGGCCTCTGCTTGCTGGCACACAGGACAACACCCCCAATCCCACCCGCCACTGTGTGTGTACAGCCTTTGCCACAGACTGTGTTGACCTCCCCTGGCTGCAAAGGGGCGAGACCTCATGGTCCCCTCCCCCCAGCTCTGGCTCCCAGCCCCTCACCTGGTGCTCAGCCCCAACAGGGGGCTCTTCCCAGCCCTGCTCGGAGCCCCACAGGAACTGCATGGCGGCCATGGCTTCCTGGCGCTTGTGCTGAGTCAGCAAGAAGCGAGGGGTCTCAGGCATGCAGCACATGAGCAGCAGCATGAAGGAGGGGGGCACACAGCCCAGCACGGCCAGCCAGCGCCACTTGAGGACCCAGCCTGGGTGGGGTGGGGTGGGTCAGACATCAGAGCTGGGGTGAGCCAGCCTGGACCTTCTCTGGGAGTGCCTGCCCCCTCGCCAACCCCAGGGACACAGCTTAAGGGGTGGGGACCTCACTACCTTTGCATGACTGCCCTCGGGTTTGTTGTTGATATTGTCATCATTATTGCTAAGGGCTGTGGAAACGATGGGGGGTGTATCAGTGAATATGTACGTAGCCATTAAACAAAGGCGCTCGCTATGTATCGACGTGGTATATAGCACCATTCGTCTAAAAGGTAGGAGCGGGAGGATAAATATGCATAGTCCTCCTACATGCAGACTCTCAGCAAGGCTGCCAAGAAGCAGGCAAGGCTGGCGCCTCCGGAGAGGAAGAGGGACAGAGTTGGGGGAGACTTTTCACTGAAAACCAGTCAATCAAAACTCACAGAAATTGATCAATGAAAGTGCAGATTATGATGACCTGGAGGAAATTCTACGGGTGTGACCCACATGTCTGTACCGAACGTCAGTGTCTGTGCAGGGGCTTTGGCATACTGCTGGCCCCGCAAGGCAGCTAGACTGCTGGCAGGACTCTGAACGAGAGTCAGGATGGTAAGTGGGTAAAAATGAAAGACCACGGACCCGCACGTCAGCTACTCTGAAGAACCAGAGGGCACGTGCCCCGGACCCTGCCACGGCCCGTCAGGCCCGAAACCCCCATCCCCCAACGGTTCTCAGGCCATTCCTTGACAATTCTCATTTGGGGCCTGCTGCCAGGCACTTTTCAAAGTGTCACTTAATTTAATCCCTCAACAGCCTCAGACTAGGTAGGATTATCTCCACTTAAAGATAGGGAAATTGAGGCTCCCAGGGGCGGTGTGACTAGTCCAAGGTCACACAGCTAGTAACTGGCAGATTCCCCTAACCTGGGACTGTCAGATATGAAGCCTGCCCTCTTTCTATCCCAGCTCAGTTCCAGTCTGCCTCTGGAAGCTTCCTCATGCTGGCCCCAGCTCTGACCCTCAGGTCCCCTGGAACCTGCCTCCTTCAGGCTGCAAATCCAGTACTGATTCTGAGGGAGACAGGCTTGGGTTCTCCAAGCTCTCAGGCTAAAGACTCTGGAGTGCCCCCTCCACCCCCAGAACCCTAGTTTGTCACCACACAGCGAGGTACTGACCTAACCAGTCAGCCCTCCCCGCACTCCTGGAATGGGCTTCTGCTCTGGGAAGATGAGGACATCATCTTCTCCAGCTCTCCCCAGAACTTTGTCCCAAGACCCGCATGACCCAGGGTCTCAGGGAGGTGGTCTGGGAACCTGGCATCTTGGGCAGTGGCTGTGTGACCTCAGGCAAATCCCTTGACCTCTCTGAACTTCAGTTTCTATATCTGTAAAATAGCCACAAAGCCATTAACAGTTATCAAAAGAGACAACATGAAAACTATACCTGCCAGATAGGCTAGGAGGATGCCTATGACGACCATCAGCTGCACACAGGAGCCGAGCAGCCCCCGTACTTCGGGGTAGGCAATTTCGGAGATGTAGACCTGTTGGTAATTAAGATGGGACTTTACTTGGGGTCGAAGAGTTCTTAAAACTGAAAACTCTCAGCCATTCAGAGCTGAGGAGAGCCTCAACTGGGGCAGCTGCAGGCCCAGTGGGCTCCTAACTGCAGGCCCTGGTCAGCAGAGCCCTCCGCATACCTCCCTGCCCCCACCAAGTGATCTGCAGCAGGTGTTTAAAGGGTATAGAAGAGGCTGCTATGTGTGTGGGGCGGGGGCGAGAAGGGCTTTTCAACCTTTCATTTACTGTAATGTATACCCTTGACAAAATGCAAATTCTGATGCAATAGGTGTGCGGTGGTCCAAGATTCTGCCTTTCTAACCAACTCCAGGTGACACCCAGGCTGCTGGTCCAAGGACCATACTTTGAGTGGTGCCCTTGGAGTGAAAGCAGGAACTCTTCACCTCAGTTGCTACCAGTGACTGCCACGGCATCCTCTGGGCTCAGGAGCCAGAAAGCCCTTGCCCATGCTTCTAGGTTATTCCATACCTTATGCCCATGTCTAAGACAGGTGTGTTTTTTGCCCAGTAAAAAAACCCTCCAAAATATAAAATCCAACCTAGCTGCTGCCTGTTACCCAGCAAATGCAGTTGAAAGGAGTGGTAGGTGCAAAGGGATGGATTCTGAGCTACTGCTCTCAATCTTGACCAGGTTAGGGTGTGGGTGGTTGATCATCCAAACTCATGACCAGCGGCAGTTCACGGGTCACCCCGCAATCCCAGCTGCCAGGGTCCATAGTCCTTCCACAGGCCATGCCAGGGCCAGGGCTGTATGTGCAGGGTCTCACTGAAGCCTCACAACCACAGCACGAGGTAATGCCATTATTCCCATTTTACAGGCGCAGAGAGGTGCTCTGCCCTGGTAAGTGGCAGAGCCGGGATTTCACCCAGATGTCCAGCTCCAAAGGCAGCCTGGGCAGTGCTGGGTCAGGAGGTGGTGAGAGAGAAGCAGGGGAAGTGGCTGGAGGACCGGTTCCTGAGCAGTAAAGGGGAGCCGCAGGTCCCAGCAGCCTTCGCCCCTGGGGACAAACCAGAACAGGATTTTCCTGCTAAACTGTAGTCAGTGGTCTGAATGACAAGGGGGGGATCTGAGCCATACTGTGAGGCTTCTGTTGACCATCTACAGATGCCATCTTATTTGCAGAGCGAAAGAGAGAACCTGTTAAGTGGCACCATCCTGGGCTCCAGTAGTAGCTTCACCACTGACTAGCTGTGCCTAAACAAAGGACTTCACGTTTCTTAAGCTCACTTCATCTGTAACCAGGGACAATAACAGCAGCTATTTCCAAGGCCCGTTGGAGTGTAAGGAAGACGAAGCAGGGAAAGGGCATGGTGCCAGGCAGGCAGGAGGCCGCAGCCAGGGGGAAACAAGGCCCCCAGGTCTGCTCCTTCTCCCGAGTCCCAGGGCGCCAGGCTGGGGGACACACTCACCGGGGCCACTAGCGAGGCAATGCCGCAGGCCAGGCCGGTGAGGAGGCGGCCTCCGAGCAGCATCCAGACGTTCTGAGCCGCGGTGATGACGGTGAAGCCGGCCACGAAGGGCACGGCGCAGAGTAGGAGGCTCAGCTTGCGCCCAGCGCGGTCCACGAGCCAGCCGCCCAGCACGCCCCCCGCCGCGGCGCCCAGGGTCACGATGGCCTGGGGGCGGGGCGACCGCCGGCTGAGGAGGGGCCGCCGGGGGGTGCCGCGGCCCAACCTCGCCCTCCACCCCACCCTCAGCGGCCTTGCGGGAAGGGGATGGGCGACCCCTGGCAGGGGAGCCGGGACGTACTCGGCGGAGGGTCTCAGTGCCCGCCCGAAGCCAGGCAGGGGGAGGGTCCTGGCGCCCATCTTAAGGGTGGGCGAAGGAGGGTCCCAGGAGGGCTAGAGGGTGAGCCCGAGGCCTCACCCCGAACCAGGAGGCGGCGGCATCGTCGAGGCGCAGCGCCGGGGGCGCGGCGCGCCGCAGGCTCGGGATGGCCGGGGAGCTGTAGCCGAGCGCGAAGCCGAAGCTGAGTGGGCCCAGAGCAGCGGCGAAGGCGGCGAGGAAGACGCGGCGGCCGCGGGGAGCGCTGCTGGGACGGGGCGGTCGGTGAGCGGGGCCTGGCGCAGCGGGAGGGGCGAGGCAGCGCCCCCGGGGCTCGGGTTCCCCTGTCCACTCACCTGCCTCCCGGCGGCCTCAGGAGTGGCTGGGTCTCCTCCTGGTCCCCAGGCGTCATGTCCACGGCCAACACTTGCCCGGTCCGCTCCGACGCCTGAACTGCCGGGGGTCCCGCGAGCGCGGCCTGCACCGGCCTGTCAGGCCAGAGCCAGCCAATGAACGGTGAATGGTGGCTCTGGGGCGGGGTCGGAACGGCAGCGGGTATGGGAGCAGCCAATGGGAACGCAAGGCGGTGTTCGCCTCTGGGCTAGGAGCCGCCCTTGAAGTCAAAGCGGACCAATGGAAGCAAAGAGCCGGTAGGCGAGGAGCCCTGGAACCGCCCCTAGGACAGAGCTATCCAGTGTATAGGTGGGGCGGAGTTTGTAGCTGGGCCGGAGCACACAGTCATCCAATAGGAGTGTGATGCGAGCTCGGAGGCGGGGTCATATAGATGCCTCACACCGAGCCGGCCAATGAGGGTGGAGGGCGGGGATTGCACTTGCTCCTGGATCCGCCTCTCAATCTAGCTTCAACCAGTGGGGCTAGGAGCTGGACGAAGGCGGAGCACGTGGGCCGCGCCCAGAACTTCCCGCCCCCACTCTGGGCAGCAACACGTCCCCTCCGTGGTCGGATCTGCGGTCTCTGTTTGGCGTTAACCGCTGCCCTGGGGCCTGGGCACTTCTGCCCACCTAGAGCCGCAAGGCGGAAGGTCTGCAAACAACGGTTCTGGGCCACTCTCTCGGATGCTGAGCCTGGCGCTGCAGCTGGGTTGCCGGGGCAGAGGCGTGGCCCTTGGCGCCGCAGCCCACCTCCGTGCACGTCACGACTCGGGGTGGGGGTGGGGTGGGGGTGGGGGTGGGGCGGGGGGAGGCCCAGGTTGCCGACAAAGACCAGGACCTTCGGGTGCTGTCCCGTGTTGGGCGGGGTCCCTCATGCCTCATAGCTGTGACTGATCTGGGCTTAAATCAGTGAGCTCTACGCTCCCTGTTAAATTACACTCACTTCATAGGTAACCCTGACTTTGGAATCTTCATCTTAATATCTCCCAATTTTGAGTCCCCTGCGGATGTTAATAGCCAGCCTCTGTATGTGCGTGCAGCCAGGTCACTGCTGGAGGTGAGTACGATGAAGTCAGTGCGCTGCAGAATCTCGCCGTTTGTATGCCGCACTCTCTGGGTGCAGGCAACTGCGATGGAGTGCTGTGTATTTTCGGCAAGAACCAGGGCTAAGAGAGTGACAGGCTTAGCTTCTAATCCCTCTCTGGGCCTCTGTTTCCTCATCTCTAAGTGGAGATGACAGTTAACTATCTTGCAGGAGGGTTGTGAGTAGGGGCAATATATAAAAAGACCAAGCACATGCCAGGTACTCAAATGCTAGCCGGTATGATTAGCGCAGTCACCTGATACTACTGTCTTTCAAGACTTAGGCAACCGCCTCTCTGTGCTTCCTCAGCATCTGTGCTCCGGTCATAAATTCTTAGCACTTATCATTGCTTGTGATCACCTGTTTACTTCTGTCCCTCCCCCAATGGACACGATCTCCTGCTCCAGCCAGTGGGTACTTGGTGTTTGCGGAGAGGAGGGATGCGTCAGGCTTCAAGGGCAAACTGCTGCATTTAGGTTTACTTTGCAATTCAGCCCGAGGGATATGCAGAGAGGCTTCCGTAAACAGGGTGATCCAGCGAGCCCAGCTAAGGCCAGCCAGCCCTCTGAGCCATGGATCCCTACAAACCTGCTCCTGCCCTCTGGCTGGTCACCTCCCTCCCCATGAGTGTGCAGTGTTCACTTCTTGGCCTTTGTAAGCAGACACTGCTGCCAGACCAGCCTCCCGCTCCCCTTTTGTAAGCTAGGCACCATCAGTCTGTTTAGTAGGGCCCACCTCTTGCCCTTTCTACATCCACTCCTCAGATCTGTGACTCTTGTCAAATCATGGGGTGCCACTTGCTGCCAATCTCTTTGGAAGAATGGTCTAAATAGCCCTTGGTTTTTCTATTCCAGGCTGAGAAGAAACTTCAGAAAAAAAAAAAAATGACAGGAAAAACACACATACAAGCTCATGAAGCTTATAGAGTATTTTAACACGAAAAACACCAGCCAGATTCAGCTGATACAAGGCACTCAGCCTGGCTCTGTATGGTAGACAGGGGAGAGAGCACAGCTCTGGGGTCAGAGAACTCACAGGTTCAAATCACTGCCCCTTTCTGGGCCTCAGTTTCCTTATTTGAAAAGCAAGAATAATAAAATCTAATTCACAAAACTTTAGGTGAGGTTGAGATACAGTATGTAGTTGATCTTGTGTTTTCCCCCTTTAAACAAAAAGGGCATAACAAAACACAGAAGAAGAACGGGAATGCTGAATGTTACAAAGACTGAGGAGACTCCTGGGTACGCCTAAAAAGCACTGTCTTTAATACTCTCACCTCTTGCCTTCTGCTGAAGGGGACCAGGCAGCCTTCAGCTTGGATGCTTCATGTTGGACCGTCTGTGCAACAGGCAGAGAGGGGAGCTCTCCCCACAGTGTGCAAGGCCCAGAAGGAGGTAGGGTCCAGAACTTCTGTGAAATCTATCAGATCAAGGTCATGTCAAGCGCAGGCCTCTGCACTTAGTGAGACGACCTGCAGAGGAACTCCTCAGAGCCACTTTAACAGAGGAAATGATCTCAAGTTTCTTTTGATGGGTAATATAGGCAAGATGAGACAGAATAAAATGGAATCCATCAGACTAAAGCCAAAAGTAAATTATCTTCTTCACACCACTTAAAATTGTTACAATATCAGCTAAACTAGGTTTCCCTCCTTTGATTTCCCCTGGCTAGAGGCTGACATCTCACTGTTTCATTCTCACCTGGCCAAACTCACATTTTCTTCTCACTTTAAGGAGGGAGCAATGGAAGGCAGATACATGATAAGAGGAAGGATAATCATTTGGTTCATGTGAGAGCAAAGCAGACTGGAACAAGAGGAGGGAATTTGAGAATGATAATTTTGATGATGGAGAGTAACTTTTTTGGTTATATGATTTCACAATAACAATAACCCCCCCCAAAAAAATCTTAAGACTCTTAACAGGCTCCTATACCTTATTATTTTTTGTGAGACACAAAGAGAAAGAAGCAGGAGTTTCAAAGATCTAAAAATTCAGCTTTTCTCAAGTCTGTAGGCAGAAACGCAGCTGGTTCCAATCACAGTGAACTGAAACAGCAACAGGGGCCAAAGGTGCAGAAAGAAAACTTATTTATAATAAATTTTCAAAGCAATGGCTTTTCTTTATAAAAGAAACACAGTATGTGACAAAACAAAACTGTAATGAAAAAATAACTTTTCCATCTAAGTATATAAAATGTAAGAGAAGGTTGCAGTAAATAAGAATGAACATTTTTGATTTATTCAAAGTTTCAATCTAAAACCTCAATGAAATCTACCACCTTTAATTACAAGGGTGCTGATGGTTCCTGAACAGAAAGAAACAAAGGTTAAGATGGCACCGGACATTGGAGAGTGACCCAAACTGGCCGAGGGTGCAGAAGCTTTGGTCCAATAGACCACGGACAGGCTAAAAGCCACATTTTGTTGAGAAGTGATGTCGGAACTGGTTAAAGAGTGTAAACCTCCATAAGAAAATTAAAGATGGCAAACTCGACTGGGACTCTTTACTTCAAGTCAATAATGTCTTCGTCCGAGGAAGCTGTGAGCTGAAAGGGGCTGCTGCCCCAGACAGGGCTGCCTTCTCGCTCAGCCACAGGGTCCGGGTCGGAGCTTGTCGACTGATAACGCCCCTCGGGATTGGCTTCAGAAGTGGAAGGACTTTCCAAGGAGCTCAACGTGATCCTAGAGGAGAAAAGTCACTGTGAACGGATCCTGGGGCACCACTGAGCTGGCTGCTCTGTTTCCTGTTGCCCTAAACTCGGGAGCCCTTCTCCCCCTCCGCCTGCCATTATGGGGGAGAGTGGGGAAGTGCAGGAGTGACCCCCCCACCCCGCCCCAGCAGAGCTGGTGTTCTGCAGGCAGACAGCCCGATCTCATGGGTGGTTACGGGTTTTAAAGGCCAGCGGTGACGCACAGGTGTTTGTGAGGAAAATTGGGATAATGTCACTCTGCCTAAAACCCTCCCCTGGCTCCCCACGGCCTGAGGACAAGGCTAAAACGCCGGGCCACAGGCCCCGGCCCTGCTGACCCCTCCAGCCTCCTCCCAGCCCACCCCTGCCCTCTCTATTTTCTCCTGCATTCAAGACGCTCACTCTCTTGATACCTGCAAAACCAATTTGACCAAATTCAGGGAGTTCATTCATTCAACAAGTACTCATGGAGCCTGTAAAAGCCCCAGCCCAGCCTCTGGTCGCTCTTGACCTTGCATCCTTGTCTGTGCTCAAGCTGACCCACTCTCTTCCCCACCCCCCCCCCCCGCCCCCCCCCCCCCCTCTCTCTCTCTCTTCAGGGCCTTTACCCCTGCTATTCCTGCTGTCGGAGGGGCTGTTCCCCCAGCTCCTTCTCATTCAAAGCTCAGCTAAGTGCCACTTCCTCCAAGAAGCCTTCCTTGACTCCCAGCCCCCACCTCAAGTAGACCTTCTATCTGCCCCACCCCCATCACTGCCTTCTTATAGATTTCCTTGCAGTGCTTGTCACTAATGGAAATGATAGCATTTGCTTATTTGTTCACAGGTTTATTATCTGTTTCTCCACACTAGCATGTAAAGTCCCTGAGGGCAGGGGCCTGGTCACACAGTAGGGGCTCAATGAAAGTGCACTGGATTAAAGCGTGAGTGAGTACTGCCCCTCTCTGGGCCAGGCTAATGCTTGCTTGATTTATGAGACTGGGCTCAGTCTTTCCTGATGTTTGGGACCCCCCTGCCCCCAGTGTGGTGTGATGGCACCCCTCATTCTTCTGCACCACCTGCCACCCTGGAATGCTGTAATTCCTAGAATGTCCCTGTTGGCCTTTCCCACCAGCCTGTGAACTGCTGAAGTTCAGCTCCATATCCCCAGCTCAGTGCCAGGTACTCCAAGAATGTGTGTTGAATGACTTAATGGAGCCTGGACACATGCCCCCTTGCCCTCCACACAGGAGCAGGCAAGATGTTACTGAGGGACACAGAGAACCTCAGGGGACAAATCAGTGGGATTCAACAAATACTCATGGACGTGTGATACTGAACGGCCATCCAGAAAAGCTGTACCTGTTTCTACGCCCACCACAAGTACTGGAGAGCGCCTGTCACTCTTACTGAGCATTCTTGTTTTAAAAAATCCCTGTCAATCTAGTGAGCAAAAAAAGTCTCAAGGTACTTTAATGTGCATTTGTTGGATTGCTAGTGAGGTCACCCATTTGTCTGGGCCCCTCCCTGGCAGGCAGTGTTCTCTGGGGATCCTCAGGGAGGAGCTGGCTGCCAACCCTCTGCTGTGGCGGCCGAAGGGGCCGGCACATGGCATCATCGGTCAGCAGGAAGGGCCCTGTGGCTGTGCTGTGACTTCAGGGGCCGCCACCCCGAGAAGGGGCTGCTGGGGGCTGCGTCCCTCTTTACCTTTCGCTGCTAGTTGACCTCACTGTCCCTGGTTTAGGGCCTCCTTGGTTTTCTTCCAACCGCTTCCGGGCTTTTGACTTGGGCTTTGGTGCTCCTTCTGCCCTGGGTCCACCTTCATCGGAGAGGCCTGGATTGCAGGGGAGAATCACAGGTCAGCGGGTCATTACCACAGGGCTGCCACAGAGACAGAAAATGCCCTTTTCCTCTTGGTTGGGTATTGGTGCATTATTGGGATCGAGGCAAGAAGAATGATGATAAAGTCTATATTTTTAAATAATTGGTGGTCTTGTTGGTAGGAGGTCTTTTTTCTTCTGATTAGAACGAATATATGTATTGGGAAAAAAAGTCAGAGGAGTTTAATGAAGGAGAGAAAATCTATAGCGCTACCACTGGAAACTGTAATTCTCCAACTCAGAGATTCAATTTCTGAAAAGCACAGTGGTTTATACAATAGTAGTAGTTGGCAGATCAAGCTTTCTAAGGGTATAGTGGTTTAAAAATAGCAATGTATATGTTTTAAAAGTGCAGTGGAAGGCACCAACTTCTAAAACCAACCGACTTTGCCAATGTCAAGGCCTGCCCTGTCAGGTGGTCCGAATCCCTGTCTCCAGTTGGTCAGGAAACATTACTGCAGGACAGGCATGTGCCAAGGCCAGCTGTCCTTGCAGTTTTATGCCGTGCAGATGCCAATTCAAGTTTTCAAACCAGTTCTTACTGGTTTGACATAACATTTCCATTTTTCCTCATTTTGTTTTCACAATTCTGAACAAAAATCTTTATAACAGTCTAGCGTTTTCACAGTCATCATGGTGCTTTATGCTTCTCTGGTCTGGTCTCCCACCTGTAAATTGAGAGAGGAGGGCACAGCAAAGATCTTACATCTCTACCATCCCCATAGAACTGCCCCACGGTCCAGGGGCTTTGGGAAGGATAACTGAACTGTACCACAAACATGCAAGAAAACAAAACATATGAAAAAAAAAAAAACCCAAGTAAATTAAAATTTTAGATATACGAATGTAAAATGTTATCTGAGGACTGCAGGATATAAACCCTCTGGACACCTTCCTAGGAAATTAGACATATATAGATACTTATGTTTAAAAAAGTCATATCAGACTAGACCTACTGTTTTACAAACTGCCCTTTCCCCCCTGAACATGGTTTGGGCACTTTCCACATCAATAAATACAGATTGACACATCATTGTCATTGGGTAAATGATGTATAGTATTCCTCGGTGTAGGTGCACTATAATTTCTTTATAAATCCCTTATGAAAGGGCTCATTGTTTTTGAGGACAGTTAATATCCACAGATAAAACCAGCGGGTATCGTTACAAACAGTGCGAACACAAGAATCGAGAGCCATTACCCAGCAGCTCCCTGCGGGTCCTGCTCGCTATCTCTTTGATCTCCATGCGCGACAGGGACAAGGAGTGAGTGACAGGAATGGCCGCGATGCCGATGCCGATGGAGGTGGGCGGGGTGATGACCTTGGAGACTAAGGGCGATTTCAGAGGCCGCTCGATGCTTCTGCCCACCAGGTTTCTGAGTGGAATCTTGTACAGATTTTTGGACTGAATCTCACCTGAAATAAGAGTTCGAGAAGAACATCAGAACTTTAAGAAGAGTTCATGTTATTCACAAGAGGATAATTCCTGGTTCCTCAACATAGTTAGCATGAAGGAAGAGTTTATGTTGCAGGCTGACCTCCCAAGTCTCATTAGGGGCAACAAAGTGAGGGCGCCCGACGGCTCTGTTTTCTAAGGGCATCGTGTTCATGGGTAAATGGGGAAAAATGCACCCACTCCTGATTACGTTTGCACAGGAGGAAGGAGTCGACAAGAAAAGCACAGCTGTCCTGCTCGGGAGCTCCAAGCTCTCGTGACAAGCTCTCGTGACAACGAGCCATAGTGACGACTTATGTGGTGAGAAGTTAGGAAAACCACGAGGCAGTAACCACAACAAAGGCCTGCGGGCAGGGTTCAAGGGCGAAGCCAGACAGAGTGAAACCTGGGTGCTGAGTAATGTGTGGGTTTTATGACTATGTCCTTTTAGCTATAAAAACCTACTATATTGTTAACATCCCTGAAGGAAAGATAACTTGCTGGGACAAGTTGGAATCTCTCTAGCCCTCGGCTCCCTTCTCCCCATTGCAACAACTGTTTTCATAATGGGATTTTTTTGGGGGGGCATTATCACAAGATTTCTTAAGAATGCAACCACACTGCAAGTTTTTTTATGGCTTCAAATAGTGAGTTCCTTCGGCAGTAGTCACATGTCAGTATTTGACAATGAAGTAGAGAAATCAGAACGGATCAAAACTATCTAGCATAAGACAGTAAAAATTGGACTTCACCTTCCCCCAGGGAAGAAGGAAACACTGGAGTATCTCTGCCCGGGGGTGTCTGAGGAGAATTGTGGGCACTGGCCCCCTTGGAGCTGCCTCCGGATGAGACCTCGTTCACAGATGCGGTTGCTGTGAAGTATATATCCGACTAGAGAGAAAGAGAAGGCGTTACTGAGCCACCTGCTGTTACAGGCCCTGCACCCACCAGCCCTTCTGTCATCACTGCAGGGCCCCCAACTGCCCCCCCCCGGGGGGCCTGTGGTGCAGGAACGAGCCGGGGAGGCGGCTTCCAGCTCTGTGCTCAGACGTTTCCTGAGCGTTCACCTCACCCACTTATCTGTTTGTTGATACACAATAGAAAAGAGTCAATTTCCCACACACCAGCTGCAAACACAGACACAACACACTTCCCCAACACGGATCTCGGGCACCTGGAGGTTAGAACTGGAGAGGGTTTGGGATTCAGTCAGATCCATGTCACAGGTGGAGAAATGGGTTCTCATGATTCAGCAAATACTCAAACACACCCTTGATGCGCTGGCTTTGGGGTAACGGCAGTGGTATGTGGACTCAGGGACGCTGAGTTTCAGGAATTTTGCAAGCTGGCTGCTAAATACAGCCATTATTAAACTTAAATTATAAAACAAAGGAACTAAATATCAAAATTCAACCATTCCTGATTATTTTACTACCTTGAGTATTCTCCGAGCTCTTGAGGTAATTTACATGAACACTGTCTTGGGCAGGTGGGGGGATACTGTGTAATAGCGGCTCCTAAAGCTGTGTTCCATCGTGTCACACGGGAAGCTTGAGATCAGTCACGTGGGACTGTTTACACCATGGAAATTGGCAAATGCTACAAATCAGAGCTTGATTTGTTGTTCTGTTGATTGTCTAGACTTACAGTGATGAAGAAAATGTTAATAATGAAGATTAAAATTAAAAGTGTGTTGGATCTAATGCTAAAATTGAGAGAAGTTTTGGTTTAATGATTTGTACGAGGGTGAAAAATAGTTTAATAGATCACATATCAGATTTTTTAAAAAAATAAATTTATTTATTTATTTTTGGCTGTGTTGGGTCTTCGTTGCTGTGCGCGGGCTTTTCTCTAGTTGCGGTGAGCGGGGCCTACTCTTCGTTGTGGTGCGCAGGCTTCTCATTGCAGTGGCTTCTCTTGTTGCAGAGCACGGGTTCTAGGTGCACAGGCTTCAGTAGTTGTGGCACGTGGGCTCAGTAGTTGTGGCTTGCGGGCTCTAGAGCGCAGGCTCAGTAGTTGTGGCGCACAGGCTTAGTTGCTCTGTGGCATGTGGGATCTTCCTGGGCCAGGGCTCGAACCTGTGTCCCCTACATTGGCAGGCAGATTCTTAACCACTGCGCCACCAGGGAAGCCCCACATATCAGATTTAGTGACAACAAACTTGGAAAAAGAAGAACGGATGGAGATATAATTCCAACCATAAAATCGTGGTTGAACTGCAGCATTAGTTTGGCTATGGAGAAAGGAATTCAGCAAAAATTAACAAAAGCATTTTGTGAGAGCCAGTTGGCTAAATGGACTTTAAGATAAAAGCATTGTATATTTTATTATTTGTAAATTGTAAGCTATTTACATTTTATAATCAGTAAAATTTGTAATCAACTGATGTCCATATATGTGTGTGTATACATACACACAGCCATTTTCCAGAGGACTGGTGGTGGTTACACACTTACCAGCACCCCACTGGCGCTACGTTAGTGAATAAGATGCTCAGTGTCTGCTCTCATGGAACTGTCAGTGCAGTGGGGAAAGTACGCAGTCACCCACCACCAAATGTGATGCAGGTCAGGATGGAAAAGTGCCCCAGGCGTGCAGCAGGGCACAGCCTGGCCTGGCAGAGCCAGGGAAAGGGTGTGGGGCTGACTTGGGGGAGGGGACTAGAACGAGACCTGCTGGATTATGCGCCAGGAGTAGAAGACAGCTTGGAAGATCGTCGTTCCTGCATCCTTCGGTGTTGCTCACATTCTGTTGCCAGACATGAATTAGTCTGTCAGCCATAGTTTGTGGGACACAAATTCAAATTGAGGACAGACAGCGGCAAAGGAAGAAAGGAACATTGCAAGCTCTTACTTTTCTAGACTTGGCCTGTTCTTCAGGGCAATAGTGACCCAGGCTCTGATGGGGGATTTCTCTTTTCAGCTGAGCGCTCCCCAACTGCCACCAGCACCGACGACTCTCTTAACACTAAGGAGGGGCGTTTTGAAGCCCAAGGGGACTCGCACAGGAAAACCCAACCCATGAGCCTGTTTTCAGCTTTCTCATCTCAGCGCTCACGAGGTGTTGGCATTGTCAGCCTCACCGTGAACATGTCTGCGCCTGCCTGAAACCTCATGGTGCTGTGGGTTCCCAAAGCCCCTCAGACAGAAATAAAACCCCAGCTGTACTCACTCTGGAGGCCACGAGCTGCAGCTGAGGCACGACGGCCGTGTGGACCAGGTTTCCGTTCACCACCAGGCGGATCTCCATGGAGTCGGTGGTGAAGGCCAGCAGGTAGGGGAATGCGCAGACTGCAAGGCAACAGGGCGTCAGCTCCCAGCCTGTGCCTGCGGCTGTGGAGCTGCCAGGACCCTCTCACATCCCCCTCGCTTCTCTGGCAACTCCCATCTCTCCCCTTCCTCTGGCT
Organism: Balaenoptera acutorostrata; assembly: GCF_949987535.1. Lineage (NCBI taxonomy): Eukaryota > Metazoa > Chordata > Mammalia > Artiodactyla > Balaenopteridae > Balaenoptera > Balaenoptera acutorostrata. The sequence continues at coordinate 117,305,442 of NC_080069.1, read as the reverse complement.
GCTTCTCTTCTTCCTTCACGGGTGCATGTCCCCCAATTCTAGGAAAGCCTGCCTTAGCCGCCAAGCTTCTGCCCAGTGACGTGTGCACTGTCCCAGCTTCTCCCTGTGCCCTTCTCCCGCTGCAGTCTTGTACCCAATCTTCCGGGGGCGTACCGCCCACCCAGGTCCTGGAGACCTTCCCCCTACGGTCCAGACTGCAGCTTGACACGGCCTTCGCACATGCCTTCCACCCGGGAACCTAGCCTTTACTCCTTCTTCATTCCCTGTCTCCGGGTCACCCTCCCCTATGCTCCTCCTGTCTGTGTGTCTGGGCAGGGACTACCCCTCACAGTGTCCCTTGGGTTCAGTGGGCTTGCTGAATTATTTGTTAAACGTTGGCCCGTCTTCTTGAGATCTTTTTGATGACGTCCAGGTGCCAGAGCTGCCCCAGTGGCCCTGTGAGCCCACCTTTGTCTTTTTTACTGGCCACTTCGCACTCTCTCCTTCACGCTGGCCCACTCCCTCTGCCCTCTCTCCTTGGCGACTCATCCGTTCTCTTGGCTTCACCTTGATTCTTCCTACCACACCCACGCCTCTAGCCTTGATCTCTCAAGTGGGCCCCCCGGTGCCGTGGCTCAGACCTGAGAGCCGTTTCCAACCCTTCCCTCCCTTTTTTACCATAACTAATCTGCATCGGAGCCGACCCTGTCCTCCGAGTGTCTGGATCCATTCCTCTGCTCTCCTCTCAAAACTCTATCATGTTTACCTATCAACAAAGCCTTCTACTTTGAGGAAAACAGTGCTAAGATTCTTGGCTCTGATCTGACTCTCCCCAGGCAGATGCCCAGCTGTGGATCTTGAATCACAGAAACGAAGCACCACCACTCACGTCCTGAGTTTTGAGTGGCAGGCAAAGTACCTGAGTTTCTGTAATTCTAGACTTTCAAGCTTCAAAATGTATAAAAAGGACGCCAAGTGCACTGTGCTCCTCCCCCAAGTCAGTCAGAGTTTCAAGGCTGGAGATCTTGTTCAAGATCTACTGAAACTGATATTTAATTGCTCTCAAATGCTCACATGCTCAGGCACTGAGAAGACTTGGGAGGAACAGTGGAAGACAATAGTCTCCAAAGAGGAACAAAATGAAAAACAATTAAAGAAGAAGAAGGCTTTGAGTACTCATTATACTCACATAATTCATAGCAATTTAGCGGTAAGCCAGTGAGTTTGCTTACACAGGATGGAACAGTTCAGATATGTCTATTGAGGGGGAAAGAACATGATGATAAAGGGTTTCCTTACCAATCGCACAGGGAGCCTGGTTCCAACAGAACTGGAAATCTGACGCAGAGGGTTGAACCAAAAAAGAGCCACCATTAAACGGGCAAACCTTTTTATAGATGCAACTGTCTGCAACAAAACAACAGCGATGCATTTTTGTTAGACACAACACTCAGGTAACCATAATTAGATAAATGAGAAACAAGAATAGCATCCTATCTGCTCGTTCTTTATGAAAGCCGGGACGAATATTGCCATGATGCCAGATCCTCAGGCGCAGGAGGCAGTCTGAGCCAGAGTAATATTTCTGCTACAAGTCATCATAGCCGCCATTTTTGGAGAATTTACTATGAGCCAGGCACCGAGCTTTAAAACATTCTTCCATTTAATCTGTACAAACTTATGAAGTAGATGCTATTATTACACTCATTTTACAGATGAGAAAATTGAGGCAAAGAGCAGTGAAGTAGCTTGTCCACAGCCTCACAAGTTCTACTTGGGAGAGAACCAGGTTGGCTTGATTGCAGAGAAGGAGGGGCACTTGAAGGCAGCCCCTGGACGGAGGAAGGCCTCCTACAAGGGGATCACGCTCTGAGCCTCACTCAGCAGGACATGTGTGATGGGAGCTGTACACCACTCCCCCGACATTTTATTATGAAAACTTGAAGCCATGTGCCTGTATCACCTTGGTGAATCTGAGCCAGCGTTAGATTAAGGCCAGGTTAATTCAGTTACCCAGCTCCTGGCTTGCTCCGAGCTCTAAACACAAGTCCAGGTGGTTCAGACCCTCTTCGAGTGAGAAAGGTCACGTAGAAACAAAGGCCCCTTTTATTCCAGAAGCCCATCACGTTTTAGCCATACAATCTTATTTTTAAATTATTTTTTAAAACAGCCTTACTGAGATGTAATTTATATACCATAAAATTCATCCATTTTAAGCATTCAAGTCAATGAACTGTAGTATGTTTATAGAGTTGTACAACATCACAATCTGATTTTATAACATTTTCATCACCCTAATAAGAAACATCACGCCCATGAAGCACTCTCTTGCCATTCCTAGTGTGAGAATCGACAGCTGTGGCCCCTCTGTGAGAGGGCAGAGGTCATGGAGCCAGAGCTGCTGCTGCCCCCTGCGATGTGGGGCTAGGCTGGGGATGACCACCGCCGGCCCACCTGAAGCTTAGGGTCTCCTTTGATGTGACCACTGTGCCTTGTCAAGCAGTTAACTTATACTGTCTCATCATTGTTCTTCTAACAGAGTGAGTTGTTGGGACAGAAAAACTCACCAGAGTCAGTTCTGTTTTTGCTACAGTGGACTCACTAGGGGAGAAAAAGCATCCTCATTCTCAGCTAAAGGCCTCACTCCCTGAGAAAATGAGCGCTCAGGAAGGACACCCGGATCTCTCAGCAGCGGCTCCCCCAGCTGCTGTGTCCGCCCTCGGCCTCCTGCCCACGACTCTGGATGCCGTGGGGTGCAGCTCACCCCCTCTCCACTGTGGCCCGTGGCTTTCGCCCCCTCAGGGACATCCCCCCTCTGTCCTGCACCGCAGTTTCCCCTTCTCCATCGGATCTTTCCCGACAGCCTTACACATGCTGTTTATTCCACCTTTTGGAAAACAAAATCCTTGGCCTCTCTTCCTCCTCTAGCTGTTACACCCTTCCTTATTCTTTTTCCCTTAAAGCAAAATTCTTTGAAAGACTTGTCTGGACTCCCCAGCTCTACTTCCTCTTTCCCAATCTCTCCTGACCTGTGCAATCAGGCTTTTGTTCCCCACTGCTTCCCCAGAGACACCTGCTCTTGTCAAGTTTCCTAGTGGCCTTGTAAACCCAAGCGCCATCTCAGACCCGATCTGTCAGAGGCAAACGGCACAGCGGGTCACTACTCCCTTCAACACTGCCTCTCAGGGCCTCACCCCACTTTCTCTTGTCTTTCCAGCCACTCCTCAGTCTACTTTGCTGGTTCCTCCTGTCTCCCCCGCTTCCCGGTGGGTGATCTCTTTAGTCTCGGGACCCTAAAGGTCACTTGCCTGCTAATGACCCCCAGGGAGCCCCCTCCGGAGCCCGCACTTGAACCAGGTGATCGCTCACTGTCTGCACTGGGTATCTCAGAGGTGCTGATGGGTCATAACTGAACTCTTGATCTTTCCCCCCAAACTTGCTCTTCTGAAAGCCTCCCTCATCTCAGTAAATGGCATTCTCTGTTCTCCCAGCTGCTCACGTCCCCAGACTGCAGTCCTCCTTTTCTCTTCCCCTCACAGCCGCACTTTCTTCACCGGCACGTTATCTTGGTTCTCACGTGTAAAGCATGTCTAGGACCTGACCACCGCTCAGCGCCTCCCCTGCGGCGGTCCTGGTCCAAGCCCCTGGCGTGCTCGTCAGATGAGCGTAGTCCCCGCCCTTCCCGCTTCCACACCATGGCGGCGGGGGGTGGAGGCGGTCTCCTCTTACAGACCCTGTCGCGCCTCTGCTCAAAAGCCTCCAGTTGCTCACCAGGGTGCAACGCAAAGACCTTTCACCTACCAGGCCCTGCTGGAGTCTGGTCCTCTTTGCCAATTTTTATCCACTCGCACCCTCGCTCACTCTGTTGTGATCACGGGTCATCTTGGGGTCACCTCGACCGTACTGGAATGTTCCTCCTCAAGGTCTTTACACCTGCTCTCGTCCCTGCCTGAAACACTCAGCCTGATACCTTCATGTTCAACACTCAGTCCTGATACCTGGACTCCCTTTGGGTCTTCGGTCCTCGCTCCTCTCCCAGCGAGGCCTGCCTTCCTCACCCCCTGTAACTGGTGACCGGTGACCCGCACACCCCACTCCTGCCCAGTCCGGCCCCTCTTCTGGCCCCTCTTCCCCCTTCATTTCCCCTCAGCACTCAGCACCATTTAACAAATTGCACGTGTTTCTTATTTATCTTGTTAATTGTCTAACTGTTCTCTTTAAAATGTAAACTCCACCTGACGGCTGGATTTGTGCTTATATTCACTGCTGAAACCCCTAGATATCAGAAGTGCTGGGTAAAGATTTGCTGAATGAATGAACGACTCAGGAAGGACACAGCAGCCTTGTGTTTCTAAAGGCCCAGGTCCCTTACACACATCCCCTCTCCTCTCCCCTGTCCCACCTCAACTCCCACTAGGGGCGAGCAACCTGCTGGGGGGTTTGAGGGGCTGGGCTGGAGGAGACCCTGGCCCCTGAGCACAGAGCTTCCTGGACGGGTCGGGTGGCTGTGTTGTGCCTGGGAGGCCAGACCCAGCCCCCCGCCTGCCTCAGAGGGGGTCACGCGGGCCTGGAGGAGGCGACAGGACTGCAGTCCATAGGCGCCCCCTGCCGGCCCCCCGCGCTTTCCAATGGATAAGCCCCAGGGAAGCAGAGGGCGCTCCCTTCCAATAACCAGTGCTGGTGGTCTCTGCACCTGAGGCGAGGGGCCTCCAAATTAGACTGAACTGATTCAGAAAAGGAAGCGAAGCTGTTTCTCGAACCCCAGAGTCATGCAGCCTGTTCACACCCATGAACTGGCGCCCATGCCTGCTGTTCCGTGAAGCGTGAGCTCACTGTGTCCCTGGCAGGGCCTTTCACTGTTGTGTCTCCAGAGCCCGACACGGGCCTGGCACAGAGAGGGCCGTCCCTTATGGTTAAAAAGAGCCGCCTGAACGGGGGCTGGCGCGGGGGCAGGATTCTAAGAAAGTCACTGCCTGGGAAGCAGCTCAGAATCTATGACTTCCCTCCTTTGACTTTCCCCATCCAGCTGGTGGGGAACAGTGTATAGGTTCTAATTTTAAAACAAATTTCTCTGAAGAAAAGTCCCTTTCTGCATGTAGAAAAGTTTTTCACTTATCTGAGATAAAAATTTCTCTATAGAAAACTCTGGGTTTCTGGAAGTTATATTTTAGAAAGGAGCAGACATATGATAAAAATCAGCTTCAAATTTGAGAAGGGTTTAGACAGATCTGTGAATAAAATATCCTAAAAGAGCGATTTATTGGTGAAGTTCTTTCCTTGTGACTACCTTCTCCTGATTCCCCATAAATCTCAAATTTCGAGAGGATGTTTATCAAACAAATTTCTCTACTGAAAATACTTACTAATCAAAGATTAATTAATCAAAATATCTGCCTCATGTGATATAACCAGCATCACCACTCTAAATCGATACAATTCTAGGCTGAAAAAAATATATTTTATTGTTTTAGCTAAACTGGGCAGGCTTATCCAGGAAAATACCTTACTACCTTTGCCTTAAAAAGATCCTTTTTATTGTAGTATCACATTAGCTTTTGAAATGCTGAAAATCCTTAGAGACCCTATATGATATCTGTGGTCTGCCTGAAACCCACCCGCCACCTGACCCAAACTAACCCAGCTGAGGCCAGGTTCGCCAGGTTGAGGCTGATTTCATTAACACCTGAGAAATAACAAAAAGGGGAAGAGTAACTGTGGTTAAAATTTGGGGCACTGGAGTCAAGAGGCCCCAAAGGTGAACCTGGGCTCTGCCATTTGTAGCTGCACAATCTTGAGAAAGTCCGTTCACCGCTCCAGGTCTCAGGAGCCTTATCTCCCTCCAGATGACAGATAGTAACAGAAAAAGCCAATGGAACGGTGACTGAGGTGGGTGAAGCACAGCGCGTGGCACACAGTAAGGGCTCCCTAGATGGAAGCCACTGCTATCACCCCCACGTCCTGGAGACACCCCCAGGCGGCCCCTGCACCGTCTTGCCAGGCGGTCTGGCGTATTGGGAGATCCAGGCAGGAAGGCAATTTTTAGATGCGCCCTGGAGTGGAATTAAGGACCCAGGAACAATACCTCAGGTAAATCTAAAGCTAAGTCCCTTTAAATTGTCCAGAAAAAAAAAAATAACCATTGATTTTAGCAAATAGAGATCAAAACACATCCTTTACTTACAGTTGTAACACAGGAGCAGACCGGCTTCCCCGTCTTCGTACACATCAATAGCTGCAACGAAATTAACCTGCAATGAGAATGGGCAATGGTAGTGGGCAGGCTGGACACTGACACTATGAAAAGACTTTCTCAAGTTACGGCTTTCTGTAAACTCAGGCACTGGGGGGCATTCCCACCTCACCAGCACCCACGGTGCCACATGGGTGGCCACGACTGCAGTCCCTAGGGACTTTCTCACCCTCTTTTCCCACGTTTTGAGAAGCTCTGTAGGCGGACATCTCCACTCTCTATTGACAGGCCTCTTATTTATACAGTGGGCTCAGTCCACAAAGCTTTTCACATGGGTTATTTGTTTCACTCTCACATCAACCCCTAAAGTACGTGGCATTGCTCCCATTTTACAGATGAGGAAAGTGAGGCTCAGAGAGGTGCAGTTGCTCTAGTGCCTCAGGTAGAAGGTGCTCCAGCCAAGATCTGAACCGGGTCCCCGGTTCTTTTCCAAGCTTAACACCCCTGCACTTCAGCCACACTTCCTCCTGCTTCAAACACAGTCTCTGAATCTCAGTATCACCGTGTCTGCACTTCTCTCTCCTTCACTTCCAGGGAGGCGGCATGACATGATGCAGAGAGTGTCAGAAGCCCTAGCTCTGTGGCCTGGGCGAGCTCTTCCTCTCCGGCCTCCGTTTCTGCTTTTGAGAAGACGGTTCTCAACCTGATAGTGTCCTTGGCCCCTCTTGAGCTTCAAAACTCTGACCCTGTAAAAATCTCCTGCTTCTTTCATTGCCTCACTTGTCTTCTCAGCCCTTGTAGTCTGTCCTCCTGTACCACCAGGGACACTGCCCTCTCTGAGCACCATGAAGATTTCCTTCTCCCCAGCCTGGAGGCCTTTGGCCATGGCTCATCTCTCCATCCAGAGCTCCGCGGCCTCTGACATGGGACGTCTCCTCCCTCCCGTCCTCTCTCTCACTTCAGATTATTCTTCCATTTCTTGGCTCTTCTCTCATTTAGAAAAATCCCCACCTTTATAGCTTCAGATTTTACTCTGCTCAAAATCTCTAGATACAACCTCAGGCACACATTCTCCTCAGAGCTCCAGCCCATATTCCTAAGTCTTTTCTCTCAAAGGCAACAGGTTCCATACCCAGGAACGCAGGAGGCAGCGTAGGGGAACAGATGGGAGCACGATGCTCGTCAGACAGCCCCGAGCTGCGATCCTGCCTGTACCACTCGCTGCCTCTGTGGCTTGTCGCAAATGGCTTAACTTCTGGCCCCAGGTCTTCACCTGTGAACCGGTATAACGGTAATCCTGACTCTGCTGGATCGTCATGAGAATTCCATGAAACAAGGCACACGTTTTTGCACAGGGCCTGACACATAATCAGCCCTCCATGGAGGCTACTATCTTTATGTCGCACAGGGCCTGACACATAATCAGCCCTCCATGGAGGCTACTATCTTTATGTCGCACATGACGAGCTGCCTTCTAAACCTCCTCCTTGCTGTTAGCAGAGCTATCCCCAAAGTCTTGGGGGCTCCCCTTCTCACCCAAGTCCAGCAGCATCCTCTTCTGTGTCTCACCCCCTGCTGCGCCCCAGGCTAGGCCTGACCTCTCCAGCAGGGGCACGTGTCCTTGTCTCCCTCTGGCCCAGCTCTCTCCAGCCCCTTCTAGTCTCTGAGCTGCCCAGCACTGCACTGGGGCCCCTCCGCACCCCAGGCCCTCCTCCTCACTGCTCTCTCCCAAATGCAGCCTTCTCCTCTAAACAGTCTCACGACCGTGCTGAAGCCCCGCTGGCCACCCTCAGCCAGGGCCTCTGCCTTGTGTCTGGCAAGTCCCTGCAATGGAACCCGGGCCCATCTCCCACCCAGTATTACCTGGCATTGTATTAGGTGCCATCAAGCACGCAGAAATGAAAGGGCAGGGTCTCACCCCTTAAGAAAAAGTCAGAAAAGCATACAGGCACGTAAAACATGGTATAATGGGGCCAATGCCAGAACCAAGAGTTGTGGGGCTTTGTGAGGGTGGGAGACAGCGAGGCTCAGAGGTCAAGGGTGCTGATTCTGGGATCAGAAAGACCTGGGCGTCAAATCCCAAATACTTCCTCTGCTGCTGTAGGTCACAGCTCTAGTTTTTAATTATCTGCATGATGTGCACTGCTGCCCAATGTTCGCTTGCTTGTTTGTTTGTTTGCTGGCACTCTCCTGCCCACTGGATCTCAGCTCCATGAAGCAGAGGCCTTGCCGACCCGCTCACGTGACATCCTCAGCACCTGGATCAGGGCCTGTCGAGTGGCAGGAGCAGAGTACGTACTTCCCGAACACACGACTGGGTCAATGAAATCCCAACTCTGCCACTTGAGAGGAGTGGGTACCTAGGTCAGTGGTTTAACCTCTCGGAACCTCAGTGTCTTCAACTGTAAAATGGGAGATACTAGAACATCTACTCCTGTAGGGGCTGAGGATTCCGTGAGGTCATGCAGGGCCTGGTACTTGGTAAATGCTCTATAATGTCAGCTGGTGGCATTATTTAGCTATGGAACCAGCACCAGTGGGGTATATCACGGGAGGGAACAGCCCTTGAGCCCCCTCGGCCCTGGAGGGCACCCTCCCAGCCCCAGCACTTTGACTTAAGAGTCACTTCCTCCTCAGGTGTCCCCGTACTTGTCAGTTAGATGACACTTATCTCAGCTAGAGGCTTCGAGCCCTAGAGGGTGTGGCTGTCTGCTCTGCCAGGCTGTGCACTTCCTGAGGGGAGTGGCCAAGTGCTGCCAGCTTTGTAGCCTGGACCTGCTCTCCCCATCACGCTCTGTGACGAGGCTGTGGATGCCACAGGCTGGGTTTAAGGGCATGGCCTTGGGAGCAGGCAGCCTGGGTTCAAGTCCTGCCCCTGTACTTACTAGCTGTGTGGTTTGGGGTTAATGTGGCTCCTCCTTTCTGAGCCTCAGTTTCCTTTTCTGCAGAAACGGGGAAGTGAACAGCACATTCCTGTCAAGGCTACAGGGCCGAAATTCAGGGATGGAGACCACAGCATGGCCTCAACCACTCCTCCCTCAGGTCCCCCATTGCATTTCGTCAGACTTTATTAACACTTAGCACGGTGGGGCCGGGTTCATGTGTGCATGTTCCATATACATACAGATGTTGATACAGATGTCGGCTCCCAGGACAGGGGGGCGGGGGGTGGGTGCTGGCAGGAGTCATTCCTGCAGCAGTTTCTTGACCAGGCGAGGACCTGAGAATTAACTAGGGAGCTTTTAAAAGATACGTATTCTGGGTTCTCACTCCTAGACATCTGGATATAGTAGGTCTAGGGTAGGACATAGGCACTGGCTTTTTATTTTTTCCTTGATTAAAAATAGTTCATTTTATTGGCATTTAAAAATAATAAAAGTCATATGTGGTGGTTGCGAAACTTCAGAACACAGACTTGTAACAAGTGAAAGAGGTCACCACTGTGAGGTCAGTGTCCAGCCTTCCCACGTGATTCCGGGGTGAGCTCTCAATGGAGCCCGGCTGGGGTCTGGGCAGACAGTCAGGTTGGGCCCAGCAAATAAGCCAGAGACCCAGATCCTGTTACCAGGTCTGCAGTTCCCTCCAGAGGAGTCCTCTGTTTTGGGAAGAAGGCCAGTGCTGGCTGTTGGAGCTGGGGCAGTAGGTCACAGTCGGCCTGTTGGTAAAACGAACTTGACATTGACTTTCAGAAGGCTGCTCTGGTGCTTCTTAAACAGCTCCTCTCTCGAGCTAGGATTGTCTTAGACGCTAAGGTCAGTTTGAAGCCTACAGTGGGAATCAAGGGGTCTTGGATGAGAAGAGAGGAGGTACAGGGGCAGGAAACCAGGCCGGCCTGGCTGGCCGCACACGGAACAGGCAGGCAGTGCGGGCAACTTGAGGCACTAAATCTCCAGGACTCAAGGAGGGTCAGCCTCTCTCTCCTGCCCCACTGCACTCGGGGCTTGTCCTGCAGGAGCATCCCGGTGGGAAGTAACCCTGTTCCCGCAGGCCGCTTCTGACCAGCTATTAGAAAGCATGCTCATTTCTCTCCTCATTTCTCTAGGGCTTTTCTTCCCAGCTGGACAGTAAATTCCTCGCAAAGACAAGCCACTGTCTCAGTACCTCTGCCTGCTCAGCAAACACAGCAGCTGCTGATTTACTAGGACAGGGGTCCCCAACCCCCTGTCCGAGGCCTGTTAGGAACCGGGCCGCACAGCAGGAGGTGAGCGGAGGGTGAGCATGAGAAGCTTCATCTGCCGCTGCCCATCGCTTGCATTACCACCTGAACCATCGCTCCCCGCCGCCCCCGTCCGTGGAAAAACTGTCTTCCAGGAAACCGGTCCCTGGTGCCAAAAAGGTTGGGACCACTGTACTAGGAGGGACTATGCACACTGACCCACTCAGATCCAGGGGACACGGTTTTAAACATTTTCTCTTAGAGAAAATTTTGTATCTTTGCTTTAAAAAGCATATCGAAGAAAGGACAGAAAAATTTAGGACTGTTTCTCACAGCTTTCAGAAAAACAAACACAGAAGTCATCAAAGAAAACTTTAACTCATTTTTTCCTGGGCCTTCATGAATCTTAAGAGACTAGTTGCCAGGGAAGGATTGATTCGACAAAGACCTGCTAGGCCAGCCTTTTTCTGTCTCTTTTGGCTGGCTGTACAGAGTTTTGAAAAGCAAGAAGAGGCAAGAACTTTCAAAGGCCAGATTGGACCCTTCCTCCTCAGAAGTCAGCGGCTGGAAGTAATTATAGGTTCCCGGCTGCTGGGATGGACGGGAGTCCTGGCTTTAAGTTAGATTCCTTCTCCTAGGTCTATATTAGCATCACCTGGGGGAGACTCAACACCAATTGATTCCCATAGCATACACCTGGGAATTCTCGTTTAACTGATCTGGGTGTATCAGAGCACTGATCTGTTTAAAGCTTTCTAGGCAATTATAGCCAGAGTTGAGCAACAGTGTGTACCAGTGGTTCCCAAACTTTCCCACATCACCTGGGGATCATCTGAAAATTCTAAAGCCCACGCCACACCCAAGGCCGATGAAATCTCTGTGGGTGGGACATGGGCATCAGTAGCATTTGAAGCTCCTTGATGACTCCAATTGCAGACGAGTTTGGGTGCCACCAGTATATATACATGAAAGGACAGACTGAGCTGTGATTGACAACAGCTGAAGATAAGGAGACCTCCTAATTATATCTAGATGCTTCTTTTTCTGACTTTTCTATTTTTTTTGGCTGTGTTCGGTCTTCGTTTCTGTGCGAGGGCTTTCTCTAGTTGTGGCAAGCCAGGGGCCACTCTTCATCGCGGTGCGCGGGCCTCTCACTGTCGCGGCCTCTCTTGTTGCGGAGCACAGGCTCCAGACGCGCAGGCTCAGTAGTTGTGGCTCACGGGCCTAGTTGCTCCGTGGCATGTGGGATCTTCCCAGACCAGGGCTCGAACCCGTGTCCCCTGCATTGGCAGGCAGATTCTCAACCACTGCACCACCAGGGAAGCCCTTTTCTATTTTTTAAAATCTTGCTTTCATTAGGTGTTAAGTCTTCTTCATACAGTAATTAGCAATTTTAGTGCATATTTATGTAGGGCTTGTCCAAATATAAACTGTATTTTTAAACTTCTTATAAAGCATAATTAAATTCCTCAGTCTCTTTGACACATCTGAACAGGACTGGGGGAAGTCTGTGGGTTTGGAAACTCTCATCAGGAACAACATTCTCCCTGGAGACAAAGTCCTTGTTCTGCCGTGTCCTCGAACCTAAGCCGGAGTGCTGGCCCTGCACCATGCAGACCTCAAGTGGCTCAAGTGTTATCAGGCCTTGACCTGCTTCACGGCGATAAGTGGGCTGAAGAGCTCTGTGACCTGCTTGTTTGTGTGGAGCAGCTCAGTGACAGGCACTCGTGGGTGCTGATGCTCGGAACCCACGAGGTCCTCTTTTCGTGCTTCGGTGGAGTTTCCGGTGGGCCCTAGATTTTGTCCAAATCCAGGACATGGCTGTTCTCTGTGCAGCTCAGGCCAGGAGGTATAGACCCCCAGTGCTGATCTGCTTTTTCTCTCTCTCCTAATGGTGTTTCATCCCTTCTTCTTTTCCTAACGGCCTCTAAGGGGATGGAGACATGGGCTGTACCCTCCCCTGCCACCCAGGCCCCACGCTGTGGGCCTGCAGGGCCTCTGAGAGCAACCTTACTCTCCAAAGGCCCTTCTAGCATGAATTACCAAACAAATGTTCTCATTTACTCAGCTATTTACATTTAGCTTTTTGACTCTTCATTCCTCTTTTATTGGGAAGGATGGAAGGGCAGGGGGAGGCCTGGAAAAGCTGAACAGGGCAATGGGCAGTTATATTATATTGAACCATTTGGACCTACAAAGATGGCAGCTTCAGGTGGTGCAGCCTAAATAGTACATCGCATGATACTGATACAATAAATAATACACAATTTTAAAGAAATCCTCATCACGGCATGACAAAGTTAGAAGACACAACTCCTAGCCTTCTAGTTTCCCACTTGCCCCCATATCTGTCAACTGACCCTGTTGGCCTCCACATGGTGCAGCCTGAAGGCCTCCCCCGTGCTCTCGTTCACCACGTCGAATTGGTGCCGGTAAGCCACGCAGATGAGGTTGTCACTCTCTTCCGATGGCCCATCTACCAAGGTCATCACCGAGGGAGAGTCGGACAGACAGATCTCCTGTGTGGTGGACAATGATGGAGGAGAAAGGGGTGAGGACAGAGCAGCCACCTTCGTATCAACCCCTCACTGCCCGCTCCCGTGCAGAAGAGTCTCCCGGCCAGGCCCCTGCAGAGCCCTGTGCTTGCAGGGGAGGCAGGGGTGGGAAAGGATGGGAGGGATGGCGCCAGACTTCTCCTACAGCCTGTCCTCGAGGCTCAGCCCTATGTCCACTGCAGAGGGGAGAGGCCAGGAAACAATTTTACAAAAGCAATTCAACAGTGTGGCCTGTGTCAGCCCTCAGACTGTCTGGTCCCGTCCTGTCATTTAATAATAATAACAGCTAATGTTAACAGCTCCAGGCACTGTTCTCACTGAATCCTCATAACAACCTAATGAAGTAGGTAAGGCTGTTACTCTGTTTTACAGGTGAGGAAACTGAGGCTCAAAGGTCACATGACTTGCCTACGGTCACATAGTTTATATGTGGCAGAGCCAAGATTTGAACTCAAGAAACCTGACTTCAGAGCTTATACTCCATATAAATGCACATGCTCTGCATAAATACTCATTAAGATGGCTAAGTACTGTATGAGAAGACTAACACCTATTTAAAGCAAGATTGTAACTTGCTTTAACTGTTTTGTTGTTCTGTCCCCTGGAATTGCATATTAGCAGAAACTGAAATGCATAATTCAGGCAGCTTTAACTCTAGGCAAAAATAACTTCTCAGCTCACTTATGGGCCTACTCTGCCTTAGTGGCCAACGGTTGACATATTTGACACCTTAATGTACCATAGTTTTTATTATTATTTTTTAATATGTTTTACTTATTTGGCTGCTCCGGGTCTTAGTTGTGGCACGCGGGATCTTCGTTGCGGCATGCGGGATCTTTAGTTGTGGCGTGCGGGATCTAGTTCCCTGACTGGGAATCGAACCCGGGCCCCCTCTGTTGGGAGCACGGAGTCTTAACCACTGGACCACCAGGGAAGTCCCTGTACCATAGCTTTTAAAAAAGCTAGAATGGTAAGATTGGGAAGGGCCTTGATGCTCCAGGAGGCTTCTCTCACAGGCTCCACGCTCAGCCCAGCAGCAAATCCTACTGACTCAGGCAAAGGGGCAGCTTTGTCCACCACATCTTTCCACCTGCCCAGGACCAAAGCTGACCTCGTCTCCTGCCAGGGCCCTGCATCAGCCTCTTAGCTGGACTCCTCATTCCACTCTTGGCCCCCTACTCTCTCCTCTGTCCAGTAGCCAGCATGGCCTTTTTAAAACCTGCCACTTCTCTGCTTCAGACCTTCCAGTGGCTCCCCCCTTTTGCTCGGTGTCAAAGCCAACGCCCTTGCAATGGCCTTCAGGGCCCAAGAGAACCTGGTCCCCATACACTGACCCCTGTCTGCCCCCTCAGCTGTAGCCGCCCAGCCTCTTGGCTGTGCCTTGAGCTGGGCCACTGGGCCCTCGCTGGCCGCTCCCCTTCTGCCCGGAGACCCTTTCCCCAGAGACCCTCAGCACTCGGTCCCATCTTTCATCTGGATCTCCCCTCAAAGGTAATCTTTTCTGAGAGGGCTTCTGAGATACCCTTTCTAAAAGAGATCCCCTACCTCCCCGATCCATGATCCTCTGTTTCCTTACCCTACTTTACTGTTATCCTCAGGACTCATAGACTTATTGGCCTATTTTTGTTGTCCTGCAACTAGAAAGCAATCTCCACAAGAAAAGACACTTTTTTCTTGTTCACTGCTGTATCCCCAGGACCTAGAACAGCATCCTTTTTTTTTCCTCCTTCCAGTTTTATTGAGATATAATTGACATACAGCATTGTATAAATTTAAGGTGTTCAATAATGATTTGACTTTACATACATCATAAAATGATCACCACAGTAGTTTAGCGAATATTCATCACCTCATATAAATACAAAATAAAAGAAAAAGAAAACAGAATTTTTTTCCTTGTGATGAGAACTCTTAACTTCCATATATAACATACAGCAGCGTTATCATATTTCTCGTGTTGTACATTACACCCCTTGTACTTACTTGTCTTACAATGGGAAGTTTTTACCTTCTGACCACCTTCCTCCATTTCCCCCTCCCCCCACCCCCTGCCTCTGGTAACCATGAATCTGGTCTCTTTTTCCATGAGTTTGTTTTTGAAGTATCATTGACTTTATTATTATTATTATTATTATTTTAACATTGACTTTAAAACTGTGTTAGTTTCTGGTGCCCAACATAATGATTCTAAATTTCTATACATTTCAAAATGATCTCCACTAGGGCAGCATCTTTGGGTGCTCACTGGTATGAATGAGCTGGATGGAGCCGGAAAAGCCCTGTTCACCTTAGTCTTCTGGGGAAACCAGGGCAACAGGCGAGGCCTTCCCCAGTCGGTTCCTGAACGCCAATGGATGACAGACTCTGGGTGGAAGGAGGGAGTCTGCCTCGTGACACCTTGGCCAGGAGCCAAACGATCTGAAGAGAAAACCTACCCTGATGTACTGGAATTCTTCAACAGGTGACTCGGACAGGGGAGATAACAGTGACATGCCGGTCACCCCACTTGTCTTGCTATGTTTCCTCGTGACCAGAAGCAGTTTATTCCGAATGGCAACCACAATCCTCAGCTCTCTGCTATGGTGAGTGTTAATGGCATACAAGTGGCAGCCTGGGAAGAGAAATCAGTGATGCTGAACACACGACGAGAGGCGGGAAGCCCCCAAGCTTTGACGATTTGGTGATACCTGAGAACCCCGGAAATTAAGCATAACCCAGTGAAATGACTAAGAAACGTTCCCTCCACCAGGCAAAGTGGGGACTTGAAATAAAAATTAGGTTGAATTACAGGACAATTAAGGAAGTCATATTCCCTCTCTACTAGAGTTTGTGGACTTAGCTTCACACCCATTACATGATATGAACTAAAGTGAAGGGTGATCAGAGTTCCAGGAACCAAAGTCTAAAAGTCTCTTTTCACAGGTTTGCTCATAGAGCTTAACTCATTCCAAACTTGTCAAACAAGACCTGGAATTTCCTTGAGTCCTCAACCTGCTTTTCTATCACTCAAGCTCTCTTAGGGAAGCAGTGATGCTACCTTTGTGATGTTTCCAAGTGAAAACAAATAAAATCAAATTCCCACTCATTTTTCTTTTCAGTAAAATCTGGGCAGTCTGAGAAAAAGATTAATTGGACAGAAACCACCAAAATATGAAGAATCGAGTCACCTTTGGTTTTCTCCAGCTTGTTTTCTCTGCAGTCATATTTGCCCTTCACGGCCTGCTTGCCCTCCATGCCCCTCTGCACAGCGCTGAGCCTGAAGACAAAGAGGCGGGCGTCTTTCCCTGGTGGGATAAAGCAGATGGAGGAGATGGATGGAAAAGTAAGACGACCTGGAAGAACTGAAAGGGTGGATTGTATAGGAAAACCACTGCTCGAGGAATCAGAATTTGAGGTGTTCCAGAATCCAGGAGAAACCCCACATCGCCTTTATGTAATGATGCAATCAAGGATGCCCCCCCGCCCTTCTCTCCCTCACCATCCCCTCCTCAGAGGACATATGGGCCACCAAGGCCCCTGAGCCCTGGGCACCAGGAGAAGAAACAGCTGGCACCACCGATGCAGCCCGAGCCCCACGACCCTTGTGTCGGCCGCAGGCTACACTCTTCCCTTCCTCCCAGAAAACATCACCTGGAGAGGAGTACCACCTTTGTCTGCTCTGAAAATCAGAAGGTCCAGCGCCTCCAGCACATGCATCTGCTTCACGGGCAGAGTTTTGTCAAACACTGGCACTGATGGAAGGTCATCTGGAAGAGGAAACCTGGTTACCTGATGCTGCAACCCAGACCACACTTTCTAGAACCTACAAAATGTGCCTGTGGGTAGTTTTGGACCCCGGTTCTCCCTAGGCGAGGAAGGAGGACAGCTTCTAGAGCTTTCATAAGGGCTACACAGAAAGTTCAAGCACTAGTCTCCTCTTAGCTCAGGGGGAAGGACTGGCATTTCTTTCCCAAAGGCATTCACAACTCCATACAGGGAGCATAACGGCAGGGCCCCTAAGCTGTATTCTTCTCCTCAGTGTTCATCAAAGAAAAGGCAGCATCTCCCAATTCCAATTTTTGCTGGGATTATTCCAAAGAACTGAACACCAAGTTTTAAAAAATGCTAATAAGCTTAGCCATTTCTCTTGAGCATTTTCTGATTTTTTGTCATGTTTGAAATCACATCACATCTTAGGTTATTTTGCATATTTCTCAAGAAAGCAAAATTAGAATTTCCTTTTGTATATAAAATAAAAACAAACTTCCTATTGCAACATGCCCTATGTCCGCATCAATAGTAATTTACCTATAAATTTTCAGTATTTCTCCATATAGGAATATGAAATCTCCTTTTTAGACAGAAATAAAAGAAGAGAGAAATATCAATTACGTTTCCCAAATAACAGGAAAAAACTAATTTTAGTGGAAACATTTGGGAAGACGTCAGGTAAACAGATGATTAAAGACACTGCAATTATACATAGGATTTGTTTTTAAGCTTACTTACTGGGATCTTAAATTGCCAGCAATAACTTTGCTCCCGGGGGTCCCTTGGACAAAGAGGGCTAAAAGAATTAAGGCTGTTCCATAAGCAAAGGGTCTGTTCTGAGCTTGACATAGACTCAGGGTAAGGCAAGGATGTCCCAGGATGGTGTAGACATTTTAGGCAGAAGTGTCTAGCTTATTCTTTATCTGCACTTCGAAGACACTTAGGTCTTCAAGTGTTCAGCTGTGGGTGTGGGTGTTTCCTTAATTGTAATTTAGGTGTGAGAGGCCCTGAGGATCTTGGCTCTTCCAGAAACCTGTCTGGGAGTTCATCCCTCCCTGGATGGTGCCCAGGAGGGAGTAGAGCTTTTATCATCCCGCTCCTGCAGGCCTGTGAGAGCGCTGTATTTTTCAGAGCACAGAGCCTGCTAGGCTCTTATTAGACAGAGGGCTTGGCTCTAGTTGCCCTTCATGATCGGGGCTAATATAAATTCTGTGACAGCCCATCAAACACTTTCCTGCTCCTCTAGCCCAGGCCTTCCCAAGAGGATTGATTCTCAGGCTCTTTGTGCTTCTGCGGGGGAAGACTCAATTTTTCAAACCATGAGATGATCACTCCAGTATCCGTCTCTATGTTTGACTAAGTGACTATGCTTGTTTCATTTTGTGAATGACAGTTCACATACACTGAGGGCTTCCTACATGCCAGGCCTTAATGCTAAGTGTTTTATGTGTCATTTAATGTAGATTTCCCAATGACCCTACTAGGTAGGAACTTCTAATACTCCCATTTAACAAATGAGGAACCTGAGGCTCAGAGGTGATAGAAAATTGTCTAAGCTCACGTCTTGAGCTTGCGGAACCCAGGTCCGTGCAAGGACAAAGTCTGGGCTCTTAGCCAGTGTTGTAGCCTAAAAACAGCACTGCATCCCTGTGGATTGATGGGGTGAGCACAGGAAAATTGTGCCGTAAGGAATTAATGTGACAGAAGCACTTCATTTTGCGGTTAAAACAGAGGGATACCGTGTGGCTGCCTGACTATGTACAGAGTAAATGAGCATTTATTCTCCATCTAGTCTTTCTCAGGTGGCTAAACAGGTTTATATACAGCACAGGAAGGAAGGGAAGGAAAGGATATGAGAAAGTGACGTGGAGTCAATGACTATTTCATAACATGGTTTCCTTCTTGTAATCTCTTTAGGAAGAAACAATCTTTTAGAGCTGGCTTTCCTATTACTGCAAAACCAAAACAAATGGTGATAGCATATTTAATCAGTATTTAGTCTCCCTTCAGAGTAGGTTTTGCTACACTTTTTTTTGCAAAGAATCTTGATGTTTAATAGTGACCTTGAAAGGAGCAGACTCTCAAGGGGGTAAGTCTAATGAAATTAAGCAGAGGCTAATGGGACAGAGTGGAACTTGGCGTGAAATGAAATGGAGAGATTCACTCACAGAGATAATTCGTAATACAATTAAGTGTAGACAAGAAAAAGGTAAACAAAGAAATAACAAGAGAATTATGGCTTAAAAGCACAACAAGGAATACAAAGAAAGCCTTAAGGGTTATTCTCTTTTGAGCAAAGGCAAACAGGGATGCATTACTGCATAACTAGGACATGAAAGTAATAACCTGAGTAATACATCTAAGCTGGTGGTGGGTGTATATGGCTACCACCTGTGTTAAGACAACGTCCCTCAAGTTTGAAAGAAAAGAATTTCCTGGCAGTCACAATAATCCTTATATCTGACACTTCCATTACATTTTGGATACGTAAAGATGAACATTTCAGAAAGGGACTTGGTAATCTTGGTTTGGATTTTACATTTACATAGAAGCAACTCAAATAGAATTTTTTTTTTCTGTTTTTAGGCAAGCCTTACAAATAGTCACTATGAAACATACTTTCTCTTTCCTAAAAAGGCAAACTGGTAGAATTTGACATTCTTTTCATCACAAAAATTTTCATAATTATTTGCCCAGGAGTATAGTCTTGGAAATCTGCATCAAGGTAAAGACAGTCACATTGGTAGAGTTTAATTTAATTTTAATAAAATGTAGTTGGTTTCATGGAGAGAGCACTGGACAAGGAGTCACCTCTGGGTTCTGGTTCCAGATGTACCACTAACCAGCTGTATGGTCTTGGGCAGGTCATTTCACATCATTTCTTTAGGCCTCCGTTTCTTCATCTGTAAAACTAAGAGACTAGACTAAACCCCTAAGGTTTGTTTTTTCCAAAAAATTCTTTTATTTGGTTGCACTTTGAGCACAATCTATAGATTCTGTTACCTTCTGGCAAGTTCATAGGGATAGAGTAATGATGATAGCGACTGTTTGGTAAGGTACTGCTGTGTGCCAGACGCTGCTTTAAGCGCTTACAGGTAAGTAAGTAACGTCGTGTAATCTCCGCATCTCCTCCCTTGCGGTTAGGATCATCATCCTTATTTTGTTTCGTTCATCATTTCTCATTATTATAAACTATTTTTTAGCTACTTAAAAAATTACCCCCACTTTAGAGAAACCTGAAGCTCAGAGAGGTTTTCTTCAAGATCACAAAGATTTTCTAACTGTTTTATAAAAGTTTCTAAAATTAAATATTTAATTTAAATTCTGAATTTATGAATTTTAAGTTATCTGGCTTTCAGTAAATTAGTTACATACACAATTATATATGTGAATTTAAAAAATTATGTTATGGATACAACATTTAAAGATATAGCAAAAATAACAGATAAGGTCAGAAATAAGTCCATTATAAAGTCTTGTCCACCTCTCATCGTCCTACCGGAGGCACCTAGCACGGGGCCCGGAACACAGCACGTACTTATAAATGTGCTGAGTCAGGGACTGAGGAGGGAGTAAAGGTCGAGGCCAAGGATGGGAAGATGCTGCAGTTTTAGGCCGTTACGTTACTCTCACAGGAGGTGGCCTTCAGGATGCTCATAAAGCATCACTATGGTAACCAGAGACCGGGAGGCCTGCTCCTGTGCCCTTGGAAGGTGCTGTCTCTACACCTATGGCTCCCTCTGAAGCCCCAGGACATGACTTGCTACTAGTGTTTAGCTCCTTTATCATTCATTAGGAGTCTGGAAGAATCCAAGGGGCCTCCTGCTGGAAAGGACCACACAGTCCTTGAGGCTAAATTAAATCCCCACTTGAAGTTGAATACCCTCTACGGCATCCTTGCCGAGGTCATGTCTGATTGGTGACTGATCTGTGGTGACAGGGAGCTGACTGCCTCCCTGGGGACAGGCTGACCCACCCGGCTGTGAAAAGTTTGGTTTTATATTGAGATGAGATCTGTCTTCCTGTCAAAATCTTTGTTTCTCTATCCATCAAATATAGGTTATCTAAGATTCTTATTGTTTGTTTTGGATACTGAGTACTTTTTGAATTAGAAATCTTAAAAGAAAAAAAAAAGCGTTTCAAGAGACAGCATATCCCTGAGACAGCGGCTCTAAATAACAACCTGCCCTTGTCAATTTAAAGTAAAATTTTGGAATCATGATAAGTATTGGCCGCAAAGGAGATTTTCCTTGCAGCTTATTCGATATCCACAGACTAATCGGAAGGGATGAAACTGTCATGCAGGCCCGCGCCCACCCCCCGCCCCCCACGGCCCCGGCTTGCCTGTTGAAAACAAGGGAGTAATTTTTAAGGAAATAAAGCTCTGCTAAGGACACTGCTGAGGACCCATTTATCTAAAGGGAGCTGACCGGTGGTCACCCATCTTAGAAGTACTACAAGTTATACAAAGAGAGACATTTGAAGGAGCAGCTACTCACTAACCATCCACTAGCAAGACTCCAGCATCAGTGGAAACCAGCAAGGCCTGGCCCCAGGGATCTGCACACACGGCTTCGTGAGGGAAATTACTGCAGAAACACTGGGGCTCCCAAGGCTGCGAGGCAACCAAGCATCAGAAGGTAAGTGCACCAGAAAGAACACACCGACCCATCAGGTGGAAACGCACAGCACACCACCGCCCAAAACAGCAACACAGATGCCCTCAAACCCTGGGAGCTAGAAGGGCTCTGACTCAGTTACCTTTCTTAAGAAGAAAAGTCTCCTTCCAGAAACGCACGCAATAGGAAAAGGCTGGAGTCACATGTTTCTGGCACCGTGACCAGAGTCTATATTGTAATGACGCCCCACAGGGGCAATTGAAGCATTGGTAACGTTTTCTAAGCAAACATTTCTCTTTATTATAAAAGGAAGTCCCATCCAACTCTCTAAAAAAAGTCAGATTCCTGTGTTGCTGATTCGGCAAAATTATTAAACCGTACACAATGCAAGAAGTTGATATCGTCTTAACATGAAAATGCTTACTGACCCATTTAAGGCTACAAATCTTCAAGAAAAAAATAACACCTGTTTGTAGGAATATGGCGAGGGCTGCTGATGAAACCCACTTGTGTTCTCCCACGTGACACATTCACGTCATGGAACTCGCATCCTTAGTTTCATTCCGTGTCGGGCAGGAAGAGTCAGCCCCACCTCACTGCTGCCTCGGAGCTGCGGCCGATGCCTGGAGTCTGCAGGCGTAGTTCGTGGCTTCTGAGCCACACCAGAATCAGGGACATTCTCAACCGAACCATTAATTTCCCTCCAAAGCATGTGGCTTGCCCTCAAGGGACAAGGAAGTCAGTCTGTGGAGATTCTCAGGGACGAGTTGAAGTCCCATGTCTTCACTTTTACCTGGGGCTGTACCAGAGCCCGTGTGCATGTGTAGTAGGTGTGTTTGCATGGTCTGGGTGAGCACACGCTCACACACTCAAAGTAGAAGCGATGGCTCTGAGGTCACCTGCAAGGGTGTCATTTGGGATGAGGGTAAACACTGTGTGCATTATTGCTGTCTTAGAAAAGTATGCTTTCCCTTTATAAAACCCAACAGCCTCAAAATGAATATTCTAATTGCTAAGATGAGGCTCAGGCTGTTGTGAAAAGATCACACAAAGAATGTGAAGATATTTTATAAACTGAAAGAGGGCTGCACAAGTGCAGGTCATTACTTGGAATGGCAGTTCCCTAAGATTTCTGGAAATTCTGAGTTTGTGACTTAGAGCAGGAGGATATGGAAAAGCAAAGCCAATGTAAATGCCAACTGGGCGACAGACACAGACGCTAGAGCATTAGACACCAAGGTGGAAAGCCAACTCCAAATAACAGAATGTTCTCTGAGTGCAGGACACAAGATCAGAACGCTTATGCAGAACTGGGGTTTTTAACCCGGAAGATCGAGGGGCCCTGAAGGATCCAGGGGGTGCTTAGGGAGGTCCGTGAAGCCCTGAAACTGTATTCAACGTGCTGTATAGGTGCCATTCGTAATTTTAATGGGCTGGAGTGTGTGTGTTGGGGGCATGGGGGTCCACTGGCTTCACGGGCCCTCAAAGTGGCTGGGGACTGCAAGAGTCTGAGGCCAGCACGTCGGAGGTGTCAGCGATGAGAACTCAGCCCCAGACCCACAGACGCTCTGGTCTGAGGCCTGATGGCATTTATCATTGCACTGGACTCCCTGCTGCCACATGACGGGCTTGGTGCAGATTCTGAGGGCAACGATGTGGTCTTCGGGCCTTCCTGCCCAAGCCCAGAACTCTTTACTGGCTCCCCGCTAAGGACATTAACACAGCTCATGGAATGATGGATGCCTAGGAGACCGACAGTGCCCATGCTCTGGAAGTAGAGCACCCTCGGGAGCAGCATGTGGGACTCTGGCCTCTGCGGAGCCAACTTCACAACAGTCCGTGAGGGCCTGTAGAGTAGTGTTTCTTCAAGGATGGCCCGTGGCCCACTGGCAGGTCACGCACTGATCCAAAAAATGGAAGCTCTTTCTTTGTCGTTTGCAGGTGAACAAATTACTTTCATTTTCATGTACACCTAAGAACTTCTTATTAAGAAGGTTACTAAATCTTACTGGAATTTGTTATCTATAAAGGGCTTGACAACACTGCAAATTCTACTATTCATAGGAACAAGCAGATAGTGGGAATTTTTGCAACCTTTGGAACCTTTGGAAAAGATGCTTTGCCATCCGTCTTGTCTGAAATTGGCTGTGGTTTTTTGGCATCAGTTGTATTTTGAGCTCATCATTTTCTTGAAACCAGACTTTAAAGTTTGTAGGTTCTGCAATTCAGATACAGATCATCCATACCTTTATTGCGAAAGTAGGTGTATTTGTAATTCTTTTGCTTTTACGATGGCCATTTCTCCAGTGATGCACTGTCTGTGGATTTGTTCCATTTAACTACCGTTTACATATTCTGAACATAGACATATTTCAGTATGTAGGGTATGGGCTTTACAATACGAAATCATGCTAACAGTAAGTTTGTACTGCGACTTGTTTTCATTGTTTTCTCTTCTATGCTTGATGACCACCTAGTTCTTTTTCCACAGGAAGTGGAAATGAGAAGTAGATACTCAGGCCACAGAATGATTGGTTTGGCTGAATGAACTGTAAATGAAGCAGTGGTTGCTCAGCTGTGGTCCTGTGACCAACACCATCAGCATCAACTTGTTAGAAATGCAAATTCTCAGGGCCCACTCAGACCTGTGGAATCAGAAACTCTGGGGGTGATTCTAACACACACTAAAGCCTGAGAAATACTGCCCTAGAGCCTTGCCATTTAGTGTGTCCGTGTCAGCAGCACAGGCACCACTTGAGATCCTGTTAGAAATGTAGCATCTTGGCCCTGCCACGCAGAGCTGTTGATGAGAACGTGCACTTGGTCAGGATGTCCAGGTGGTCTGTAGGCACACAAGGCTTGAGGAGCACTGCTGAGCCCAGTCTGCTTTTCCAGGCCCAGTCTAGAAGCGCTGCTCCTTTAAGCAAAGGCACAGGCACACTATGGAAACAGGGGGGCTCTCACTAGATGCCATCCAACTTTATCTGGGGCTTCCCCTGCGGACTCTGCTGTAGATAAGCTGTTCCTCCTCCTGCTCCACAAAACTCTTTCTAAGAATCTCAATAACTTCATTGAGGACAAAGGACATTCACAGTTGAACTTGAAAGCATCATCGACTCACCTCTTTTTTACAGATCCCCGCGGCCACCAGGCTTGATGGAGCATCCCCTCTCACGATGGATTTCAGTTTTAGTGCCTGACAGAACAGAGATCTCTTTTAGTTTATCAGGCAGTAAAAGAACAGCAGGATCAACAAGTATGATTTGAAAAAAAATTTTTTAATGAAACAGGAGTAATTTCCGGCTAAAGTTTCAGGTTCCCATGCTGCCCTATCATTGAAGATAAGGAATGGAGTCAGCTGGACCTGGTGAAGCCCTCATGACTCCAAATGCTTTCTGTCATTTCAACTAATCAGTATATCAGTACAGTAATTTCCAAACCATCAGTATTGGAAAAAATCCCCAGGTCCCTCCTCAAATTTGATGAATCAGAATCTCTGAAAGTAGAGTCAGGGCATCTTTTTTTTTTTTTTTTTTTAATATTTATTTATTTATGACTGCACTGGGTCTTAGTTGCAGCATGTGGGATGATCTAGTTCCCTGACCAGGGATCGAACCCGAGCCCCTTGCATCGGGAGCGTGGAGTCTTAACCACTGGACCACCAGGGAAGTCCTGAGTCGGGGTATCTTTAAACACGGACCAAAGTTGGAGGGCCCCAGTAACAGTGCACCTGCTTTGGGAAAAGGTTATCTTTGCTGTTAAGCTTTCCTGATCGCCTTGCTATTGGCTTCGACTTTCGGGTCAGAACCTTGTCTGCAGCTGGCAGCTCTCCTCCTCCCTCTTGTGACACGGGACCAAGGCAGAAAGCTGTGTCACCTCCAGAACTAAGTAATACTAATGTCACGTAGGAGCAAGGCAAAGGGGGAATGGTTTCCTCCAAAATCTGGAATAAGGTGATGCCTGGGAGCCGCCTCACTGTGACGACTACTTCCAAGCGGTAGGGGGAATCCAGGTCTCCTGCGAGGACACCCCCTATGTGCTGACTCCTGCCAGGGAGGAGTTCAAGGTGCTTTCCCTAAATTGGCTCCCCACACTTCAGAAAATTCCCGGGAGGCAGGCAAATGATACATGCTCCTTTATCAAGAGGGAGCCCAGCCTGGGCCCTGTGGCCTCTTGCTCCCAGCCAGTGTCACCCCCGCTTCAGCAGAGGGCTTTCCTCTCACTCACGCCTGCAGAGAGCTACGCCTACATGGTTATCAAAAATCTCCTTTGTCTAGGGACTTCCCTGGTGGTTAAGAATCTGCCTGCCAATGCAGGGGACATGGATTCGAGCCCTGGTCTGGGAAGATCCCACATGCCGCGGAGCAGCTAAGCCCATGCGCCACAACTACTGAGCCTGTGCTCTAGAGCCTGTGAGCCACAACTACTGAGCCTGTGCGCCTAGAGCCCGTGCTCCGCAACAAAGAGTAGCCCCCGCTCGCCACAACTAGAGAAAGCCTGTGCGCAGCAACGAAGCCCCAACACAGCCAAAAAAAAATCTTCGTATAAACAACAAGGTCCTACTGTATAGCACAGGGAACTACATTCAATATCCTGTTATAAACCATAATAAAAAAGAATATGAAAAAGAATATATATGTATAACTGAATCACGTTGCTGTGCAGCAGAAATGAACACATTGTAAATCAGTTATACTTCCATAAAATTTTTAAAAATCTCACTCGTGGTTCCACAGTAATCCTAAGATAAGTGACAGAGCTCTTCCAGGAGTATGCAAACATAACATTCTTTGCAGGTGGGCCATCTGGTTTGGATGTCAGAATAAAACAGGTGTCAGAATAAAACCCACCTGCCCTATTCTAACGAACTCTGCCTGGCGGGCCTCCTCTTTCTTCCGTGCTGACTTGGGCGACTCTGGTAAGACATCACTGAAAGATCGTCTATTAAGCATGTTCTGAAAAAGAAAGACAAGTTATGAATTCCAAAGATGGTTGTCAAATCTCATCCTTTGGCTTCTCTTAGTGGACAAACCTATTTGTCCAAATGATCCTACTTCTGCCTTCTCTATTCATTCTCTCAATAAGCATCTATGTGGCACCACTTAAGTGCCCGCCAGGTCTGTGCTAGACGCGAGGGATTAAGGAGCCAACGGGGGGAGAGCCCGCCTCGTAGAGGCTGAGAGCTCGGGCTCTGAAATCAAGCAAACCAGCATCCCCCCCCTTACTAACGGCCTAACAGCGTGGTCGGCCACCACGCTGCACACACAACTCCAAGGATGCCATTCTCAGAGAGGGGCACCCCTGGAACATGACATACAAAATTCTATGTGAACGGTACTCCCTGGAGTTGTGCAGCTCTGTGGCCTTCTGGGTAACTTCGGGCAAGGGAGTTAATTTCTGAGTCTCAGTGTCTTTGTGTGGCTAATACCGGTCTCTGAGGTGTGTTACGAGGACTAAGTGAGGAAATGCATGGAAGGTGCTTGGGCACATACTCAGTAAATGTTAGTTTTCTTCCAAACTGCAGAGAACTGGGTGCACGCATGCGATTAGCATGTATTGGCTGAGCATCTACTGCTCTGCTGGATTTGGGGGATGTGATGCACATGGTCTGTGTCCTGGTGGAGCAGAGTCTACGGGGGAGACAAATTAAGTAACTGATTACATGACTGGCACATGGGATAACTTCTATGAAGGGGAGGTCCGTAAAGCATGTGGAGGCATTTAACAGGGGCACGTGGCTTCAGCTGGGGACTGGGGAAGGCTGCTAAGGCAGTGATGTTTCAGCTGAGACCTGAAGGACATCACATATTCCTCTCGGTACCCTCTCTTCACCGTTTCCTGACTTTAAGGAAAAAAGGGAATGGACAGATTGCCAATTATGGCTGGCTCTTTAGGGCCCTGGGGTTGGTCTGGACCAATCCCTGTGAGTAGTTAGGGTGTATCGACCAGCCAGAAGTCAAGGGCACCTGTAAGATGGTGGTGGTCACTGTGTTGAAGGGAAAGGACTGCACGAGCACCAGCTCTTTTTGATGTTCTTCATCTCTCCGGGTGGCCACCTGAGACCGGACACTGCATTTATGTTCACATGTCAGTAGCAACTCCTTTTGCTGGAGTTTGTGGCTGTACCGATTCTAGGGAAGTCTCCCCCCTTGTTCTGCACTTCCTTGTTAAATTTGGGAAATGCTTCTAAACAACGATGATTTCATTTTGCATTAACACTCATTAGCCACCCTGACATGTGGCGATCTCGCACTGAGTCTAGAGGTCTCCAAAAAGCATGGGTGCCCCTTGAGGCGCTGGGTTCCTCAGGGAGGTACTGGGTCCCATCAGTGTGGATACACCTTCAGCCTAGGAAGTATCTGGCACAAAGTGGATTTTCAGTAAATGTACATGCTTATTTCAGTGCCTGAATATGGGGCTCGCCAGTAAATCTCCAGAAAACCTTATAGAGTCCCCAGTCTCTCCCCCAAAATCCCCACTTTGCCTGTCTATCAGCTCCATGGCACGGGTAATGCTGAGCAGTACCCCCAAAGACAGATACCCAAAAAGTACTCTCAAATGCTCCAGGGATTACTGACTGACATTCATGCCCTCAGCCTGCATCTCGACATCCACAGGCCTTGGCTTTATGAAAATCACGCTCCTGTATACGGACATTCAACATCCCTTCTTCCCATGACAACCATGAGAGGACATGAGCCCCTGGAGGCCACAGTCCAGTGCTGACAGCAGGATCAGGCGACTCTATGCTTTTCTAACCAGGACTCATCGCTAGGACTTGTGTTCTCAACTCAGACCCCGTGAGAAGGAAAGAACACCACGGATCCAGGGTTACCTTATGCAAATCTGGCATCAAATCCTGGTATAAAGATCGAATCAACATATCCAGAGTTCGTCGACGTTTCTGGGCGAATGTTGGGGTTTCCAGAGTGGCTTTTTCACCATTAATTACTAAAATAAATCAAGTTATAAAGGGAGTTACAAATATTAACAGGCTATTGAAGAATGCCCTTCTCAAGGAAACTCCTCACAGTAAATGCCACCCACTTTCCTAATACTGGTATAACTCTTCTTTCATGGAAGAATGCTAAAACTCTCTAAATTTCTCTGTACAAACCCATAGTCCATAGGTATGTCTATCTTACCCTTCTTGTTGGATTACAAGCTTCCTGAGCAGAGGGTATATCTAATTACTTGAAGACCTAGCACACACCCAACGTGTCCTCATCCACAATTCCACCCACCCACCCAACCATCCATCCATCCATCCGTCTATCCCACCCACCCATCCATCCAACCATCCCACTCATCCATCCATCCTCCTACCCACCCATCCATCCACTCATCCAACATATGGGCCAAACCACCAGGATGCCATTCAATGGGATTAAATATATATTTGCTGCATTTTGTTAGAAAAAATAACAATTGCCTAAGCAGAGTACTGGGATTCTTAGCTCAATGAAAGTTTCTTCTGGAAGAAAAAGCCGGTGGTTTAGTGGACAACAGACACTGAGAGTCAATAAAGTGGAATGTCCAGTTACACATTAGAGCACAGAATAGAAAGTGTGCAGTACAGTTAGGAGCTTGAGGTCAAGATAGTTATGGGTTTGAATCCCAGCTGTGCTGTTATCTGTGCATTTTTAAGCAAATTATTTAGATTCTTGGGGCCTCAATTTTCTAGCTTGTAAAATGGATATAACCATATTTCCTTATAGGGTTGTTGTAAGAATGTAAGTCATATAATACGTATAAAAGAGCACAGAGCTAGGCATATCAAACTGAATAAATATTAGCTATTTGGTGGGTAGGATGGTAGGTATAGATGAGAACCCAGGAGAGACCTTCACAACACTGTCAGAAAACTAAATACGCTTCTTGTGAAGAATTAACAGAACATGGAATGCCATCAATGCTTAAACAATGATGTTTTCTTTACAGCATCCTGGGAGAATTGGAAAAAATGTATTCTGATGTAGAACAAGTTGCAAAAACATTTCAAAATAGAAACTTACATTTCACTAGCAAAAAGTCCCTGAATTCCTGGTGGTCTGTAAACACCGGTGGGGAGGGCAAGGGTGGGCCAAAGAGTGGTACGCTTTCCTCTGAAAATATTTTCAGCCTGTGTAGAGAACATTGCAGAATTACTTGGTTTTTCTTCAAAGATCACCGATATTTGCATCTTAAATTTGTTCAGTTGCCTATATGATATGTTAGGAATACTCCTTCCACAGGAGGAGGGCCTTCTCTGGGCTGCCAGAGCCTTGGCCACCATGCAGCAATCCTATGTGCTTTAGAGCAAAGACCAAGTCTTACTGGATCCTTTGTGGTCCAACCCACCAAGCCGCAGGCAAGGTCAGGCACCCCAGGAACAATAGCAAAGACCACCACTGAGCACCCACTGCACACCAGGCAGCATACTTGGTATTTTAAGACAGCATCAGCTGATTCTCACCAAACTGTCCAGGTAGAATCATTACCTTCACTCCACAGACGAGGCTTGAGGCTCCAAGAAGATAAACACTTATTTTTTCAAAGCCTCAAAGTTAATAAGTGATAGAGCTGGGATTCTAACCCAGATCTATTTGGCTCAAATTTCATGCTCTTTTCACAACATCATGATACCTTTTAACAGATTAATTTTTGAGAATGGGATTAATTTTTGAGAAGGATAAACGGGCAAGAATGTAGCCTAGGAGGGAGGGGACTCTGGTCAAGATCAAACATATCACACTTGTGCCCTCTGTGGAGCACAATAACATTCCTGACCCTGACCCTTGGGTCTACTCCATGGAGCAACACTATATGAGACAAGCTTTTCCTGAAGACACGGTGGCTTTCAAATCAATCAAAAAATATGTATATCAAGAGTCTCAGGACTTCCCTGGTGGCGCAGTGGTTAAGACTCCGAGCTCCCAGTGCAGGGGGCCCGGGTTCGATCCCTGATCAGGGAAGTAGATCCCACATGCATGCTGCAACTGAGAGTTCACATGCCATGACTAAGGAGCTGGCGAGCCACAACTAAGGAGCCCGCTTGCTGCAACTAAAACCCGGTGTGACCAAAAAAAAAAAAAAAGTCTTAAAATGAATGCCAAATTAACATGTAAACATGAGAATTAGAACAAGCAATCAAGGTAAAGTTGTTACCAACCTGTAATTGTCCTTTTGCTGATCATACCTCACTAAGGCAAAAATATCTGTGGTGATGGTTAAGGAAATTAATCAACGACCCCAACGCACACAGTCAACGGCTTGTGCTTTGCAAACCCTGTGTGCAGAATCATCCTGGGCCTGCACTCCTGGGGTCAGGGCACCTGTCACCCATAGGCTGAGATGGAACCTTGACTTCTGTTAAAGAGACAGCCCGGGAAGACACAGGTTCAACCTCTGCATGTTCATCCTTGCGGGAAAGGGCTACTTCTCCAAATCCGTCAGAAAAGCAATATAAATAACACTATTAAGCAACTACAACAAAGCAAAAAGATCAGTTCCCTTGCCTGAAAGTATACACAAGATCCCAAAATGAAATTAGTCATATATTTCATCTCACACATTTTGAAAAGAAAAGAAATTTAAATGTTTCCACTGTACACCTTCCCTCTCTCTCCTTCTGGCTTTGGTAGACAAAACAAACCAAAACAAACCAGTGTAGCTGGCGGCAGCCTCTCAGTAGAATCTACTTTGCTTGTGTTGGGCGAGTTGAGTCTGAAATAGTACCACCTCCACCAGCTTTTCTTTCCTTCTCCCATTCCTCTTCCTCCCCCACCATCTCCCAGCCCCAGCTTTCCTTAGCTAGGGCTTAAAAACCATCCTCAGTCCCTCAAAGCGTTTCTACTCCTAGACTTAGTGGAAAGAATTTGCATTAATTATCGGCTTGTCCCTTTCCAAAAACAAATATGCCAAGCCTCAAATCTAAAATTCATAACAAAAGGAAATTCTAAAAATAATGATGATCTCTCTGTCACTCTGATCACTTCCCTCCCCCTCCTGGAGAAGTATTCTTTCTGTTCTACAAGAAGAACCGCTGCAGGAAGAAGGAAATATGAGTCCTACATCAGTGAACAGAGCAAGATATCACTTGTTATTAAT